>NC_077232.1:37298643-37966079 GCF_027887165.1 Monodelphis domestica
GAGTTATTATTATTAGCTGTGTATTTCCCAGCATTTTGATTTCTGCTCCTTTTCCTGCCTTTTCTTCTTTCACTATTTCCTTCTACACCAATGTTTGCTTTTTAACAGTCCCCCTTGTTCCCACCCTTATTTTACTTCCCTTTCTACCCCCCTCCCTATTTATCCCCCCCTTATTTTCCCTGTAGTCTTTCTAAAGTTAACCCCCCCTCCCTATCTTGTATTGCTTCCCTCCCCACCAGGCCATTTGTTACCCTTCTACTCCCCTATAGGGTGCAAATCTATTCTCTGCCCCCAATGGATTGGATTGTTTTTCCCTCTTTGAGTCACTTTCAAACACATAAAAGTTGAGTATTTCCTGTCTCTGACCTCTTTACCCTTCCAGTGTATTAATGTACTCCCCACTCCCACCATGAGCTTCTTTATGACATATAAATTTACCCCCATTTGTTTCTTTTCCCATTTCTTTTAATATTAACCTATTTTTAAGCTCTAGTTATATATATGTATATATATATGTATAATATACATATTATACATATATATGCGCATACTCACGCGTATGTATTTTTGCATGCATATATCTATATACCTATTTATGTCTTGTCATTCTATCCTATACAGTTTGTTGCTGTTCCCTCTAAGTATACTTCTTTTTGCTGCCCAGGTAATAACAACAGTTTTTAAGAGTTACCAATGACCTCTTTTCTTATAGAGATACATATCATTTTAACTTATTGAGTCTCTTAATTTTTTTGTTTTTCTTTTTTTCCCCTCTTTTTTAATTACCTTTTGGTGATTCTCTTGAGTTCTGTGCTTGTACATCAAATTTTCTGTTCAGGTCTGGTCTTTTCTTTACAAATTCTTGAAATTCTTCTATTTTGTTGAATGACCATACTTTCCCCTGAAAGAATATAATCAATTTTGCTGGGTAGTTGATTCTTGGTTGTAGACCTAGTTTCCTTGCTTTCCAGAATATCATATTCCATGCCTTTCTTTTTTTCAGTGTGGATGCAGCCAGATTCTGAGTTATCCTCACTGTGGTTCCTTGGTATCTGAATGACTTCTTCTTGGCAGTTTGTAATATCTTTTCTTTGGTCTGATAGTTCTTGAATTTGGCTATAACATTCCTGGGTGCTGTCAGTTGAGGATTAAATACAGGAGGTGATCTATGGATCCTATCAATCTCCACTTTTCCCTCTTGTTCAAGGATTTCGGGGCAGTTTTCTTTAATAATTTCCTGTAATATAATATCCAGGCTTTTTCTATTGTCATGGTCTTCTGGTAGGCCAATTATTCTTAAATTGTCTCTCCTTGAATGATTTTCTAAATCCTCTGTTTTGTGAATGAGATGCTTCATATTTTCCTCAATTTTTTCATTCTTTTGGTTTTGTTTTATAGTGTCCTGCTGCCTTATGAGGTCATATGATTCTAGTTGTTGTATTCTGGTTCTTAAAGACTGGATTTCGTCCTTAGTTTTTTGGTCGTCCTTTTTCCTTTTGGTCTGATTTTCTTTGGAGGCCATCTTTCATCTTTTTCACCTCATCTTTCATCTGCTTTGCCTCATCTTTTCATCTCCTTTGCCTCATTTTCCAGCTGGTTGATTTTGGCTTTCAAGACACTATTTTCTGTTTCCAGATGACTTATCTTAGTTTTTAAGTTCTTTTCCCAATTGTCTTCAGCCTCTCTTAATTGTGTTTTGAATTGCATTTTGAGTTCTTCCAAAGCCTGTATCCAATTCACTGGGATTTCTGATTTTTCCTTTGCTGATCCCTCCCCCTCTGTTTCATTCACTCTTTGCTCATTACCTGTGCAGAAGCTGTCTATTGTAATTTCTTTCTTCTTTTTCTGTTGTTTGCTCGAATTTACCCCTTCTTTGCTCCCTGTAGTTGGCTGTGCTTTTACTCCTCTCATTTTGTTTTGGTTTTGGGGCTGTCAGTCTCCCCTCTTGGTGCTTTGTCAGATCTCTTGGTACAGTCTCTAGGGGAGGAATGTTAGCTTCCCTGTCCTCTGGAGGCTTTTGATTGGATTGAGTTCAACTGGGTCGGGCTGTATGTGGTATGAAGCTCTGAGGCTCTGAAGACTCCTGGAAGGCTGGGCTGCCCAGGCTCTCTCCAGTTCTCTCCAGCTGCTTCTCAGCTGTCCGCAACTGCCTTTGCCTGCCTCCCTAAACTCTGAGGAGTTCTGATGGAATTATGTTCAACTGGATTGGTCTGGATGTGCCCCGAGGCAATGGTGAGACTGGAGCCTGATGGAGGGACCCAGCCACGGCCCTGTCTCTCCCTGGCTTCCTCCCCGCTGTCCAAGCTGGATGTTCCGAGCCCAGTGCCCTGCTGCTCACAAGGTAGACCCTCCAAACTAGCACCTTTGCCCACTCAGAGGTTCCCGTTCCTGCTGGGGGCTTAGCCCTCTGGGTTGTGGGGGCGGGGTCCTGGGACCTTCACTCTGCCTTCCCCTTAGCCCTGAGTATTCTCGGATTCCAGCTTTTGGGGGGCGTACCTTTTCATTTGAGTCCAGAAGGAGGGTTCCCTGCTTCTGTCCTGTTGTTCAGCTTGAATTTTGGTGCCCTAGGAGCATTCAGTCTGTATCACTAAGGAAGGGTCTTCCACTATCTAACAGTTTTAAATGAGACTTTCAAAAATATTTAATTTCTGGTCTGAATTATCTCTTTCCCTCCCCCTACTCCTCTATTTAAGATCAGAATTATGATACCAACTATATATATAATATTTATATAATTAGTATGATATATATACATATATATGTATATATATATATACATATACATATACACACACACACAAAGAGAGAGAGAAAGGCAGACAAAAAGAGGCAGAGATAGAGAGATCTTGTAAAACATATTGCATATGCCATATGCTGAGACAGGGTGGGAAGGGAGAAAAAACAAAAAAACAAAGGAAAACTATTTAATTTACAATCTAAGTATACCAGTTTTCTATCTTTAGGTGGATAGCATTTTCATCATGGGTGCTTTGGTGGTGTGGTGGATCATAGTATTTATTAGTTACTAATTCTTTCACAGTTGGTTATCTTTACAATATACTTATTGTATGTCATAATTTTGCTGGTTCTGTACATTTCAATTTGCATTAGTTTATATAACTCTTCCCAAGTTTTTCTCAAACCATGCCTTGCATCATTTCTTATAGTTTTATAGTGTTCCATCATTCCATAATTCTTTGCCACCATAATATATGGAGGTATAAATATTTTGTACATATGAGTCCCCTTTCCCTTGATTTCCTTAGGCTATAGACTTTTTATAGGTAATTTGGAGTCAAAGCAATGTGGAATAAAAGGTTGTACACATATGTATACCCTTTTGGGAATAATTACAAACTGTTCTCCAGAATGACTGGGTTAGCTTGCAGTTTATCAACTGCACATTAGTCTTATCTATTTTCCTAAATCATCTTCAGTATTATTCATTTACTTTTCTCCCTTCTTATGCAATCTGTTAGATGTGAAATGGTATTAGAGATTTGTTATAATTTGTTCTTTTCTATTTTTCTATCAATAATTTAGAATGTTTTATATAATGATTGTTGTCTTTGATTTCTCTGAAAACCCTATTCATATCTTTTGATAAATTGTAAATTAGAGAATGTTTCTAATTCTTCTTGTTAAATGCATTGGTTGGACTGAATAATATTTTAGTTGGTCACCAGAGATTTAATGACTAAATCCCAAATGAATTACTAAAGTCAGAATGGAATTTGTTAGTTTATTTACAATGAAGAGGGAAGTTATGAAGGAAGAGAGAAAGAGAAGAAAAAGAGAGAGATACCTGCTCTGGCCTCCTCTGAGCCAGGCAGGAATTCAGAGGCCCCAGGCAAGGGAAAAAGAACTCAAGATAATGGACCTCTCCAGAGGCTGGTGCCTCCAGAAAGGCCAAGGGAAAAGGTGTCAGCCTTTACACTCACCACATGTCAGTTCAAAAGAACAAGGTCACCAGGAAAAATGGGTTCAGTCAGCACACTTGTGAATGAAGAATTATTCTCCACTCCAGTAGACCTGCCAGTAGAATTCCAGCAGAAGTGGAAGTTCAAGTTGGACTTGCAGGAGAACTTCTTTCTTCAGGCCCTTGTCACTTTCTGTTAAAGACCTTTTCTTCTTGCTTCACTTCCCTTTATCTTTACATCTACCAATCACAGCTGATGTTCCACTCTAGGACCACCCAGAAGGCAGTCAGTTGATTCTGATTTGTCACCCACTCTTTCACACATGGGTCAAAGACCTCCCACTCTGCCTGTGAGATGGGTTTTTGTACCTTTTTTTGATTAAATCCAAAATAAGTAGATCTCCATATTCAACTTTAAGTACTGTGCTTACACTTTGGAGACTAAATCCAAAAAAAGACAGAGGATTACAATTCAATCTTCACAATAAAGGAAGAACTAAGTACCTTTATTGTTACCATCCTGGGAGAGTCAAATCCAATCTTCACATTCTAAATTTGACTTAGCTCTCTATCAATTTGACTTGGGTGCTCTTGAATTTAGCTATTATATTCCTTGAAGTTGTCATTTGAGGATTTCTTTCTGGAGGTGATGTGTGGATTCTTTCAATTTCTATTTTATTTTCTTATTCAAGAATATCTGGGCAGTTTTCTTTGATAATTTCCTGTATTATGTTGTGCAAGATTTTTATTTGAAAATGGCTTTCAGGAAGACGAATAATTCTTAAATTGTCTCTCTTGGATCTATTGTACAGATTAGTTATTTTTTCAATGGACAATTTTATGTTTTCTTCTATTTTTTTTTCCTTTTGATTTTGTTTTGATGTCTCATGCAATCATTAGCATCTAGTTGCTAAATTCTAATTTTCAAGGCCTGATTTTCCTTGTTTAGCTTTTTGAACCTCCTTTTTAATTTCTTCTTTCATTGATTTCATTTCTCTTCCCCAATTTCCTTCTGTCTTAATTGGTTTTTGAAATCATTTTTGAGCTCTTCCAGGATCTGTGTCCAATTCATATTTTTCTTTTGACCTTTGTGTGTGTCTTCTTCGCTTTCACTGGAGCTTCTCTCTTCTTTTATACTTTCTCAGACATCTTCCACAAAGGAAGTAAGATGTATCTGAGGAAGTTGGAGTAGAGAGTCCTGGGAGATGTAGTCTCCCAGGGTTCAGAGCCATTCTAGACTTCTGTCTAGAAACACACTCCAGAGAGGTTGGCTCTGGCTAATTCCCGGATCCAGTGATCTCTTTCCCTGTGATTCCTGATCCCAGACCCTCACAAGAAGACAAGCCAATTAGACAGGACTTTGAAACTTAAGCTGTCTACTAAGAACTGTTTCCATCAACCTCTTTGGATTTGAACTTGGGGTCACTCTCTGTGCAGCCAAGAACCAGAATCTCTTTACTCTGGCCCCAAAGGGGTCAGGTGAACCAAACCTGATCTGCCTGACTTTGGGGGGAAGGGGAGTAATTAGATAAGGACCCTTTCTTCCTCATTCCTTCTTGAACCTCAATTCCTTACCCTCCATCTGCCCTGTTCCTTTTCTGTTTCCCTCAAATAAATTTCAGTTAATGAGACTCGGGAACTGACTCAAACTGCTACTAAGGGAAACTTAAGAAGTGACATTTCTCTCCGGAGGAAGAAAAGAGGCTTATCACCATGAGCCTCTTCAATGAGATCCTTCAGAGAACCCAGTAGTTAAGAGTTGAAGGCAGCCATGGGGTGGGGGTTTGTCAGAGAGTGCTGAGAGGGGAAAGACAAACCCATTCTCCTTTCTCTCCTTTGGCTTGTCACCATCACCTCCTCACTCTGTCCCTGCGTTAGAGGGGAAGATTCCATTCCCTTTTTCATTTTTCTTCCATTGTCATAAGTCTCTCCTCTTTTACCACTGTTATAATTTTCATCTGAAAAGTATACATATAATACTTAATCTTTTTTTTTTTTTTTGCAATAGTTTGCAGGTTTCTATGAGCTAATTTATGGTCATTTGGGGAAGGGGTAAGTTGCCATGCTCAGCTGAAAAATAGATAGGTTCCTTTCAATTTCCAATTAATAATCTCACAGGGTTCTGTCATATATAACTTTTTGAAAATTTTATTTCATATCCTTAATCTCTGTTTTTGTTTATTTTATGGTTAGATTTATCTAAGATTAAAAAGAGTAATGGGAAGTCCCTCAGGGGTTGAGTTTTACTTTCTACTTCCTCATGCAATTAATTTAAATTTTCCTATACATCTTTGGTTAAATAATATATTGTTTATGGTACCTTTTTAGCAAAATATGGTGTTTTTGAGCTGAGTCTGGATTGAGCTTTATTTCACGGCTTTTTTGCTACTTTCCCAAATCTGGTGGCTTTTGATTTTTTTGTGTTTCCATGGTGGTATGATGTAAGAAAGGTTTCCTCATTACCCTCTTGATTTACTCTCTGGTCTTTATCTATAGAGTGCCCCTACTTCCTGGCTAAGGTTCCTGCTTGCTCTTTGCTTAGAATTTCACTTGAAACTGGACACTTTCTTGCTGCCAGTCCTAATATAAAGGTCCAAAAGTATTCTTTTTGAACCAAGTGTTCAATCCCTTTACTACCCATGGCACTAGGTTAGTCACCACCACTGCTTCCCCTCCCAAAGTCACATATTGCCAATAACAGTGGTGCCATTTCAATTATGTGGGATTCCTGTCCAATTTCTACCCAAGTGTCTGCATACTTCTCTTTCTGTTTCCTTACTCTTCTTTGAGATGGAAAATGGATCATTCCTGCTTAGAATTTAATCTGAAGAAAATTTTTGTTTTGGAGGAAGTTTGTTAAGAAACCTCATCAAAATGCTCTTGTTCCTCCAGCTTCACTCTACTTTCTTTTATAAAATTTTCTTCAAAACATGATGCCATGGAAACTCTCAAATTTAGAATCAGCTGATTCCCAGCTCTCCTTCTTATCATATGTATATCCTAGAACCTATCTTTTAATGTCTTTGGGACTCATTTTTTCCCTTCTTCAACATGTGAGATTTAGATCATATGTTCCATGAATTTCCCCCATGATGTATAATTCAACCAAGAATTCTCTGAAATATACACTGATGTTTATCTCATCTATACAGTTGTATATTTACATAATATTCAATATCTATATATACAGACATAGTTGTTTCCATAGATGTCTATATACACATACATCCATATTTCAAAATATAAACACATATATTCATAGGCATGTATAAACACTGCATATCTAATATATCCATTGTCTAACTGTCTTATACATTCATCAATCTAATCTATCAATCTGTCTATGTACACTTAACCTTAAGTCTTCAAACCTTGGAACTAACAAAGAAAAGGTAAATTAAGCCTGTATAATAGAGTCAGAGGTACCAAGTTGAATTATACCTCAGTCACTTACTACTTGTGTGAAGTTGGAAGAGTCATTTCACCTCTTTGATTTCCATTGACATGATTTTTTAAAATTTATATACTTCTATTAACTTGTTCTTTCTGTTATGAAACAGATGATTCAATTATTTTTAAAGCTTAGGCACATAGTTTCAAAAAGCTACAATGTCAAAAAGCAATGGTAAATGAAACCCAAACTCATTCATTTACAACTTCTTTCCCCTTGACTCTCTGAGTCTATCTTTTTACTTTACTTACAAGAACATTTTGGTTAAAAAAAAGACTACTAAATGTCCAGAAGCATTCTGCTTCTCCTTTATAAACCTTTTAAAGCCTCATTCTTTGAAATGGTAAGATACATTTTTACCTAGAATAAAGAGAACTCAAGCTTCAAAAGGTTCAAATTCAGTTGGAAATTTACTAACCATAAAGCTAAAATGAATTCTAAACTTGACAATCTATATCCCCCATCCCAGCCATTCACTGCCTCAAAGAATGTTTTCTTTTTATCTCTTTAAAAATTGTTGCCTTTTAATTCAACTCATGTCTTTGTTCTCTCCCTCCAACATTCATTTCTTATTTCCTTTCAGCATTTATAGGATGTTTTTTCCTGCCTTAACAATTTTTCAGAGATTTCAGAAAGCACTTTTTATTCTTTTCAGTGTAGTAAATATAAAGGCAGATAACAATATAATGACATAGATCAGCAGTAAGCCAAAGAATGTCTTGAATCTCTGACCCTATTTTCCCCATCTCCCCTACATTTCTTCTCTCACTGACAGTTCCATATTAGCACATATCACCTAGGCAAGAAAAAGTCATTCTTCCATTCAATATATATTATCAAGTGCCCACTATGTGTAAGAGCCAGTGCTAAGTGTTGACAAAATGAAATTGAATTTACAATTGCAAGAGTCCATAGAGATTCCCTAGATGAAGCCCCTCCTTTAAAAGTAGAAAAAGCTACAGTATCATAGGTAAAATAACTTGGAATGATGGTAGTAACAAGAAATTTTCATGTTTCTACACATTTTACTTTGTATTTTGTCAAAATAAATTTGATTCTCCATTATTGCTACAGGGTGTGGAAAAATTTTCTACTGAATAGAAAAATGATTTTTGTTCAATTAATTTATAAGCTGTTTAGTTGTAAACATAGGATTATAAAGCTGAATGTGTTTTTTCTTTGGCTTTTACAGTACATTATTAAAGGCAAAGAATGTGAAAACCAGCGAAGTAAAGAGAAAAGATAGGTCTAGGACTTCCAGCACTGAGGCATGGTGAAAGGACAATTGGCTTATGATTTTCTTCTTTTAATCTATGTTATGTTGAATGTTTCCTTTGACTTCTGTATTTCTAATTTTCTCAATTTGTAAAAGGAAGGAATTAGATGAGAATATCCACTCACATTTCACATTCTCCCATTTCACAATGTCTTGAAAATAGGGTTAGTATTAAAGATGAGAAGTGAAAGCATCATTTTGTCAATTGGCAAAGTAATTTAAGGCTTAAAAATTTATCATAATGTATGTTAATTGATTAGCTGCTGTATGATAGAATCTAGGATTTAGGATCGAAAGATGTGGTTTCCTTTCCTGCCTTTGACATTTCCTACTGATGTGACTTCTCTGTGATCCTCAATTTTTTAGTCCTTAATTGAAGTACTCAGTTGTCATCTCTTTAAAGATCATTATGAGGGTAAAATGAAGTAAAAGAAGTAATAAGCCATTCAACTAATGATGTATATAGATGATGATATATTACTATTTATTATTATTAATAATGAGGAATATAATTGCATGATGGATAGAAAGTTAGAAGTTCTCTCTCTGAAATGTACTTGTTATAGGACACTGCACCAATCATTAAACCACTCAATTCCCCAGACATCTCTCTGATACAATAAATTGAATAAACTGAGTTTAAGATTAAGTGATTTAGAAAATATCAAACATAATAAGTGATTTCCCCCCTAGTGCTAGTGTCCTTAGACCTAAATTATTTTGTTTGTGTCCCCATATACATCCAAATACAAGCAATATGTATATATAAATAATATAAATATAAATAATATATATACAAATATGTATATGTTAATGTTATATTTATGACAAACACATGGATATATACATGCTCATATACACATATGTGGTACAGGCAGTACATTTCCTTCATTTTCAAAGGAAAACAATGACATCACAGGATAATGTTTTGATTTAGTCATGAATTGGATTGAAGTGAGGCAGAGTTACGCAAGTCATCAACCTCACTCTTCCAGAGTCATAGCAGTTAAGTGGCAAGACAAAAGTCAGGACTGGTGAGGAACCAGGATACAGGGGACAATCACAGCTTCTTGTCCATCTGACCAAACTCTAAAGTCTTGACAGCACCTGCTTAAGCCACTTTCATGGCCACTGGAATAACATGTTCTATCTGTCCATTCCACTGGGGAAAGTCTTCAAATGCTTAGTGTAGACACTGCTCTAAATCTCAGAAAAAAATTTCCTTGGCTGTCATGTTAGCCAATCTTCCAGGTGTGAGGTGATACCTCAGAGTTGTTTTGATTTGCATTTCTCTAATTATGAGAGATTTGGAACACTTTCATGTGCTTATTGATAGCTTTGATTTCTTTATCTGAAAGCTATCTATTCATATTCCTTAACCTTTTGCTGATTGGGGAATGGCTTGATTTTGTTTTTGTACAATTGACTTAGCTCCTTATATATTTAGGAGATTAAAACTTTATCAGAGAATTTGGTTATAAAGATGTTCTCCCACTTTGTTGCTTTCCTTCTAATTTTTTTTTGCATTGGTTTTGTTTGTATAAAACTTTTTTTTTAAATTTGATATAGTCAGTCATTCATTTACATTTTGTAATGTTTTCTTTCTTTTGCTTGTTCTTAAATTCTTTCCTTTCCCACAGATCTGGCATGTATACTATTCTTTGTTCACCTACAAGTTCTTAATGAATAATTCTTCACTGATTTAGCAAATGATTATTAAAATTGGGTCACAGTTAAATCATAACTACAAATCCAATCAGAATTCTGATATTCTGATTCTATGGTTTCAAGTTTCATAGCATTTAAATTATGATATCTTGCTTATTTTGGTACATTTCTTAAATTACATGAGCCATTAGATTATCCACTTTTCAAGGGCAGGAGACAAGCTGATCTTTTGTGCATCTAATAGCAAATAAAATATCACTGCATGTGTTAGCACTACAATATTTCTTAGTTGATTGATGGCATAAATAATTGATTGAAGGTACTCTTAGAGGTTACATTTTTAAGTAAAAGTGAGATATTTTAAATGGTTATATTCAGGGACCAAGAAGCAAAGATATTTCCATTTATTTTATTTTTATCTTGAATAACTGGAAGAAATGGTGTACCTTTGACAGACAGGGAATTCAGTAGGGAGTTAGGAATAAATAGGACAAGTTTGATTTTTGACATGTTGAATTTGAAGTGACAGTGAAAAATACAAGTGTAAATATTCAGTTTATACTTATTCTATCTCCCTTATTGCTGGGTATGTCATTGTCTAGCAAAGGTCAAGTATTTGTTTGATACAGGGAATGGCCCCTTTTAATGGAAAACACAAAAATTTAAACATGGAATTATATTTAATTTTTCCCTTATAGATGGGTCTTAATAAAGCAATCAGAAAGCCATAAGAAAAATGAAAACCACCTAGTCTATCACTTATTTCAAAGATAGGTCAACTGAAATTGACAATGGTAAAATATAAAACTATACAGAAGAGAGGGTTGTATAAGTTTTCCTCATAGAGCAATACAGTTTTAAAGATACTCATGCCATATACCAGTGTTGGTGAACCTATGGCATTTGCACCAGAGGGGGTTGATCCCTTTCTCCTCTCAACTGTACCTGAGGACATCAGCCACCTCTCTGTCCAGGAACCCAATAAGAGTACTTCCTTTGTTCCCTGTCTATAGTAAGTGGGCAGCTCACATGAGGTGTGAGGGTGCAGTTTGGGCATTCAGTCTCTAAAAGGTTCACCATCACTGTCACATATCCTTTAGTCATCTGAAACAATTTAGAAGAGGAATTGTTGGGCTGGGGGTGATTAGTTAAGACAACAAGCTCCTATATAACATGCTTCCTTTTTGTTAAAATGAGAATATCCAATTTCCCTTCTATCAACTAGCAGAAAATTCCTTATTAACAGAGTCCTGGTTTCTTGCTAGTCTCTATTCATGGTGTTTCTACCCCCTCTTTCTTTACTGTCAAATAAATTTATCCAGGTTCCAAAGTTTCTGGTTGCAAATTTGGTGCAAAGATTCATCCAAGCTATATGGTTTATATGTAGCTGAGCCAGAATTGAGATTCCTAGATTAAGGTTCTCATTTCAGACTCTGAGCTACTTCTCCTGTTTTCATTTTTGGTGGAGTCTTTTGGAAGACCATCAGGTTTCTTTTGGATTTTTGTATAGCAAATTCTCTGAAATACTCATATTAATGAAGGAGACAGAGTGGGAAAATTCCAGTGTAAATAATCAACCTAGTTTCTTTGAGTAGTCAATTTCTCTCATTATTTTAATATAACTGGGAGAGTGACTGGGGTGACTGGGGTTATTATTAGTACTAAAATGGGTACTACCTTAACTATTGATACAATAAAATAGATTATGTGTGTCTATTATATATTAGAAAATTAGATGTGTTAAGTTTGTTGTTTTTACTAGTCCCTATAACTCAGTAAAATGCCTTCTTGATTTATTTTTTTTCAGTATCAAAGTCAGTTTTCAGAATCATAAATTAGGAAAGACTTTAAAGAACTATAAGGTTCTCATTAGGTAATGCGGTGGTATGGGAGCTAAGTCTGTCTTCAGGAAAACCTGAATTTAGATACCTACTAGCTATGTGACCCTACAGAAGTCATTTAACCCAATTCTCCTCAGTTTCCTCATCTGGAGAAAATTTCAAATTCCTTTAGTATCTTTGCCAAGAAAATCCTAAATGAGGTAACAAAGAGTCAGATACAACTGAAATGATTAAACGACAACAAGTTTCCAGAACTTTACAAGGAAGATGATAAAGGATATCAAGAGTATATTTTAAAATGTTCTGCTTGAATAGAGGAAAATGTAATTGGAGGTGTGTGCATACTTGCACATCAGGGGCTGATATATGTCTTCAAATATTTGAAGAACTATTGGGAAAGTCTTGCATTAGGCTTGTTCTTTCTTGTCCCAGAGACTAGAACAAGAAATAGTGCAGGGCAAAGATGTCACCTTAAATATGATGGGGATTGGAGTAAAAGCACTTTAAAATTAGAGCAATCCAAAAGTGAATTGGGCTGATTGGGAGGTAGTGAGTTCATTGAGCATCTTCAAACAAAAACTTGGTATCTGATTTTTGGTCATCATGCAGACAAGATATGGTTTAGGTTATAAGAGGGCTTTAAATAGTTGTCTCTCAATTCCCTTCTTATTTTGATTCTTTAATTCTACTAAAAATGCATAAACCTCTACTGAGTGATAGAAGGCAATTAGCACAAATTGATATGCCAAAGCACATTTCAGTGAGTGTATATGTGTGTATATTTTTTAAATGATCTAGTTTTTTGGTCTAGTAATGTGATTTACAAAGAAGTAGGAAACATCTAGAGCAATGTGCGTTTTAAAATGGCTCTGAACTCTGCGAGACTACATCTCCCAGGACTCTCTATCCCAACTTCCTCAGACACCTCCCACTTTTTTGTGGGAGGTGTCTGAGAAAGTATAAAAGAAGAGAGAAGCACATTTTTGGCACCTTTTCTGGAGAAGAACCTTTTCCGGGAGAGAGCCTGCAGGAGATCAAATTTTCTTTAGCCTTTCCTAAACCTTTCTTTTCTGGCCTAAACAAATCTATCTAACTATCCCTCGAGTCTGGCTTGATTTAATTTAATTCCCTAGCATAATTATAGCTAAAAAGAAAAGCCTGGTCAATTTCCCTTGGGGGTGGGGCTACCGAGGCTGGGGGAGAGGCTAACTTCCTTTCCCTACCTTTTCCCTCCATTTTCAGCATCAACAGCAATTTGTGAGAAGCTTTACCATCTTCAAGAAGTCCTAGAAAGCAAAGAGTTTAAGTATCCATGATTATTTACACAGCTAATAATTTTCAGAAAATAAGATTTGAACTAAGTTTTTCCTGAAAATAAGGTCAATCTTTCATGTCACCAGGATCTCCACTTAGCACCAGATTTCTAGGTATTTCTAATTACTTGATCATTTGGCAGTTATTGTCCAAAAATAAATAAATATACATCATGAATTGAAAACATCTATTGATTTTTTGTTACTTTATATTTTTATTTTTTCGAATTACATGTTGATAAACCATTTTATATTTATTTAATATTTTGTCATCTTTCCCCCTCTCTCCCACTACCCCCTCTTCCCAAAGAAGACAAACAATATGTTGGAGGCTGTGCATATATTATCATATGACACATATTTCCATGGCTTCATGTTGTAAAACGAGAAACATAGTTTATAGCAGAAAAAAATCAAGGGATTTCATTATGACAAATTTGAGACAGATATGTACATGTATGTAATGTGTATGAATACAAACATTTATATGTGCTTGCATATGTGTATGCAATGTTCCAGCCAAGCTCAATGATATCAGCCAAAAAGCAACTGAAAATTAGAGATCTGGGTGTTATGCAAAAGCCAATAGAAGAAGATGTAAAGAAACTTAATTCCCTGACAGAAAGATCAAGAGAACATTTTATCAGATCCTTTTTGAACTTCCCCAAGGTATCTATTTCCTCGTAAGAATCCCATACTTACTTATTATTTATGACATGAAGAGGATGATTTTAAATCATCTAATGCCCTATTCTCATTAATAAAACTGTCTTCCTAAGACAGTTGTTCAATAACTATAACTATAATTTTACTGGGGAAAATCTAATAGTTATAAAAAATCTTTCCAATAAATTAATTTTGCAGATGTTTTGTAGATATCTTAATTGAACATTCTACTTAATGGGAATAACTAAATGCTTAAAATCTAGCATTACTTTCTTTTTAAACATGTCTCTTTTAAACCATCATATGTCTAAAATCTTGGAAATTGCTCTGATTTTGAATACAGAAGATTCAGGCCATGACCTTTCCCTACAATCTTTATCTAAAATAAATGGGGGTGGGGGGAAGGACAGCTCTGCTTTGGGACAAGTTGTTTTTTTTGTTTTTTTGTTTGTTTGTTTATTTTTAATTTCACCATCTTTTATTGTAGCAGAGGGGAAAGAGTATTTTTACAGCTAGAGCCAACAAAGTGAAGAAATTATGGTGTGGTTCATGAATTGCTTCACAATCAAAGTTCTATCATTATTTAGATTAATGCTACAAAATGTAGAGTGCACTGAAAAAAATGTCTTATCTTCAAATCAAAAGAACCATGAAGTGAAGGGAAGCCTAAAAGGGGGGAAATCAAATCATTAAGCATTTCCCTATTACAATGTGCTTTGCTAGATGATGAGAAAATGAATAGAAATATAGTAATTCCTTCTCTCAAGAAACTTATATTGAAACATGTTATATGTGGCTTCTTTATAATTTAGTGGAATATCTCTCATAAATCTCCTTCTAGAAACATTTTGTCCACTGAGGTTATTTTTTCCTGTTTTGAAAGTGAAATTGATCTAAGAATTCCATTAACTGATGTTATAATACTTATAATGGTCATATCTCACATCAATACAAATACGAAGTGTTTTCTGGATTCTTTTAACAACTTGATGTGGTGATTGTTCTGAATCTATTAAACTTTTTAAAGAAATAATAGTTGAATTGACAATGTCTTTACACATACCCATTTCATATTTTTCAGAGCTTGTGCTAAAGTGGAAACATTTAAGAGGAAAAAGAAAATGTGATTGCAAATAAAGATTGAGAGAATAGAAATATTTCAAGGTAATGGCAACTCAGATCATATCAGAATTTTCCCTTTGCTTCAGTTCATGAACAATTTCCCAGGTTTCTCTGAATTCTTTTCTTTAAGTTCTTTAAATATGCCAACATTTACTATATTTTTGGAATAATAACATTTATCAGTGCTTATAAAGTCTCATATAGCATATTACTATGTGCTAACCAAAAAAAAAAGCAATGATAAATTTTCCCTATTCTACTGAGGCATAAAAGGTACGTTGCCTGGTACAGAGCAAGCACTATATAAATGTTAGCTATCATCAGCATCCTCACCAATGGAATAAAGAAAGATTCAAGGCAAAGTGTTCAGTTATGAGAATTTTGTATCAGTCCTGATGAAAAGCAATAAAAGCCTTATCTCAGGTGGTGGCTGTTTGAGTGGAGAGAAAGGGATACATATGAGAGATGTCATGGAGATAGAAATACTATTTGACCACTCATTGGAAATGGAGGTGAATTTGCATGTGAGTCAAGATCAGAGTTACAAACTTTGGAGACTAGGAGAATTATTGCTTTCCTGACAATAATAGGGAAATTCATGAAAATATAATGATCAGTATTTTAGACCTGATGAATTTGAGATAGTTATAATAGAATCAGTTTGAAATGTCCAATAGGCAATTGATTCTAAATGACTACATCTCAGGAGAGAGACTGGGAGTGGATTTATAGGTCTGAGAATCAATGGAAATGATGATAATTGCATTCATGGGAGCTGGTAAGACCACCAAATAAGATTCTACAATAAGAAAAGGGAATAAGTTCAGGATACAGCCTGGGGGTAAACTCACATTTAATAGACATGTAATATATGGAGAGGCAGCAAAGGTGACTATGCAAAGGCAGTTAAAAAGGCAAAAGCAAAAGAGAGAGAGAGAGAGAGAGAGAGAGAGAGAGAGAGAGAGAGAGAGAGAGAGAGAGACAGAGACAGAGAGAGACAGAGAGAGAGACAGAGACAGAGAGACAGAGAGAGGAAGAGGGAGAGAGAGACAGAGACAGAGACAGAGACAGAGACAGAGACAGAGACAGAGACAGAGAGAGCGCGCAGAATCACAGAGAGACAATTCAGGAGGAGAAGGTTGTCATCAATATTCAGTGTTGAAGAGTGGTCAAGTAGGATGAAATTTAATTGGATCAAGTAAGGTAATACATGAAAAAAATGACAGACAAACCTTAAACACTATATATGTCTACAGGTATCACCATTATATTTAATAATAATATGATGATTACCACCAGTATAAATAATTTGATTTTTTTTTTCATATAGCTTCTCATTCCTGTCCTTCTAAATGGCTGAAGGCTTGATATAAAGGGAAAAATGAATTCAAGCCAGTCAGAGGACATGAAATCAAATATCCCAACTTAGCACCTGCATGATGTAGGAAAATTAATTAAAATCTTTAAGCTTCCATTTTTTTGGTAGAATGAGTGGGTCAGACTACATAGTTTCAAGATTGTTTCCAGCTCTGATACTATGATCTTATGTTTATTTTTCAAGAAATGTTAATTAAGTGACTAGGAGTAGTTTGTATTGGACTCCGAATACTATATAATTAGCGTGGTTGCTATCATGCAATAAACTAAAACAGATAATTGTGTAAATTCTCATGTGTGGGTTTTAAAAGATTGTGCATGCTGGGGAACTACTTCTCCCAGCATGACCCAGGAGTCCTTCACCTTTACTTCCTGGGGCGGCTTGAATAGACCCATGCAGAATGGACCAATCTCATGCAAGGGAGGCACCATACTCCCTACTTCCAGTCGTGGGATTGGTCTAAGTAAAGACCAATCCTGAGCCTGGGAAGGGCTTTTGAATGTGAGAAGATTCCGAGGAGCAGGGGCTCTAATTAATTTCAGCTAGGGAACTGTGGTAGTTTTTTCTTTTCTTTTAATAAAGTTTTAAAAAAAGATCAGAGAGTCATACTTTTTCTTTTCAGTCCTTTCACATGGATATGAATTGAGAAAGGAGCATTAATTCTCTCAGTATATAAGAATCAAAATTTAAAACAAACAAAACAAAGCAATCTGAAGGTTCGTTCAAGTTTAGATTTTCTCACTTTTGGGGTGCACTGACATTCAAAGAGAAAAAATTAAAAGATAATTTGAATTTTTAGCTTCTTGTAAATTATATCAGTTACTAAAAACACAATATGTTGACTCATTGATCATTTTAAAATTGGTAGTTTCAGTACAAACTGAATGGTTAGATCAAACTCACTACCATTAATGACTTAATGTTCACATGGAAGTTTATATCTAACAGAATGCCCAAAGAACTGGTCTTTCACTAAATAATTTTATCAGTACCTTTTTCTAAAGACATATATATATATATATATATATATATATATATATATATAATTGTCCAAATTTGCAGATGATGCAAATTTGAGAGTGACAGTAACCATATTGTTTGACATTCAGGTTTCAAAAAGGTCATGACAGACTAGTATTGACACAAATCAAATACAAAATGTTATAGACGTAACACATTATCCTTGAATTAAAAAAAAATCCACACATACAAAATAGGAGTGGCATGACTATGCAACATTCCATTTTACAAAGCATCTGAGGATATTAGTTGACTTAAAGCACAATATAAATCAATAGTGTGGTATGATAATAAAGGAATCAAGAGAACATAACACCACTCGCCTTTGCCTTGATGAGAACAAATTTGGAGTACTGTATTCTGCTATGGTACCACTTTGAACAAACATTGATGCCCTAGAACAAAATGAGGAGATGATGAAGTTGGTGAAGGCCCTGGAGACATGAAATAAGAGGATATTTTGACGGATGTCAAGATGAATGGCCTGGAGAAGAGAAGACATACGGGTAAATGAGAACTATCTTCAAAAATTATAAGAGATAGCCTTTGGATAAAGTATTAGTCTTGTTCTCCTGGTTCCAGAAGCCAGAACCAGGAGTACTGGATAAAGTAAAAAGGAAGAAACGTTAGGTTTAGTGTTAGGGGAAAACACCTTTCTAACAATCCTAACTATTGAAAAAAGAATAAGCTGCTTTGGTTGAAAGTGAAACTCCCCTAAGTAGAGACTTCAAACCTAACCAGAATGGTCACTTCTTGGTCTTATTGTAAAGAAGGCTTTTGCTCAGTTCTAAGTTTGATTATATAGCTTCTGAGATTCCTTCCAGATCTGAATTTGAGTAATGACAAAGTTTAGGGAGTCAAAGTACAAGATCTTAAAAGAGAGAGAGTTGAAGCATTTTATAATAAAAATCTTCACTGAAACAGTACAGATGTTTATTTGTTGTAGACCAGAGACATATGTGTGCTGACCTGGCTGATTCTGACCCCATTTGAGCTGCCTGCCCATAGCCCAGTCACTCTAGCTAATTTTAGGATTATATATTCTATTCTTAAAGTAGAATCCTTACAGTTTTCACTCTCACTTGCAAACTACAAGTAGATCAATACATCATAAAAATAAACATTTCATGGTTGCTTATATGTGCTTACCTGTATTGGAGGAGGGAAATCTATTTTTAATATATCAATTTATGATATTCCTTCCAACCACGATTTAATGATTCTCTTCATGCCTACTATATCTTCCAAATTCACGATTAGCCGGTCTTCATGTAGCATGAACGTTACTCCCTTTGCACCACTAGGCTTTTGTTCCTGAATGCTGTCTTGTATTCCTGTTATAATGTGTATTTGCTAATATGATGTTTATTTCTTGCTACTTTTCTATTTCTATATCTACTTTGTTGTTGATTTTGTTCTTGTTTTTTCTAGAGAATATGAAGTTCTTCATTCAATTTTCTATTCCTAAGTGTGGTGGAGTTTCTGTATTTCCCTTCACTTCTTCCCAATGGATATAGCCAGCTTTCACTATCTACTTGTGCTCACTTGAAGATCTGCTCCTGCAGTAAGAACACTGACTTTCAATTTCTTTCACTGATGAGTAGCTGAACTGGGATGGGGCATTTAACTTTTTTATTTTCAGTGCTCCTCTTTACAAAATAAAGAGAATTTTCAACTCTTTTTTTAAATTGTATTTTGAAATATCTAAGTAAAATGTCTCATAATTACAAATCATTATTCTTCCATAGCCCTAGAGATGGCAAATATATGGCACACCTCTCCCTGGGCACCCATGCCCTGCCCTGGACTTGCCCCCATCCCCCAAACACAGGGGGAGGGGCACTGGTCTCTGAGCCACCTACCCACCTAGTCTACCCCCACCTTCCTTGCCAGGGCAGAGAAGCAGCCCCCTCTTTTTGTCTCCCCCCCTAACCTGAGTAGGGGCCAGGTACTGCCCCACCCAATGCAGAGCAGTGGGCACTACACTCAGTCTGGGAGGACAGGGCATGGCATGCTGTCTGGGTGAGATGGAGCACAGGCATGAGTCCCTCAAGGATTCCAAAAGGTTCACCATCACTTCCCTAGAATATCTCCTCCATGATAAGCATCCAGAAAACAAGAGAATCTACAAATAGCAATTTTGTTTACACTCTAAATGCAAAGATTTGTTTTAATGTGACTCATTTTAGGGATACATGGTGAAACAGATATTAATGATTTTAGTATTTCTGTTTTAGTTCCTCATTTCATCAGTGCACTAAGTCCAAGTTAAAAAGAATCAGAAAATATCTGTTTATTTATACTTTATAACAATGTGATTTTTTTGTTTTTTGTTCTAATTTCTAATTTGGATATCTGTTTTCCTTTGCAAAGCAGAAAACATGAAGATGAATATATAATTGGGTCTTTGAAATCACATTATTGATGCTGAGTCATAATTTCATTTCCAAATCTTATAAATTATAATAAAATACGAATGTGACAAAAAAAGTTTTCTATGATGCATGAACATTTTCTTTGCCTTAAGTCCTTCTGTGTCCTGAAAAATAACTCTTTTAGTTATCTCTAATGCCTTGGAAATTCCTGTCTCTACCACCCCATTCCTAGATCAAATAGCTCGAAAGCATTTTAGAAATAGCATGGTCAAAATTCTTATGAAGCAAAATGCATCTGAATATAGATATATACAAAGAATAATATTATCTCAGTGAGATTGAATGTAGGTAACTACCTAAACTCAGAGGTTTCAAAATTGGAGAAAATTCATTTGCAATTGGAAGACTCATGGTGATAAATACATATAGTGCATTACTAATAATTCTCTAAATAGAAGTAGCATTATACCTCACTAAGGCCATGTATATCCAGAGAAGGAGATGGGATAATAATGTTGCAAAAATGAGTTGTGACAGATGATCACCTTGAGTGTTAGACCAGCATGCACTTGTGGGGCAATTGATACTGAAATATTAACAGATCTTGTGTTGAGAAGACTTTAGTTTGAGGTCTAGCTTTACAGTTATTAGCTATGTGAACTTAGGTAAACTGCCTCAACTTTCTGAAATTATTTCCTTATCTATACAATAAGTTAACAATAGTGTTTGCTATGCATACTGTAGTAGGATATTTGGTAATTGGGACTTAATTAAGATTTCATTAGGATACAGAGATAAATAAGTGATTTATAAATGCATAAATAAATAGACAAACAAATAAATAAATGCAGATATCCTGCTACACTACTCCACTAAGGTTTTGTGAACAAATATTTTAAAAAATATAGAATATGTATCCCTGTGCAAGTATTGCTAGCCATGTCATAATATTTCTTTCTAAATTTGTGTTAATATAAGTTTGGGTAGATACTCTAAAATAGATATGTAGTAAATTATGGATAAGAATTTGACAAGATGAGGAGTCTTATATCTATTACCATCAGAAGAGGAAGAGTCCGATTGAGGGAATATCTGATCCTTTGGAGCATAATGTAGCCTGACACCTCATTCACTGGACAATTGGCAATCCTCCATTGCTTTAATTTTATATGTAATAGACATAAAATCCACCTTATCTAACCATCCAATTCATTACAATTACAATTCATTACATACCATCAAGTATAGTTTGATTTTCTTCTCATGAAGAATCATCAAGGAAAATTATAAACATCAAATTTTGAGAATTGCTTAAATAAATGGATGGAAATTCCATTAATATGTTTCAAGCTTTATTGATTTTGTTTTACTTCCCTGGATAAACTGTCTAATTTTTGTTTCAGTGTCTGCCTTCCTTCTGCATGTTTTATATTTTCTATTATTTTCCACCAAATCCAGTCCTACCATACATTTCAAGTACACACTCTTTACAAATAAATCAGTCTATCAACAATCATTTAGGATGCAATTAGAACATGTCAGGACATTGTGAACACTTCTCTGACTTCAACAGGCAAAAAGATATCCTCGTCTTATCATTCACTCATTTTCACATTTGATCTTACATTTTTCAATTAGCTCCTTGACTTGTTTTCCTTTCACCATCTCATTGTAGTCCTTTCTTAGCCATTTTTAAATTCTAAGGCATTGCCTAGAAAGGTTCTGGGAACAAAAGTAAGGATTCAATCGCATCGGATTGATTGGAATTTAGAATTTTCTCTCATGGCAAATCTGAAAATGAATTAAAAAATTGGTCTATTCTATATTCTATTTACTAACATAGAGGCAGTAAGGGATAGTGGATAGTGTATCATCCTCAAAGTCAAGAGGACACTTACTATTTGAGGTATTCTGGGCAAGGCAAAACCTTTCAGTTCTAGAGGCTACTCTCTAAGCCTTAAAGTTGAAAAGAAGGTGACAATTTGCTTTGTAAAGGAAGCTTTCTCACCCTTGTGTTCCTTAACACCATTTAAATCATTTCAAATGATTTAAATTTAAATCAAAATTATAATCCTAATCCCTCATCAACATATGCTTTTTCTCATGCTTTTAAATGTTTTTTGCAGATTCCACAATCTATTGCTGACTAATTGATTTCATTAAGGGAATAAGAAATTATTATGTATAAATCTCCCTCCTGGAATTTAATGGATATTTAAGATTAGGGGGAATAGAAGAAGGGAAAGTTCAGATGGAAACATTACATTGTCAATCAAAGCCAAATTTTCTTTGATTAAAAATTGCCTCCTTTCTCCAGTCAGCTCTTTCTTTTAGTATTAATCCATTTTTTAACCCCTTTTTTACGGAGTCCCTTTTACTAGATGACTGCACTCACATAAGTTCATGAAGCACTAATAAACCTCTTATTTTCTCCAAATGGATGGTAGATTTAATGTGCCATAAAAGACAGAGTAGCTTGGAAAATAGGGACTTCGATTATGCAATGCAATGAAGAACACCTGTGTTGGAATTCATTACCTCCCCTGAGTGAGCAGCTGCATTATTTTCAACATCACAAGAATAGGCAGGAAATAAAAAGTGTGGATATGAACGCAAAGATAAAGATAATAAAGTGCTTAACTCTTTTATGGTATTACGAATTTCAATCTCCTTAAGGGAGAAAAAAATGTATGCTTACTTTTAACAATGTAGAAATATTGTTTTTAAAATCTAGAACTCTAAGTTTAGGTTAGTCATCATAACGTGGCTTTCATTTTTTGTGGATAGATTTCAGACAGCTCATGCTTTTGAAAAGGAAAATAAAATAATGGATTTTTATTTACCTCTAAAACTAAAATTTAGCTTTTCCTCCAACTATTAATTAAAAAAAAAAATGAAAAGGGATTCAAGGGCTTCATCAGACTTCCAAAGAGGTACATGACTAAAAAAGGCCAAGAATTTCCTGTCTGATGAATGAAACTGTAAGTTTTTAGAGGTCAGGATGCGGTTTTCATCTATCTACATCCTGAAAAGTACTCAACACACAATTTGATACTTAATGGATGTAAAAGAAATAGAATCACAGAATTAAAGGTTTTGGAGAACATTTGGTCCATTTGTTTGACTTATTACAAAAATGAGCATTTCTTAGGAAAAAATATGTCTTATGTTATATCAGTTTCCTTCAGAATCATCTAGCCTTTTTAAGTCATTGCATTCTGTCTTTAGAGATAGGGAAGATGTTCATTTGTATTTATATAATAGAGTTATTTTAGATATTTAATAAGGTATATTTTATTCATGGCTCAAGGGAACTCTGAGATGATAGAGACCTGATTTTTTTTTGGTGATATCTGGAGTTTCTCATTAATTAATCATATTGTTGTCTCATTTTGACACCACCCAGGGAAGTTTTAAATTTCTAATTAATTCAGTCCCATGTGTGTTAATAAATCAATGAATTTGAAAAAAATACAGAGCATTTCTTCTAGACAGAAATGGACAATAAAGAAAGAGAAATTCATCATAGCCCCAATTCTCAGAAAGAAAAGTAGCATTCCTATTCCACCCACAGTAATTTACAGTTTAAATACTCATCGTTTCAACAAAATCATCTTCATTAAATCGCTCAAAAATAAAACAAAACAAAATAAGTGTTTAACCCCTTTGTGACTTTAGTGTTTATATTTTTTCCTGTTTGACCAGCTAGTCCCATCCTAAATCATTGTGTCTGCTCTCCCCATGCTTCCCACCTTGTCATTACACAGGCTGTCATTACAGCCCAAACTCCTACAATTAATATTTCCTTTCTCATGGATGCCATGACTGATCCTTCCCTTCCCTTTTATAAATCTTTCCATGTGTCTCTTGGTTACTATAGAGTTCTTCGAAAATGAATCTCTAACTCTCCAATATGGAACTCATGGTTAATGTAGTCTTTCCTTACTATCACCTTGCTCTGTACATATCTACACTGTTTTTCTCCACATTCCCAAACTATCCAACACGAAGAAGAGAATAAAAATCAACAGGGATATTTTCTCATTTTTGCATTACCAAAATAAATATTCAAAGCATATATAAAGCACTTGGTAAATTGAAAGTCTTATGTAAATATAAACAACTATTTTTATAATGAAAAAAGTGGGAAATCCAATTTTTAACCATGTCACCTGTCAATCCCTCTAAATTAATATACAAATTCCTAATTGTTTTACAGTGAAGATCTAGGCTAACTACCCAGAATTTCTTAACACCTTCACTTGCTCAATGATGATGTCACTAGCCAAAGAAATGAAATTATCAGACACTCTCTTTTCTCTATACTTCCAGCCATATTATTCCTCAGTATTGGAAAAAAAAATTTCTTTCTTATCCCCATTTCTTAGAACCTTTATCTTCCTGTAAGCCTATCTTAAATTCTTATCATTATAGGAGGCTTTTCATAATGAAACTTTTTTCATCCCTTCTAAAACTATCTTGTTTTTATAATCTGTTTACATTTTATACTCCTCAAAAGAATGCTAGTTCCCTCAGGTTGGGGAATACTTTATCTCTTTGCTTTTGTACACCCAATAATTAGCACAGTCACATTGGAAACACAGTTGCTTAACATATATTTATTGAAAATTCAATTTCATGATGTCTTAAAGCACAATAATATTCCATTATTTTTATAACTTGTCAATGAATTTTGATTCAAAATTAAAATAATTAACTTTTCTGCTCCTGTTCAAAGACCTGATATCATATACCTCACACCTACAATGAAAAATATTTCATTAAAAAAGCTACACAGATTATAAAATGTATTTTTAGTAAATAGTTTTAAAGTCTTGAGTTGAATTGGGTCATTTTCAAATATAGGTATTTTTCTGGGCATTTTGACACTTTGATAACTTAAAACTATATTAAATAAAGCAGGCCCCTTTCCCTATGATTATCACTTTTAATTGAATTAATTAAAGAAGAACATGTTAGTTAATCCACAAATCCACTCTGCTAGCTGATAGGATACAAAGATAAAAGTCATTTTAAAAAGCAACTTCCTTTAAATCCCTATAACCTTACCTATTTCTAATTATTTTTATTGTATTGACAATATAATAGACTACAAGCTTAATGTGATTAGTATGTGATCTGGTAGCCAAGAAAGCAAATTCAATTTAGAATTGCATTAATGGAAGAATAGTGATGAGAAACAAAGGCATATTTTTCTCTCTTCTACTCTGAGTTGTCCAGATGCTATCTATAATATTGTGATCAGTTTTGAGCAAATTTGTAAAAATTATACTGATAAGGTGCTAAAGATGCACAAAAAGGCAAGCTTTATATTAAAGGGCACGGAATTCAAGACATCTGAGGATTGCTTGATGAGGCTAGAAATGTTTAGCACAGAGTAGAAGATGAGGAAAGAAGATTAGAAGCCCCCTTCCCCATTAGATTCTAGATTTGAAAAGCTGGAAGTAATAAAATAGATGCAAATTTAGTCTTGGCATACAGAAACTGAAATTTCCCTAATAATTAGAATGATTAAAAGTGGAATAGGATGAGTTAAGAGGGAGTAGATTCACATTGTAGAAAGTTCTTCAGGGAAAGACTAGATGACGATGTCTTTGATATATCATCTAGGGCAGCATTGGCAAAAGTTTTCCATTTCAAGTGTCCAGAGGTCAAATTCAAGCTGTCTTTGAGTCATTTGAATTACCCTAGAGAGCAGAGGGAGGAGGAAGTGCTCCCTTTGGGGAGCTCCCTTTGGGAGGCTGGGCAGAGGGTCTGGGCATGCATAAATATCCTTGGGCACTGGGAAGAGGGGAAGCAGAGCAACTCCCAGAGTGCTGGCTGGGCACAGGTGCCAATACTTTGCCAATGCTGATCTAGGGGAATCTTTTTCAGAAGCAGATTTAACTACATGGTTCCTGAAACCCTCTCATCTCTGAAAGGGACCTACTCTTACAGGGAATAGCCAGGAACACATTATTATGCTTATTATTAAAATTTCATTTAGTTCATTGTGAAAAAATATGGATCAAGAAGCAACATCCACATAACTTCCCCAGATAGAACAAGAAAATTAGCCAGAACAAATCATTATGGGGAAACACAGGGAAAAAAAATCACAAGTCTTTTGTTACACTATGATTGACATAGGACAAGAGATAAAGAATTCTTCAGACACTTGCAATGGTTTTGGACCTGGAACATTTAGGAGCAAGCATTCCATCACTCAAGGAGAAGCCGTGCACTCAGAAATGGAAATATTTCAGAGCCATCTTAGAGTATCTCTAGATCCATATTAAGGCAGTGCAACACAGGTGCCAACTGGGAGATTTGTTACCTACTATCCCATTTTGGTCACAGGCTGAAGGCAGAATGAAAACTGAAAAGAGGACTTATACTGAGAAAAGAGGAAATTCAGAAACAAGAACATGTTTAGCTCAGATGAAATGAGTAGAATAAGATCTTAGTTCTAGAATGCAACTCTGCCTACAGATGAATAACCAGGATGGGAATTACAGACCAAAAAGGAGCCTACAGTTTTTCTTTAGTTCTGAAGGGGAGGTAGGGTGGGAGAGTGAGAGGGCAGATTTATTTTTTCTTATTGAATATATGTTATTTTTATAATCATAAATACAGTATATAACTTAAAATGTGTATATATTGTGCATACATAATTTTACAAATACCTAATGTAGATATGAGATTTGTAATAGGTGTGTTAAAAGAAGGGTTCAAAACTAACTAACAATATATATATACATATATTTAATAACAATTTTATTTAGCTAAAGGATAAAGGGGAAAAGGGAATTTGGGAATAACTAACTCTTAACCCAAACAGAGATTAAAACCCTTATACCTTCTATAATTATTCTAAACTAAATTCTTAAATTAGTAGTAATTAAGGTTAAGGGGGTTTGGTAGGAACAAGCATCAGAACCAAAGAATCTCACAACACAAGAGTACTCTTTGATTCAGGCATTATTCCCATTAACAGCTCTGTTGAAATTCACTTGACATCAGTAGCACCAGCCAGCAACAGCAGGCAGGAACAGGCAGAATATCAAGAAAGCCAAAGAAGAGGGAATCACTGGCTCTCTGGGTCCACCCTAGAAATGCCAAACAGAAACCCTCTTGGCTCTCCTGACTGCTAGGGGAAAAAAGCAGCAGTCTCTCTCTTTTCCAGAGTTCACCAACTGCTCTCAGAAACTGCCTTTGTGCTCCTGAGAGTTCTGTGTAGAATGTTGGTTTGCAGGATCTCTTACTTCTTGCTTTTGCTAAAAACTAATCCTTGCAACAAATTATACTCATAAAATACATTAATATTATTGACCTCTAGGCAAAACAATTTTGATTTCCTTTCATTGATAGATCTGTGATCATATAACTACAAATATTCCCTTAAGTGGTAGAGACAATTCAATTTATTCTCATCCTATGTTATTCTTTTCCCTTAGCTTCCCAAATTTGCTTAAGAGAATCGAGACAACATGGTAGCAGTTTCAAGTCTTATAATATTATCTTGATACCAATCTAATTTTTTTTTACTTTTCTTCCATTATTCCTCACTCAAAAGATGTAAACATACTCAGTTTCTTTTATGATTACACATATCCTTGATGATATTTTTTGCAGTACTTATTATATTTAAGTCCCAAGAGATAATATTATGGAGCCTACTCAGACCCATACCATATGCATGAGAGTTCCAAATAACTGAAACTTAACCTCTCTAATTAGAAAATCTGTAAAAATAAAATAAAACAAACAAATATGATTGGGTTATTTTTTTTTCCTATTTGATCTAGAATCCTTTGTTCCAGAGTAGCAAAGCTTTTGTCTTTTTCATGGTGGCACATTTGGGGCAAGTAATCACCCCAAATGCAAGCATTAAGATATGCAGTTTAAAATATATATTAAATAACTCTCTGGGAAAATAATTTTCAAGGCACTAAAAGCAAATGGTAGTTTGAAAGAAAATTCTGTAGAATGTCAGATCTCCTTTAGCACTGCAGATCTTCATGCTATCTTAAAATAATAACTGCCACAAATTTTCACATTTAGGTCTTATAATAATGTACTTGGGGGAAAGATAACTCAAAATACTCTAGGTCTGATTCACAATATTCTGGCTTAAAACATAAGCACCCTACTTTGTGAGTTAAGCATACAGAGTTTAACTCAAACACCCAAGTTCCACTAGAATTTTAATGCTGAACAGATCTCCTCTTTTGTGAGAAACAAATCAAATGAGCTACCTAATTTTAAATTCAAATAAATAAAAAGATAGACAAATGAATAAAGAAAGAAGCAAAGAAAGAATGATTAAATTTTAATGGTGTTTCTTATGTGTAATAATTGCAGAAATATCTAGCAGGTTCTATTTTGGTCACAATCTGATTGTGAGACAGTAAGAAAGGCATTAAATATCTTAGTTACTCCAGAAAACTCTGATTATGAGTTGTCAAATAAGTACATTTGGGGGAGGGGGGAGGGGGCAGCTGGGTGGCTCAGTGGATTGAGAGCCAAGCCTAGAGATGGGAGGTCATAGGTTCAAATCTGGTCTCAGACACTTCCCAGTTGTGTGACCCTGGGCAAGTCACTTGACCCCCATTGCCTAGCCCTTACCACTCTTCTGCCTTGGAGCCAATACACAGTATTAATTCCAAGATGGAAGGTAAGGGTTTTAAAAAAAAAATAAGTACATTCAGGGAAGTTTTTGTTCTACACCCCCCAAAAAAAAATTATCAGTAGCCAATGCATATTTGACGGATTGCAAATATATACAATTCTAGCTCAATTTCCCTCTTAGAAACAAGTAGAAACCATTTGGTACTAGCAGTCCTATGCCTTCTTTTCTTCACCCATTTAGTCAGTTAACAGGTTTCTCATGACCCTTCTACTACTTTTAAAAAAAGAGGCAAAACAGCCTTCTTGCAGGAGGGATAAGGACATGTCTGATATCAAATTATATCTATTCTTGCAACTCATGAGCCAGGTTCATATATTTTATGTAACCTATACCTACACAGAAAAATGTACAAATCTCTACTGCGAGGACTGATTAAAAGGAATAGATTACATTTAGAAACTTACAAGCTGCTCTACCAATGTTGAACATGAAGCAGAAAACTAATGGCTGGTGCCAACATTTCAAGCCATCCCAAATAGATGGATATCTTCCAGCTTTAAATAAGGAATTTGTACTTTATG
Source organism: Monodelphis domestica (assembly GCF_027887165.1). Lineage (NCBI taxonomy): Eukaryota > Metazoa > Chordata > Mammalia > Didelphimorphia > Didelphidae > Monodelphis > Monodelphis domestica. Next base: position 37,327,886 of record NC_077232.1, read on the forward strand.
ACTGAATTTTTCTACTTTTCAGCTAGCTTTTGGCCATAATAGAACAGCCTGAGACATCTAGATTTTTCATTAAAAAAAAACTACAAGATATTTTTATGTGCTTCTTGTGAAAAGAAATGAGAGAGCATGTATATATATATATATACATATATATATATGTGTGTGTGTGTAGAGAGAGATATATTTCTAGATATATATCTATAAAGATAGAAATCTATACATAGTGACAATATATACATGAATAAATATGTGACAAATATACATGTATATTTATGTATATGTATGCATGTATATATGGATGTGTGTGTATATATAAATATATGTATGTGTAACTCCAGACTTACTAGGCCACATATCATTCCTAATCTTGGATGAATTTTGTGGTAATTTTATTGCCAATTCATAAATAACAGAAATTCCAGCATCAGGATTTATAGTGAAGAATGAATATGGAATAAGAAGATCTGAGTTCAGTTCTCAACTCTGTGATCTACAACACTTCTATGACCTTGGGTAAACAACAGAAGGCCTTTGATCTATGTTTCGTCATAAATAAATTTAAGATTAGGAATTAGAAAGCTGTTTGGGTCCCTTCCATTTCTAGATCTATGATCCTTTGATCTCAATTCAGAAGATAATTTTATTTCATTTTCATTCAATTTTGGCTTAGTAAGTGCATATTTATGTATTTGTCTTGTGTTGTTGACAATACTGTTTAGTAAAATATGATGTCAGCATTTTAGAATCATCTATTTGTCATTATTAACCATTTGAAAAGTAACTTTTTGCCAAAGGATTTTATATACGCAGTGCAATATGTGCTGAACTACCTGTCCAGTGGTTCCTTTAATGGCAATATAAAGGAAGAATATTCCTGGTTACACAAATGTTGTAGATATAAATATATGTCTCCAACATTTATATTTGTTACATGTTTGTTTTCATATAGGTGTGCATCTGTAGAATTTGCAAATTCAGCTGATATCTGATGCCATACTAATTCTAGAAGGCAGATTTGGTGGTTACATATATATTTTATAATATTGTAGGAATTTATATTTATTTGTAAAATGATAAATTCATATTTATATTGATTTTAAGAATACTTCAAAGATAAACTAGGATATTTTCAAACTTGTCAACGATCTTTATTAAGGTTCTATATATCAAATTATCTTCTGAATTGAGATCAAAGGATCATACATCCAGAGATGGAAGGGGGCTAAACAGCTTTCTAGTCCTAACCTTAAATTTATTGATGAAGAAACATAGACCAATGGTCTTATGCTATTTAACCAAGGTCATATTATGTCTGTAATGACCTAGTGATGAGTTCCAGTGTTCAAGGAATGGAGGGATTCATCCTTTCTAGAAGTGATCTGTTGATTAGAGGAATGTTTCTAGTGCATGAAGGCTGATGGAAAGGAGGATTGAGGTGGCGCCCACACACTGCATGGAAGCAAGGCAGCAAGAGGACTAAAATGTACTCTGGTAGCACTTTAATATGGAGAATTTTAATCACAAAGTTGTTTAGGTTCCCTACAACAGGATTTGTGGTGCAAGCCATCAGGCTGAGTAAACTAACAGCACATCAAGAACATTCTTTAAGTCATGGGATAACACAGATACTAACTCCAAAATAGGAGAATGTGTAAATACTTTGTGATACATACCTATGAATAGACTACACACATGGATAATATCATCACTGTTCTGGACTAGTGGAAAGGATATTAGACTTGGGAGTGAACAGACCTGGTCTCTAGTTCCAACTCTTCTATTTAACTTTCTCTGATACCTTGGTCATAATAATTCACTTCTAAAAGCTGTAATTTCCTTCACTTCAAAAGGAGGGAACTGCACTAGATGAATTTTATAATGCATTCCAACTTAAGAATACTTTATTTGCTTTCATTTTAAATTAATTAAAATTTTTATTTTTATTTAAATATAAATTTAAAACAAATAAGTTCAATATAATATTATTATATATAATTTAATATATAATATAATTTAATAAAAATAAATTTAAATATGTGTATATATGTAAATATATATAAAAAGAGATAATCCCTATATATTAATTACTTTATCCTTTATAATAGGTTTGTGTGGTAAGGACACTTCACATCATTAAAGTGAGTAATGTTTTGCTAAATGCTTCAAATGATGTCATTTGATCATCATAACAACCTTATAAAATTAATTTTTTAATATTATCCACCTTTTCAAGTCAGGAAATTGATGATCAAAGAAATTAAACATCTTCCTCAGTTAGCTAGCAAGTAGAAGTTTGAAGCAGTGTTTGTTATTATTCCTATTTTATGGATGAGAGGACTAAGGCTCAGAAAGATCAAATTGCATAATATTAAATTGTTGTCAGATAATAAAGCCACGAGAATAATTCAAGGTCTTTTTTTTTTCTTCCAGTTACATCTCCAGCCACCATACCTCATCTGCAGATGGAGCACAGTTTCTATAACAATTTGCGTGGGTCTGTGGAAAAGAGGAAACTCCCCCTCTTGAGCTCCAGAAAAAGTCAATTGACTTACTCTATTACAAGGATAGAGCTAGGTCCCATTAGTGTGAATAATGAATCCCATGAATTGTTCACATGTGTTCCTATTTGCTATATTCTGTTATAATTATATAATATGGTAATGGATTGTAGCTCAATGGTTGAATGAATTTGAATAATGTGACCACTTTAGAAGATTCATTATTTCCACTAATCAAGGCTTAGTGATAACCACAGAATCAATAACTTAAACTGAATGCCTTCATCTGAAACTACTCTAGACTTTACCAAGTTCAATAATGCCTAAAGTCCTGAAAGATTATGCTTTGAAAGAAGACCATAAAGAATGCTACCAACATTGGAATGTGGGGAAGGGCATTAAGTTTAAATATGAACCATAAAAGAATGAAACGGGAAATTGACAGAATGCTCATATATTGAAGGTTCCATGGGAAGAAGATCCATTTTCCATGATGCCTAGAGGAAGCTAATTATAACCTGGGTCCCCCTACTTGTCATATCGAGTTTCCACATCTGTCAAAATAATTGACAGCTCATTTAGAATATTGAAAAACAGAGCTAACTAAATGCATACCTTGTTACTGAGGACATAGCAAATTTAGTAGTGCCTTTGGAAAATCTAATCAAGCCATGAATTACAGCCCCAAATCCAACCTGATTAATTTTTTTCTGTATATTTTTGCTACTGGAAATAATTATGCAGATTTATTTAAATGATTATTTCTACAGAGCTTTCCCTGTCAGCCTAAATCATTTATCTACAAATGGATTAAAGTGTTTCTGTAGGTAATTCTGTATATCTGTCCACACAAATATTATTGTATTTACTGAATTAAAATCACAGGATACTGGAGCTGGAAGGAGACCTTAGAAGTTTAGTTCAAATGTTACAGTTGAACTTCTTAGTATCTTAACCCTTTCAGAAATATCAGAAGGCAGAATGTCAAAATTGGAAGGGACTTGAGGGTAATCTTGTCAGAAGCAAGAGACTAGAACATAGAACATGACATTTTAGAGCAGAAGGGGACCTTAGAACCACAAATCATGCAATTTCAGAGAGACAGAACATAGAATTTTAGTTGTATAAATCTAACATGTTTTTCTTAAAAGAAAAGCCCTTTTAGCTATTTGCTCTAAAGTTTTCCACCTCTCTTAGCTTTTAGAATATAGAACACAGAATGTGAAAGATGGAAATTTATTTTAGAGTTGATCTAGTTCAATTCCTTGACTTTGTTGACAAGAAAACTGAGGATTAGAGAAATAAAATTATTTGCTATAAGCCATATAGTGAATTATTAACAGGACTGGTAGAACAATTACCTTATCTTACTTTTTTGAAAACCCATTTTGTGCTTTTCCTGGCATGAATGTGAGGCCATATTCAATGGATGCCTTTAGAAATGGTAGTTGAGGATGAGGTTGAATACATTAACCAATCAGACAAGGAGCATGTGTTGAACCCCATGACCGTATTGTTTTGTACTAGACATTGAATATTTTCCTGTAAACTGCACTGACTACGTTCATTGCTCTTGCATTTTAATATAGACATTTGATTTCATTGCCATAGAATGCAGAATGAGGAAACTCCTGTTACCCATTTAAATCAATACCTACTCAACAACTCTTTGAATATTACATGGAAGGGAATGGATTATTTAACATGTTCTTATAGACAATTTGCTGTAGTTTCAAGACTTGGATCCATATCATCTTGACTGAATCTCATTCATAGTCAATTTATATACTGTATATACATAATATTATATATATATATGTAATATAGTAATTATTATATTGGAACTTGATACCCAGATCATTTTCACTGAATTTAATTTTCTACTGTACCACAATGTTTTCCTAGCTAAATAAAGAAAAAATAAATACCACTCTAGGAAAGTTTTGTTTACTCAATGCAGAGTCTTGGAATGTTAGATCTGAAAGAAATGATGATGGTCAATTAGATTTAATTTAATTTAATTCCTCATTTTAGTGGGGAAGGGAGAGAGAGTTAACAGTAGAAAATATTTTGCCAAAGACATTCATTTTTAAGGCCAAAATGAGAACTCACTTTTTTTCTAGAACAGTGTGTCCCATATTATCATCAAAATACTCTTATTCAGGGCTGGGATCTTCAATTATATGAATTTTAAAATAAAATAAGGGACTGTACTGCAAATTATATATTGTTCTTTAAATTAGAGGGACAGCATAGTATAATGGGTGAATTCTTGCTTTGGAGTCAAGAGATATGATTTCAAATCATAACTCTGGTACTTTCTTCCTAAGGGAATTTGGACAATTGTCCATTTCAATGGGGCTTTAATTTCCTCATGTTCAAAATTAAGTAAAGGCTATGTGAAAATAAAATGATCACTCTTGATGATTTAACAGTATATAGAAAATCCTAGAGAATCAACCAAAAAACCCTAATGGAAACAATTAACAAATTTATGAAAGTTGGGGGATATAAAATAAACCCACAAAAATCACCAGTATTTCTCTATGCTAACAATAAAACTCAATAGCAAGAGATAGAAAGAGGAAGTCTGTTTAAAATAACTAGACAATATAAAATACCTAGAATCTCTTGGGCAAGACAAAAGATAGGAATTGTTTTTCACACAATACTTTTCACACAAATAAAGTTAGTTCTAACAATTGGAAAAAAAAAACATTAACTGCTTATGAGTAGGCTAAGCTAGTCTAAAAAGAAGTGACAATTCTTCATAAATCAATTTATTTATTCATTGCCATACCAATCAAATTATGTAAAATGTTATAAAGCTAGAAATAATAATAAAATCATATAGAGGAACAAAATATCTAGACTATAGAGAGAATTGATGGAAAATATGAAGGAATATTGCTTTGCTGTACTTGATGTCAAACTATACCATAAAGTAATAACCATAAAAACAATCTAGTACTGGCAAAGAAATAGAATACAGTACCATTGGCAAAAACTGGGCACTCAACCAGTGGAACTATAAACTAATCCAACCATTTTTTAGAGAAATATAGAATTATGATATAAAACTATGTATAACCTTTGATCCAACAATATCATCATTAAGGTTTTTCCAAGGTGATTGTGAGGAGGGGGGGGTAGGAACCATGTTCTAGAACAGTGGTTCTCAACCTTTCTAATGACGTGACCCCACAATACAGTTCCTCATGTTGCAGTGACCCTAAACCAAAAAATTATTTTTGTGGCTACTTCAAAACTGTAATTTTGCTACAGTTATGATTCAGAATGTAAATATCTGATATGCATTATGTTTTCTCATTGCTACAAATTGAGAGGTTGAGAACTGCTGTTCTAAAATATTTACAGCAGCTGTATTTGTCATGACAAAAAACTAGAAATTGAGGGGCTACCATCATGTAGGACCCACATTGTAGGTAATGGCTAAACAAGTTATAACACATGATTTTGAAGGAATATTACAGTGCTGTAAAAAACTATATTATATAGTCATGACCCAGTCCTACCTCCTCATCATATACAAGTTGTAACTGTGTGGTGCATACATTTTTTAATATACAATCTACATATAATATATGTTTTATTATTTCTTGATGTCTCCTGAAGTCATTAGCTTCTATTTTCTCAATTTTAATTTTTAAAGACTGAATTTCTTCCATGACACTGATTCTTCTTTTCCATTTGATCTATTCTACTTTTCATGAGACTCTCTTTTTCATTGGATGTTTGTATCTCTTTTTTACAGTTGATTAATTTTGCTCTTTAAACATATTTTCTGGGACTTCCGGTCAAGATGGCGGCTTAGAGAAAGCTAAAGTTCAGATCTCCTGAAACCCTTCCTCACCGATCTCAACCCGAATGCTCCTAGGACACTGAAATTCAAAACAATCAACAGCATAGACCCTGGGAGTCCTCCTTCTGGACCTGGACCTGGACCAAAAGGTACGCCCCCCCAAAAGCCAGAACCCGAGACCACTCGGACCTAAGGGGTAGGCAGAAGGAAGGTCCTAGGACCCATCCCCCCCAACCCAGAGTGCCGAGTCCGAGTCCGAGGCAGCAGAGACAACCTCAGAGCCCCAAGGCCTGTTATTCTGAAGGCCCCTTCCTGAAAACAACCTAACCCAGTCAAGGGGGCACCCAGACAGCAGGGAAACAGAGAGGGATGGGGGAGCTCGTAACCCCCTGGGAGGAGCCCTCTGAGCTCCTGGAAGCTGCAGCCCCTCCCCCTCAGAGGGCAGGGTCTTCTGAAACAACAGCAACCCTCAGGACTGGCAAAAGGGCCTCGGGAGCCGGCTATTCTGAAGGCCACATCCTGAAAACAACCTGACCCAGTCAAGGGGGCACCCAGGCAGCAGGGAAACAGAGAGACGGGGGGAGCTTTTAACCCCCTGGCTGGATCCCTCCATCCTAGGGAGTCTCAGTTCCCTGCCTCAGGGCACACTCAATTCAACCCAGGGAAAGCTAATTTCATTAGGAGCCCTCAGAGCTCCGGGAAGCCATGGCCCCACCCCCCTCAGAGAGCAGGCTCATCTGGCAGGCTATGGCACAGGAACAAGGACCAAGCTAGGCTTAGAGAGTGGAAGTAAGGCAACAGAGAAGCATCAGGAGGGTGCCGAGGAGAGGAGGGCAGTAACAGGGACACACCAACAAATCCTGGCTTCCCAGGAAGACAGAACAATAACTGCATAGAATGGACAATCTGCCTAGGGCTAAAACCTCTGAACACCAGACAGAGATAAGAAACGCTAATCTGAGGAACAACAACCCTCAGGGTCTTCTACCCAAGTCCCAGTCCGGGTGAAAGTTACTGCCTGGGGCTTCCGCTGCAGAGAGCCGGTTGGTCCGGGTGAAAGTTACTGCCTGGGGCCTCCGCTGCAAAGAGCTGGTTGGTCCGGGTGAAAGTTACTGCCTGGGGCCTCCGCTGCAAAGAGCTGGTCGGTCCGGGTGAAAGTTACTGCCTGGGGCCTCCGCTGCAGAGAGCTGGTCAAAACAACAGCAACCCTCAGGGCGGGCAAGATAGCCTCACAGGCTGGATCCTGCTATCCAAGTCTCAGTGAAAGTCTGTGCTCTCGGAGCTTGGGGAAGCGGCAGCCCATCCCCCCGCAGGCCGAGGAAACAGCCTCACGGCCAGGGATTCTGAAGGCAACTTCCGGAAATCGAGCCAGGGGGAGAGTGTGGCCTCGTGGTCCGACCCTTCCATTCCAGTTCCAGTGAGGCATATTCAGTTTAACCCAGGGAACGCTCATAGAACCAACATCTTCCCAGGACTAAAGCCTCTGATCACCAGACAAAGACAAGAAAAGCCAATCCTCCACGTTCAGAGATGACAAACTCTACAGAAGCACAGAAGCCCCAAAATACCAAGAAAAATAAGAAGAAAGGGGCGACTCTGGACACATTCTATGGAGCCAAAATACAAAATACAGAGCAGATAGAAGAAGATATACAAGAAAATTCTCCAAAATCTTCCAAAGGAAATAGAAACTCTCCACAAACACATGAAGAATTTGAATCAGAAAGGACCAAAAAGATGGAAGCCCTCTGGGAGGAAAAGTGGGAAATGATGCAAAAGAAATTCACGCATCTACAAAACCAGTTTGACCAAACTGTAAAAGAAAACCAGGCTTTAAAGCAAGAACTAATAAAGCAAAGCCAAAACACCAAGAAATTAGAAGAGAACATAAAATATCTCACCGACAAGGTGATAGATCTGGAAAACAGGGGGAGAAGAGAAAATTTAAGAATAATTGGACTCCCAGAAAAGCCAGAAATAAACACCAAACTGGACATGGTGATACAAGATATAATCAAAGAAAATTGCCCAGAGATTCTAGAACAAGGGGGCAATACAGCCACTGACAGAGCTCACAGAACACCTTCTACACTAAACCCCCAAAAGACAACTCCCAGGAATGTAATTGCCAAATTCCAAAGCTATCAAACAAAAGAAAAAATCCTACAGGAAGCCAGAAAAAGACAATTTAGATATAAAGGAATGCCAATCAGGGTCACACAAGACCTTGCAAGTTCTACGCTGAATGATCGTAAGGCATGGAACATGATCTTCAGAAAGGCAAGAGAGCTGGGTCTCCAACCAAGAATCAGCTACCCAGCAAAACTGACTATATACTTCCAAGGGAAAGTATGGGCATTCAACAAAATAGAAGACTTCCAACTTTTTGCAAAGAAAAGACCAGAGCTCTGTGGAAAGTTTGATACCGAAAATCAAAGAGCAAGGAATACCTGAAAAGGTAAACATTAAGGAAAGGGGAAAAATGTTATCTTCTTTTACTCAAACTCTCTTCTATAAGGACTACATTTATATCAACCTATGTATACTAATATGTGGGGAAAATGTAATGTATAAATAGGGGGTAAAGAAAGACCAAATAGAATAATGGTTCTCACACAAAGATTCACAGGGGAAGGGGAGGGGAAGAAAACTCCTATAAGAAGGAGAGGAAGAGAGGGGGGGGGTTTACTTAAACCTCAATCTCAGGGAAATCAACTCTGAGAGGGAAAAACATCCAGATCCATTGGGATCTTGAATTCTATCTTACCCAACAAGGGTAAGGAGAAGGGAAAACCAAGGGGGGGAGGGGGAGAGGGAGAACAAAAAGGGAGGGAAAGAGAGGGGGGAGGGGGAGGGAACAAAAAGGGAGGGACTAAAAAGGGAAACATCAAGGGAGGGGACAAGGGGGACTGATTCAATGTAAATCACTGGACTAAAAGGTAGAGCCGAAGAAGAAAAGGTTAGAATTAGGGAAGGCAATCAAAATGCCACGGAGTCCACAAATGACAATCATAACTTTGAACGTGAATGGGATGAACTCACCCATAAAACGTAGACGAATAGCTGAATGGATTAGAATCCAAAACCCTACCATATGTTGTCTTCAAGAAACACACATGAGGCGGGTTGACACCCACAAGGTCAGAATTAAAGGATGGAGTAAGACCTTCTGGGCCTCAACTGATAGAAAGAAGGCAGGAGTGGTAATCATGATATCTGATAAAGCCAATGCAAAAATAGACCTGATCAAAAGGGATAGGGAAGGTAATTATATTTTGTTAAAAGGGACTCTAGACAATGAGGAAATATCATTAATCAACATGTATGCACCAAATAATATAGCAATAATATAGTAATGAATGCTGGAGGGGATGTGGCAAAGTAGGGACATTAATTCATTGCTGGTGGAGTTGTGAACTGATCCAACCATTCTGGAGGGCAATTTGGAACTATGCCCAAAGGGCGACAAAAGAATATCTACCCTTTGACCCAGCCATAGCACTGCTGGGTCTGTACCCCAAAGAGATAATGGACACAAAGACTTGTACAAAAATATTCATAGCTGCGCTCTTTGTGGTGGCCCAAAACTGGAAAATGAGGGGATGCCCATCAATTGGGGAATGGCTGAACAAACTGTGGTATATGTTGGTGATGGAATACTATTGTGCTCAAAGGAATAATAAAGTGGAGAAGTTCCATGGAGACTGGAACAACCTCCAGGAAGTGATGCAGAGCGAGAGGAGCAGAACCAGGAGAACATTGTACACAGAGACTAATACACTGTGGTATAATCGAATGTAATGGACTTCTCCATTAGGGGCGGTGTAATGTCCCTGAACAACTTTCAGGGATCCAGGAGAAAAAAAACACCATTCATAAGCAAAGGATAAACTATGGGAGTGGAAACACCGAGAAAAAGCAACTGCCTGAATACAGAGGTTGAGGGGACATGACAAAGGACAGACTTTAAATGAACACTCTAATGCAAATACTATCAACAAAGCAATGAGTTCAAATCAAGAAAACATCTAATGCCCAGTGGACTTACGCGTCGGCTATGGGGGGTGGGGGGGAGGAAAAGAAAATGATCTATGTCTTTAACGAATAATGCTTGGAAATGATCAAATAAAATATATTTAAAAAAAAAAAGAAAGAAAGAAACGCTAATCCCCCCCACTCAAATAGAGATGGCAAACTCCACAGAAGCACAAAAGTCCCAAAATTCAAAAAAAAAAAACAAGAAGAAGGGGGCGACTTTGGACACATTTTATGGAGCAAAAATACAAAACACAGAGGAGATAGAAGAGGAAACACAAGCAAATGCTCCGAAACCATCCAAAGGAAATGGAAACTCTCCACAGACCCATGAAGAATTTGAATCTGAAATGATCAAAAAGATGGAAGCCTTCTGGGAGAAGTGTTCTAAATTTCTTATAATCAGAGAGATGCAAATCAAAACAACTCTGAGGTATCACCTCACACCTAGCAGATTGGCTAACATGATAGCAAAGGAAAGTAGTGAATGCTGGAGGGGATGTGGCAAAGTAGGGACATTAATTCATTGCTGGTGGAGTTGTGAACTGATCCAATCATTCTGAAGGGTAATTTGGAACTATGCACAAAGGGCAACAAAAGAATGTCTACCCTTTGATCCAGCCATAGCACTGCTGGGTCTGTACCCCAAAGAGATAATGGACAAAAAGACTTGTATAAAAATATTCATAGCTGCGCTCTTTGTGGTGGCCCAAAACTGGAAAATGAGGGGATGTCCATTAATTGGGGAATGGCTGAGCAAATTGTGGTATATGTTGGTGATGGAATACTATTGTGCTAAAAGGAATAATAAAGTGGAGGAGTTCCATGGAGACTGGAACAACCTCCAGGAAGTGATCCAGAGCGAAAAGAGCAGAACCAGGAGAACATTGTACACAGAGACTAATACATTGTGGTATAATCGAATGTTATGGACTTCTCCATTGGTGATGGTGTAATGTCCTGGAACAACCTGCAGGGATCTAGGAGAAAAAACACTATTCATAAGCAAAGGATAAACTATGGGAGTGGAAACACTGAGGAAAAGCAAATGCCTGACTACAGTGGGTGAGGGGACATGACAGAGGAGAGACTCTAAATGAAACTCTAATGCAAATATTGACAACATAGAAATGGGTTCGAATCAAGAACACATGTGACACCCAGTGGAATCACGCATCGGTTATGGGGGGTGGGGGGAGGAAAAGAAAATGATCTTTGTCTTTAATGAATAATGCTTGGAAATGATCAAATAAAATATTATTTAAAAAAAACATATTCTCTTTTTGCACTACTTCCATTCCTTTTCCCCATTTTTCATTAATCTGTCTTATTTGTTTTTTGAATTGCTTTTTAAGTTCTTCCAGAGCTTGAATCAATTACCTTTTTTGTTTTGTTTTGTTTTATTTTGTTTTATGTGGTTGCTTATATATCACCATCTCCTGTTGATTCTGTACTTTGCTAATCATTCTCATAGAAATAAATGTTTCTGTTCCTGTTTGCTCATTTTCCCAGCCATTTTTTTTGCCAATGGTCTGGGAATTCTGAAAGCTGCTCGTGGAAACTCTTTCCTCTCTTGCTGGCTTCCAAAGCGTGAGTTATTTGCACTAGGGTTAGGTCTGTACTGCAACAGGGAAGGCTTGATTAGGCCCAGAGCTATGGACTTCTGGTCCTCACTAAGGTCTGGTGCTAGGGCCTTGGACTTCCAAGGATGGGTCTGTGGTACTCTTTTCCTGGTGTAGCCTCCTTCCTGGAATTCCACAGTTGGCCTATATCCAATTGTGGAACCTAGTGCAATAGGTGAGTGGGGAGTCAACTAGAACTCCTCTGTGTGCAGTTTTGCTTCCAGTTCCTCTTTATCCCATGAAAATAATCAACTTTCTCTGTCTACCTTTTACACTTTGTTCATTGGGAGGGCCCTTGTGCTTCTTCTTGCTATTCATTTTTTGAGTCCTTTAGTTTTCAGGTGGTTTTAAAATATCATTTTGGAAGAATTGTCAGATCAGTTTAGGTTTTTGCTGCTACTAAACCTCCATCATGGCTCCACCACCCTACATATGTCTAGGTCCCTTTATATGACAGGTGTACTGATGGAGAATATAGGTTGTCCTTTGGTTATAACTTTCTCTCTCTTTAAGACTAAATCATAATCCTAGTCTTATTTGCTAGTTTACATTCATCTTTCTAAGTCTATCCTATGAAACTTCTTTTGTCTTACTCCTGATTGCTCATTTATTTCATCTTCTTCCAATCCATTATCTACCTATTTAGTAGCTTCTGAGATATCTAGAACTTTAGTTCTTTGGAAATTACATTATTCCATTGTTCTCAGTCATTCAATCTACCTTTCCAAAAAGAATATTGATTTTTATTAATTGGGCCTTTCATTCATTGAGAATCTTTAGCTCCTTAGCAATAAAAATTTCTGTATTATTCTCCATAGAACATCCTTCACTACTGAACCCTGCATTAATCATTTCACAAAATAGTGCAAAAAACTTGTGGTAAAAATATAGTTCTTTATTATTTTGGTATTCAAAATATTCATACTAAATGTAAATTCATCAGGCATGTTGGAAATTTTTACATAATTTTTCTTATAAAGGCCTCATTTCTTAAATATATAGAAAACTGAATCAAGTTTATAAGAATACAAATTATTCTCCAGTTGACAAATGGTCAAAGGACATGAACTGACAGTTTTCAAAAGAAGAAAACAAAGTTATCTATAGTAACATGAAAAAATGTTATGGATTACTATTTACTTGAGAAATGCAAATTAAAATAACTCTGAGGTACCAGAGCAACCCTATCAAACTGGCTAATATGACAGAAAAGGAAAGTTACAAATGTTGGAAGGCATATGGAAAAACTGGGACATTAATGCACTCTAATGTGAACTGATTCAACTATTCTGAAGAATTATTTGGAACTATGCCAAAAAGAACGTAACACTGGGTGTTCCCTTTGACCTAGCAATATGATTACTAGGTCTGTAGAGATCAAAGATAATAAATAAAAGGGCATATACAAACATAGGCATCTATATCTATAATATTTATAGCAGCTACTTTTGTTATGGCAAGGAATTTGAAATTGAGGGAATGCCCACAAATTTGGGGAAGGCTAAAGAAATTGTGAAATATGTATGGTGGAATACTCTTGTAGTTTTAGAAAGCATGAGCAAGATGATTTCAGGAAAACCTGGGAAGACATTTGAACTGATTAAAAGCAAAGTAAGCAGAACCAAAAGAATATTTTACACAGCAATAACAATATTCCATAATGAAATGTATTCTCAGCAATACCAAGATCTAAAACAATTCCAATGTACTTATTCTGAGATATGGCATCCATTGCTGGAGAAAAAAAACTGATGGAGTCTGAAGGCAGGTCAAAGCATACATTTTTACTTTCCTTATTTTTCTAGGTTTCTATATTTTTTTCTTATGCAACATGGATAATATGGAAATCTCATACATGACTCAAATGTATAATGTAGATGAAATTGTTTGCCTTCTCAAGGATTGGGTAGAAGAGAAAATGATGGGGAAAACTTGGATCTCAGTTAAAAAAAATAAATGTTAAGATTGCTTTTCCATGTAATTGAGAAACATAAAAAATAAATAACTGCATTGATGAGCAAAGATACTCCTATAACTACAATTTCAAAGAATTTATTTTAACATATGCCTGAGGAAACATCCTATGGCAAAAGAGGCACCAACATCATATATTACTCTATCAAAACATTTCCAATTCATATGGATTTCTCTATCCCTTTCCTTCAGTTTTCTGAATTTTCCCCCTAAGATGTAGAATATGACTTTTGAAATTTTGTCTGTTCCGTCATTTATATAATTATTGATACCCTCAAAATGCATAGAGATATACTCAGGGAATTTTTTTTTGTATTTGAGAGAGAGACAGAGGCAGAGACAGAGAGAGAATACATATTAAGCATATATTTTCAAATATAAGAAAAAAATAAACATTTGTGTATCTTACATTTTAATGGGTGAACGTATAACACAAAGGGAAGCCAAATAGATGGCTATAATGAGAATGACATTCATAGAAATATGGTGTGGAGCTATTCAGGAAATGACTTGGAGGCCTGGACAACATAAGGCAAAAATTCATAGCTGTGAGAGCTGAGTACAGCCCAAGGTCAGGATTTGGGGAACTATTAGGATAATGTCCAGTATAATAAGGAAATGGAAAACTGGCATAATAACAGTTTTTGTCATAGAAGAATTCTTGCTTTTTTTCTTTATTTTCTTATACATTTTCATGGATAATGAGATTTTCCCAACAATTATTTAATACCTTCCTCTGCCTCATATATTGATAAAAAATGATTTATCAGTGCCCTCACTTAGAGCATAGCCTGGGTCTGTATATACTTGATCTAGTCAAAATAATAATGTCATTGTTATAATCTTTAGTGTTATTTCTCTACAGATACATTTCAGTACTTGAAATATAGAAAATAATATAGAAATATAGAAAATAATTTATTTTAGAAATTATGTGCTTTTTTTCCCATTTTACCCTGTTTGTATATCTCTTTTCATTTTCTCCCTAAATTTTCTTAAGACATTTTGACTTCTTTGGGTCTCTAAGAAAATATATTTTATGTAAATTTTCTTTCCCCAACATTGTTTTGCTATTGCTTTATTAAGTAAGCCTATTCACAATCTTCTCCCATCGTTTTCCCTAAAAATTTACTAGCCATTTATATTCTAATAGTTGATGCCTTTCATGCCATATCACTATATCTCACTGCTTGGTACGTAAATAAAAATATTGTTTGGCAGAAGCACTGTCTAGACCATTTCGATTATTATTATTTTTTTGGTTTGGTGATTTATATGCATTAGTTTAACTTAGAAATAATGACACTCCTTGTTACTGTCTTTTTGAAAATCCATTTCTCTGAATTAGTGTTTAACAATTTTAACACCATTACTTTGTTATCAATTCATCTATTTTATTGGTTTTCCAAGTTCAGAGAATGATAATATTTATGGTGATTTATGGTAAACTAATTTAATCAATTAATTCAAAGGGTATTTTTAATGAACTAAAGTATGCATTGAATGGAGGCATTTGGAAATAAAAAAGTAAACCATTATGTAGAGATATGGGTACTGACTGTAATCAGAAGGTCTGGATTAAACTATCATTTTTGATAATACCAGTGTGACATTGAACAAGTCACATAAAATTCTTGGCCTTCTCTTTCCTCTATTGTAACATGAAGTTGTTGGTCTAGATATCTTCCAGTATGTCCTAAAAATCTATTAATAATCTCATGATTTAAAAAAATGACAGCTCTTCTCAGAAGAATTTATAACATGATAAAATAACAAAAATAAAGTATTGCAGAATTCAACATACTTCCTAGAATTAAATAAATTAAATGAAAAATTTCTATAATATCATAAGAAAGAAAATTCTTCTCAATGATGGGGAGGAGGAAAAGTTTTCTGAAGAAAATATATTTTCAGTTGAACTGAGTAGATTGTATAAGGTATGAATGAAGAGAACGGGGTTAGGGAATGATAGTTCTCAAATATCTATCACAACACCCTTCTTTGCTTGGGAGAACTTGTCCTTTACTTTAAGATCTTAAAAAGATCTGTTTGAAGGACTTGGGAAATAAAGACAAGTTTCAGCCCCAAAGCTAAAACTATGAGAATTATGATTCATATGTCATAAATCATTCATTCCATGAATCATTAAATTACAAAGTAAAAGGCAACATAGTGTTTAATTTGCTGCTATAAAGTATGAATGTAGTGCCTTGGTATTAATCAGATGTTAAATTAAGTTAAAGGTAAAACTACATTTTAAAAGTATTAGAGTTTGAAATAAACCAAAGAGAGGAGGGAGGGAAAAGTTAGGAAATTTCCAATTCAGGATGAGCCTTTCCATCAGTATATTGTTGTTGTTCAATTGTTTCAGTTATATCCAACTTTTCATGGCTCCCTGTTGGGTTTTCTTGGCAAAGACACTAGAGTGGTTTGCCATTTCCTTCTCTAGTTCAGTTTATAGATTAGGGAACTGAGGTAAAGAGAGGCAAGTGACTTACCCAGGGTCATATAGTTAATAAGTATATGAGACCAGATTTGAACTCACCTTCCTTATGCAGATCCTGCGCTCTAATTACTATTCCACTTTGAACCCCCACCTAAAATATCAGGAATATATTTATTTTAAAGACTGAATTTCTTTCATGAACTTTTGATCCTCTTTTTCCATTTTGTCCATTCTACTTTTCACAGGACTCGTCTTCTTTGAAAAATTTTGCCTCTTTTTTTGCCAGTACATTATTTCTGTTTTATTTTTCATTCTTTTCTTTATTGATTTTTTGTACCTTTTATCCTGTTGACCAATTTTGCTTTTTAGGCTATTTTTTGTATTACTTTATTTTCCCCATTTTTCTTCAACCTGTGTTATTTGACTTTTATTTTCCTTGTTGAGTTCTTCCAGAACTTTAGACCAATCTTAATTTTTCTTTGAAGTTTTGCATGTGGTTACTTGGATCTTATAGTCCCCTATTGATTCTATGCTTTGCTCTTTGTTTCCATAGGCATTTTTGAGACTTAAGAGTTTCTTTTGCTGCTTGCTCATTTTTTTCTAGATGGTTTTTGGCCTATGGAGGGGGAATTCTGAAAGCTTCTTGATGCTTCTGTCTCCTCTGCTTCTGGCTTGCAGGGTTTCAACATTGTGAGCTATTTTGCCTGGGGGCTAAGTCTTCATCAAAGAATAGGCTTTAAAAAGCCCAGTGCTACAAACTTAAGGAATTCACTCAGGGATGGTGCCATTGATGCCATTGAGGGCCTAAGACTTTAAGGGGTTGGTCTAAGGTGCTCTTGTGTGTGTGTGTGTGTGTGTGTGTGTGTGTGTGTGTGTATGTGTGTGTGTGTGTGTGACCCAGTCTGGGATCCTGAACTTGATCTAAGCCCAGATTCAGATCCTGGCACAGTCGATGTTAGTGGGTGGTCTTGCTTCTGGTTCCCTCTTATCCTGTGAAAATCAACTCTCTCTGCCTATCTTTCCTGTTGTGTTCATGAGGAGAGCCCCCTCATTATCTCTTACTGTTGATTTTTGACTCCTATCATTTTAATGTGTTTTTTAAGAGATCAGTGTAGAAGGATTGTCAGAGCATTTTCAGCTTTCAGGCTATTAAATTGCCATCTTGGCTCAGCCCCCTCCTGAATATATTTCTTGAAAATTTTGCCACTAAAAATTTAGAACTCTAAGATGAAATAGTTAGGGGTAACACTTGCAATTATTTCTTGAAAAGATACATTAGATTTAGAAGTCTTTCCTAAAATAGATGATCTAACTACTGATCTAAGCATGCTTTCCTCCTTAAGAAAGATGTGTTTTAAAAATAGTGCTAAGAAAGAATCTGTGTAGGTTCAAGAAGCTTAGCTGTTGCAAAGAATGTTCCATCTTTTTTTTTTGCCTTACCAACAGGCTTCCAAGAGAAGCAAGGACCCCGATTATTGGTCATCCCTTTTCCTTTGAACAGATTATATGGTGAATCCGTATGTCAAAGTACAAGTTTTATGTCAAATCTTAGATAGGATTTCTTAGATATGAGACAAGTTATTCAACTCCTCTCAGCCTCAAGTTTCTCCTCTGTAAAAGAGGGAGTAATGGGATCTTTACTTATTATGATAGTTTCTTGAAAAAAGAAGTTATTTTTAAGTCTTAAATCATGGGATAAATTGAATCGCACACATTGAAATGGAGCCCTGCTTCTTCAGATATTTGCTTTGTATTCCCTTTATTTAAATCTTTTATTCCATTTGTTTAAATCACTTTATTCATTCTTGCTTTGATACTTAATAGCTAAGGAATGTATTTAAGTTGATCAACAGATTCAAAGAAAAATTGTAAATAAAATATAGCTAATACATGTTTTTATTTTAATATGTTTTATTTTCTCAAATATTTCCAAATTACATATGAAATTTTAGCAGTCTATTTAAAAATTGAATTCCACATTATCTCTGTCTATCCTACTCCTCCCTGCTTCATGAAAGAATGATGAATTTGATATCAATTATGCATGTAAAGTCACACAAAATGTATCTCTAGATTAGCAATGTTGCAAAAGAACGCATAGACAAAAATAAAATAAATATGAAGAAAGTTTAAATGAAAGATCTCCTTCAATTCTTTTGAATTTTACCTTCTTCAGTTTTCTCTATAGGAGAGTAACATTTTTCACCAATGTCCAATAGAATTTTCTTGGATCATTTTCATGGTCAGAGTAGCTATGTCTGTCAAAATTGATTATAAATGGTTATTGCCTTTTACAATATTCTCTAGCTTCTGCTCAGTTTGTTTTGCATGAGTTCATATAAGAATTCCAAGGTTTTACTGAAACATTTCTGCTCATCTTGTATCTTATAGTAAAATTATATAGTATCATAATCATATGCTATCATTTGTTTACTCATTTCCCCATTGATGGACATTCCCAGGATTTCATATTCTATGTCCCCACCACAATTGGAGTGGCTATAAATATTTTTGTACAAATAGATCCTTTTACATTTTCTCTGATCTCTTTGTTTATTTTCATAGTTGTGGGTCAAAGGATATACACAATTTTATAGCCCTTTGGGCATAGTTCAAAATTGCTCTCCAGGTCTACAATCAATAATCACCTACCCATCAGAACTGACTATGTACTTTCAGGGGAAAGCATGGGAATTTAATAAAATAGAGGATTTCCAAGTATTCCTAATGAAAAGACCAGAATCAAATCAAGCAAAGGGAGTACATAGCAGTTTAGGTGCTTTGAGGTTATAGATCTTTGGGAGAGTAAATGTGAGCTAATCTATTTTTATTTATTTAGGGTTAGGGTTAGGGGTTAGAGTTAGGGGTTATGATTAGGATTTAGGGTTAAGATTTAGGGTTAGGGTTAGGGTTTAGGGTTAGGGGATAGGGATTAGGGTTAGGATTTAGGCTTAGGGTTAAGGGATAGGAGTTAGGGTTATGGTTTAGGTTTGGCGTTAGGGTTAGGGTTAGAGTTAGCTATTTGTGTGTAAATCTATAGTGGTATGTTTGTATGTACATGTGCATGTGCATGTGGGTCTTAGGGAGTATTGTCTATATAAATATTAATTCTACAAGTATCGCTCAGGCTACCTCCTGAGATGGAGAAAATGAGTGTTGACTTTCTTTTACAGGTAACAAACCTGGCATAGCTACCAGACACATTATCTTGTAATAGACTACTTTAACTACTCATACTTGAGGTATTATTTTACTAAAAACTAAGCATTTAGAACATGTTGCATTGCTGGTGAATTCTTTTCTCCAAAGGTAAAGGAAATACCACTGTGGATTGAATTCTGTTTCTGAATTCTCATTATTCAATAATTAGACTGAAGACACAGAAATGAAAACTTAAATTAGACCAACAGATTAAATCCTGGAAGAAATATTTGCAGCATTTGTCCACACTGTAAATGAAACTATGGCACCAAGAGACTTTTGACTTTTCCAAGTTCCCATATGTTGAATTGTGTGTGTGTGTGTATGATACTAAACAAATATTAATCTTGAAAGAGCAAATGTGTTATCTGGAATTCATGTTCATTAAAAATGTTTTTCATAGATATATAATCTTGATAAATTTCAAAAATAGCTTGACCCTATGTCATTAATAACAACAATAAAAATAAAAACCACTTATGTTTCAGGCACTCTTCCAAAAACTTTTCAGTTATTTCCTTATTTATACTTCAATCTTGGAAAATATATGTTGTTATGACATGCATTTTACAAATTAATCTTTAAAAATTACAAATTAATCAACTAAAACAAACATAAGGTAAATTAATTACTTAGGGTCAGGTAAATATTAAGGGCCCAAGGCTGCATTTGAACTCATCTTCTGACCAGGTCTCTCTGGTGGTCTATCCACTGCATCCCATAGCTTCATACAAATTAATAATAATAATAATAATAATGTTGATAATGATTATGATGATAGCTCAAGAGGTGTGAGAATCTCTAAAAACTAAAATTCTTATCATAAATATGTGAATAATCCAAAAGAAGAACAAAAGGGATATACATCTAATTAAAAGTATAGTTTCAAAGGGATTCCTATATTTTAAAAACACCCTTGATTTTCAATAATTTTGTACCAAAAAAAAAATGGTATCAGGAGCATCCAATCATAGCTGCAAACCTACAGGTTACATAGAAATGTGAAAATGTTCAAGTCCAGAGAAAGGGAGTCAGGAAATATCAAAATGAGTTTTGAGTTGGCAAGTTGGACAAAAGACAGGACAACTAGAAAGAGACAAATATGTTGATATGGATAGATACAATATTATCATTGGATTTATATAGGGAAGCTAAAACATCGAGCTTCTGTTTAACTTCTCTCTCTTTACTAGGTCAATGAATATTAGATAAACACTTCTAAAATTATGATTTTATGGTTTTACAAGATAACTAATATTTGCATTTTGATTTTCTAACAAGAGAAATTTTGGTCTTCCATTGCCCATTGGGAGAGTCTGGTGGTGCAGTGGATAACGTTCTGCACTTGGTTGGAATCAGGAAAACTTATTTTGTTGGCTTTAAATCTGGTCTCAGGCACTGACCAGCTGTGACACTGAGATAATGACTTAAAATGTTTGCCTCAGTTTCCTCATCAGTAAAATAAACTGGCAAAGGGATGCTAAGCAATTTTGGTATCTGCCAAGAAAACCACTAGTAGGGTCATGAAGAGTCATAAACAACTGAAATGTCTAAACAGCATGGGCTCTTTATCAGTCATATGGGATATGAGATATCTTCTTCTCTTTCTTCTCTACACATATACCACTAAAACTTCTAAACAGGAATAATGCAGAAGAGACAAAGCAATTAGTTATCTCCATGGTTTAGTGCAACAAAACCTCAAAGAAACTAAAAATCTAATAATCAAGTAGCAGATAAGGAGAAATTCATGGTATTTTCTTCATTCGTCAATTCATTTGAAATATGTAGGCTTTTCCATTCTATTTCATGGGGAAATATTCTAGGAAACCTGTTAAATTTCATGTTAGAATCCAACAGACAAAAAGAAAACTATTTGGTCACTCAATATATTGTGTGTTGTTTGAAAAAGAATGAAACAAAAGGGAAAGATTATCATTCAGTAAATCAAAATATTCATAGATAAATCATGAATGATTATTTCTTCTTGTGAGCTAACTGAATAGACTACACAACATTTTAAATCGAACAATGAAACTGAAAATAAAAGTCATTTTATGAGCTAGGTGGTCTAATAGATAGAGGCCTAGACTTGGTATCAGGAAAAAAAAGACAGGTAAAAATGTAGTCCCAGAAACTATTTTTGTGAGTTTGGATAAATAATAAAAAAACTGACTTCCTCAATTTCCTTATTTGTAAAATTAGGGCAATAATAATATCTACCTGTTTTGCTATGAGACTAAAATGAGATTACACCCAAATGGCTTGCCTCAGTTTCTTCATTTGTTAAATGCAAATAATCATACTTATAATCCCAACTTCTTATGGACGTGGCAAGGCTTAACAGAATACCTTTCCATGAAAAATTTAAAGCACTATGTAATAACATAGGATTTGTATAGCAGTGATTACAATGTCATTTTTTATATGTGAACTCATTTGATTATTGTTATTATTTGCAATTTTCCTTACTTTGACATGCACCTTGTAGAATCACAGAATTGAATAGCTGGTGGAAAAGGGCCTATACTAGTCTAATTGGCTTTTTAGAGATGAAGAAAGGCCTGGAGAATAAGTAACTTGTCCAAGGTCACATAGCTTAGAAATAGCAAAATCTTTTGGATCTTTTGTTTCATACACCAGAATTTTCTCAATCCATGGCTTCATGGAAAACCTTTTAAAAGCAATAAATATTTCACTCTTAGAAGATAATAACCTGAATTATATTTACTCTCTGAGTTTTTGTTCTAGTGTTGAGAATTGTAAAGCAAAGTGGTTGCATCTTCGGGACGCAATGAATGTATAGTTTCCAAAATAGTGATGTTTTCATTAAAATTGGGTTTGGATTGTTTGCTATATCATTAAAAATAAGAAAAGCCAGTCTTGGGGGGCAGCTGGGTAGCTCAGTGGATGGAGAGCCAGGCCTAGAGACGGGAGGTCCTAGGTTCAAATCTGGCCTCAGACACTTCCCAGCTGTGTGACCCTGGGCAAGTCACTTGACCCCCATTGCCTAGCCCTTACCACTCTTCTGCCTTGGAGCCAATACACAGTGTTGACTCCAAGATGGAAGGTAATGGTTTAAAAAAAAAAGAAAAAAAAGAAAAGATAGTCTTCTACCTACTTTTTAAATTGAGTCATCTCACTCATCTACATACCATCTATGCTCTAACCCAACTGGTTAAATAATTTTCAGTGCCTTTGGCATTTCATCTTCTATCTCCCTGTTTCTGCATGGATGAAGGCTGTCATTGTTTTGATTGATGTTATTTTTTCCATTAACATTGTTGCTGTCATTATTCATTGTGTTTGCTTTGGGTATCTGATTCCTTAATTCTGCATAGGTTGATATGTCTTGATTATACATAACTCTTTATTATGGAATTTTACTTTTTAATTACATGGAGAAACAATTTTTGATAATTGTTTCCTTCTATTTTGTGATACGGATTCTCTCTCCCTCCTTCTCATAAAGGTAGTAAATAGTCTGATATAGGTTATATAAATGCTTTCATGACAGATATTTCCAGATTTCCTATGTCCTGAATGAAGACCTATATCATATATATACACACACACACACACACATATATATATATGTATAATAAAAAATCATGGAGAAAACAAAGTGAAAAGAAGCATAGTTTGATCTCTTATCAGATTCAAACAGTTCCTTCTGTGAGTGTAGAGAGTATTTTGTAAAGATTTTTTTGTTTGTTTGTTTGTTTGTTTTTTAAATAGTGAGTCCCATAGGATGATCTTGGAGCCTTATCTTGCTGATAATAGTTTAGACCTTCACATTTGATTATCATCCAATATTTGCGTTACTATATACTCTGTTCTCCTGGTTCTGCTCACCTCATTTTGTATCAGTTCATATGAATTTTTCCAGATCATTCTAAACTCATCCTCTTCATCATTTCTTATGGCACAATACCTTTCCATGACAACCATATACTATGACTTATTTAGCCATTCTCCCATTAATGGACTCTTCCTCACTTTTCAATTCTTTCCCACAACAAAGAGTTGCTAAAATATATATATATATATTTTTAATGAGTAGGTCTGACCCACTAGTTACTGCTGGTTTAAAGAGGATGCGTAGTTTATGGCCCTTTGGATGTGGTTCCATATTGTACTCCAGAAAGATCCTATCAGTACAACATCTGGATTTTCCCACATCCCCTCCAAAATTCATCTTTTTTCCTTTTGGGTCACCTCTCTGATAGGTGTGAAGTGGTATCTCGGAGATATTTTAATTTTAATTTCTCTAATCAATAGTGATTTGGAGCATTTCCTCATCTGATGGGAGGTCGTTTTCATTTCTTCACTGGAGGCCTTCCTGTTCCAATTCTTTGACCATTGATCAATTTTTGGAATTACACATCATTCCTAATAAAATATTCCTCTGGCTTTAACAGACTAGCAACAGTCAGGTGAGTGGCAGAGTAGATAGAGCTGTGGGAATAGAATCAGGAGTTCAAATTTTAGATATGGGAACCTGGACAAGTCACAAACTTTCTCAGCCTCAGTTTCCTTAAATGTAAAATGCAGATAGTAGGAGCCCCTAACTCTATGAAGATGCAATCAAATACTATTTGTAAATCATTCATCATAGTGATTAGTAGAACACAATAGGTACTTACCTAATAAGAGTTCTCTCTTTACTTTAAGCAGCAATTAATAGAAAGCGGCCAAGGAAGACCCATGAGCCCAATCCCAAAGCTTCCTCTTTCTAGTTCGTCCCGATGTCATGTTCTGGGATATTAAGAATAATGCAATGCTATAAGTCATCATCACATGGAAGGAAACTTTTTTTTTCTGATCTAATTAAATCTTTCTGGGAAGGAGTGACGATAATGAGGGCTGGAAAAGTCACTCTGGGCCTGCCGTGTCATTATTTTAGCAAATACATTTCACAGGCTCAAGATGTCAGCAGGCCTTTCAGTGGCTTCCTTCCCTCAAGCGCCTGATGTTTGTAGATGTTGGGATTGATCCGAGCAGTGACAATAACTCTTGGGAAACCCATCGCATTTCTCTTCCATTCTCCCTTTGGAGAGGCCGCTTCAAGCAATCCTATACACAGTTACAGCGGAAGCCTCTCCTCCTCTGCATGGAGCACAGGCCTCCCCTGGCTCCGCCTCTTCAAATCTGTTCTCAGGGATTTGGCAGACTCCCAGGTGGCTGTGGGCTGGGAGACACGTGACCAGAAATATTGGAGTTTAGAAAGCCTTTTCTGTCCAAAGCATCCGGTGAGCTAATTCTCAGTGTGTGTTTGTTTCCTTAATGATGATAATGATGATGATAACTAGCATTTAGATAAGTTTCATATTTACAAAATAGACTTATTAGCCCATTTGCTTTTCACAAGGACCCAGGGAGGCAGGTGTTGTTACTATGTCCATCTTATGGAGGAGGGGTTTGAGCCTAAGAAGGAAAATCAGTGGCTCAGGTTGCACAGCTAGGATGTGTCTGAGGCTAGATTCAGACTCAAGACTAAGAAGGACCAGAAATCCTCCTCCTCATAAACATATGGTATTTTATTGTACCCTAATATTTGTGACACACTTGAATTCAATAGCTTATTTTATCTTCATGGGAAAAAAATGTTAAGGTAGATGCTACAGTAATATCATTTTTTTTTTTTGGCAGACAGAGAACTAAGGCCCAGAGTAGTAAAATGGTTCACTCATCACACAAATAATAAATATAAGAAGTGGGATCTGAACCTAGGGCTAGCATTCCCTTTATTTTATTTTATTTTATTTTTTATTTTATTATATATTTTATTTTAATTTATTTTATTTTATTTTATTTTTAAACCCTTACTTCCATCTTAGAATCAATACTGGGTATTGATTCCAAGGCAGAAGAGTGGTAAGGGCTAGGCAATGGGAGTTAAGTAATTTACCCAGGATCACATAGAAAGGAAGTGTCTGAGGCCAGATTTGAACCCAGGACCCCCCATTTCTGAGCCTGACTCAAAAATGCACTGGAGCCACCCAGCTGCCCCCTCTAACTATTTTAGAATGCTGCCTCTCATCTAATTCAAAGGTTTTTGATTACAGATAAGGAAACAGATCAGACAAGATGACCTTATTTAATTATCATGAAAGGCACCATGAGTTAGGGGAATAATTTGTATTTGAAGTCAGAAGAATTCCATTCTCTTATTATCTCTATCATCACTTTATTAACTTTCCGGAGCTTTATGTTCCTAGAAACAAAACAAGCCCCTTGCGATCTAGCCCCTTTCTTCTTCCTCAGCCTTCTTACACATTTTATGATTTCCTTTTTAAATATAATTTATTTATTTTTATTCTTTACCAATTACACACTCTAACAAATCTCCATTCAAGTTTTCCTAAGTTATATGGCCAAACTTATCTCCCTCCCTTCCTTCTGTCCCCCCTCCCAGGGCTTGCAGGTGATTGGATCTGGGTTTTATTTGTATTATCATACAAAATATTTCCATATTTTATCATTTCATTATTTCTTTTTTTCTTACATGTCTTAGTCCCAACTTTATGCCATAAACTGTTATGCAGTGACACCGGCCATCTTGTCTTATACCAGATACTCCATCTCCCATCTTCAAGTATGTACTTTTGGTTGTCTCCAATGCCTCAAACCCTCTCATTCATTCCTCTTCCCTGCCTCATAGATTCCCTGGATTCTTTCAAGTCTCAGTAAAAGGCCCACCTGCAAGAAGCCCTTCCCAAAATTCTCTAATCTCAATATCTTCCATCTGATAGATGCTATTTTTCATTCAGCATGTACCTATGTTATTTGTTGTGTAAAGCTCGTTTTTTTTTAATGTTGTCTACTCCCTTAGGCTTTGATTTGCATGGGAGAAAAGGCTGGCTTTTGCATTTATTTGTATTGCAATTCCTTAGCTTAATTGACACACACAGTAGGTCGTTAGCAAATGCTATTTGACCTACTGAGCTGCTCTCTTGGCCATAGACTTCATGGTCTGTTCCCTTGCTTTGTGCTAAGAACAGTATGGTACCTCCTTAATCCATGTTTGATGCTATAGGAAGGAAGTTCCAGTTAGCTGTTCTGGAGGTCTTAGATCATATTGTTCTTCAGTGTTTTTAAAGCACTTCAAGTACACGATCTCATTTGAGCCTCACAAGGATTGTGTGACTGAGGTGTTATTCTTAGCTTAACTTTTACAGATTAATTAATTAGCTTTTTTTGACAGATGGAGAAACTAAGGCAGATGGAGATGCCAGAGTCCCACAGCTAAAAAGAGTTTGAGACAAGATTTGATCTAAATTCTTCGATATTCTAAGCAAGTCACTCACTCTGTCTAGTCTGCTCCCTACTTGTCAAAAGAAAAACAATTAATTAACCCAAACTGGCCCATTTGTGTATCGTGTGTGTGTGTGTGTGTGTATATATATATATATATAAAAATATATATGTATATATATTATATATATGACATATATAAAATATATAATATGTGTGTGTATTTTATCATTTTTTTTACTTCTCAATGTTTACTTCAACCATGACTTATCTCTGCCACAACAAAGGTGAGGAATTCTCTCCATTCCCAAGCCTCCAAAGGGCGAGTAATTCAGAGCACTATTCAAAGGAAGACATTTCCATGAGCCTGGGAATAGATTTAATTTCCACAATGGGAGTAATAGTGTTTTTCACTTCTGAAGTCATGGGTTCAAATAGCCTCTTTGATCTTTGTTACCTATATAGCAAGTCACTTAATTTCCCCGATTCTCATGTTCCTCATCTATAGGATGAAGTGGCTGGACAAAACGGCCTCCCACACCTCTTCCAACACTAGATGTTGATAATGATAACACCTACCAAATGAAGGCAATATGTGCACAGGCTTGTAGTAAGAAATGCCCCTAATCAAATTTCATCAATGCATTATTATATCGGATATTGACATGATACTCCACATCCTTAATGTCCAAGGGCGCAGAGGTGGCTCGTGAGAGGTCCTTGGCAGATAGTAATGGCTATTGGCTGTCACTCCATTTTCTCTTTTCCATTAATTGGCTCCGATTGATTAAATATCTTTAGCACTTTAGTTTGCAGCTCGAAGGTTTTAGGAGTACCCATGAACGTGAAGAAGATGGCATTTACTGGAAATCTGAGCATGAGGCATTGGGGGAGGTATTAGTCAGAGAGGCACTGAAATTATTTCTGAGTCATTCACTAACTTTCCTTAATAAACTTTGAGCTTGTCAGAAATCTTTCTGAAGTGTGTTAAGGTCCATCACCTTCAGTGCAACTAATATTCTTCCTGACATTTTATACATTAGACTGGAGGTTTGGGGTAGAAAATACATTGTAGACAAAATGCTGTGGTGCTTCTGGGTGGAATTCATATAATGGTTGAATTGTCAGCAAAGTGGCAGCCTGGGAGAGTGCAGAATGCAAAGAGGTTCAGAGAAGGTGATCTCCTGAAGGGCAGAGACTGACAAGAATGTGCAGGAGTGGGAAACAAGATGAATCGAGGTTTTGAAGTTTTCTCTACCTCCCTGACTGCAAGGAGTTGTTTCTAAACTAGTTAAACCTCTCTGGAGATCTCAGTGAAATCTAGCTCAAAGTGTCAGAGTTGACACTCCTCAAATAAAATCAAGTAAAAAAAATGATGGTGGATTAACCAATTAACTGGTTAACTACCCCAAACAGTTAAAAAAGCCAAGGGTTTTCCACTAATATGCCACATTTGACTTGGTGATTAAATCTGTTGACTCTTAAGTCAGTCACGTAAATGTATTGAACTTGGAGGAGTGGATGGAGTAGGCATCGAAAACTAAAAGATCTTGGAGTTCTTGACCCACTGCTGCTCCACTTTGACTCCCTGATCCTGGGCAAATCACTTGAACTTTCCATTTTCTAGACAATTTACTAAGAATATAAATTACAAGGAAGGGGGAATCTATATGGTCTAATTAATTCCTCATATGGTGGGTCTCTAAGCTAATGAAATTAAAGAGAAGTTGTTATTTCTATCCATATCCATATATATATATATATATATATATATATATATATATATATATATATATATAATATGATAGCAAATGTGCTTGACACAGAAAAGGTTAAAAAAATAAAAAACAGTCCATGGCATCAAGTAAATTATTTTCTAATAAGTAATGTAAGTCACTTCTACATAGTAATAAGTGATATGTCACTTCACACATGTAAAATATACCATGTGATAGGATACAACAGGAACATAGGGCAGGCATAAACCAAATAATTAATAAAAATGCATTTAAGGTCCTACTGTGTTCCAAATACTGTTCTAGGTGCCAGTTGCATAGACAAAAATAATTTTGTTCCTCCCTTGAAAAAATTTCATTATATTTGAGAAAATCACCTGCATGCATGTAATTAAGAATGAAAACTATATGTTTAAGTATATTTTAGAAGGGAGGAATAGGATTCTATTGTAATCTTGAAAGATCTAATGTAGGCCTAAGCTGAGGTTTGTAGTAAAATAAGGATTCTAAGATAGAAAGTTATGAAGGGAGTACATTCCTGACACAGGGTAGAAACAGGGTAGAATCAGAGAAGTATGGGATGAGGACTATCTGGGAGAATGGATTTCAGTGTGAGGAATAGCAAGAAGGGTAATTGTCCAGAAAGAAAAAAACTATGAAGTGGATTATTATAATCTGCATGGAAAGAGAGACTAGAGTCAGTTTGGGAAGATTCTAAATGTCAAATGGAGAAGTTTTCATTTGATCCTGGAATGAGGAAGGGATTTTTTGAGCAGGGAAATGACAATCAGATCTATGCTTTAGGAAATTAATTTTGGCAGTTTTGTGGCATATAGATTAGAGAAAAAATCTCGAAGGTAAGGATACCTTTTAGTGCACTTTCACAATAGTTCTGATGAAAACTGATGAGGTTTTGATGTATAGTGGAGATCATGAGGAGAACACAATGAGGCAGAAGAGAAAGATGTCAGAGTAGTAGTGAAAAGTTTTAGAAACTGAATAGACAAAGGAGATGAGCTGAAGAGAAGACTATGATATGAGAGTTCTAAGGACTGAACAAACATTTCTGACTGGAGCGATGAAGACAGAATTCACAATGGAAATGGCATTTGGGTTGATTTTGAGGAATATATGGGATGAAGAATTAAATTTGAAAAGTAACTCGGATTGGGGGGCCCTGAAACCCAAAAGAGAGAAAAGGAACCACCCTGTTAATGGTCCAAGGAATAGGCCACCAGACACTATGCGTCATAGACATATTTTTCATTCTTTTGAGACTGACACCTTTTTTTCTTTTTTTCTGAGACTTAAACTTGTTCTCCACATTCTGGATGACGAACAATATCACATGAGGAATTTTTCTATTACTAAACTGAATTCAGTGGGGTCTGTTCTGAAAGATGAGAGATTGTAGCTGAGGTAAAAATTCTGCAAAGGATGAATCTAGGGAAGTCTTAGAGGCATTTATGTATGTCCTAGTGTATCTCTGTGACATACTTCAGTAAATTATTAAAATGTCCCAGCTGGCAAGAACTTGTCATAGCCTCTAACTACTCTTTGTCTCTGAGGCAGAGCCCTATCAGGATTTGGTGAGGAATATATGCCCCTCTACTATGGCATTCAGAAACACAGATTTCATAGAAATATAATTTAAAAAAAAAACTTGGAATACAATAAAATTTGCTGAAAATTCTGCTGGACAGAAATGGAGTGGGTTTCCTAGAAAATAATAGATTCCACATAACAGGAACTTTTCAATAAGAGTTGAATTCAACTATTCACCAACGTAGGAGTACAGATCTCCATTTTCCCCAGTTGAGTATATACTCCTTAAAGGAAGACACTCTTTCAATTTTGCCTTTATGTCTTGAGCCTTAGTGTCTGGCATGGGAGAGGTTTACAATGAATGCTTATTGAATTAGAATTAATATGAGTGTTTGCCAGATACCTTCTCAGCAAACTTCCAGTTCAAATCATCCATGCTTTTGATGACAAGTAAAATAAACTAAATTTAAAAAATACATTAAAAAATAAAAAATACATATTTAAAAGCACAAAACTGTAGCTTCTACTGAAGTTAGAATCTAGTCACAGTGGCCATTTCATTTTCTTAGCCCTCAGATTCTGTCTGAAAAGGAATATTAATATTAATTATAAGGCAGAAGAGTGGAAAGGACTAGGCAATTGGGTTAAATGGCTTGTCCAGGATCATATAGCTAAGAGTGTCTGAGGCCAGATTTGAAACTAGAAATGACAGTCTTCAAGTCTGGTTCTCTTTCTACTGAACAAAGGTCACATAATGTTTTACAAAATGAAAACTCTCCTGTAACCATGAAAAAATATTCTAAATTAATTAATTAATTAAATGAAATTTTGCAATTAAAAATATGGAAATAGGTCTTGATCAATGATACATGTAAAACCCTGTGGAACTGTGTGTAGGCTATGGGGTGGGGGAGGAAGTGAGGGAAAATATGAATCCTGTAACCATGGAAAAACATTCTAAATTAATTAATTAAATAGATTTTTTCCATTCAAAATGAAAGCTCATTAATTCAAGGGGATGCTTGGCATTATGTTACTTATGTGTTGAAACTCTTTCTCTGTCTCTCTCTTTTCTCTTTCTCTCTCTTCCCTCCCCCCCTCTTTCCCTTTCTCTCTCTTTCTTTCTGGCTTTTGCTTGGTTACACACACACAGACACACACACACTCAGGTGCTTTCCCTCATTTTCTTAACTTTGATTTGGATGTCTCCCAAGGCCTAAAGTTGGGGTACATTTGGAGTTTTTATTGAAGGACATTTGGGAAATTTTGAGAAAAATAGTTATGACTTATAAGGCCTTTGCATGAGTTGTTTTGTCAGTTTCCTTTTCTTATCAATTGGATTTCTTTCTTTCCTTAACTAGCTATCTGAACTTATGTACATTACTTTGTACTTTGATGTCTAAATTGTCCTCTATACAAGCTGTGAATAATGGGTATATTGCACTAACTTAAAGGCAAGGATGGCATTCCAGATATACTGAGGCCTTTCCCAGTGCCAGGCACTAAACATGTTCCATTGGAAAGAGATTTGAAATTGATTTTGCAGATTCCTGGATTATAATCCCACCCCTGATATTTATTCACTATGTAGTCACTGACAAGTCACTTAAACTTTCTAAATTTCAGTTTTCTCGTATGTGACAGAGGGACAAAAATGCCTGACATATTTACCTTGCAAAATTGCTGGGAAAATATGTGAGATGGTGTATTTAAAGGATTTTGTAAACCCTGAGATGCTCTATCAATGTCAGCTATTATTATTAAATAGCTGGGGTGTAAAGAAAACAAACCCATTATTTATATTGATGAATGATATACAATTATTCAAATTGAGGAGGTTGAACTAGATCTCCCAGGTTCCTTCATTTAAAACAAAAACAGCAACAAAATAATATATGGTAACTATTTGTAACTAATGCCCTATGACTAATAGCTAATAACAAAGAGATGAAAAGCATTTCCAACCTTCGGTTTTGAGGAGTCTCTTTCTGTGACATCTCTTATTGCACAGCAATTCCCTATGAGCTATAAGAGGTATGACATCAGTGATTTTGGATCTCCAGTTTCCAGGTCATTAGCAGATACATCTGTTGCAGAATAACACCTTAAAAAGAGTGCCCCTCCTTCCTTGGAGACAGTGAATAATGAGATTTATCATAGAATCACAGTCACTCAAAAGGCCTTTGAAGCAAAAATATTTTCTACAAGAGGTAAATGCTCTCTGTTATTGAAGAACTCTTGGGGCAGCTAGGTGGTTCATTGGCTAGAGAGTCAGGCCTGGAGACAGGAGATCCTGGGTTCAAATCTGGCCTCAGATACTTCCTAACTCTGTGACCTATGTAAACCTTAAAATTTCTTAGACTTGTGAATGTTGGAAATTTCACCATTGGTAAATTTCATACTTGGAAAATTTCATACTGATAGTGGGAACTCTATTGGAATGTGAACCCCATTGGCAAGGGAGGTTCCTCCTCCTCCCTTCTTAAGATTACTTTAGGACAGAAACCTTTTGCTGACAATGGAAAGGGCTGCAGCATAGATCAAAATTTAATTATTCCAATCTCCACCCTACTCAGGGTAACAGGATTTAGGAAGGGCTGCAGCAAAGGATCAAGATTTAATTATTTGAGAATATGACCTTCAACAGACATGTGCAAAGCCACAGACCTCTGGGCAGTCCTGGGTTAAGCTAGAGCCACCATTGACACAGGGAAGACATGGACAGTGATTGGTAGATGTGAGAACTGAGGGGAGGGAACTTGGATGTTTTCCTTAAAGATAGCGAGGTCTGAGGATGGGGGGGGGGGGGTTGGTTGGAGAGGTTTGGCTCTGAGAGGTGGTGCTCTGAGAAGCTTGCTCGGAAGGAAACTGGAGGTGGAGGCCCCTGAGACTGATTCTCCATTTTGGTCACGTGAGTGATAGGGACTGATCTCTTTTCTTTGCCTCAGCTATCTAAGGGCTTGGGCCTTTTGGCCCAGCCTAAACAGAGGGGGTATTTAAGCCCTATTCCCTTCTCTCCCCTTTCTCTCTCTCTCTCTCCCCCTCTCTCTCTATCTCTAATACCTTTCTTCCTCCTGTTTATAATTAAACTCCATAAAAGGTTGACTGCTGACTTGAGTTTTCATTAAGGAATTACATAGCTGAATTCCTTGGTGACCTTAAATTAATATATATCAGTCTTTTAAAGTGATTTCCTTGTCACACCTAGGGTAAGTGACTTAACCCCTATTTCCTAGTCTTCACCACTCTGCCTTGGAGTCCATACTTGGTACCAATTATAGGACAGAGAGTAAAGTTTAAAAAAAAAACAATTCATAAGAGATCTTTACCACCTCCAGAAGAAACCCACCACATGTGTAGCCAGCTCTATTTTTTAGGAAATGTTGATATCATTCTTAGTGTCCCTGCTGCTTTTTTATCACTTGGTATTCTTTACCTTTTTTCTTGTCTCGAGCCAAAATCTGCCTATTTAATTTCAACTCATGACCATAGTTCTGCCTCTGGAGGCTGAGTAAACCAAGCCAACACTCTCTTGTCCAGGACAAACATTGAAACCTGTGCAAGCTGCTGTATTCTTTCCCACTAAACTTACATTTCTCCAGGTCAAATTTCCCTTCCATAAATTCATGTATGCCATGATCATAGAAACTTTTGTCATCCTAATCTCTGACCTTGGGAGACTTATTCTGGAGGAATTTTTTTTAATTTAATTGCCTATAAATTGTTCAATGTATTTAAGAAATCCATAGGACTTATTCAATGAACCACATTATGAGGAGATAATGTTAGAAAAAACTCATTGTACACAGACTGGTTCCAAGACATGAGGACATCAATCAATCTGCACAGTGATGATAGTAGCTGGTACCATAGTTATCAAAGTGGTAGTGGTAGCAGGAGCAGCCAGCATTCATATAGGACCATGCTCTGCAAAATAGTATCTCATTTCGTCCTCAGAACAGACCAGGGGCTTATTTTTAAGGATGAGGAAACTATAGCTGACTGAAGATAAGGGAAGCTGGATTTGAACTAAGATTTTCCTGACTCCAGGTCCAGGGCCCTATCTACTACACCACATGTTCCCAATTTAACCTGATGAAGCATGTATATAACTTGTATTCGCTGGATCTGGCTCTGGAGCCGCTGGGAGCTCACCTCTTCATATTGATAATTCTTGGATTTTAGGGGGAAAATGAAAATTAATTATTGCAGTCCACTATATTTTCATCTTAAAGATAAAAGACAAGTTTCCAAAATAAAATTGCATATGCTAATTTGTGTGGAAAGTGAGAAAATACTGATAAGATCATTGAGATGAGATAATATTCAGAATTGGAGTTCTGCTTCAAGAATAAGTTATGACATTGCATAACACAATTTTAACACCTATAAAGCAAAAAAAAAAATAGGGAAGATGATGTGTTCTGTTCCATTGAGGTTTCTTAGCCACAGAACCAAAAAGTAAGAACAGGTCATTAAAAAAATCGAGTTTAATGTGTACCCTAATAAAATTTCCCTCTGGATTTTACCCCAAAAGTGGTCAACCAAACTTTCCTTTCATGAAGCACTCCAGGAAGGAGTAACTCAATAACTCCTGCAGCAACCCCATTACCATTTTTAGATTAGTCGTATTGTAAAAAAAACAATAATAATCAATTAACTAAATAAGTAAATACATGAAATGCTATCTCCCTGTTAGTTTTGCTTTGATTTTCCTTATTTCAAGCCTGAACTTGTCTCTTTGCAACATCCACTAATTGATTCTAGTTTTATATGGGTCTAATTTGAGCTCTGTTTACTCTGGCAGAGACCAACACTCATATATTGATCAAATATTTGAAGATAAAAGTCTTTTGAGAGCTGTCCAGCAGTCTGCAAACTCAGGTTTCCCTTCTGGTTAGGTGGGAAGGCAAAGACTAATAAGGAGTGGGAGACAGCTAGGGTGTTTCAGACCTGGTGCAGAGGCATGGCAAGAAACTGCTCCCCTTGGCACAGAGTCATCTATATTTTTATATCTAGTGGTTACATTTTTTCTTGGCACAGTCTCATTTTTCCACATACATGATTTCTTGCAGATAATTGGATATGTCACACATTCACTTTTAACAAATCATTTAATTAACATTCTGTGACCATCTTGCATACCAAGTTGCTACAACAAAGCAAGGCTTACTAGAGATAAATGACATAAGAAGGGTAACCAGGGGTCAGTTCCCATTGACTTGTGGAATGACCAGCTAAGAGAATCATTGTTGTTTTTAATGGGCTTTCATAACCAATCAGAGTTACTTAGGAGATAGGTAAAAACAAACAAACAAAAAATAGATGTTGCTAGGTGCAGGGTTAAAGGGTAAATTTAATACAAAACAGATTTAGGCATTTCCCAATTTTTGGATTTCATTTTTCTGTTTCATTAAAGCATCTTAGCAATGTTGCTGTGGCTTTTGTCAACATAACAAACCAGCGAAGTGTGTCCTTTAAGCCTGGACTTGAGGAATGATTAATGTTCCTGTCATCCCTGGCTTGCAGTGGGTGCTTGGGAATCTGGATGTGATCTTGCTAGAGACTTAAGGCTAAGAGAGAGAAAGAAGGGGGGTAGTGGGTACATAATATTCTTTAAGTTTTAATTCTATGGATATGAACTCTGGGGTGGTGTTCTGGGGGGATTAAAAGTGTGACATATGTATTACTCCAGAGACTATTTTGCTCTTATAGAATTTTTCCTGAAGCTAGGGAGAGAACAGTAATCATAGCGATATCAATAGTAAGGGACGTTAGTGGGAGAAGTCACATAGAGGGGGGATGAGTGGGTGTCTCCATCTTTCCAAAGGGTTACTTTGCAACCCTGGTTTCCATGTATGACCATGTCAGACAGTGTGTGTTTGACGGCCCCCAGCAAAAGTCTACAAACCAAAAACTATTGTATTAAAGTTAAGTGAATTTCCCCTTCACTCATTTCACTCAAGCAGGTCCCCTTGGCAAAGCAATTCAACAACTTCTTCTTTCACAATCAAGATCTTCTTCCTGTAGGATTACTTTCTTTTCCTGAGGCAAAAATAGGTCATTGTTAAGCTAGAGTAGATCCCAAAAGTACCTTGCTCTATCTACAATGGTTTCTTTTTTATCTATACAAGTGGGGAATGGGTATTTTTCATTCATTCATTTATTTCCATTTATAAAGTGCATCACCTTCTATGGACCCCATTAGTACTCTGAAAAAGATGTTGTTGAGGTCAGCAGTTTGAAGTTAAAATAGTAACAGATGCTCTAAGCCAAATTATCTTCTATATTGGGGAAATTGTAAATAAACACAAATATACACATATACAAACATGCTCACAAGCATATATAATGTATATTTATATAATATATAAAGATATCTATAGATTTATGTCTTTATAGCTGTCAACACATATGTACATTCATGTGTGTACACAAAAACATAACACAAACATATGTGTATATATATTCATGTTTACCATATGAAATCTATATGTTTATCCCACACAAAAATAATCTTTGTCATAGAAAAAAAGGATTGTCTAGGAAATCTACTTATATGCATATATTTATTATATACTTCTGTGCAAATGCATACATACACAAAATGTAAGGGTTAAAATAGGAGTTTGACCAAAATACAAGCACAGTTTTTAACAATTAACAATTAGGTTTATTATAATAGTAAGAATAGTAAGAAAGTATACAGTGAAGGAGAGAAATATAGGAAAAAGGTAGAGAAAGAAAATTTCCTAATGAATATATTAGTTACCCTATAACTACTTAAAATTACTACCTAAAACTGCCTATATCTACCACTAATAACAATCACCCAACAAAGTTCCAACCTAATCCAGCCTAGTCAGTATTTAATCCACCCCCAATTACGTCTGTGAATGACAACCAACCACCTCGCAAAAAAGTTAAAGAAAGAAAAAAAAACCTAACAAGCAAACCAAAAGCCAAAAAGCTCTCTAAAGGCTAAAGCCAAAAGCCAACTAAAGGCTAAGGCCAAAAAAGCCCTATCAGTAAGCTCAGGTTCACCTTTTATATTCCAGCAAGTAAATGTGAACCACCAACCCAACACAGTCCCAGCAGAACAATTTCCCTCACAACTGCTAGCACCTAACTGTCAGCAACTGACTCCTCCCCCCTACCAGCTGCCTCTGACCCCTTTTATAACCTTTTTCTACCTCACTTCCTGTCTCTATGGTTCCTCTTTCCTGGCTCTATGGTTTCTACTTCCTGTCACTGTGACTGGTTAATCCCTATACATCTCTATGGTAAAAGGACCTCCAGGTTCCCTATTGAATGAAAAAAAAATAATAAAGAATTCCTTTTTTTACAAAATATACATAGATATGCATACATCCACACATTTTTCTATATGTATATTTAGGGAGAGCATACTTGGACACTATGCAACTTTGAACATACTTTCCACTTATAAAAGTGTCTAGAAAACAACAGGCGTTCATGCCATATAGGGATGATTAGAAGTAAATTTAAATATTTAATTTGAGAAGATGAGAAGGTACATGCTGATTTGCATCACCACTTAAAAAATATGTATGTTAGGAGTACATGAAAAAGTCCTTAACATTTTTTCACCTAATCTTATCATAACTTGGCACAATGAATGTAAAGCACTTAACAAGATTTATACTTGAAAAAAGAAAAAAAAAACATCCTGACATTGGCAGCTATTTAAAAGAGGAATGGGCTGATTTTGGAGTCTACATTTCATTGAAGCCATCAAAGAGCATCTAGATTAGCACTTATAGGCATTGTTGGGAGGATTCCATTGTAGGTATGTGTTGGATTAGATAGATTCTGATGTCTTGACTTCAGAATTCTGGGATTCTAAAATGAATGATTTTTAAAACTGACTATTTTGATGTGGGGTGTTTGTGTCATTGCTTGAGTCACCAATTTTCCCTCATCTAAGTCAATTTCCAAAACCAATTAAAATCCTAGAGACAGAGAGCCTGACAGATAGACACAGAAAGCTAGAAACAAAGAAAGACAAAAAGATAGAGAAAGACATAGAGCCAGAGACATTGACAAAGAGACAAAAAGCTAACTATATAGTATCCAGAGTGACACAGAATACAGATAGATGCAGGGATAGAGACAAAGTGACAGAGATCAAGTGAAAGAGATAGAGAACAGAATCTGAAAAGATAAACAATATGGTTTTTAGAATAGATCATTAAAGAAATGATTGACAAATATCCAGAAAGGAAATTGATGATTACAAAGGGTCAGAAAGTCTAGAGGAAGGGCAGGCCAAGCCAAACTAAATATATTATCTTTTTTGACATGAATTACTGAGATAAAAAGGAAAAGGGCAATCCCACTTATATAGTTTTCCTCTGGGTCAGCAAATATTCTAATAAATATTTTAACATAATTTTATGGAGAGCACAAAGAAATGTAGGCTAGATTAGATAATCATGGAAATAAATACATTCAGTTCTGGTTGTATAGTGAGAGCCAAAAAGAAGTTGCATGCTCATCAAAAGTAAGATGAAATAATGCCGGGATGAGCAACACATACTTGGAGAATAAATGGTATAATATGGCAGGAAATAAAGATAATTATATCTTGAGTTTATTGAAAAATATCACTTCAAGTAATACTAAATTGATAATCCCACTGCACATAGACCTCACAGAGTATATTTCCAGTTATTAATTAAGAAAATAAAGATAATAATACATATTTATCAATTTAAATAAGAGATGGATTAATTTCTCATGCTACATCTATTGGGAGAATTATGTTTTCTGACTGACACAGATTTCCTCATAGATCAAGATTAAGAAGAAACCTCATAGTATGTTTAGTCCAAGTTTTCTTAATTTTTTGAGTCATAGAGATACTTTTTTGGAAGGCTGGTGAGTACTTTAGTCCCCTGTACTCCAAACAATACATTAAGTACAAAAAATAAAATATATTGTATTACATAGAAACAATTATATTGAAAAATATTTAACATTTTAAAAAAAGTTGTGTGGTCCCTAAGTTAAGAACAGCCCAGGTCCCTTAGTGCACATATGAGGAAATTAAAGATTGGGAAGATTTTGTGACTTGTCCAAGGCAATATTCACATTTCTGTAATGGATTCATATCCAATCTATAGAAGCATATAAGACCCAATAGAAGGATTTTTTAAAAGTCATAAAACTTTCATAGAATAAATTGGCAATTAAAAAAATAATATTAAAAATGGTTTAAATCACTATGCGAGAATGGCAAATCAAATGGAGTTTGATCTCTCACACACAGACAACTGACAAACGTAATAACAAATGTTAATCAATGATGGAGAAGATGTGGAAAGTCAGGCACACAAATAAACTATTTGGAAGTTGTGAATTTGTGCAACTATTCTAAGAAGTGATTTGGAATTAAGAAAATATACAATGGCTAAATATTCATATCTTTCATTACAGAGATTCCATATCTAAGTATATAACACAAGGATATAATTGAAAAAAAGACTGCAGAATCACACATGTACAACATGCAAACTATTTGTGGTATCAAAGGACTAGAAACCTAAAATATGTGTCAATGTGGGAATATTTAAACAACGTAAGGACATCATTATCACTGAATATTATTGTACTCCAAGAAACCATCAACATGAAGGGTACAAAGATACATGTAGTCATAAAAGCTATTGTAAAGTCATATAAGATAATGAAAACGCTTTATTTAATGAAGGTACAATGTAGATATAAAGAACAAACACATCATAATCAATGCTGAAACATCACAAAGAACAAGCATTAGCACAAAAGAGAAATATAATAAAATACGTCCCCTGCTCTTTTGGAGAGTGGTTGGTCCACCTGTAGAAAGCATTGAATATATTGCCAGATTTTGTTGTTGTGTTGACTGGGTTTGCTGGATAGTTTTTTTTTTCTTCATCTTTTTAAACAATTTATTCCTATGAAGAATACTTTTCTGAAGGACTTGGAATTTTTTTTTGGGGGGGGGTGAATATAGATGACGTTAAAAACAAAATACATAAATCTAGACTTTTAAAATAAAATGCCAAAGAAAAGATTTGAAATCGGAATTATACTGTTCTATTCCATTATATTGTTCTATGTTCCAGATCAATGTAATTTAGATATTTCTTAGTGTGGAATTTTCCTACAAAAGTACAGATTGATAACAAAAATCTTATAGAATTAACTGGAGGAGGTGAATGTGTGGAGTGAGGAGATGGAAAAAAAAACAATTAAGAAATCACAATAAACCAAGGCAAAATTAAACCCCAAGTCTTCCTGATGTTACATCTAAATTTCTAATTATTATATCATTATTCCTTTCATTCTAAATTTGTAAATATGTCTTAAATAATTGCCTTTCTGTTTAAAACATGATGAAGCCTTTATTCATCTAATGTGAACCAGATTAAAGAATATACAAAATAAAGGCTTTGAGAAAAAAGCAAAGTCCTCTGTTCTTGAACAGAACTCCTAAACCTCACACAGATCTTGTTGACAAACGTTTTGAAAAGCAAATCTGGTGTCTTGCATGTGTGGAGGACACCATTAAGAATGTCTGTGTGAGTATAAACTTGGAGCATACAAATTGACAAGATGTTTGATGAAGCGTCAAGAAATATTTGTAAATATTTCCAGTGTCAGCACATCCACAGGCTCAAATAGAGCCTGGCTGACACAAGATCAT
This sequence comes from Monodelphis domestica, assembly GCF_027887165.1. NCBI lineage: Eukaryota > Metazoa > Chordata > Mammalia > Didelphimorphia > Didelphidae > Monodelphis > Monodelphis domestica. The sequence continues at coordinate 37,368,734 of NC_077232.1, forward strand.
TTATATGTAAACTAGCAAGTAAGATGGAAGGCAAGGAATGGAGTGAGATGAACTTGCCATCCATAGCTGGATTTCAGTGTGTTAATAGCCCAGCATCTTGTATCCAAAGATCACTTCACACGAAAGGGAAGGGTGGGCCCCGTTTGAGACTGTGCAGTTCAGCAAAATATGGCAGTGGTTCCATCTCTAAGCAGAAGGGAGGGGAACATTATAACAAGAGAATGTTATTCAGATGGAACCTTTCAGCACGTCCTACACACAGCCTTCCTCACTTTTACCTTTTTCTTTGATTCTTTGGGGATTACTCATTATTTATTCCTACCATACTATGCATTTGCCCTTACCCCTTTCTCCCTTACAACAATATCATATACCCATCTCTGAAGCCAACCCAATTTTGGTTTCCTTTCAGTAACCCAATATTATTGGCTACCATGGGACATAGCCTTGTATAATAGTAGTTGGAAGAGAAAATGAGTTCTGTATTTCCTCATCAAGTCAATGCAGCAAATGTCTTATTCATATCGGAGTTTACAGCTTAAAGTCTTTCTGCATACATTGAGGACTTCCCATTGACTTTTAGAAGAAATTAAGCTATCCATCACATTTGAAACCAGAATATAATTTAATTTTTATCTTTTGTTGGAGGGGTAGTGTAGAAATATAGTTAGGGATAGTCTGATTTCTAGGGTTAGTTGAAAGAAGGGGATTTTAAGATTAGCCCTGGGAGAGGATTCTGGGTAGGAAAGGAATGTTGGGAGTTTGAACTGAAAATAACTGAATTTACTTCTTTCTTGAATCTCCTCTGAGCTGGAAGTACGTTTTGACTCTGCCTAAATTTCCATCTAGTTGAAGGAGGGGTTTTGCTCTGAGGGATTCTCCCTGGAAAATGTAATAAAATATGGATAATCTGTGAGGATATTTTCTGGTTGTGGTAAATGGATACTCTGGCTTGTGACTAGAGAGCTGCTAAGGGGAACCTTCAGGATGCCTAATTGTTATGGAGATAGAAGTACTTCTGAGAGACAGATAGAGAGATAAAGAGATGCTGCTGCTAGAGAGATAGATACTGCTACAGGGGTACACTGGGGATTCTGGGGTTGCCTATTGATCCCAATTGACGGCTAATAAACCCAGATATTTCCTACCCTTCTCCTCCCTTCACCTCCCTTAACCATCATCTTCTTGAACTCTTTTGACTTCGCCCCTCCCCCCTGAGTGGACTATGAGATTTCAGAGAAATATTCTTCACTCTTCCTTTCTCAAATAAGGGGGATTATTGGGAACAAACAGGATGGGGATTGAGGTGAAGGGGATATGGGTGACCCTAATCTACAAGGAGAATTAGGATTATGGAAATTGTCAGTCTAGTCACCACTGTGACTCAGAGACAGCCAGAGAGATAGAGGACAATGGTTAAATCTTCTTTCTTCTTCAGTCAGATAATCTCTGCTAGAGTAATTCAAGTCCAGACTCTGTGAAAAACCACAAAGGTCTCTCACTCTGTCTGGGTCAGGAAAAGCCAGTCTCTCTTGGTGAGGAAAACCCAAAGAAGGGGTTTCTCCCTTGGTCAGTAACCCCAGAGAGAGAGAATCGGTTCCTCTTCCCTGGCCAGCTCCAACTGCCTCTCCTGGGAACATTCCCTTTGGAATCTTCACCTTGATTTGTAGATCAGGTCCCCAGCTTTGTTTCTTGCATGCTTGGCTTGGCTTGTAAATCCTTTCTTTCTTTACGCCTCTTCCACAAAAGTCAAGATTCCGTGGAGAAATCTTTGACTTCTAGGTAGAGAATTTATTTGTAGGAAACCAATTTCCCTGAGTCCAAAGATCATCTGCCAGTGGTCCATCTGCCAGAATTCCTCCTGAACTAAGGTAATCCAAAGATTTCCATCTGTAACTTCGGGTTACTTAGTGCAGCAGCCAAACCCAGGCATTTTCCCTTTTTTGAATAATCACTAGTGGGAAGATTAGGATAAGTCACATAGCATGGGAAAGGGATTTAGGTAGCAGTAGGCAGGACCCAGAGAAGAAACAGAAGGATCCCCTTATGCAGGGGTCTTAGAAGTTGGGTAGAGGTAGTTTGAAGAGTGCTAGGGTCCTACCTAGAAGAATTGAAATCACCGATTCATAAATATTTTGTACTCGTAATACTTTATGATTTAGAAATATATTATCTTCCCATAAACTCACTGCTCTTTTCCTACCAATAATAAGAAATGAAATATCTAATAAGAAAATACTATATAAACATATATATGTATACAGATATATAAATATACAAGGCTATGTTTTTGTCATAATATCATAAAATTTGAATTGGAAGAGACTTCAAGCATCAATTAGTTCATCATTTTGTCAGTTAGAAAAATGATGCCCAGAAAGGTCACATCAACTGCCCAGGTCATACAAGTTGGTACTAGAATCAAGATTTGAAATCATAGTGTCTTCTGACACTAGAATCAATCTTCCTTACTTGTGTCAACCTTATACATAAATTTATTTAAACAGTTCAGGGTTCCAAAATTTTGCCAATGTGTTTACTCCCTCTATTGATATAAGTTAAAACCTATCTACATCACTGTAGAGAGATTTAGTTGCTGGATGAGGGGAGGTAAAATAATCAACACCAGTCATCTGGTGATGAGTTTCTCTGAAATTAGCTAGTTTCATTTTCAGGCAACATAACCATAACATGCCCTTGCATTTACTACAAGGCACTTTTCTATTATATCAAAACCTCCCAAAGTACCATGTATATTTTGCAAAACTAGTCTTCCCTTCATTTATTGAGGAGTCACATCAGGGAATAATATGCAGAGTAAATATTGTAAATGTGAAGAATTCAGAGACCATGACTTTGTATATTGGCTCTGCCCCTTAAAGAAGTGCATGTTTAAGACCAACAATGTACCAGATCTGAGCTGGGTTATGGAGTTTTAGAGATGAAAAAGAGTTAGTTTTTGTCTTCAAGGACATTACATTCTACTGGGAAAATAAATGCATGTTAAGAAATATATACAATATGGGCATCTGTTTTTAAAGGGAATGTTATTACTAAATGAACGAATCAAGAAAGGACTCTTTAAGAAGGAGTATATGATAGGAAAGTAAGTTACCACAGTGGATTGAAAGTCAGGCCTAGAGATAGGTGGTCCTGGCTTCAAATATGATCTCAGACACTTCCTAGTTATATGATCCTAGGCAAGTAAGTGAACCCCCATTGTTTATCTCTTACTTTTCTGTCTTGGAACCATTACATGGTATTGATTATAACAACTGTAAAAGTTAAAATTAATGTTTGATAATTTCAAATTTTGTTTTTTTTTTCAAGATTTATTAATGTTCAGTAGAAGTAGCAAAATAAAAAGGTAACAAAATAAAAACCACATGCCTATGGCTAATTGACCTGTTTAAAAACCCCCATGCAATGCCACAATTGTTGACAAGAAGCAAAGAGAGGGAGACCAGGAACCCCACCCAATATATCCCCTGTCTACATCAGTGTGTAAGGACAGGAAGACAGTGGGCTCCAGGGAAATGTAGTTTTAGAGGTGCAAGATTTCCAATTACATAGAATGAATGTAAGGATTAGTTAAAATAAAAAGACTTGTAGCAAATGAAATTAGACTTTATTGATGATTAAGAGGATCCAAGGAGAATTAATGAGGGAGAACAGATATGATAAACAACTCATGGAAAATGGGAGAAGTCGAAGATAGAGCATTGTAGGCAGAGAATATGAATTTATTCAATTTGCCTATAAAGAGGTGACATTGGGTTGGTTACTTCCCCTCAGTAGTTTTCAATTTCTTCCTCTTTGTAACAAAACTGAAGGATAAGATCACCTCTGAGGAAATCTTTTCCAAACCTAAATATGGAATTTTTGCTCCCAAGATGTGATTTTTATTGATATATAGATGTTTTAGAGGTGAAACTCTTTTATAAATGAAATTCAGCCACTATTCTTCAATATATGGTCTTAGAGTATTGCCTGGAGAAACAGAGAGGCAAAATCATTTCTCAAGGTGGCAAAAAGCATCCGTTGTCATAGGTGACACTTGAACCCAAGTATGTCTTCCAAAGGAAGGATTCTTAGGGGAGTCCTTCATTCACCACCCCATCCTGTCTTTCCTAGGTGTGCATATGTGTACATATATGTATGCAATAGCATGCCTTGTGTGTGCTTATGTGAGCTATATGTATAGACATACACATGTCTGTCTGTCTGTCTGTCTGCCTGTGTGTAGGAAGAGCAGGAAGATCTCAATGCCAAGGTGACCATTGCAGGGCAAGTCACTTAACCTCTCAGGATCCCAATCCCAGTCACAGGAAGTTACAGAACAATTCCTGATCTGCATTTGTAGAGGATCCATAGCTCCATCTAGATCTATTATTGTTTTATTGATTAGTCATGTCTTACTTATCCTTTGTGACTTCCTAGCCAGTGGCCTTAGCAAAGATATTGGAATGGTTTGCCATTTCTTGTTCATTTTAAAGAAGAGGAAGCTGAGGCAAACAGGGTTAAATAACTTGCCCAGGACCTTATTTGGATCCTCCTGACTCTAGGGCTAATACTGTATCTATGGTAACACCTATATCTATATCTAAATGTGTATATATATATATATATATGTATATATATGTACACACATATATATAATCCACTTATATAGAGATCATATTTAAAATTTATCAGTCTATTGAGATTTAAGTGCATATGCACATCAGTAAATGTATAGATCTATCTAGTTGTATCTATCTATGTGCATGCAGATCTACATATACTACAGATACACATGGGTATTTATAAAGATATACCTACATATTTGGATATATATGCATATGAGTAGGTATCAGTACATGTGATTATGTTTATAGTATATGTAAAATGAGTTTAAATTATTTTTATTGCCAGAGATTTGTCACGTCCCATGATCCATTGAATAATGGCCTTGGGGACTTCAGAATTTGGGTTGGGAATAACTTATTTAAAGAGTGATAGTAACCAATCATAAATCTACTCCTTTCCAAATATTGTTCCACTGAACAGTCATTGAGCTTATTTTCATATGTTATTTCCAAGTGTAAATGTGAACAATGGCCTCTTGCTGCTGCACATAAAATCCCCCTAGAGTATATTTTCCTTTGTAATAGCTCAGTAATAATGTTTAGAACTCTCTCCAAGAAGCAGAAGGTCAGGAGTACAATGAAGCACATTGGTTATCAGAAAGGAATATATTTACTGAATTGCTTTGCTTGTGGCAGAGAAGTGCAGTGGCTGAGTTCTCCACGTTTGTTAATGGCATTCTAACTGGATGGCCAGCTCTTCCAGGAGCCCTGAAGCTGAGAAGACTTTGCCAAGTGTCCCATGAGAGATTTCACCTTTGGTGCACAGTTCCTGACTCATCTCACTGAGGCCCATAATCAACATCTTTATCACAGTAAATATCAGATTTTCTACATATTTATATGATAATAATTATATAACAAGCATTTATATGGTGCTTACTATGTGTCAGACACATTGCTAATTACTTTACAAATATTAGCTAATTTGACCATTACAACAACTCTTCTAAGTAGATAGTACTATTACCACCATTTTATAATTGAGAAAATTGAGGCAAACAGATATTAGGTGATTGATCCAATGTCATACAACCAAAAATTTATATGAGGATTGATTTGAACTTGAGTCTTCCTGAATACAGGACCAACTCAATCCCTCCTGTTCCACCTAATTGCATTCTTAAGAATGGTAGGGTTTTTTTGGGGGGGTTGGGTTTGGTAATGTTTGCTGTGTAGATGTCATACCTACCTCAGTTTCTGATAGTTAGAGATAGGGCCTAGATTCTGCTTCCCTTGTTAGGGGTATTCCTTATTGAAGAAATTCCCTCTGCCAATGCAATTTTCCATATACTCCAAAATGTATAGACTTAAATAGTTGTCTAGCCCAATAGCTCAGAAAGAGTGACATAGCAACTTGTAGAGTAGTGATTGTGAACCTTTTAAAGACCACATGTCATGCCCTGCTCCCCAGACTGCGTTTAGTGTCCCACTCCTCCCAGAGACCAATTGTCCCCCCACCTTACTCCTGACAGAGGAAGGGAAAAGGGAGGGGAGTGGCCTGAGCACAGGGAGATGCACTGGAGAGGGAGAAGGGAGCTGGAGTCCCTCTGCCTTTCTATTAACTGCCTTTGCCAGAGATGGTATATGTCCCCACAAAGAGGTCACTGTGTGCTATCTTTGGCACATATTCTATAGGTTCACCATCATTGCCCTAGAGATTCATTAGATTAAAACAAAATTCATGGGAGCAGCCAGATGGAACAATGAATAAAATACCTGGCCTAGAGACTGTTTGTCTAGCCATTGCCCTGCTCTTAGTGTGGCTACTAAGGCAGAAAGTAAAAAAAAATTATCAAAGTAATCAATTCTAACATAGTAAATGTATAAAAATGATAACATAGATGATGGTTATAAAACATGTAATGGGGTCCATAATAACTTTTAGGAGAATAAAGGCTTCCTCAGACCAAAAATATTTGAAAACCTCTCATTTAAAACATTAAATATTTAAAAGATTTATCCAGGATCACACATACTATATGTATACAGATGCAGGACTCAAGGAACTGTTAACTTTCAATGAAAAATACCATATTATATATAGTAAATTTCTTAAAAATAAATAAATACAGAAAAGCAACTTGCTCAATAGAATCTAACACATAGAGGAATTAAAAAAATATCTACCCATCCATTCAATCAGTTAAGTGCTTTCTATTTGTCTGGCAACAGCCAAAGAACACTTTCTGACTTCAAAGACCTTACATAATGTAAAGGGAAAAACATAAGCAGATAAGTAAACATAACTATCTATTCAGAGTAATTATAAAGGTGAATGGGGAGGGTATTGGAAAATAAGAGTATTGAGACAGCCTCAGGTAGGGGGAAGCATTTCAAGTGAGCCATAAAAGAAATTATGGATTCTATAAGGTTGAGATTAGAAGAGAATACATTCCAGTCAGGAGAAATGACATGCAATGTCAAGGAAACGCAAGATGCAATATTATATACAAGGAAAGCTAAGGAAGGGTTTTTTTTTTTAAATACTTAATATGTGAAGGGAAATAATTTATCATACCAATGGAAAGGTAGCCAAGACCAAATTATGAAGGGCATTAGTTACATATTTATAAAACTGTAAATTTTGGAATTAATGAAAATTGAGAATATAAGACAAGTATCATTATACAGGAAGTCATTGTAGTTGTTGCTAATACCTAGGCATGATTCCTTGAAACTTCCCTAAAGAGTCAGAAATTTCAGGGCATATCAATGATTGCTATCTGATTTTTACCTGAAGTTGTAGTCACATTATCCACAAAATTGAAATTATATTGGGCAAATGGTATTGTTTTGCTTTGGGGCTTTTTTTATCCTATTTCTTTCTCTCAACAATCTAAGGACACAGACAGAAAACTAAATATATTACATTGATAGATATACATATTTATATATATATATATGTATATATTAGTAAATATGTGGATATAGATTGGATATATATATAAATCTATATCTATGTATTGGTTGTTGGTTTAGTAATTTCAATCATGTCAAACTCTGAGAACCTATTTGGGATTTTCTAAGCAAAGAGACTGAAGCAGTTTTCCTTTTCCCTCTCTGACATTTTTTATAGGTGAGGAAACTGCAGGCAAAAGGTGGAAGTTCCTCTGTGTGTATGTGTTTGCGTGTGTGCGTGTGTGCGTGTGTGTGTGTGTGTGTGTGGGGTGTATTTGATCTGAGACACAACCTCTATTTGTATTGACCTGGTAGAAAGATTTCAGTGAAACACAGTTGAGTGACTGGGCCTGCTTTAGAAAGAGGAAGTCTTGCTCATCAGAATGTTACCTCCCAAATGGCATTAGAAATGAACCAAAGACTAACTTTTTCATCATTGACCAATTTATCCCAAGAACTATGTGAAGGGAAATTCCAGCTAGCTATTATGAATCTAACAGTACATGATGAGTTCATCATGAAGGGCTTCTCTTGAAGTAAGAGTAATTTCTGAAAATGAAGATTTTTTTTTTCACTTCATTATACTCCACTTGAACTTCCTTCCCCCTCCCGTTTCCTTCTGGAAATGATAATAAGTTAATGACTAGAGAGGCTGAGTGTCATACCAGTTTTGAAAATCAAAGGCATTAGAGACGGAAAAGACACTTAACATTATTCAGAGCAATTCTATACAGTCACTGTGAAGTGGCACATCCAATTGGCACTGGCTTTCACATACTGTTGGAGAAAAAATATTTTATGAAAACCAAAGCCTCACATCCTGAACCTCTAAAAGCATCTTTCATCTCAGCAACTAAACTAAGAATTGATTTTGGAGTTCTGACAGGCCTTTAAAAGAATATTATCAACTTGCTCTCTTTCTGAGCATGATTTGGGGAGTTGGTTGGTCCACTTATATTTAGGCACTTTTAATTACAGAAACTCAATACTAAAGCTTCTATGTGGCCATAGAAAATAATGAATTTCACTGAAATAAGGCATCCACACATATGTCTAGAGACCTAGAGCTAAAAGAGATGTCAGAATACAAATAGTTTAATTTTTTATACTTACTTTAATTGTTTATACTATACAGTTAACTGTGACCCAAGAATATTAGATGACATGATCACAATAATATAGGAAATAAGCATAGGATTGATTAAAATTTTAACATATAGAAGTACATCTATATTTAATCCATTTATATATGTATATAAGTATATATATATACATATATATAGGTATGTGTCTATAAATATTTTGTGTGTACATATAGATATAATCTTTTCCACCAATGGTATAACTGGAGAAGGGAGAAGTATCTTGAACTGTTAATTACTATAATGTCATATTAGTTCCATCTCTGCTCATGTAAAGACTTAAATCTTAGAGACTATTTGGTAGAATCTTTGGCTACAAAAAGGGAGAGAGCTATATAGAGAACAATCATAGGATCGTGAATTTGAACTAGAAGGAATGTCATAGGTCAATATTTAATTTTAGAAATTAAAAAATTGGCATCCAGACATTTCAAATGATTTGCCCAAGGATGCACAGGTAGTAAATGGAAAACAATCAAATAAAACCTAGTATCTGAATCTAGCAACTGTCTGTAAATCAAACACTCTACTCCGCACCAATATGTCAGTATATAACCAATCCATCGAAACTATAAAAATCATAATCTTCCCAAGAAAACTCCAAATCATCCTTAAGAGAAAATTTCTATCAGTAAAGATAGATATAGAAGGTTTCTTTATGGAAGAATAAGATCCTTTTCCAAAGAAGAGCCCTGTTTTCTTTGACTAATCCAAGGCTAAAGTACCTCAGATAATGTTTACAAAAACACATAAGGTTAGTTAAATATGAGTTATAAAGGAAAACTCATTACTAGAATTTTGCCCAATAATATAATTCTCTAAATCAAGAATTCAAAAGGAATTATCAACAATGTTGATTTCAGCCCTGGCTTGATCTCCTCTCCTCTTTGTATCACCATTCTCTCTGCTCTCATCTCCTATTGAGTCCATCCTAACCACATTATCTTCTATGACCTGTAATGAAGTATATAGGCATGACACATCTACTTTTTCTAGAAATTTCTCCCTTATTCTCTTCTACTACCCTAGTTCATGATAATAATGTCTTTGCTTTGACCTGCATCTGCATTAACTATTATGACTTATTATTCTACCAAGACCCAGGCTTCCTTAGTTTACCTAAATCTAATTCACACCAAGTATCACTACACCACCTTGTAAGACTACTTATTACTTCTTTTTTCTACCATTTTTTTTAAATTGCATAATCATGAAGGTCAATGTTCAACTATCCAGGACTAGCACTGTTTTATCTGTAAAATGGGACCAGTAGAATCGATAAACTCGAAAATCTCTTCCATCTGTGTCATCAGAGGACACCAATAGCTAGAAAAGAGAGAATTCTGTATGGTAAAGACAATAAATCATCTTCTGTTAGTCTATTCACATAACCTGATGGTAATCACTAAATTAGATTATGGATTTTCCAAGTCACATGATCTATTTTTTAGCTGGGCAGGGGTGAAATGCCCCCTCTCTAATCCTGCTATAGTTTCAGATAGCATTTATTGTTTATGCATTGATAAATAATGGGTTGGAAGTCGTGATGTTAACTAATTATACCAATCTTTTTATATTGCTAAGCATAAGCAGTAAAGATTAGGATACCACTAGAAGGCAATATCTACATATGAATGTTTATTTTCTTGCCAAACTCTATTATATTCTTTAGAATTAAGGCCACTGACACTGATGAACAGTATCCATCTGGAAACAACGCAGTTCAGGTGATCGTGTTGAGGCCCAAGAAACTTGTCAGTTCATCTTCAATGTGCCTTCAGAAGAGTTTCTGCCATAATACTAATTCTTAAGTGTAGGTTCAGTGTTAAATCACATGCAGATTTGGCTCATAAATTGTGAATGAAGGGACATTATATTTGGAAATGCAAATGCATATCTGGAAAAGAATTATGTTCTATTGTATTCACTCGAAAGGCTTAATGCTTAGGGCCTAATTAATTGCAGTGTTCCCGGGACAGGAGTTTTTTACGCATTCCTTTATGCAGCTCTCTAAAATTATATAACAATCAATTATGCAATGCTTCAGTGAAAAGATACAATCTGTGCCAAGAAGTCAGGGAAATCAAAAGTGTTTGCCTGGGCTGAGTGAGGACTTTGGGAGCTCCATGGAGCTGACTTCGAGGATCTCCGTGTTCTGTCTCTGACAGTCTCTCTCCAATGACAGCTTTCCACATTTAAAGAATATTTAAAGTTTTTTTTTTTTTTAAGAGAATGACAGTGCATTGTTGAAAGAGATTGTTTCATAACTGGTAACCCACAAGAGCGAGTCCTCATTCTTTTCTGTTAGGCAAAGGGGGAAGTGACTATGTTGATAGAATTCTGCCCTTCTCTTTAAGACGCTTGGCATGGTGAGAGGAGATGGATTGGAATCAGGAAATCTCAGGTTGAAATTGTGTCTTTGATGAGTCCTCGTTATGTCACTGTGGACACTCCCTGAACAAGAAGGAAGATGGAAAATTACAGAAGTGATTCCTGTCTACATTCCTTCAGGGAGTTTGAACCATAAATTTGGACAATTAACTACTCAGATGAAATCACAGCTTAAGGACAGGGTAGCCATGCACATTACCAAAAGACAGAAAAGCTATAGTTGGCCCAAATAATTAAGTGGAAAATAGGAATTATTTTTTTCAGAAAGAGTACTAGGGTTAAACTGAGTGGTAATAGGGAATCGAGGCAGAGACTTCTAATGAGTTAGGCATGAGACAGAGCAGGTACAGCAGATGGCAGGAAGATGAGAAAGGAGATAAGAGCAAGCTCTCATGAGGGAGCTATCATTGTCACATCACTCTTTACTGGGATTCCTGGTTGGCTCGAGGATGGTGTTTATTGGACCAGCCACCTGGCACATCCTATGGGATGCAAGGTTTGTCACCAACCCAAAAAGATGATTCTATCTTTAGCCAGCCAACTGACTTTTAGTTCCTACAAAGAGGGCTGGCTACCTCCTCACCTATAATATCCTCCTGGCTAGTAAGAAAGGGGAAATCATGCTATTAGCCGCCATCTGTAAAGGGCCTCTAGAGGAATGGGACATTCCCTGGAGGAAAAAGGACACCTTCTTCGGCTTGAAGAGCACATCTTTCTAGGGCATCTCATGGAACTTCTGCCATCATTTTGGCCTCCTTAGTTTTTCACAGTTTCTTCTGTATCTGGATAAGGTGGATGGAAAGAGTTCAGGAGAATCAGCCTATAAAAATAAGGAATAGTGTCCTTCAGGAATCCTGGGTTTTAGACAGGGGCTAGGCTGTCCTCGGACTCTAGCTTTTCTGTTTCCATTCAGTGTGGACGAACACAAGAGGAGTCATAAGAGTTGAGGCTTAGACCTTGAATCCTCCATCCCTAGAACTTTTCTTTCCCTTGTAGATCTATATTTCCAAAGGGTTTGAACTCTTCAATTGAAGTCATGTAAGAGGTAGGGAGGGAGTGCTTGTGGCCAGTATTCACCCATAAGCATCTAAATTCACATCCTCTCTTTAAATAAGTGGATGATCTGCCTGGTAGATGTAAATGTGAGATACGAAGATTGAGGGTATCCTACATTGAGGACAGACCACCACAGGCTCAGGGGGCTTCTCAAACTCTTAGGAAGATTATAAAAAAAAAGTATAAAGGTTTATTTCAAACTGAAGTCACTTGGAAGAGGATTAGGGATGGGATGCCCTAATCTAATAAGAGTCTCAATAAACCTCCACCCTTTCTATGGGCCCTGCAAAGGGCCACCTTTGATTCTTGATGCTACCTGTCTCTACCCTGTTTGCACCTCTTTCCTTATAATACTTTCAATTAGTCCATTATTCTAAAGGATCAAACTAGAGTGTACTTCTCTGAAAGGGCAACTTCCTCCATCTCCTAATAGGAAATCAAATTTTAATAACTTAGATGAATGTTCTGGATCAATAATAAGCAGAGCAATGTTCTATATACTGCTCTGTCACCAGCTTTGGCCCTGTTTCATTCATTATAAAATGAAGGAGTTTGTCATAGTCGCCTCTAATTTACATTGATGAACAAATTGTTTATGTGTTTATTTTCATTTCATTTCACTCTGTCTATAGTGTGATGATGTGCAAAGTATGGGCCAGTGCCCACTGGGGCCTTTAGGGATCCCATGGGCTGTTTGATGAACAAAAATGAGGTTAGCACAGTTGTCAGTATCAGTTTATCTCTAACACAACTGCATCTGCACTTCTCATTCCAGACTCACTCCCTCCACTCCCTCCTTCAGCCATGCAGAGCCCAAAACCTGTCTTTCTGAGTTAGGCTTTTATCTCTCAGCTGATTATTTTCCAGTCCTGATAGCAGCACTCAAATCAGTAGCTATGTAGGTGTCATTTGCAACCCTCCCCTACCCCAATCAGAATATCCTCCAAAGACTTCATGCTTGCAGGGACTATCTACTCTTGGGAAAAATGACCATGGATTAGCTGTTTTGCCTCAATTCTTTTTCATTTTAGATTGACCATTTCAAGACCCAAAAGATGAATAGATTGTGAGAGATAGAAAAATCCCACTATATTATTCTACCATATTATTCCCTCAAAAAAAAAAAAAGATATCTTACTGATACACTATGGTACAATTGAATGTAATGGACTTTATCAACAGCAAAGCAATGATCCAGGACAATTCTGAGGTACTTTTGAGAAAGAACATTATCCACATCCAGAGAAAGAACTGTGGGAGTAGAAACACCAAAGAAAAACAACTGCTTGATCACATGGGTCAATGGGGATATGATTGGGGATGCAGACTCTAAATGATCATCCTAATGCAAACACCAACAACATGGAAATAGGTTCTGATCAAGGACACATTTTGTAAAACCCAGTGGAATTGCATGTCAGCTATGGAAAGAGGTTGGGGGGAAAGGGAGTGAAATAACATGAATCTTGTAACCATGGAAAACTATTCTAAATTAATTAATTAAATAAAAATTTTCAAAATAAAAATTCTCTTCCGCAAATTCTCTATTGCTATTTAACTTTCTACTGTCATCACCAACACTATTTGGGTTGTCATCTTCAGTTCTTCATTGCTTTATTTCACACATTCAATCAGTTTCAAAATCTTGTCATTTATATCTGCCTTTACTTTTAAAAAAGCATTTACAAGTGTCTGGCACATAATTGTTGCTATAAATGTTAGTAAAGAGTTAGTAGCAGCAGCAGCAGTAATAGTAGTAGTAGTAGCAGCAGCAGCAGCAGCATAAGTAGCAGCAGTAGCACTAGTAGCACTCTTATTATTGATTGAAATGTTTACAGTTCAGTTTTCAAGATTATTTTGCTAGACATGATATTTTAACAGAACATATTTGCTACCTCTAATTTTCTTACAAATGGTGCTGTGAAATGATCCAACCATTTTGGAGAGCAATTTGGAATTGCATCCAGAGAGTCATAAAACTGTATATAGCTTTAGCCTCTGCAAAACCATTGCTCAGTCTTTTTTCCAAGGAGATCAGGGAAAGAGAAAAAGAACAAATCTGTTCCAAAATATTTAGAGCATCTCTCTCAATGGTGTCAAAGAAGTGGAAAGTGTAGGGATTCCCATCAATTGTGGAATGGCTAAACAAATTGTGATATATGACTGTGATGCAATACTACTGCACCATAAAAAAATTATGAGCAGGCCAATTAAAAAAAATACTTGGAAAGAACTACATGGGGTAATGAGAAGCAAAATGAATAGAACCTAGAGAGCATCATACACAGCTACAGAGTTAATACTACAAAAATAAATTGTGAATTTGACCCCCAGAGAATGAACTGAAAGAAACATGAAAGATTTATTTCATATGAAAATAAAATTTTCTTACAGAATGAAAAAATGAAACTAACAAAAATGTGACAAATAAAATGATCCTTCTGAAAAGAAAAAAAATACAAATACTTTCCTAAGTGTCAAAAAATATTGAAATGGTAACCATCAACCAAACTGTCAGTATTTTTTAGCTCCTTCTTAAGTGTCTTGTTTTTTCCTGGCACCAAATGGTGCATGGAATTCTTAATGTCTAAAATTAATTATAAAGCAAGTCTAAAATTATTTTTTGTGGAACACGGAGTTTTGAAAAATATTTTCTCCCCAAACAAGCAATTGTCACAGTTCATTTCACTCTCTTAAGTAATAGTTTATAAGACTGTATGTAAGTCTGTTCTTGAAATTTCACAGGACCGTCCTTCCTAAATCAGCTTGTGGAGTTCTATTACAACTGTCAAAGAAACAAGTGTCTCCCATTGCTGAGACAGCATATGCTTAGGTTATCAAAATCTTAGTCAATATATGAGGAATGCTGAACTGTGCTCAGTTGCCAGCATAGTCCCACAGTTTTCTTTACATGAATGCCATACAAGCATGGACCTAGGAAAATTGATATAGCAGACATTAGTGTAATTGAACAACAATGACAGAACGGCGAGCTCAGTGCTTACAGTGCCAGAAAAGAGCTTAAAGTTTTTTGAAAGCTTTTTGAGGTCAAGTACTATTTTACTATTATTGTTTTATCACCTACTATACTTCCTGATCTAAACAATTGCTAGGTGATTGCTGGAGACGTTGGATATGATAGTAGCAATGATGATGATGATTATACTTTTGCTGCTAATATTATTAATGATGGAAACATTGAAAAGGTGCTTCCCTTTGAGCCAAAAGAACTATGCCTGAATTTCAGTTCTTCTACTTAAATAGGTACTTGACTATGACCAAGTATCAGACAGGAGACTTAGGGTAAACTTAGGGAAAAGTGAGATTTAGGTTCACTTCCCCTCTGCAAACCTCAGTTTGAGAAACAGAATTTCATAGCTAGAAGGAAAGATCCAGCAAGCTATGAAAGATTGCCTAATTCAAATCAGCACATTAAAAGTTATGGCACTTGAGGCCCTGAAAGGGAAATGAATTGACCACAAATTTATGGTTTGACCACTCATCATCACAAAACTATGGAGCAATGGGGATCAGGTTTATAACCCTTCTTTCCTTGGGTACTATCAATACTCTCAGGCAGATCTCCACCTTACCCTTTGATGACTGCAATAGATTTCTAGTTGGTATGGCCCCCACAAGTCGCTGCACTGTAGTCTATCTTCTCCTCACCTTTCAAAGTTGTCTTTCTAAAGCACAGGTGTAACCTTTTCATAGACCATCCCTAAACCCCACTCAGTAAACATCAGAAGTTCTCTGTTGTCTTTAGAATCACATAAAATCCTTGGTTTGGTATTAAAGTTCCTTCACAACTTGTCCATTAACACATCTTTCCAGTTTCCTTATATCTTGCAGCAAATATCTATCCATCACATTCCAGGGACTCTGCAATTTAGTGTCATTGAGCTCCTCATTCCTTGATCCAGAACTAACATCTGAATTTGGTCATTTTTTATGGCTATTCTTCAGGCAAGAAATTTTCACTGTCACCTGGATTCCTCAATTCCCTGGAATTCCAACTAATATCCTGCCATCTAAAATAAGTCTTTCCCAATTCCCTTTTATTCTAGCTCCTTCCCTTTGTTGATTATTCCTAATTCATTCTCTTTATAGCTTGTTTGTAAATAGTTGTTGATTATTACTACCTTTAGATTATGAGGTTGTTTTATTTATATTTATATGTATATATGTATATATATATATATATATATATCAAGGGTTGTCTTTTACCTTTCTTTACATACTCAACACTTAACAGAGTCTGATATATTAATAAGCAACAAAGGCTTATTGTTACTATTATAATTATTGTTACATTACCATTATCATTATTAACATTTTCATAGTGTTTGGAAAGTTAAGCAAGGGATGTACATGTTGTTTCCTTTAATTCTTACAATCACTGTAATAAGTAGATGGTATAATTATCACCATTTTAGGCTTGGGAAAACTGAGATTGATGGAGTTTGATGACTTGTTTATGGTCAGGCAGCTAAGTAATTATCTGAGATGTTATAATAGGAATTTGGTGAGGAATGAACAAGAGGGAAATATATTTAAAATTTCAGATGTATTGGTTGGGAAGGGGAGGAAGGAAAAGAGGTTAGGAGAATCACTACAAGTTATCTTAAATACCAATTTCTAGAAATCTATCTATTCTAAGCTAAGCACTAAGTTTCCCCAATAACCAAGTCTCACAAACGGAATCCAATCAAATGGGCCAGGATCTTCAGTTGATAATGGTTCAAACAGGCCCAGTGGTGAAGTGTGTCCTCAATCTTCTTCACTCAAGCTGCCAGCAGCCAGTTTAAAAGATTCCTCTCTTCAACTGTTATCAGGAGAAGCAGAAACCTGTAGAAGCCTCCAACCTCAGGTCCTTCCAGGAGAGAAGTGCCCAGACAGTTGGGACTCAGAACCTTTCCCCAGATCTCCAGCCTTAGGCTCCCATGTGACTCCACATGCTCCTGTCAATCACTCTGGCAGATGTATTACTTAGAGTTTGTTGCAAAAACATCCTTTCCCATGACAGAGACGAGATTAAAACTCATGCCTTTTTGATTGCAAGCAATATATTCTCTCCACTATGCCACTTAGGTAACTCCAGTATTCTTTTCACCACTTCATAAATGGAGATCACATAATTTCAGAATTATATGAACTATGAAATCAACCATTTTATCCCTTTCCTTTTATAGATAAGAATGTTCAGTTCTCAGAGAGGTTACGAGACCTTGTTGTTGTTTCTGTTGTTGAGTCATTTTAGTCATGAACAAATCTTGTGATCCCATTTGGCGTTTTCTTTGTAAAGACACTGGCATGGCAGGTGCACACTGTAACTGGGCCTACCAAGGAGAAAAAAGCTTCAGGTGTGTGCAAGTCAGTGCCAAACATGTGTGATTCAAGGATCAAATGGTGTATTTTGTGTACAGTTCAATATTGCAATGACTACAGCAATTTTTAGAGAGCATCTATTAGGTTATAGAAGAATAGTAATCTATATCAATGGAGTGATTAACCAAACAAAGGAAATCAAAGAGGGTTAAAAGCTTTAAAAGCAGAAAGGGAAGGTCAGAAATAAAGAAGCAAGGAAGACAGTTCTGAAAGTTATATATTCAATTTATTATCTATTTTAAAAGAAAAACTAGCTGTTTATCATTGTGATTCACAAATTCATGTACAGTCCTTCTTCTTTCTATTAGACACATGGAAATGGTTATTTTATTTTTAAATTCAGACTACCACAACAGGGTTTTCTAAAAATAATGAAGTAACCAAGTCCCTTCCTCTCAGGACTGTTTTTAGTTAAGCATTATTGTAAACTTCATGATCCTATTGAAATGGAAATCATTATTATTAGCAAGCAGAAATGCATAAGCAACCACTGTTCTTTAAGCTATGCTAACATGACTTGGAAGTGCTTGCCTTCATGCAGGTTAGGAATTCAGAGGACAGACACCAAATGCTTTATCTATTGGGAGCAGAAATAATGTGTAGAAGCTTTTAAGGCATATCTTGGGAAAGCAGACATGCTCCTTTGTTGTCTTCATGTAGGTCATATTACTTAATTGTTTCAACAGAAGGTGGAGTTTTTTGCATCATTTACCTTATTCCCAGGGGCATTCAAAAAGGTTTCCTGAAACTCATCCAGCAATCAGTCTTGGATGATGTTCAAAGGACCTATTCATTCTGGGGAACCTTAAGACCAAAGAAAATGTTGACTAATTAGATAGAATTTACTGAAGAGGAACTTATATAATTAAGTGGATCAAGGGGTTTGATTCCTGGGCAAATTCACAATAGTCTGTAAAAGCATGGAAGGGGACAGGATCAGGCTTGTCAGACTAGACTACAAAAAACTGAATTATGGAATATTTTAAATTCAGTCTTCCACTAAAGTCCTCCTCCTGAGCCTTGATGTATTATGATTACCCCAAAACTCTTATGGGTCACATCAAACTATCATACAGTGAGAACTTGGCCAACCAATTAAACATTTCTAGGTCTCCATTTTCTCAACTGTAAAATAAGGGACTTAGATTGCCCTGCTTTTAAGGTACCTTCTTCTTCCAAATCTATAATCTTATAATACTGAGATGAAAAGATTATAAGTAAACGTACAGGATTGGATTTTCTTTTTTTTCCCATTGGATCTGCATTTAGTTCAAAATAAGTTTGGTGAACCTCATCATCAAATTGATCAGAAGGCTAGATCAGTCAGTTATGAGAAATTCCCTGATGATCACTGGAGAAGTGAATAGGAAAAATGAGCAGCATGTAACAAGTCACAAATAAAATATCACAAATGAGAACTTTAATAAGGAATAATATCAAAAAATTTACAGAGAAAAATATGATTTGATGTGTGCCAAAATGAAGAATAACCAAAGGACAAGCAATGATATTCTCATGATGTCAAGAAAAAAGTGAGAAAAAAATGACTGGGTAATCTTCAGGAAGGACATAGAAGAGAAATACCTAAGATGGACATACATCAATTGTTTACTCAACTGCATTATTGAAGGGAATATAAACATCAATTAGGTCACACATCTGTTTATATATATATATGAGTAAGAACTCTCAAAGGTCGCTAAGTAACAGAAGGTTCTGTTCTGCATCTGGTAACATGAAACCACAGATGCGTGAAGAATTAAAGAATTTACTAAATCAATACACATTTATTACAGACCTACTATGTGCTGGCTACTGTTCTAAGTGCTAGGAATACAAATAATTAAAAAGTGACAGGTCTTTCCATCAAGATACTTCCATTCTAATGGAGAGAGATATCACACTAAATGAATCTGAAAAGTGGGGTGAGGAGGACTTGATGGGCACTTTAAATGGGAGCATGAAGTTACCAGAAAGGTTGTGAATTGCCTTTCAATAAAAACTTTGAGAGGAGTTCAGTATCCTTTTCTCCAGTCCTCTAATTATAAGGAAAGATGACTAAGTGAGAGTTGAGAAAATTCAAGAAAACAATTTTTAAAGTGCATTTGGATTTCTTTCAAGTTTAGAGCATATTATGCACTAAAATATAAGTAGGTTTACACATAAGTAAAATGAAATAATAATTTAATTAAGAATATGATTTAAAATTGACTTATACTGCAAAATCTACACTATACATAAATATTAATATATGGAAGCAAATAATAATATTAATACTGTACATTTGTTCAGTGATTTATACTTTGTCTAAGAGTTTTCAAATATATTAACTTGTTGGTCCTAAGGGTTGAAATATGTGGAAAGAATCCTTAATTTCTTGAGCCCTGGCTTCCTTCACTAAACTGATGTTTTTCCCTACCAGATTCCATTTACTTCCTAGGATAATTCCAGAAATATAAAGAATTTAGTTCAAACTTCTTAATCAGTAGTAACTATATACCCCCAAATACCTGATGAAAAGGTGCATTTGGTGACAGCTCAATTGCCAGTCCAGGGTCTTCTGAAGATTAAATTAACTCTCCCCTGATTGTGAAAATGAAATTAACTCTCCCCTTATCTTGAAGATTAAATTAACTCCCCTGCCCATTTTTAGATATAATCACCAAAAGTGTAATCATCCCACTTAATCTTTAAGTGGGGGAGGTCTGTGACCCATGTGGGCAATAGTGGGTGACAGATCAGAATCAACTGACTGCCCCTGAGCAGTCCTAAAAAAAATTACAGACAATAATTTGTCCATGTAAAAAAAAAAAGAGGAAGGCACAGGAAGTGATGCAAAGAAGTCTCCTTAAAAGGACCTGCTACTTCCTGTGAAAGGGAGTGCTCTCATTCTTTGGTGTTCTAAGTTTGATTTGGAGGCTGATGAAGAATCTGCTTACTGGACCTGAAACCCTGAACTTAGTGAGACTGTTCTTAGATCTCTCCCTTTGGACTGACATGTGGTGAGTGAAAAGAGCTGACTCTTTTCCTGGATTTTCTGAAGGGACTAATCTCAGGAGGGATCTACCCTCTTGAGAGAGGCTACCTGCATCCCCAAGTCCTTGGAGCAAAATACTTAGTGCTTAGCCTTGATATCTTACCCTACCCTCTCTCTTATTTCTTACTTCACTTTTTCTATATTCTATAAATAAATTGTTAAATCTCATTAGAATTACTTAAATTCCTAGTGATCCAATTCTTAAATAATCCAGTCTAAACTTTTATATAAACCCCTTACAGTCCCCTATCACCTAGATTCTTATCTATAATATGCTAGCCACATTTTAGCTACTCTCATCTAAATAAATATAAAAAGATATCACATTGTACTCTGGAGACAGAGCCAGAAAATCACACCAGTAACTTTGCCAAGAAAACACCATTGACAGTATTGGCATGCTATGATCCACAGAGTATAACAGAGTCAGACAAGACTGAACAACTGAACAACAAAAAGCATTATGAAATGGAAAGATTGCTGCCTTTGTAGAGAATAGACTTAGATTTAAATCTTGCTACTTTGGCTAATTATATGACCTTGAGGGAACCACTTAACTCCTCTAAGACTTAAGTTTCCTCAATTGTCAAATGAAACATTTGAACTAGATAATTTAAAAGACCCTTTATATATCTTAATCTGCATTCTAAGACATGTTCAAATTTTATCTCCACTTTTATGATCTTTAGCAAATCAATTCACATCTCTGTTTCTCAGTTTCCTCATGTGAAAATGGACAGGTTACACAAGAGTCATCTAGGCTCACTTCCAGTTCTAAATCTACAATCTTTTAAAATACCTAAATTAGGAGGACTTCAGTTTTAGACAAGTTAAGAATAAAAAAGATGTAATTTAGGAAGTATGTGAGGGGGTAACTTCAATTTACATAAGACTCTAGTGTATAAAAAGTGCTTCCCAAGCCACTGACCTGATCAAGTTCAGAATGAGCCCAAAAGCTTACACCCAAATCTGAGGACAGTCTTTAAGCTATCCCCATCTGAAGGGTCAATTGAATCAGCAGGGGGAGGGGGCTTTCAGAGCTCCCAGCTCTCAGACCATCTGGTAAACTAGTAACAATACAGAAAATAAGCTGAGAATGATATTAAGAAAGGACTTAAATTTGAGAGATTACCCCAGCTTCCCAGAAAACAAAGCCTACCTATAGGAAAAATAGGAAAGATAGGAAAAATGAGCAAATCAAAAAAAGCACCTAACTCTAAAGAAATTTTATGGAGACAAAGTTCAAGGTGAAGACAGAGAAGGGTACAGTGAAAACAAAGAAAACACCCACAAAGTCCAAACAAAAAATATGGATGGGACACAGAATCTTGAAGATCTCAAAAAAAGACTTCAAAAACCAAATAAAAGAGGTAGAGGAAAAGTGGGGAAGAGAAAGGAAAGTGATGCAAGAAGAAATGAGCCAACTGAAAATGGAGAACCAAAACCCCATAGAGGAAAACCAGGACTTAAAAACCAGAACTGACCATGTAGAAAATAATGATTTCATAAGAAATCAAGAAACAATAAAGCAGAATCAAAAGAATGAAAAAACAGAGGAAAACATGAAATATCTTATTGGAAAAAATCAACCTAGAAAATACATCTGGGAGAGACAATTTGAGAATTATTGGACTACCTGAAAGCCAGGATGAGTAAAAAACCTTGGACATCATAAGAAATTATCAAAGATACCTGCCCAGAGATGCTCAAACAAGAAAATAAAATTGAAATTGAAAGAATTCACAGATCTCCAGAAAGAAATTTTCAATTGACAACTTTCAGGAATGTAATAGCTAAATTGAAGAGTCACCAAGTCAAGGAGAAAAAATTTCAAGAAGCTAGAAAGAAACTATTCAAATACCATGGAGCTACAATCAGGATCCCACAGGACCTAGTGGTTCCATATTAAAGAATCATAAGGCATGGAATATGATATTCAAGACAGCAAAAGATTTGGGTTTACAACCTAGTCACTTATCCAGCAAAACTTAACATGTATTCTTTAATGGAAAAATTGTCATTCAATAAGATAGATGATTTCTAACTCTTCATGAGTAATAAGCCAGACCTAAACAAAACATCTGAAGTATGAACATAAGACACAAGAGAAATCCAAAAAGGTAAATAAGAAAAAGAAAGTTTTAAGGGACTCATTGAGGTCAAAATGTTTATATGTCTACATTGAAAGAGGATTTCTTTAATTCTAAAAAATTACTCTTAGTAGTAGAGGAGATAGAAGGAATTTACTTAGAAATAGGGTGGAGAAGTAAGCTGATTACAATGATATGATATATATGTAAATGTGGAATATGTACATATGATATTATATGTTTGCATATGAATGATATGTAAAAAATGAATCAAGAGATGAAAGAGAGGGTTGCACTATGAGAAAAGGAAAGAGAGAGATAGAATGGGCTAAATTATATAACATAAAGAGGCATGAAAAATCATTATAGAGAGGGGAGGATAAGGGTGGTGATGGCAAATACTTAAACTTTACCCTAATTTTATCTGGCTCAGAGAAGGAAATACAAGTGTACTCAGTGGGGTATAGAATTCTAGCACCCCACAGAGAAGTAGAAGTTGAGGGGGAATAAGGCAACTGAAGGGGGTGGTAATTGAATGCCCAGGGAAAGGGGGAGAGTGTTGTAGCCCTCAGTACTGAGAGTAGGCCCCAGTAAAATCAAAGCCATGGTCTGACCATGAGGCCCCAAACCCCCTCCCTAATGTACTTGGTAAATAACTAGCTGTTCTAGACAAACTCAATGAAGCCAAATATTTTCCTGAGAAACTGTACTAGATGGTTACATATTTACCTGTGATTTATTATACTATAGAAAACTCTGCTTAGAGCCACCAGGTAATGTACATCCATTGTCTCCACCCTGTAAATCATTACTAACCATTGTCCCTGCAAAGGTTTACCTAATCCCTTAGCCTACATTGTTTTCCCTATAAATTGCAGACTTAAATCCATTAAGCTTTGTCACCTCCTGGTTCTTTGGTGACATGGACCCTCCTGTAACCTCAATGAAAGTCCTTTTCACCCCGACTCCAGGCAGCTGTTTCCAGAGCTGGCCTCTGACAGGGGGTGACAAAAAGGAAAAAAAATACTGGTGAGGAGGGACAGAGAGAAAAGGAATAGAGTATGATCTAAAGGGGAAAATACTACGGAGCTCAATACACGGTAACTATAAGGCTGAAGGTGAATGGGATCAATTTACCCACAAAATTGAAGCAGATAGCAGAGTGGATTAAAAAACAGAATCCGACTATTAAATTGTTTACAAGAAACACATTTGAGTAGCACCCGACTGCAGTTGCTCAGTGCTGTCTGGGCTGGGCGGGATCCCAGCGGATCCCCCCTCCCCCAAGCCACTCACTTTGACCATCCAAGTTCCAGGGGTGGGGAATAAATGGGGTGTGGCGGGCTCTTGGCTGTCTCCCTTGGCACGCCTGCCCCCCCCAAAAAAACAATAAACTTAAAAAATCTCAAGCCCCAAGTGATCATGGAAGAATCGATGGAAGGAGAAACTGTTCCCCCATTTAGGGCTTGGCTTGAGTCCTCCCTGTGTGGAGACAGGAGACTTTTGCCCTGCCCCACTTACCTGCCTGCTTGTGTGGCCCCAGAGTGTCTGCCTTCCATCTCCATGCAAGGTACAAGGTGTCTGTCCCATCCCCTACCTGACCTGCCTGAGTGTTCCATCTCCCCCCTACTGCCCTTGCTCCTATATCTGGTCCTCACGTGTACTTGAACCGTGTGCCCACCATCTCCCTCCCTCCTTGTGTTTCCCTCCCCACCTCCACGCTCTCCCATGTGGCTTCTCCCCCACGTGCCACCAGGGCTGCTGCTTCCCTGCTGGCTTCCCCTGCTGGGAAGGGAAAAGCTGTCACTGCCTCATTTAAGGGGGGTGTCAAGCTGGGAAGAGCTGAGGGGCTGCCCGAGTGGAGACTAATACCCCTGTCTGGACATTCGGGATGGGAGCAAGAAGGCTGAACAGTGGGTTTCGGCCCCATTTTGTCATCCTTGTCTATGTTGCTTGTGTCTCCCCTAACATGTGACTCTGAGTCCCCGGATGTTGGCTCCATGTTTCCTTGAGGCTCTGCAGCCTTCCCTGACTGGCTCAGACTTCTCTTTCCTTCCTTGTTGCTTGTTTTTGGCCTCACCAAAATTGTAAAAGTCTTTTTTTTTCCCCCTCCTTGCTTTGGTTCCAGAAAGAGTTCCTCCTGGTGGAGCTCAGGGTAGGGGAGGGGGGAGATGAACACTGCTGCACACAGTTACCCCATGACATCCCTGTAGTCAGTGACTTGCACTCAGATGGCACCAAGGCCATGCTGTGTGAGAAGTTCAGCCCTGCCGGGCCTATGCTGTCCCTCCGAGTCTGTAGGGACATGATTACCTCGTGCTCCCTGGAGTATGCCAATGTCAACTTTCAGCAGCCAGCTGATGCTGAACATGCCCCAGACACCATGAACGTCGGTATCATGTGGTCCCAATGGGATCCCTCATAGAGGAAATCCAGAGTTGGGAATGTCTTCATTAAAAACCTGGATAAGTCCATAGACAACAAGGCACTTTATGACACCTTTTCAGCATTTGGGAACATCTTGTCTGCAAGGTAGTGGGTGATGAAAATGGTTCAAAAGGCTACAATGTGCACTCTGAGATCCAGGATGCTACAGATCGGGTCATCAATGTATGCTTCTCAACCACTGAAAAGTGTTGGTTAGTAGATTCAGGTCAAGGAAAGAAGGAGCAGAATTGGGAGTCAAAGCTAAGAAATGCACCAATGTGCACATAAAAACTTTGGTTCTGATATGGATGATGAAAGACTGAAGAAGCTTTTCAGCAAATAGGATAAAACTCTGAGTGTCAAAGTGATGACTGACCCTAGTGGAAAATCCAAAGGCTTTGGCTTTGTGACTTTTGAGAAACATGAAGATGCCGTTAAGGCAGGTGAAGAAATGAATGGAAAAGACATCAATGGAAAAAGGGTATTTGTAGGTGGAGCATGGAAAAAAGGTTGTATGTTAGGGTGAATTAAAACTAAATTTTAGCAGTTAAAACAGGAGCATATCAGCCACTACCAGAGGGGTGAATCTCTAAATTAAGAATTTGGATGATATCATTGACAATGAAAAATTAAGGAAGGGATTTTCTTCAAATTCCTTAATTACCAGTGCCAAGGTAATGCTTGAGGATGGGAAAAGTTAAGGCTTTGCCTTTGTCTGCTTCTCTTCACCTAATGAGGTGACCAAAGCAGTGTCAGAAATGAATGGGCTCAAAGCCCCTGTATGTTGTACTTGCACAGAGAAAAGAAGAAAGGAGAGCCCACCTAACCAATCAGTATATGCAGCGTATTGCAGGAACGAGAACCCTCCCTGTCAACACTATCATCGATCACTTTTGGCCAACTCCTGGGGCTTATTTCATGCCAACAGTGCCCTAGGCCAAGAATAGACCTCCTTATTATGCTCCCAATCAAATACCTCAGATGAGACTGTATTAGAAAGACAATCTGTGGGATTATTTATATGTGAATATGTGAAACTATTTCTAGTTTCAGTAAAGGGATACTCTGGACTGACTAGAGAGATACTAGGGGACACCTCAGGGTGCCTAGTTGTAATGGAGATAGAAATACTTCTGAGAGATAGAGAGATAGTATTAGAGAGAGACATTCTGGGGTTGTCTATTGATCACTACTGATGGCTAATAGATCAATATTTTTCCTACCCTCCTCCTCCCTCAATACCACCCTTCACCACTCTTTTGGCTTCACCCCTCCCCCGCAAGTGGATTCTGAGGTTTATGAGGAAACACTCTTTTCTCATCCTTTCTCAAGTAAGGAGATTTATTAGGAACAACAGGATGGAGGACAGAGAGAGGTAAAATGAGGGGAGAGGGATGAGGGTTTCCCTAATCTATAATGAGGGATAGGAGGATTATGGGAATTTCAATCCTGTCCCAGCTGTGACACAAATCTGTCAAGGAGATGGGAGAATAACTGTTTAATCTTCTTTCTTCTTCCAATCACACAAAGCCACCAACAAAAGTTAATTTCTTCTCCTTCTAACTCCAGAAGCTCCACCCCCGCCCCTCCTTCAGCCTAGGACAGAAGCTAACAGGGGAACTGTTCCCAGCTTCTTCTCTCTTCAGCCTGGTTTGACTCTCCAACTGACTTTCCTAGGAACATTCTATTTGGAATCTTCACCTTGATTGACAGATGAGGTCCCCAGCTTTCTGTCTTGCATGCATGAAGTTCTCTCTTCCTTCATGCCTCTTCCTCAAGACCCAATCCCCAATGGCAAAAAGGCTTCCAAGGAATACCAAACACCATTCTGGTACCCACTGCTGTGCAAATTTATCTCCTAGACCCTTTGTAGCTACTCCTGCACCACCAGCTGTCCCTGCTTACAAATGTGCTGCAAATGTCTGCAGCCCCCATTTAACCTTTGCAGACACCTCAACCAGCAGTCCTTGTGCAAGGACAAGAGCTCTTAACAGCTTCCATGCTGGCTGCTGGTCCTCCTCAGGAACAGAAGCAGATGTCAGGAGAGGGTTTGTTCCCATTGATTCAAACCATGCACAATAATTTAGTGGGGAAGATCACAGGTATGCTGCTAGAGATAGATAATTTAGAGCTGCTGCATATATGAGAGCCTCCAGAATCCCTCGATTCAAAAGTGGAGGAAGCCATAGCAGTATTACAAGCTCATCATGCCATGAAGGAAGCTGCTCAGAAGGTGGCTGTGGTTGCTACTACCTCTTAGACCAGAAAAAAACAGGAACATAGATGTTCACTGAGTATGTGGAGACTTATTCACTGTACTACAGTCTGAAAAATAGATGGCAGAAGAAGCTGCTGCCATTATGTATGTTTTTTTTTGTTGTTGTTCTTGGAAAAATCAATTTGAAAAGTCAATACTTTAAAAACCTAAAAAGTTTTTCAATGGTCAGATTTCAAAGGTTTCTTGTGTGTAGTTTGGACCTTGTTTAATTTAACTTAGTTTAATTTTTCTCTTCTAAAAAAGATTTCCTGACATTATTTTGTTTTGCTTTTATCAGGAATTGGTTTTATTTGTAATAACCAATTTACAGAATCTGGAAAAGTCTTTCTCAATAATGAAGTAAACCTTCAACAACAACAAAAAAGAAACATATTTGAGGCAGGGTGAGAC
Source organism: Monodelphis domestica (assembly GCF_027887165.1). Classification (NCBI taxonomy): domain Eukaryota; kingdom Metazoa; phylum Chordata; class Mammalia; order Didelphimorphia; family Didelphidae; genus Monodelphis; species Monodelphis domestica. Next base: position 37,396,459 of record NC_077232.1, read on the forward strand.
ACACAGATTCAAGGTAAAAGACTGGAGCAGAATATATTATGCATCATCTAAAGTAAAAAAAAAAATAAATCAGGAGTAGCAATCATGATACCAGACAAAGTCAAAGTACAAATTGATCTGATTAATAGAGATAAGGAAGGAAATTACATTTTGCTAAAGGGTACTATAAAGAATGATGTAATATAATTACTAAACATTTATGCACCAAATGATATAGCATCTAAATTTCTAAAGGAAAAATTAAAGGAGTTTAAGGAGGAAATAAAGAGTAGGACCATACTAGTGGGAGATCTCAACCTTCTCCTTTAAGAACTAGAAAAATTAAACTGAAAAATAAATAAGAAAAAAATAAGGGAAGTAAATGAAATGCTAGAAACATTTAAGTTAATAGATATTTAGAGAAAAACTGAAAGGGATAGAAAGGAAGATACTTTCTTCTCAGACAACATATCAAAACCTATCGGATACAGCTAAAGCAGTACTCAGGAGAAAATTAATATCTCTGAGTGCCTAAAGTAAGAAAATCAAGATGGTGGAGATCAACAAAATGGGTTTACAACTTAAAAAGTAGAAAAAGAAGAAAAACTACCAGATAAAAACTAACTTAGAAATCCTAAAAATTAAAGTAGAAATTAATGCAATTGAAAGTAAAATAATTATTGCACTAATAAATAAGACTAGGAGATGGTACTTTGAAATAACAAATAAAATAGATAAAATACTGGTTAATCTAATTAAAGAAAGAAGAAAATCAAATTAACAGTAACAAAGATGAAAAGTGTGATTTTACCTTTAAAGATGAAGAAATGAAGGTAATTATTAAGAGCTATTTTGCCCAATAATATGGCAATAAATACGACAATCTAAGTGAAATGGGTGAATATTTAAAATAATATAATTTGCCTAGATTAACAAAAGAGGAAATAGAACACTTCAAGAATCACATCTCAGAAAAAGAAATTGAATAAACCATCAAGGAACTTCCTAAGAAAAAATCCCCTCAGCCAGATATATTCAAAAGTGAATTCTATCAAACATTTAAAGAACAACTAATCCTAAGACTATACCAGTTATTTGAAGGAAAACTACAGATAATGAACATAGATGCAAAAATCTTAAATAAAATACTTCAAAAAGACTACAGAAAATTATCACAAGGATTTTTCACTATGACCAGGTGTGTGGATAGCCATAATACCACACTGTCTGACAGAGTCACAGTTTGGGGAATGAAGTTTGCAGCCTTCAGAAAAGATGAGGCACCCGCTCAGGCCCACTCTGTGTGATTTCTTTTATTAACATCCCATGCTATTGAATTTATTAAATTATTGTTCTTTCCCTAGTTCTAGGAAACTAAAATAAGAGCAAATACAGGGTTAACAGACATATGTTTCACCTTATCTCCCTATGATAATAACCCAAAGATCATATCCACAGAGTTAAAACCTAAAGATCATTACCCACTTCCCCCTCCTGTCTCCTTTAGCAGAGGCACATTCAGATGTCCCACACCCACTGCTAGCCAAACACAAAAGTGCCACAGCAATCACTCCTCTAAAACAAGCTGCTGACACACTTCACTGAATCTGCATGTGTATGATAACCAAAGCAACATCACTAAGTGCCTGAGTGCAACAAAGAAAAATGCAACTTAGAAATTAGAAAGATATCTAATACTGGTATGTATTAAATTACCCTTTAACACCATACCTAGGTGCAAAATGTTTTGTTACCCATCTCCTAAGTAATTTTGATTGATTGTGAAAACTGATCAAAGGCAACAATTATTCTCTTAGCTGTTCTTCCCACAGGTCAGGGGGAACTGACCCCCTTGTTACCCAATTTATATCATTTATCTCTATCATATACTTTTTTCTGTTGTAGCAGCATGGTATGTGATCACAAAATGTTGATTAAGCAATTTGTTAATGTGTGGCATATTCAATTATCTGTAGAAGATCATGTATGGTTGAAAAATGATTGTGTGCCAGAAAAGCATGTACCCACTGAGCTATATAATAAACACGAACCCTGAGCCAGGCAGGACAGCTTTGTGACATCTGAGCTCCAGGTATGAGCACTCAGTTGTTTCCCATCTCATCATTATTCATCTAAACCTAGACACCTATACAGAAAAACAACCCTCAGCTTCAAGAGACTGCTGGTTGGTCTTTTGAAACATATGGAATTTATATCAGGGATGCAAGGATGGGACCTAACTGCAAGTATCATCTGCAATGGGTACAGGTTAGAAGCTTTCTGAATAAGATCATGAGTGAAGCTAGGATGCTCATTATCACCTCTATTATTTAATATTGGTCTAGAAACACTAGTGATAACAATTAGAGAATGAGAAATTGAAGGTATCAATGTAGGCAATGAGGAAAATAAACTATTACTCTTTGCAGATGATATGATGGTCTACTTAAAGAATCCTAGAAAATTAGTTTTAGATCAATGCTTTACACTCTTTACCAAGATAAATTCAAAATAGGTAAATGACTTAAAAATAAAGAGTGAAATCATAAATAAATTAGGTATACATAGAACAGTATACCTGTCAAATCTGTGGGAAAGGAAGGAATTTAAGACCAAGCAAGAGATAGAGAACATTACAAAATGTAAAATGAATGACTTTGACTATATTAAATTAAAAAGGTTTTGTACAAACAAAACCAATGCAACCAAAATTAGAAGGAAAGCATCAAACTAGGAATACGTTTTTATAACAAAACTCTCTGACAACGTTTTAATTTCCCAAATATTTAAGGAACTAAGTCAAATTTTCAAAAAATCAAGCCATTCCCCAATCAACAAATGGTCAAGGGACATGAAGAAATCAAAAGTATCAATAAGTATATGAAAAACTACATCCCAATTAGAGAAATGCAAATTATAAGAACTCTGAGGTACCACCTCACACCTAGCAGACTGGCCAATATGGCAGCAAAGGAAAGTGATGAATTTTGGAGAGGATGTGGCAAAATTGGGACACTAATGCATTGCTGATTGAGTTGTGAATTGATTCAGCCATTCTGCCAGGCAATTTGGAACTATGCCCACAGGGCACTAAAAGACTGTTTGCCCTTTGATCCAGCCTTACCACTTCTGGGTCTATACCCCAAAGAGATAATGAGGAAAAAGACATGTACAAAAATATTCATAGCTGCACTCTTTGTCATGGCAAAAAAATTGGAAAATGAGGGGATGCCCTTCAATTGGGGAATGGCTGAACAAATTGTTGTATCTGATGATGATAGACTACTATTGTGCTCAAAGGAATAAATAACTGGAGGAATTCCACATGAACTGAAAAGACCTCCAAGAAGTGATACAGAGTGAAAGGAGCAGAACCAGGAAAACATTGTACACAGAGACAAACACTGTGGCACAATCGAATGTAATAGACATCTCTACTAGCAGCAATGCACTGATCCAGGACAATTCTGAGGGACTTAGGAGAAAGAGCACTATTCACATCCAGAGAAAGAACTGTAGGAACAGAAATGCAGGAGAAAAATATATGATCAATCACCTGGTTCGATGGGGATATGATAAGGGTTTTGATGCTAAAAGATCACTTTATTGCAAATACGAATAACATGGAAATAGGTTTTGAACAATGACAGATGTATAACCCAATGGAATTGCTTGTCAGCTCTAGGAGGGGGGAGGGAAAAGGGGTAATGTTAAAATAGTTTTAATTAATTTCGGCTTTTTATATTTAAAAGGAAAAGGAGTAATGCTTTTTCAGTAGGAGGCCCCCTTCTCTGCATGCTGGAAGTTAGAGACCCCCTGCCAGCTACTTGTCAGTTAGTGACAATTAGAAGGGCATGGCTGAGGAGAGTTAGTGGGTTGGAGATAGTTGAAAGGGAAGGTTATTGTCTCTTGGAGACAAGGGTCCCTTGGAGAGAGGAATGTGTGTGGCTTGCTCTCTCTCTCTGGGACTGTGAGGAGACTGAGAAAGGGATTTAAGACCTCAATAGATTTATTGATTATCAATTAACTTGGGTAAATAAGGTAGATAGATAGTGGTTATATTATTAAATAGAGAGAATAGGAGAATAGGTGAAGGTTTAGGCCTAACTGAAGATTTCCTAGCAGAAGATGCCTCCCTCTGAGGCAGATAGATGTAGGGTTTTGTAGAAAAATTTAGTTATGATTGGAATCTTGGATATAGTTATAATCTATTATAAGATTACTTTCACTTTCCTCCTTCCTATTTCCAATCTGTATTTCCTAATAATAAATTATAAAAATAATAAGTCTAAGCAGGGTAGAGTAAAACTAAAATTCAGACTAGATTAGTTAAGGCTATGTATAGTGACTCTGCCAGGCTACTCTAGGACTGATTAGAAACTCTGCTGCTTGGCTCTTCATAACAGGACCCATTCTAAATTTTCAGCCTCCTTGTACCTTCTGGATCATATTCAATGTCCTACTTGCTTTTTGCATTATATTCCTTCTCTTGTCTCTGTGTCCTGGCACACATTGTTTTTCTTTTTCATATCTGACTTTTACAATTCCTTATTTCCTTTAATTATTAACTCAAATGGCATATTCTTCACAAACTGTTTCTTAATACCTCTGACCTACTAGTAATTCCCTTTCCTGACAAAGATGTGTTCATTTTGAATATATTTGCATATATGTTGCTTCCCCCAAAAGAATGTAGGCTCCTACAAGGTAGTGATTGTGTCCCCTTTTTATTTTATAATCCTAGTTTTCTGGCATATAAGAACTTAACAAATGATGTTTCATTGATTTTTCCAACCCCAATAAAATAATAGCTAAAAATTCTCCCTTTCACATTAACTCTAACTATTCTACCTGAAGTTGATGTTGTAATTAACTGCTCTCCCCATTACTCCCATGCAGAAGATATAGGGATAAAGCTGCATCCTTTGATTTTAAGATGAAACATGAAATCTCAACCCCACATCTGGGAACTCACATCCCAAGTACATGACTTTTCATTTTTTTCTATAAAATCAGGTGAAGTGCATTGACTTACCTCTCAGAATTATTAAATCAAATGGCTTCAAAAGCGATTAGAATATACATTTTAAATATATCTTCTGTTATTTAAATCTCCTACAGATTAATGTGAAAAAATCCAGTAGCAACAGATGAAATGGAAAATCTTGAGAGCTTAGAAAGTTGAGTAAGATGTGCTATTATAAAATGTTAATTCCACTTCAATCTTTCCTTCTATACTTTTGCTGAAAGTGTAATTTACCAAATCCATTAATAAACTATAACATTGATTTTTTTCTTCAATTCATCATGTTGCTTGAATTTTTAAGTGTTTTCTTCCTGCTCAATGTTGAAGAGAATATTCTGCAAAAATTGAATAATGAATTATTTATACTGCATTTCCTACTTATTGCTTCTTATTCATTCAGCTGTTTAATATTGTAATTGTTGTCTCTGTTTGCTTGACACACATCAGAGTACTGTCTTGGACCCTACAATATAAAATATATTATTAGGTAAGGTGTCATAGCTGAGGGACAGGGGGACGTGTTAGAGGGAAATATGATATTGCGTTAAAATAGTATATGAATGTCTCAGAATCCTCAGAGGAGAAGATATTTCTTGGTGAATGACAAAGTGCACGAACTCTCATCTATCTCCTTGGTTATAATACATACATTCAACTGGGCATCACTCCCCTTACCTTTATTATGGACTGAAAATCACAATATTACTGGGAATAATAATGGATAACAGAAATTGACTATTGACAGCTAACAAAGCAGTAGATGACTTTTTCTGTATCAAGAGATATCTAGTGTCTGGTTCTCCAGCATGCATGATACAATGCACCTTCATTCACTAGTAATCTTGAATGTAAATATTTTTTTCAATAGTTGGGGAGTGACCCAAACAAAAATACTTTTATGCCTGTAGAGGTTACAGAATTTCCCACTGAATCCAATCTAAATTCTTTTCAATCACAGCTAAATAGTTCCTCTACAAGTTCCCCCCACCCACCCAACTATCCAAGTCAAGGAATGAATAGATCTCATCTCAGAATTTCTCTAGTATTTAAAATGACTTTCAAAAAATAATAAAGAGTTTTAGGCCAAATTTGAGCTCAGGACTGTTTGACTCCAGGTCTGGTTCTCCATCCACTGAGCCACCTACCAGCCCTTAACTTCATTTTTTTTTAAGTGTCCATCCTATTACACATTGGAGAATAAAACAATTAAAGCCCAAATGTCTTAGTTCTGTCATTAAGGAAGTAAAAAAAAGTATTATTTTTAATGGAGGAGGGATTCACAAATTTGTTCTTTTTTTGTTATTTTGTTCTAAAAATGTATTCATTAAATGATTTTGGAATGATATGACTGAGTTCAACTCTTTTTTTTTTCTTTAAACTGTATGCTGGAATCTATGTTTGCTCCAATTGAGCAATAGTCTGGCTGAACAAACAGTTGAATCTAATGAATATTATTCAACTCTCATATAAGTTGCAAGACATTTCTTGCTGTTTTAGATATAGGAAGTTTCATTTTTCATCATTGTTAATGGTATTCTTTTATCTAGCACCTAATAATTTTCTTCTGGAAGAGAGAAATAGTGACATGAGACATATAAGTAGTACCCAAGATATTAAATTAAATTCATATTCAAATCTGTACAATAGTTGTAAATATTTTTAAATTATCTTTTTTTCAACTCCCATAGTTCATTCATTATCAAAACATATCCTAAATTAAAATGAAGAGTAATGTAAGGTACTCCTAAGAAAAATGTTCTCTATCTCTCCATTCTTTGCCATAGATTTAGATTCATGAATTGCAAATAGGGTTAGTGTTTTTGCTTATAATAAATACCTTGAGCCAGACGAGATAGTTGTATGTTGTGATATAGTATCTTGAGGGTTAAATATTATCAAATTACATGAAATGAAGGGTATGTTATCATAGATTTTTGCATAAAAACACATGCCTATAAAATCCAAATAATTAGGTAAATAATTACAAAATAAGCATACAATATTCACCTTTAAAATGAGATTAAGAAAGTCAATTGATGTATAAGTATATATTATTGATCTGGCTTATAAAACTATTATGAATAAATAAATTCATAATTGATTGCCATTATAATTCAGAAAATATACCCCATGGATCATATAGGTTTAAATTTTAGAAACAAGTTATTCTTCATTTATTCCTTTGGGCCAATTTTTTCTCATCCCTAAACTTGATAAAGATAAGCAAGGGAAAGCAAACTTCCAAAGTATTATCACTCATTAATAATGTTCATCTAAAATTACTTAAAATGATGGCAAGAGAAATCTAAATGTATATATAATATTCACTTAGGTGTAAAGAAAATCTATCACTAATAAAAATAGACTTCAACATTAGTTCAATTATCAAAGTTATAAAAAAGAACTATTAAATATTAATCATGAGTTTCAATTTTATATAACATTAATTTTAGAAAATAGATTTAATATAATAAATTTACATTTACATTAAAGTACTAAAATAAAAGGGAAATCTTTTATCTTGCTGTAATAAAATGTATTTTTAATATATTAGAATTCCATGTATTTAATATATATTAGGTATTTTTATTTAGAACTTAGTTTAAGTATTTCAAATCTATCTGTTCTCAAAATTACATTTAGGTTATTAGTCTAACTTTCTAAATTTATCTTAGCTATTCCTTTGAAAGTAAATGCATACTTAGAGTTTTTCCAACAAAATAAAGAAAAATAAATAATTCTACCAATGAGAAACACATTGATAATTTATCTAGACAGCTGACTTTAGAGTTAGGGATATCTGTGTTGAAATCCTTACACTAGCAGATAATTTCATCATGGACAAGTAATTTAACTTTTATTTGTTGTAGGCAGCTCACTAAAAAATATTTTAGAGGTGAATTGGCAGTATACATTAATGGAGGGAGTTTCCATATTGGTAATTTGTCACAATGAGAAATGACAGATAGTGTTAAAAAAAAGAATGTGTCTAGAAAGGGGCAATATATTTGCATATAAAGCATTTATATTTTAATAATAAATAAATAACAGACAGGTGGCATAGTGGATAGGGTGCCAGGACTGGAGTAAGGAAAGATTCTTATCAGTGAATTCAGATCTGTCTCAGACGCTGGCTGTGTGACCCTTGGTAAACAATTTTGTTTGACTCAGTTTCCTCAAATATAGTGTAGAATAAAAGGGAAAACTATTCTACTATCTTTGCCAAGTAGTCATGAAATGTTCTATATTACTAAAACAATTGAACAACAATGAAGCAAAAGTAATGCTTTTATATACAATAATAGACAAGAAAGATATACCTAACTTCATGTGCATGACATAATATTATTGGGAGTGGAATAAGAAACTCAACCTCATTAAAAAGATAAATAACTATAGAAAGTTATGATGATGCAAGAAAAGTCTAGGAAAATATTTCCATGTCACTCACACAAACAGGAAAATATTGAGATAAAGAGAAATGGCATATATAATAAAATCAAATACTTGAATGCAAAATTTCCAATATAAGCAGATCATCTATAGAAAGATAATGATAAAATAAAACTAAAAAATAATGGAATAATCTAATAATTAAAAATATATTCAATTTAATGGCTACTATAGACCAAAAGAACATAGTTGTTCATATTATTTAATTTGAATCTCTAATTTAATACTTAAATATTTCTTTTTATGTTTTATTACATTTTTATTGAATGAAACATTTCCTGATTATATTTTTAAACTCTTACCATTTTAGTATTTTTTAGTATTCCATCACCATCAAATATTATAATTTATTCATCCATTCTCCAATTAATGGCCATCCCTTCAATTTCCAATTCTTTGCCACCACAAAGTAAGCAATTATAAATAGGCCCTTTCTTCTGATTTTTTAATAAATCTCTTTGGGATACAGGATACAGACCTAATAGTGGTAGTATAGGATCAAAGGTTGAACACAGTTTTAAAGGCTTTGGGGCATATTTCCAAATTGCCCTCCAGAATGGTTGGATCAGTTCACAACTCAACAACCACAGATTACTTTCCCAGTTTTGCCATATCCCCTCCAATATTTATGTTTCGTTTCTGTAATATTTGCCAATCTGCTAGCTGTGAGGTGGTACTTCAGATTTCATTTATTAAGACTGATTTAGAGCATAATTCATATATATTGATAGATTTGATTTCTGCATCTGAAAACTGCTTGTTCATATACTTTGACCATTTGTTCATTGGACCTTTACCTTATTTATATTCTTATAAATTTGACTTAGTTTTCTATGTATTTGAGAAATGAGGCCTTTCAGAGATATTTACTGTAAATTCCCCTTGACCCCTAGTTGTTGATAACCTTCTAATCTTAGTCATTTTGGTTTTGTCTGCACAAAAATCTATTTTTTAAAAATTTAATATAATCAAAATTATTCATTTTTATATCTTATGATGTACTCTGTCTCTTGTTTGGTCATAAATTCTTCCCTTCTCCATAGATCTAACAAGCAAACTATTCTATATTATTGTAATTCGCTTATGGTATCACTATTTATGTCTAAATCATATACAAAACTTGAGTTTATCTTGGTATAATCTGTGAAATACTAATCTATACCTAATTTCTACTCTATTGCTTTCCAGTTTTCCCTATTTGATGTTTTGTCAAATAGTGAATTCTTGTCCAAAAAGTTTTGCTCTTTGGGTTTATCAAACACTAGATTGCTAAGGTCATTTACATCCTGTATATTATGTCAATCTATTCCATTGATACACCATTTTGCTTCTTCTCAAGTATCAGATTGTGTTGATGATTACTGCTTTGTAGTATAATTTGAGATCTGGTACTGCTAGGCCACCTTCCTTCACATTTTTTCACTATTTACCTTGATATTCTTAACTTCTTATTCTTTCAGTTGAATTTTATTATTTTTTTTCTAATTCTGTATTTTTAATAGTTCATTGTGACACAGAATAAGATAAGTAATTTGAGGAGAATTGTCATTTTTAATATTACCTCTGCCTACCCATGAGCAATTAATATTTTCCAATTATTCAGATTTGACTTTATCTGTATTAAACGTGTTTTGTAATTGTGTCTGTAAAATTCCCATGTGGTTGTTGTTGCTTATATTTTCTTGTAAAGTAGATTACAAGGTATTTCATGTTGTCTAGGATTATCTTAAATGTAATTTCTCTTTCTATATCTTCCTGTTGGGCTTTGCTAATAATATATAGAAATGATGATGATTTATGTGGGGTTTTTGTACACTGCAAATTTGCTAGTTATTAATCATTTTCAATAGTTTTTTGTTCATTCTCTAGAATCCTCTAAGTGCACCATCATATCATCTGCAAAGAATGATTATTTTGTTTCCATATTTCCTATTTAACTCCTTCAATTTCTTTTTGTTTTCTTATTGCTAATGCTAGCACTTTTAGTACAATACTAAATAATGGCCTTTCTTTGCTTCATGGAAGACTTTTAGTTGCTCTCATTACAGATGATATTTGCTGATAGTTTTAGAGAGATATCAATTAGTTTTTAGAAGACCCATTTATTCCTATGCTTTCTAGTGTTTTAATAGGATTTGGTGTTATAGTTTGTCAAAGTGAAAGAACTAGATTTGAACCCAGGACCTCCTGTCTTCAGGTTTAGCTCTCAATTCCCTAAATCAGTCAGCTGCTCCTCTTCTTAATCTCTTTTAATTAAATCTATTTTTCTTTTTCTTTGTCTGAGATTATGATTGCTACCCCTGTTTTTTTTTACTTCTGCTAAAACTTAATATAATTTTTCTCTAGCCTCTAACTTTTATTCTTTATCTATGTATGTCTGATTCAAATGTGTTTCTTTTAAACATCAAATCATAAAATTCTGTTTTTTAATCCACTCTCCTCTCTGCTTCCATTTTATCGGTGAATTCATCTCATTTACATTCACAGTTATGATTACTGATTCTATTTTCCTCCATGTTATTTTCCCTTTTGCAGACCTGCTCTTTCTCTCTCCTTTCACTCTCTGTCTTTCCTCACAAGTGTTTTGCTTTTTTATTACCACCACTCCCAATTTACAGTGCTTTTTATGAACCCCCCATTTTCTTAATCCCCTCCTATGTCTCTATAGTGCAAGATTTGTTTCTCTGTCCAAATAAGCATGACTTTAGTCCCTTTCTGAGCCAATTCCAATGGGAGTAAGTTTTAAACATTGTCTATCACCACCTCCATACACCCTTCCAATGTAATAGCAAGCTATAGCTTTATCATGTGTTTATAGGTGAGATAATTTATCTCATTATACTTCTCCCTTCACTGTGAAATTATTTTTTCACTCTTTATTTATTTATTTTTTGTATATCATGCCATTCTAGCTAACACATTCTAGCACCCTCTATATACTCTTTCTAATTGCCCTAAAATTGATAACATTTTTATGAGTTACAAGTATTATCATTCCATATAGTAATATAAACAGATTGACATTATTTAAACCATTAAATTTTCTCTTTCTTGTTTACCTTTTTATGTTTCTCTCGAGTCTTCTATTTGTACATACACATATATTGGGGGGTACAGGTTTGGTATTCTCTTTAAGATTGCTTGGACATCTTCGATTTTATTCAATGATCATTTTTCCCCTTAAAAAATTCATTCAGTTTTTGGGGGGCAAGTGATTCTTGGTTGTAAACGTAATTCCTTTGCCTTATGGAATATCATATTCCAAAATTCCAAACCTTTCATATAAAATGAACATACTAAGTTCTGTGTAATTCTGATTGTGGCTCCATTATATTTGAATCATTCCTTTCTGGCTGTTTGCTGCATTTTTCTTTGCCTGGGCGCTCTTGAACTTAGTTATAATATTCCTGGGAGTTGTCATATGGGGAGCTATTTCAGGAGGTGATTGATACATTCTTTAAATTTCTATTTTATCCTCTTCTTTAATAATATCAAGGTAGTTTTCTTTATAATTTTTATAATAAAATATCAAGGGTTTTTGTTATGATTTGTTTTGTTTTGGTTTTTTATCATGAATTTCAAATAGTCCAATGATTCTTAAATTATCTCCTCTGGATCCATTTTCATGTCAGTTGTTTTTCCAGTTTTCTTATTATTATTGTTGTTTTTTTTTCCATTTTATAATTCATTTTATTTGAATTTATTGTCTATTGGTGTTTCATGTAGTTATTAACTTTTTTCTTGCTCAATTATAATTTATAAAAAATAGTTTTCTTCTTTGAGCTTCTGAACCTCCTTTTCCATTTGGATAATTCTACTTTTAAGAAATTCCATTCTTCATTGCATTTTTGAACCTTTTTTTCCATTTGGACAATTTTTATTTTTTAAGTTATTATTTTCTTCCTGCATGACTTTCAGTTCTCTTCCCTAATTTTCTCTGCCTCTTATTTGAATTCTGAAATCTTTTTTTCAGCTCTTTTAAATCCTGAAACAAATTATCACTTTCTATAGAGTTTTCCATTTTAGTTGTTTTGATTTCATTGTCCCCTTATTAGTTTATTTCTTGTACTCCTTTGTCTCCACAATAATTTTTGTGGTTAGGTAATATTCTTTCCTAATGCTTGCACATTTTACTAGTCTTTTAATTGACTTTTATATTATTTTAATGATGGTCTCTGTTTTCAGGTAGAAGAATCATTCCCTTAAACTTCTATTTTTCCTTGCTGCTACTCTCAACTAGAGTTCTGAGGTTTTGTGAGTTTGAGTTCTTCTAAAATGGTATGATGTCTATAGTTTGAAAGCTCTGAAAACCCCCTCAAATTGCTGATTCAGTGTTCCTCTGGGGCCTGCTAATGTTTTGTAGAACTCTGACCCTGTTGAATTACCTTATCCTAGGGGTCAGGGCCTCACTGTGTGTTTAGGCATGCCTCTTGCCTCTCCTTGGGTTTGTATCAACCTGTACAGACTGGCTTTGGGTCTTAGTGCCAGCTTGTAAAAAGGCTTGGAATTTCAAGGGATGGGGACAGGAGTGTTCTGTCTTGGGGTCTTAATGTTGGCTTGGGCCCAGGTTTAGAACTTCAAGTAGTAGGTTGCAAGGGAGCTTTTTTATTGGCTTGGACCAATGTTTCTTCCTATGGCCTTCCTGTGGATTGTGTTCACCTCTCACCCCTGTAAAAATAGTCCCTCTCTAATACCTTCCAAGTTGTTTTCTATTGGAAAATTGCTTCACTTTGTCTTCTTGTTTATGTCACTTTAGTATTCATTTTTTTCTAGTATTCAGTTTGAAGTTCCATTTTAAGGTTGGTTGGAGAGGATTCTCAAAGAGATTTGAACTTTTTATGCCTCTATCCAACCATCCTGGCTCTGCCTATAACTAAATATTTCTGTGACCAATGATGATTGAGAATTACAGGGGCTGGAAAAAAAATCCTACACTTCCAGTCAATCTGACAAGATTCTGCCAAACTTAGTTATTTTCATCCTTTGGTTTCAAAAAGGACCAATGATGTCACAGGGTAATGTCTTGACTTGTGTTTTAATTGGATTAATCACAAAAGCATCTGTTTCATTCTCTTTTCCAGAATCATCAAAACCCAGTAAGGAGACAAAAGTCAGCATAACTGTTGATGCCCTGGGATGCAGTGAATGATCTTGGCCTCTTTGATGTCTGGCCAAGCTCTAAGTTCTCAGTGCTCTATAATCCCTTTTTCTTCTTCCTTCTCTTCTACACATTCTATAGCTGAAGCCTTCATATGCTAGGGAGAGACAACTCCCCAACTCACCAAGGGGTTTGACATCTGTTGGTTACCCTCAACCAGGTTTAAAAATTAAAAATAAATAAATAAAAACTTAGCTAAACTGGGCCTCAAGTAGCAGGCACAAAGTTAGTATGGGCTGAACCTATTCAAAATTAATTAAAATGCTAATGGCCTATTTTATAGGGAATTAAACAAAGTGATAAAATTTATACGGAAAGAGAAAAACAGATGAAAAGCTTAAGGGGAAACATGAAAAAAAGTAGAAGTGAGGCCTTGCATGAAAAATCTCAAATTATATTACAAAAAAGGTAATTAGTAAAACTATCTGGTGCTGAATTTTTTAAATATACAAAATAATCAAAGGAATAAAGTAGATAACCAAGAACTAAAACTATAGAGAGAAAGCACAGTTGTATTTGGTAAAGGGACTAATCATTCAGTGAAAATGGTTGGGAAAAGAAGAATAGCTCATTGAAAAATGGAATGAGATCATCATCTCACATCATGCAGCAGGATAAATTTTATGGACACCAACAATCTAATGATTTTACACATACACATAATTAAAAAAGAAATAGAATAATAAGTCTATTGCAACTGTAGAGATGAAGAGCATTCTTATCTATTCAACAAGTCAAACAAGTCACAACAGATAGAACCTATAGTTTTATTACATAAAAGAGAATTTGTTTAACAGAAATCAATGAATCCTGAATAAAACTGAAGAAAAGCAAGTTGGAGAAAACCATTTCCCATAAATATTCCTGCCAAAATTGTAGCTTCCAAACACTATAATACATTCTCACAAATTTTAAGTATATTAATCATTCTGTCATAGATACACTCAGTTACTATCTCTTATCAGTAACCTTTCCTGATTCTGCTCTATGTCAATGCTCTCTCCCTATTCATTTTTTTCTCTGTTTTCCTGATTTTTAAAAAAATGTTCTGATTAAATGCCATTTGCCCTCTCTACAACTATTTCCAATCACCCAATAGGATACATATATTCCTTGAGCTTAAGAATATTTTAAAAAATGTGTCTGCCTTTATCCAGTAATCCATACCAATCACTCACATAAGAATAAATAAGTATCTTCAGACATGCACTCATAAGAATATATGTGTGTATGTTGTGTGTGTTTGTGTTTGTGTATGTGCATGTGCATTACCAAGAAGCTACTTCTCGATGAATTACAATGACATGTAAATGAAGTGTTTTGGAGAGATATTGGTGTATCTTTTGACATTCTCATTTTTCCATCTACAAAGCACATGCTTAGAAGAAGTCTTTTCAGTTGATTGGAGATATGAAACTAGGATAGTAGCTGTCTTCAGAAAGGTCTTAGTCAGCTAAAGACATTCTCTTCTTTGGATTATTCTTCTTGGTCATTGAACTAGGATTTATTAAGCACCTATTGTGTGTCAGTCTCGGTACACTCTAAATGCAAGGGATATGAAGACAAAAAACACCTTCTGTTCTAGAGAAGTTTATGATCTAATGGTGAAGACAGACATTTTTAAAAATTGTATACAAAAATATACATAAATCAAAGTGTGAGTAATTTCAAAGGAAGGTACTAAAATTAAAGAGAATAAAAGCTTCTTTTAAAAAAGTGGGACTTTAGTTGAGACCTGAAAGAAGCCAGAGAAGTCAGGATGAAGAAATGAAGACAGAATGCTTTCAGCTGAGAAAAGTTACAAAAGTTAGAAAATGGAATGACTTCTGGAAAGTCCTTCAAGGAAAACAATGTCTGCAGTTCACAGTGTTTAGATATTTCACAAACAATATCAAGAGAAGGAAAATGCTTTAAATGAAAGAGGTATTATGCCTTCTCAATTCTGAGATTGTAAGATGGTTCCATGAATATAAACATCAGACATTTGCTTCACCATTTATTTTGGTGAAGATCAATATGGAGGATTTATCCTAAGAATATTGAAAGACACACACACAGACTTCCTGGCATTCTTACATTTCAGGTGACTGTCAGACCAGTCCTCTGGCAAATAAATCTTAATTCTTGATTTGGATACAATTGGTGCTTAATTACGGAGTTTAGTACATTCAAATATAAATACATACATATATATGTAGTTATTAACCCTGTCTTCTTCTTCTCTTGGATATGAACTATAATTTCTAGCATTAAAGCTATTTAGATTTGTAAAAAAATTAGACACAGAATAAGAGTTGGTTAATTCTGAGATTTCTCTTTTGTTAGTTTTTAGTATCCCACACCCAAACCCTCCTTCTAATTCACAAGGTTTATTATTTCTTTTCTCCTCCATTTTCTCCCAATATAATTCAAACAAAAACAACACAAAATATTCTGAATATCAATTATATGATGGCAAATATATAATCCAGAGTTGAATATCACTTGGGAAATGTTGCTTTGTAATAGTAACAGTCAATGCAAGTATAGATTCTCTCTTTCTCCTTCTGCCTCTCTCTGTCTCTCTCTGTCTCTGTCTCTGTCTCTGTCTCTGTCTCTCTCTCTCTCTCTCTCTCTCTCTCTCTCTCTCTCTCTCTCACACACACACACACACACACACACATACACACACAAATATGCAAACCCCTTATATAAATACATGGTTATTAAAAAATATCAGTATCTGTCTATATTACAGAGAAAATGAGAAAGGAAGGGAGAGGTAGACGAAGAAAGGGGAAATAGAAAGAAAGATAGGGAGAGAGATATGAAAATAATCAATATAAGAATTGTTTGGTAGTTACTAATTTCTGTAGCTCCCCTTTTTTGTAATCAATCAGTCTCTCAATGACCTCAAAAATGTCAACTCCAGAATGAATTTCCTCAATCTATTCTATTTTATTTTTTTTCTACTTTCACTAATTTTTTTAAATCTCATTTCTACCCACTCATTCACAATGAGTACTATAATAATAGAGTCCCAAGATTGTAAACTCCATTATTATTGATGGTGGGGGGAAATTTTTGCTCTAAAATAATTTTGATAAACATATTAAATCTCAAATGAGAATCAGGAGTTAATTCTTATTTCTTTAATGGGGAATTTTAGGTTCTTTCAAAATAATTTTCTTAAAATATATTTATTTGAAAACAAAATTAGATTTATTTTAAATATAATTTCAATAAAGAAAGAATAAGCTTATCCACAAAATGAAGCCATATTCAATAGTTTTCCTAGTGGCAATATAAATTAGGACTTGCAATGGTTGAGAAATGTTACAGAATTTTATCAGCAAACCCTTTCCCCTTCATTCTATGACCATTGCTTTTTCTTATAAATGATTATCTCTGAAAATAAATTCATAATCCACATGGCAGAAGCATTAGTGCAATGCCTCATGAGTTCCTGAAGGCACGTTTCTTTTTCAGGAGCCCATACAGAATTAATTTCTCATGCTAAATTTGACACAGGAAATTTACATTCTGTAATTGACCTATAATGGATGTTCTGACTGGATATCTGAATGAATGGTGAACATGGTAGGTAAATGTTAGATAATGCTGGGACTCAATCTTAACATTTCCTGGAGGGAAAACATGAAAACGGTATTTTAGAAATATATATTAGCACATAATATAGACATCATTGGATAAATGAGAAGCTTGCAGGTGGAGAGAGAATATTCAGTGTCAGAATCTTGCAAAAGAATTTGGCTGCTGTGGATTTTTCTAAAGGTAATTTTTCTTCTTTTAGATATATTTAGAAGGCGTTGTGCTTCCACAATGATATTTTTTCTCTTCTGAGCAAAGAAAGCATTATTTTCTTCTCTATAGAAGTTAAATTTTGCTGAGATGATGCAATACTTTCTCTGATCCCTGTTGTTTTCTGGATTCACTTTGGAAACTATTCATTGAATCATTTTCTATTTAGGTATTTCTATTGAATGAAGGGACTGTTACAAGTTTACCAACTGTGCTCCTTTTAAAAATAATTAGAACTAAGGCTGCACTGAAGAAACCACCTTAGACAAGAACCATATTTTTTTGAGGTTAATAGAATATCCATGAAAGATATCCAGCATATACCTGCATATGTCATAGATAGATATTTTAAAAATCTACAACATACAGGTAATTTTAAGAGAGCAATGAAACAATTTGATTCTTGCTAATAGCTGTCCTGTTTTCATAGAGGCGTTATTATGGTTAGAGAATTGGTGACTTAAAACCAGAAAGATTCCACTGTTACATTAACAATTACTGGCTATTTTATACCAGGTAAGTCATTTTACATTTTTGGGATCTAGTCAACTCTCTAGGATTATAATTTTCAGAGATGTTGTAAACTTAAATTTTTAGAGTAATTCTTCTCATATAGCAGTTCCCTATGCCAAAGAAATGATTGGGTTAGGGATTATCCCTGTAGAAGCAATAGCATGAAGCCATGTATGTGAGAGGTGGGAGTAGAAATCATATCAATCTATGAAATTAGGAGTCAGGAAACTTCAGTTATAGTCCAAAATTACATGAGTTTGCTGTATGATCTTTAGTAGGTTTCGTTATCTACAAAATGTGCCAGTAGAAGTGAAAAAGATCTTGAAAATCACTTCTAGTTTTAAAATTCTCTGATTCTCTGACCTCATCACTGGAAGTCTTCAAGAAGAGAATAGAAATCCATTTGTTGAAAATGCAATCCTCTTTTAGAAAAAAAGAAAATGCAATTGAGGGGATTTCTGTACAAAAATCAAGGAATCAAGCAAATATCAAGTAGCAATCATATTCGAGGAACTATTATGTATTGGGTATATACAACAACAACAGCTACTAACTACTACTACTACTACTCCTACTACTACTCCTCCTACTACTCCTCCTCCTACTACTACTACTCCTACTACTACTACTCCTACTACTACTCCTACAACTACTTCTTCTTCTTCTTCTTCTTCTTCTTCTTCTTCTTCTTCTTCTTCTTCTTCTTCTTCTTCTTCTTCTTCTTCTTCTTCTTCTTCTTCTTCTTCTTCTTCTTCTTCTTCTTCTTCTTCTTCTTCTTCTTCTTCTTCTTCTTCTTCTTCTTCTTCTTCTTCTTCTTCTTCTTCTTCTTCTTCTTCTTCTTCTTCTTCTCCTCCTCCTCCTCTTCCTCCTCCTCCTCCTCCTCCTCCTCCTCCTCCTCCTCCTTCTCCTCCTTCTCCTACCACCACCACCACCACCACCACGACCAGAACAATTTAATTATAATAATGGTGATAGTAATTAAAATAACAACACAAGCAACAATAAAATAATAATGCTTGAACTGAAAGATTGAATGTGTACAACATGTATAACAACATGCTTGCATGCTATTTGGATTGGATCACGTTAGATCTCTAAATAAATAGAACAATATTAAGATGATTAGCTTCATCTTAGTTCTTAAATATCTCATGTATTATTTTCTACTTATTCAATTTTTTAAGTCATTTTCAGTCATGTCTGATGTCATGAACCCATTTAGGATTTTCTTGGCAAAGACATCGGGGTAGTTTACATTTTTTCCAGCTCATTTTATAAAGGAGAAAACTGAGGCAAACAGGAATGTGACTTGCCCAAGGGCACAAAGCTAGTAAATATCTGAGGACAGTTCTAAACTCAGGAAGTTGAGCCTTTCTGACTCCAGATGATGCACTTTATTCACTTTACCACCTCGCTGCCCAGTCAGGTAAACATTCTACAAATGCTATAAGGATACTCACTGCTACTGCTTAAAAGCTATCTATCACCAGAATCTCCCTCAAACTCTTAATAGCTTCCCTTTCAGTAATTATAAAGTGTGTGTTTTTGCTTTAAATATATATATATATATACATATATATATTAGAAGTTTGATTCTGTAGAAAGATCAAACATGTGGCAGATGTTAAAAAAGAACCATATGCTTGATGTAAAGGAAAATAAAATTCTTAATCATTGGAGCAGTTATTAGACAGTAGCAAAGGCTGCCATGGAAAGTACTGGGTCACCCTCCACTGAAAGGCTTCCAGAAAATCCTGGGTAATCATTTCTCATACGTGCTGGAAAGAGGATTCTGTGCAACTGGTTTGGTGTTTCCCAGCTGTGACCCTGGGATCACAGGAACCTGTTATTTATTTTTGTGGGAGGCTGGTCAATACAGATACTCTAAAAAATAGAATAATTTTGATGAGAGTTTAGAAAGCTTTGGAACATGTCCTAAAAGAGCAGAAAGGCTGATTTCCAATGAAACCAGAGAAGTTGTAGAGATCCCTCCAAACAGCTATTTGCTTTTACATTCACAAAATGGATTCAGGTTGATTCGTTAATGTATATGCCATACTTACCTATAGATAGACATAGTTATGCCTTTGGGCATAGTTTTGTCTATACAAATGGAGTTATATGTATGTGTGTATATAAATATGTACACCCATATACATATATACATACACATACATAAAAACAAACATACCCATATACATTTATATTCATCTTCCCCATTATTCTTTTAGCTGAGAGGGCAAAATATTCATTTCTTGTCTTCGTGTGACCATAGCATTATACCTTCAAATGGAGTGAAACAATTTTGAAAATGGTTATAGGGAATGAACAAGCAGTTTGCAATTGCAGAAATTAAAACTATCTCAGTAATAAGGAAAAAATTCTAGATTAGTATTAATTAGAGAAATGCACATTAAAATAACTCTGAGATACAGATCTATCTGGTTGGATAATATGACCCCAAAAGGAAAATGACAAATGTTCAGTAGGATGTGGGAAAAATGGGACACTAACATACTCTTGGTGGAATTGTGAACTGATATAATTATTCTGGAGAGCAACCCAGAACCATGCACAAAAGGCCATAAAACTATGTTGGACCTTTGGATTCAGCCTTACTATTGGCAAGTCTGTAGCCCAAAGGGATTAAAGGAAAAGGATGTACACACACACACACACACACACACACACACACACACTAGCAGTAGCAAAGAATTGGAAACTGAGGTAATGACCATCAATTAGGGAATGGTTGTGAAATGGAATGCCATTTAACCATAAGAAATCTTAAAAAGGAAGAGTTCTGAAAGCTGTAAAGATTTATATGAACTGATGTAAAGTGAAATGAGTAGAACCAGGAGAATAATATACATAGTAATAGAAATGTTGTAAGATCAGCTGTGAAAGACTAATCTATTTTCAGCAGTCAAAATTTTCAAAACAACACAAAGAACTTTTGATGAAAAATGCTATCCACCACTTAGAAGGTATAATTAGTATCTACATATTGATCTAAGTATACCATTTATCAACTATTCCCTTCATGAGTTTTTTTTCCCTTATATGTGTGATATATGTCTTTTTTCAAGATAAGGAAATATATATCATACAATAGCACTGCTATAACCTCTATCAGACTACCATCTCAGAGAGAGGGAAGGGAATTGAAACGGAGAGAATCTGGATCATAAAATGTCTGATAACAATTGTTAAAATTATTTCTTCTTGTACTTAAAGGAAATAAATTTAAAAACAAAACATCAATGTGGAATATGTAGAATATACTTTTAAGAATAAAAGAGCACTGACAGATAGGAAGGGGGTTTAGGGGAGATTTATTTTAAACATGATACTTGAAATGAATTTGAAGGAAGTTAAGGGCTTATAAGAGTAGAATGAAGGGAAAAGGGCATGGGGAAAGGCTCAAAAAAGATGGTGACTGAGAACAGAATGTCCTTTATGGAAGATGGTAAGCACATCAACTTGGCAGAGACAAAAGGGTATGTAAAGGGTAGAAATGTGAAATAAGCCTGGGGCCAGATTGTAAAGGTCTTTAAATGACCAGCTGGACTTTTTATGGGAAAAAAATACTGAAAACAAAGTAGGTGAATTTAGATAAGCATAATGTGGTACATGATTAAAGAGTTTTTTATGGTGGAATAAATTCCTAATATTCACAGAATTCACAGAAATATGAGGTGATTTTTTTTGGATTGATATGGAGTAAGACAGACCTAAAATAACAAAATGACAATAAAAATAAAAAAGACTTACATGAACTAAGGTGCTGATTAATTTAGTGATTAAACTTTGTTCCAGAAAAGAGATGAAGAAATAAATATGAAAAGGAGGTAAAATAACAAAGGTTTGGAATTCCAAATACATTCTCCATGTCAGTTCTAGGACTTGTTTCATTATTTTTTAATGGTTTCCTTAAAATGTTAGCAAGGGATGAGTAGTTTTCTCTATGTTTGGAGGTGAGGTTTATTCAGAAATGGTTATGATTTGAAAGCAGAAAACACTGATTTTAAAATTTTATTTATTTATTTCACATATTTTATTATTATATATTATATATTTTACATAAAACCAGGAATTTTTGTTTTTTCCTAGATAAATAGGAGAAATTAAAGATTTTTTGAAAGTGGAGTGATACGACTATACTTTAGAAATATTATTCTAGCATTTATGTGAAAAAATGGATAGAGATGATAAAGACTAGAAGCTGGGAGTCCAACCAAGAGGCTATTACAATTTACCAATTTACCAGACAATAAAATTGCAATTTACCAGACAAATGTAAAGAGAGTCTAAACCAGGATGGCAATGTAAGGGGAGAGAAGAGGACCAATTCAAGTTGTCATGAAGGGTTAATTAGAAATACATAAAATTGACTTGATTTTAGTATGAGATGGAGTGAAAAAAATATAGAATGTGTCTTCAAGGTCATGAACCTAAATAATTAGAAGGATGATAGTGCTCAAGGTCTATGATAAATATGACTATCCCTCAGATGCTCAAAAGATAAAAAAAATGAAAATCACACACACACATATATATCTGATTCACAAAAGCCCCCTGCCCATTGAGTGATGACTCTAGGTCCTTATCATGGGATGCAATTTATTTTAAGATAAAATCATGATTTCTGTAATAAGAAAATTTTCCTTCAAGTTGGAATGCAAAAAAAAATGATGCTTTACAGAAAGGGCATTTTAAATAATCTCTAGTTAATTTCAAAAAGTAGATCACTCCCAAATCTCATGAGTTCAACTGACCAAAAAGCATTTAGATTTTAGATTACATAGAATTATTTCCTTTCACTCACATTCCTGAGTGCTGATTTTTTTTATCCATGTCCCCTTTCCTTCTAACTAAAATTCCACTGGGAAGGGAAGAGCAACACAATTATCCTAAATAGATTCAGGAAGGCATCTAGATAATGTAAGTGAAGGGCAGGTGCACTGTTTCCTGTAGATGAGCCTTGTAGGGATAAGATTTTCTTATTTTATTGTCAGTGTCATGCACATAACAATAAGCAGTTGTACAAATTGACAAATTTATCATTTTGACATGCAATTTTCTGGGCACCTTTTGCAAAGCCATGCTTAAGCTGTGAAGATATATCAGCTTGGGAATAAACTGATTATGATGTTTCAGAGATATTTATATTGAATTCACATTTTCCTGGCTTTTCAAATTTGTTCAGTGTTCTGTAGGTTCCTACAAAATTTGGATTTATTATAGCAGGTAGAAATGCACAGGATTAAAAGAATGGAAAGTTAGTAAGAATTATAAACTTAGAATGCTAAATTCTACTCACTGTCCACTTTTATGAAGTTGCTATAGGTTATGGGAAGAAAATAATTCAATAAAATCATACATATAAATTTCTCAAATCTGCCATTTTCATGGAGATAGTAGTTTGTGGTGCAAGTGAAATGTCACAAATCCCCACATTTTTTTTTCTTCATTCATTGCTAAAATGTCATCTTTCTATGAAACTTTTGAGAAAAAAATACTGTTATGTATATTGTCCATGAGCTGAGTTCCTTGTCTTTATAACTGTTTCCCTTTACATTTTATTAATAGGAATACATAAAGGGCAACCCCTATTGACCAAATACCTATATTGACTAAATTAATCTTTTTTTATGATATTGTTCTGTCAAATTTCAATTTACCAGGATCGCTTGACCAACAACCAGAAAAAATTAAATGTTCAATAATTCTACATTTATATTATATACTTCTTTTTCATTTGAAACATTTTATTTAATTTATTGATTTAGAATATTTTTCATAGATACAGATTCATGTTCTTTCCCTTCATATTATATACTTATTAATGCTATATTTTCTTGAAACCAATAAATAGTATAGGGGATGAGGAAGAGGAATAGGAATAACATGAGTATTAATTTTCTGGTCCTTTTCAATCATGCTATCAGGGGTGTATGGGGTGCTCAGGGAGGGGTAGTACCTCTGTTTTGGAGGGCTTGTCATGCCCTCTTAGGGCAGCTCTCCAGCCTCTGACCCTCACCCGACACCCAGCTCTCACTTGTGGCTCCTAGTAGCTGCTAGCATGAGGCAGTGGCCACATCCCGGGCAACGGCTTCAACAGGCTGGCTAAACCTTGTGAGGGTAGCCATCGGGTCGTAGACCCCTGGTGAACCAGGGCTTTGCTCACCCAGCATGTGAAGACTGCTTCGGCCAAACAGATGGAAGAAACCAACAAGAAGGTTCAACGGCTGAGATGGCGACGCAGCAAAGCACTGTGGAGTGCTTAGGGCGTGTTGGAGCACAAAAGACAACACGGCCATCCAATGCAGCTGAGGAAGTCTCCAGACGTAATGACTTTTTGTGCCACTGGACCCAGGCTTCCAACGCCGAGAGAGTGGGACTGTCTCTGTGCATGGACTTTTCCATTTAAATCTCCTTCACTCACAAGTGTCTTTGTGCACTCATCTATACACCATAGATGAAAACGCACAAAGACAATTGTCATCCTCGGTTACCGAGAGACTACTACCACCATCTTCAATCAAGTTTACAATGCAATTTTATCCATACAAATTTTAAAAATCAGATTTGTTATGGGAACCACCTCCAGAACTGGAATGTAGCCAAGAAAAATTTCTTAATGTCACATCACAAATCAACAATGTTCATGTGGCCCCAATTGTATCAAAATAGTCAAGCACAGAATCCTATACAGTCTCAGTGCCAAGGTAACATACTTGACTTCCTTTATATATCTCCTGAGGAGCTAAAGAGACCACAGGGACGTTTTGATTCAAAAATAATAAAGGATAATGTAAATATATATTTATTGTTGTTTGGGAGATTATTGTGATTGTGTACTGTAATAACTTCATCCTTTAGACTCCTTGAGCATTAAACTGAGCCCTGATAACAATAGTGGGTAATTGACTTTCTTTCTTTTAGTAATGTGTTATCTTGCCCCTATATTTCTTAAATGTGAGCTCTGATCTAATGAGAAATTATATGTATACATATATATATATACATATATACGTGTGTGTCACATACTAAAGTAGAATCAAGAAATAAAATTTTTAAAATGGATTCCACCAGATTTTTTTTAATTTACATGAAGTATAATGGAATAACTGGCCAATAAACACCCAGGTCTTATAGCATGGAAAATATTTTCTTCCTGATGCATATATGTGTAGAGGATTGATGACCCTGTTTCTGGAAGTTCATGATGAGGGTTTTATTTGTTTGATTGTGTTTTTCCTCTCTCTGTTTCAGAGTATTTTCATGTTCTTCTATTTCCTGTTTGCTTACTGTGTTGTGGTAAAAATATTTTTTTTAATTTAAGCAGAAATGAGTAAACACAAAAAAAGCTCAAAAATATGTACTTTTTGTAACTTTCATGATGCCTAGAAGAGAAAAACTGCTGTGGTATTTCAGGTGAGAAGGAGACACCTTGAACTGTCTCTAAACCATCCACCATTGAGCCAGGGATACACAGAATCATAGTTTCTTCTGTCACTGTTATATGCCATTCTTAACCTTAGATGAATGAATTCCCTAAATTTTATTCTAATATCTTCAATTTACTAGCTATGTGGCCTTGGGTAACTTATCCCACTCTCCGTACTTCAGTTTTTTCAACTGCCATATGAGAGTCTTAGACTGGATGACCTCTTAGTTTCCTGCTATTCCTAATGGTCTTCCATTCTTTGACTTATAAATTCACATCTATTAAAACATTGCCTGCAGTTAGCAGATCTAGTCCACATGCTCATTTCATAGATAAAGAAATAGAATACAGTCCTATGGGAAGTATGTATCAGAGATAAGATTTAAACGTATTTCCCTCAACACCCTTGTCATTATTACCTTCGACTTCTCATTTAGCAGTCAAGAGCCAGCAGTAATGGACTGAATATTGTAAGAGAAAAAGCAAGATTGTGTAGTGACGTTCTAGTGACAGATTTAAGGGCATAATGGTGATGAGGTTCTTGGACTTTCCAGTGATTAAGAAACACATTCAAATTATACAGTAGTCAGAATCAAAATCTTAACTATATTACTATAGGAGAAGAATTATCTTTCGATATTATTTAATCTCACATGCTCTTAAATTTTTCCCTAGGATATATTATTGATAAGTTAGGTATGGACACACCATCTATATGAGTTCTTTCATTTTCTCTATGTCATATATGCATGTATATGTCTTTAATATCCCTTTAAAAGATCCATAATATACCCTTTATTGCAAATGCCTTCTTTATTAGAACATAAACTTTTATTTTTGCTGTTGATTAGTAAAGGGTAATTAGATAATTTGGAACTCATCTATAGCAGAAAAATTATGATTCTGGGATCAAGTGGAAATGGGTTCACATTTTACTTCTAATAACTACATGGATAATCCATTGTTTAACCATCCTGAACCTCAGTTTCCTCCTCTGTAAAATGAGAAAGTTGGATAGCATTGCTTCTGAATTTTCTTTTAGCTCTAAATTTCTAATCTTAAAATAATTCACTTCTTGAGAATACAGTAAAAATGTGATATGTGATACAAGTCATAGAGATAGTTAACTGAATCTAATAGTTGATGATGGAGGTGGTGGTGGTACTAGATCACTATTTGGAGTCAGAGGACTAGAATTGAATCTTAATCTGTTTCTAGGTTGTAGAGATAACTCACCTCCACAGTACTTTCTCTATCATGCCTATTTCAGGTACATTCCTTCCTCATCCACTGTCCAACCTCTCTACAGCTGACTTTTTATATACTGTTTCCCCCACTTTACATTTAGAAATTAACAGATGATCTTGAGATGGTAGAGCAAACACTGTAAGACATGGGCAAGCCTGGTCAAGTATATTTTGGAATAAATAACTTCAATGGTTCCCTGCAAGTTATTCTGATATTGACCCTAAAAGCATTGAATTGAATAACAATTATTTTCAATTCTTTTTATGGTAAATATGGCCATCATTTTTATCTATTTTATTTTTTCTCTGCTATCAGTCACGTTGCTTAGCTATGTAAGACACCCCAATCATCAAATCTATTTTTATATTCATTCCTTAATTTAACAAATGCCTCATTTCTATTCAGTGAAATACAGAAAGTATTAGCAAAAGAAATATCGCTGTATATTCTGATGACTCAGTAGAATGTAAACTCCTTTAGGGAAGAGATTGATTTCTCAGAAGAATTCCCAGATTTAGTGCAACATTTTAATCACAGTAGACTTATTTTTATTATTTTTTTCTATTCAATTTAGTCCATTCTTATTTTAAAATAACATTTATTTTAAAATAGAAAGGATAAGAAATAAAAATATCAGCACTCATTTATTTAGTAAACTAGTTTTACTTTCTCATGTGTATGTTCTTGAATGAAGAATGGATAATTGGAATAAAAATAAATAAAGGGTTGAGACAATTGTGAGAGTGAAATAGAATGCTCTCATGTCATTATATAATCTGAATTCAAGTGAATATCCATAAAGAAATGAGCACATGTTACCTATGCTATTCTATTGAAAAAGGAAAATCTCCAGGACAACCACATGATGAAAAAGGCTAGTCGCCTCCACAAAAGGAACCAACAGAGGTGGAATGCAGACTGAAGCATACCATTCTTCACTTTATTTCCTCCATGAATAGGGCATATGTGTCTTCTTTGACAATATGATGAACTTGGAAATATGCATTGCATGATAACGCATGAAAAACATCATATTACATACTGTCTTTAGGTGCAGGGGCTGGGAGGGAGGGAAGGAACATAGATGACAAAATGTTGCAAAATCATTTTTTAATTTTGTCAACGTATAAGAAAATTAAAAATTAAATAGAAAAAAATTTAAATCCCAATAAGGATGTGGCAATATCTAACTGTCACTAGCATGAAAAATGCAAAACTATTTATATGCAATATTTAGAGGTGATAGCATTAAAAAGGGAGTCCATAAATACAGTATAGTAGGAAATGTATAGATCTCCATTGATTTTAATTCTAAATTCAATTCAGAAATCTAATTCTAATTTTTCTTATTTATTTAATTTTGAGATAGTGAAATTTGACATGGGTAATATTTCCAACTTATTTCATAGGCTTTTGAGTTACTTCCAATTTAGTTGTCACCTGTATCCCTAAGCTCATTGGTATCTGACTCTCTTCTTACTCAGGCAATTGATCTCCATCCATGTTGAAAGAATTCCATGCCAATGGGATTTGGGAGTTGGGTTGTACATTTCAAAAATAAACATAATTGACTAATTCTATAGAATATTAAAAAATATATAAAAGGTGGAGAGAGGGAACAGATTGTTTCTTCCTTCTCTTTCCCTAGGAAACCCACCAAAAATTAATCCAGTTTGTGCACAAGTCAAGACATAAAAGAAAATCCCCCAAACCTAGCAATCTTGTTGTTTCTTTTTTTAAATGCCATTGAATCAATTGATTGATCAATTAATGAGCATTATTAGATATCTATACTGTACCAGACTTTGTGTGAAATTATAGAGATACCAACACAAAAATTAAATAGTTCTTTTCTTCATTAAAGGCATATTCAGCTGAGGGATAGGAGTATAGAAAAAATAGATATATAAGATTTAACATTTGATATAAGATCGAGGTGACAAAGTGTCTGATAGATTTTTTCTAAGCTTAATTATGCCACAGGAATAATGAAGAGCAATAGAAGATGGTAGGAGAGTAAACATTTCCTTCTTTTCTGTCCATCAAATTTCTTTACTTACTTATCTAAATAAATTAGGTTGCCCTATATGTTCTCATCCATTCATCTATTTATCCTCTGCAACTAAATTTATGTTATTTCTTTCAGAAATAAAGGTTTATTTCTGGATGAAACCAAATGGTAAAGAAACCTGATTAATGTTTCAAAAGTGTCACCTTAAAATTGCAATCAGTTCAATTGATTGCTTCTAAAGGGTAGGGAAGCTTATCTATTTGATCTCATTTTGTACAATGACACTTTACACTTAGCAGAAACACAATATTTGATTACCAAGATCGATAATGGGAATGATCGATTTCACCATGACTAGACAATGACTGAGCTGAAATGGGACGTTAGGGGGGGAAAGGTTAAGAGCTGTTCCATCTGGGGTCGGGGGAGAGATGATGACATGAGAGATTACAGTAATAATTAGAAAACCTATTTTTAAACCATTAGGTATTAGTTGCTGACAGATTTCACTACAGAGAAATGACTTTCGTTTCTTTTGCTTTAATATACCAGAATCAGGAAGGTTGGGAAAGTGTTCAAGTGATTAGAGTCATCCTTAGAGTCATGAACACTCTAGTTCCTCCTCTGACATAAAACGGGCCATTTTATAGATTCTTAGTGTAACAAGCAAAGTCTGATGATTATGTTTCCTGAGAATATACCAATATGCCTCGGTAGAGAAAAGTTTCATTAATATGATCTCCCTCCATCAACGAAAATAAGACTCTGTTAAAGATAAATAGAAGGGGAAAATTAAATCAAAGCTTGAAGTTTGGAAGGATCCTCAGAAGCCACAGAGCTTATCAAAAACCTGTGATATTGAAGAGAGCTGTCTAGGGGGCATTGGGGAAAATTGATAAAAATATTCCTATTATATATTCAAAGTACTTTGTACTAAATATTCTAAATAAATGAACGAAATGGGGCTTTGGGAGGGAAATAAATAAAAATTTGTGCTAAATAATACTTTGTATTAAATATTCAAAGTACCATCTCAAAACAATACAGAACTAATGGATTTTAAGAGGCATAGTGGAAACTAGAGTCCTCACTAACATTTAACAATGGGAAGAGTGGGAAGAAAGGAGGAAAAAAATTAAGTGCAAGGCATGTGCTGAGTGCTTACAAATTAAATCATTGGATCCTCACAATAACCCTGGAAGGTAAGTGTTACTGTTATCCTCATTTTGTTCATGATGAAACTGAGTCAAAACAGAGGTTAACTGTTTTGCTCAGGTTCACCCATCTGTGTCTAAGGCCAGTTTCGGGGGTAGTAGGTAGGAGGGGCTAGAGCTCCTTCATTTGTAAATGAGAAACATGTAAATCCCTCAGTTTGCCCTAAAGTCTGAGGGGGCAATATAATATTCTTGGCTGAGGTAGAGTGAGACAGAACATATATACTAAACATCACTAAGATTTATACATTCCCTTAAAACTTACAGAAATATAATTTTCCATAATTCTCATAAGAACCATGTAAAGTTCTATTGTTATTCCTATTTTACTTATGGGGAAACTGAAAATAAACTATTTTAAGTGACTTTTCCAGGGTCACAGAGACAGAAGTAGAATTTGAACCCAGTTCTCAATGATTCCAAATTCAGAAATCTTCAACCAACTACCATTACGGTTACCACTCCTGCTAGTTTCAGAAAAAAAACTGAGTAG
Source organism: Monodelphis domestica (assembly GCF_027887165.1). Lineage (NCBI taxonomy): Eukaryota > Metazoa > Chordata > Mammalia > Didelphimorphia > Didelphidae > Monodelphis > Monodelphis domestica. The sequence continues at coordinate 37,426,808 of NC_077232.1, forward strand.
GAGTTATTTTAATGAACTGTTTTATGATTTCTCCATGTCTTACAAATTGAACTTTTTAGTTAGAAATTGAACATGATATTATGATATTATTCTATATTTTAAAAAAAGCTTCATCCACTAAAATTTTCATTTATTTTTAGAAATATAAGACTATAAATTATATCAGCTACATTGGAATCATCCTTGACATAATATATCCTTTGAGTCCCTTAGAAACAAATGAATTCTTCATTATTTTTTTAATCCTTCCCTTCTATCTTAGTGTCAGTTCTAAGACAGAAGAGTTGTAAGGCAAGTTAATTGGTGGTTAAATGACTTGCCAATAGGTCACATAGCAAAGAAATGTCTGAGGACAGATTTGACCATAGGTGCTCTAGACTCTAGGTCTGGCACTCTACAGAGCTACCTAGATGCCTAACAGTTCTTTATAGTAGCATTATCTTTCTCAAGAACTCTAAATTATCTTTTTAAGCAGAGATAAAAAGAAATCCTATATGCATGTATGCACATATTTGTATATATGTGTATAGAAGCACACAAATATTTTGTGAAGAGTACGAGGATAGAAGAGTCAGTAATACTAATTTTCAGATGTTGTGTCCCTTCTCTACACATTGAAGATATACTTACTTTATTTTTTCTTTCCATTAATAATGTGTATTTTTCATGGGGCTATCCCAGGCTTACAAGGTTTTACTGCTACATTTTTTACTTTTATTTCATTTAAAAAGCTTTTGCTTTTAACTATCTGGGTTGCTTTGCTGATCAGTAAAAGGAAACACATTGATTGGGGCTCATTGTTTGAATGAATACACATCAACAGAATATATTCCAGGGATTCATATAAATATAGTATAGTGAATATGGGATAGATTTTCTGGGTTCCCAAACATATTGGGACTATGTATGTGTGTGCTTGGTTATGAGTGGTGTGAGACTGGTTATTGTAGATTATATTATTAAATATGCCATAATGTGTAGTACATTATTATATACACAAAAGAAATGAAAGAGACCTCAACCCAACATTTTTTATTCAAGTAGTGATAAAGGAAAATGCATATTATGGCATTTTTTCTTTTTGTAAATATTTTAGAATTTCATTTTTTCAGCATTATACACATAAATTTTTGAGTAGGAGGGATTCCTGGTTCACATTATATAGTAGACTGAAGTTACCTGTTCTCACTATTATTTCTATACTTAAAACAGAGACAAAGCAATTTAGGAATATCTTCAATAATATTTGCCTTTATAAGAACAAATGCTTAAAACATGGTCTTTCTTGAGGTGGCCACCAGGTTTTTCTGCCTGTATCCCTAAAAGTTTTCTAGAAAGCAATTCACTCAATTGTTTTCCCCCCTTTTTGTTGCTATGGAAATCATATCTTTCATCATCAAATAAAAATATGCTGGTTATCAATACAAACAAGGTACTAGAAGAGTGATCAGATTCTTAGAAATAATGTTTCTTAGCATTCCACTGATATTTTAAAATAAATATAATTAAGACAAACTTATTAGAGAAAACTACTCTTTTTGGTGCATCAGAAAAATAAGTAATTCATGTGTTGTAGATTTTTAAAAAAGCAATCAATGAAAGTTAAGCATTTTCTCATCTAGAACACCCTGGGGGGGAATACATATATATATATATATATATATATATATATGTGTGTGTGTGTGTGTGTGTGTGTGTGTGTGAGTGTGTGTGTGTACATATATATATATATATATTTACTTAAAGTTTACAAAAACTAAAAACATATTTTAGCTGGTTTCTGATATTACATATACTTAAATATATTTTGCTATAAGTGTGTGTGTGTGTGTGTGTGTGTGTGTGTGTGTGTGTGTGTGTGCCTGTCTGTATAAGGCAAGGAGAATTTTTCTCAATAGTAGTTATAAGATTCACTGCTAAATGCAATGATCCAGGACAATTCTAAAGGACTTATGAGAAACAACACTTTCCACTACCAAAGAAAGAACTGTGGGAGTAGAAACACAAAAGAAAAATATTTCCTTGATCACATGGTTTGATGCGGATCTAGACTGTAAACAATCACTCTATTATTGCAAATATTAATAATAAATAGGTCTTCAACAATGACACATATAAAACCCAGTGGAAATGCTAAATGGCCATGGGATGGGGCAGATAGGAGGGGTGGGAAAGAACATGAATCATGCAAGTACAGAAAAATATTTTAAATTAATTAATTAAATAAATAATTTTTAAAAAGAAATACTCATTAAAAACTACATTAATATGCAAAAAAGATTCACTGCTGAGAATTTTCTCCATAATATATTACAGAGAAGCTTTGGTTTTAAAAGTTCTCCAGTTTCTATAGGTAGAAAATTCCTCAAAGGTGACCCTCTGTCTGGTAAATTTTGTCAATGTCTTTCACTTTCAATCTTAACAGTTTTCTCCTTAACTGCTGTCATTCTCTTTAGTCATAATACTAAAAATATGGTATATAACCTGCCCTTCATAATTTTTTCTGGTAAAAATGATAAATTTACCTTCTTGCTTAATCTACCAGTCATCCATTTACTATATAGGTCTTAAATTAATATTAAATTGCATTTTAAAGCATTTAATTATGGAGTGAGAATGCAAGAACTAGAAGAGACCTTGGATGAATAAGTCCAACACCAGCTCTTTAATTATACAGATGAAGACACTGCAAGAGATCATCCAATTCTTTCCATTCACCAACATTTATAATATATCCTTTATATTTCAGACACTGCATCCAGGACAGGAACAATAGTCTTTTCTCCATAGATGCTCAGTGCACAAGAGGCAAAAATAAGAATGAGTAGAATCAATTGGATTTCATCACTGGTCTCAGTTTCTTTATTTGCTTAATTAGGATGGCAAATGTAAATTAGTTCATCCGAGATCTCTCTCATCTTAGTAATTTTAGTTCTATAATTTAATACTTAGAGAAAGATTATGTGTGAGTATTGTGTATGTGTACTGTGTGTGAAGAATAACATGTTTTATGTATAAACATTCACAAAGGTCAAGATAGGAGCATAGATGTGTATGGGTATATATATGTACATCCACATATATACAACATACACACAGATGGATACACAAAATAATTTTTGGAAGAAGTGTACTTTAATAGATAGATATCTAGTTTATGAATCAAGAAGATCCCAACTTAGCTTTTGCTTCTGACAAAGAATGCAAGTTGGGAAAGTTATTTATTTTCTGTGTCCCTGATAATTTTTTAAGACTACAAATTACTTAAGTTCTGAATAATAGTTACAGTTCTTTGTTGCTAAAGGGAGTTTCATCCTGGGGTGTTTCTTGTTCTGAGATGTAATAGGAAAAGATCTCTTTCCCACTTCCATTTCATTCAGATCCTTAACCCTCCCTACCATCAAAAACAAGCAGTACTAAAATCTCTTTGAATGAACTAATTTCAATATTAAATAAGAACATGAATGCAAAAATTTTAAGGATTTCAATAAGGTCAGAGTGTTTATATTCCTATATGGAAAGATATCTGTAACCCTTTAAAATTGTTATTATTATCATAGTATTTAGAGAAATATACATAGACAGATGGTGTGATAATAAGGTTTTTATAATGACATGAAAAAAAATCTAGGCCTGAAAAACATGATTGTACTAAGAGAGATGGGAAGAAAGAATTAAAATGAGGTAAATTGTATCATATAAAGATGTGTGGTGAAACTATTACAGTGGACAGGTGGATGAGGGGGTGATGGGTAATACTTAAACCTTATTCTCATTGGAATTGATTCAACGAGGGAAGAAGAGCCAAATTCATTGGGGTATAGAATATTAGATTACCCTATAGAGAAATAGAAGGTGAATAAGAAAGAGAGAGGTGAGGAGAGAAGTAATAAAAGGGAGGGAGATGTTGGGGGTATGATTAAAAGACTATAAAGAAAGAGGAGGGAATAAGAAGGGTGTGGTAAGATGGGGAGTAATATAAGGGAGGAAAAAGTGGGAGAGTGATTAAAAGCAAACACTGGTGTGGAGGGAAAAAGTGAAAGGAGTGTGTGTCTAAAGTAAATTTCTTAGGTCTTGGAGGTGGAGTCAAGATGGTGGCATAGAAGCAGCAAAAGGTCAGACCTCTGAATACCCTTCCTTACCAATTACAAACTAAATGCTCCTAGGGGACTGAAAATCAAACCTAACAACAAGTCAGAGCCAAGGAACCCACCTGCTGGACTCAATTCAAAAGGTACACCCTTCAAAAGCCAGAATTCGAGAACACTTGGGTTTAAGGGGAAGGCAGAAAGAAGGTCCCAGGAACCCCCACCCCACACCTAGAGCGCTAAGTCTCCAGCTGCAGCAGAAATCTCTGGACAGGCAAAGGCACTGGTCTTGAGGGAGTACCTTGCAGGCAGGGCTGTGCCAGGCTTAGAACGTCCAACACAGGTGGTAAGGAAGGAACTGGAGAGGGAGCGCAGAGCAGGCAGCCTGGTCACAGTGGCAGAGACCCTCAATATTGCCCCAGCCTTCCAGGACTCAGAGTACACCCAGCCCAACCCAGCTGAATTTAATCCCAACAAAAGAGTTCAGGGAAGCCCAAGCTCCAACACCCCTCCCTCACAGACTGATGGACTTTAATCAAATCAAAAGTCTCCATAGGACAGGGAAGCTCAAACTCCAACACCCCTCCCCCAAAGACTGCACTGAGAGATCTGACAAAGCTCCAAGAGGGGAGACTGGCAGAAAACCCCAAATCCCCCCCCAAAAAATGAAAGGAGCAAGAACATAGACAAATATAGTGAGCATAGAAGGGGTAAATATGAGCAAACAACAGAAAAAAAGAAAGAAATTACAATTGATAGCTTCTGTACAGGAAATGAACAAAGACCAAATGGAACAGAGGAGGAGGCAAGCAATAAAGCAGAAATCCCAGCAAATTGGATACAGACTTTGGAAGAACTCAAAATGCAATTCAAAACACAATTAAGAGAAGCTGAAGACAATTGGGAAAAGAAATTAAAAACTATGATAAGTCATCTGGAAACAGAAAATAGTGTCTTGAAAGCCAAAATCAACCAGCTTGAAAATGAGGTAAAGGAGATGAAAGATGAGGCAAAGAAGATGAATGATGAGGCAAAGGAGATGAAAGATGAGGTAAAGAGAATGAAAGATGACCTCCAAAGAAGATCAGACCAGAAGGAGAAGGATGACCAAAAAGCCAGGGATGAAATCTATTCTTTAAAACCAGAACACAACAACAAGAATTAAGTGACCATACAAGGCAGCAGGACACTTTAAAACAAAACCAAAAGAATGAAAAAAATTGAGGAAAATATGAAACATCTCATTCACAAAAGAGAGGATTTAGAAAATCATTTGAGGAGAGATAATTTAAGAAACATTGGTCTACCAGAAAACATGACAAAAGAAAAAGCCTGCACTACAGGGAATTATGCAAGAAAACTGCCCCGATATTCTAGAACAACAGGGAAATGGGGAAATTAAAAGAATCCACAGACCAACTCCTGTACTTAATCCTCAACTGACAACACCCAGGAATGTTATAGCCAAATTCAAGAACTATCAGACCAAAGAAAAAATATTACAAACTGCCAAGAAGAAGTAATTCAGATACTATGGAACCACAGTTCCATCTGGCTGCATCTACACTGAAAGACTGAAAGGCATGGAATATGATATTCTGGAAAACAAGGAAACTAGGTCTACAACCAATAATCAAAATACCCAGCAAAACTGACTATATCATTAGAGGGGAAAGTATGGTCATTCAACAAAATAGACGAGTTCCAAGAATTTGTAAAGAAAAGACCAGACCTGAAGAGAAAATGTGATGCCCAAGCACAGAACTCAAGAGAATCATCAAAAAGTAATTAAAAAAGAGGGGAAAAAAGAAAAACATAACAACTTTTTTAAGAGACTCAACAACTTAAAATGATATGTATCTCTATAAGAAAAGAGGTCAATGGTAACTCTTAAAAATTGTTATTATCGGGGACAGCTGGGTAGCTCAGTGGATTGAGAGCCAGCCCTAGAGAAGGGAGGTCCTAGGTTCAAATCTGGCCTCAGACACTTCCCAGCTGTGTGACCCTGGGCAAGTCACTTGACCCCCATTGCCTAGCCCTTACCACTCTTCTGCCTTGGAGCAAATACACAGTAATGACTCCAAGACAGAAGGTAAGAGTTTAAAAAAAAAATTGTTATTATCACCTGGGCAGCTAGAAGAATTACACTTAGAGGGAACAGTGACAAACTATATAGGAAGAAATGATAAGACATAAATAGGTACATAGATATATGTATGTATAAATACATATACATGTGCATATATATATATATATATATATATATACACACACACACAACTAGAGCTAAAAAAGAGGTTAATACTAAAAGAAATGGGAAAAGAAACAAAAGTGGGTAAATTTATATGTCACAAAGAAGCTCATGGTGGGAGGGGGGAGAACATCAATACACCGGAAGTATATATTGGGGATAGGAAATACTCAACTCTTACATGCATTAAAATTGACTGAAAGAGGGAAAAACAATCCAATCCATTGGGGCAGAGAATAGATTTGTTCCCTATTGGGGAGTAGAAGGGTAACAAACGGACTGGTGGGGAGGGAAGCAGCACAAGGGAGGGAGAGGGTAGGAGGTAGTTTTAAAAAACACTGCAAAGAAAATAAAGGGGGGATAAGAAGGGAGGGGGTAGAAAGGGAAGTAAAATAAGAGTGGAAACTAGGGGGATTGACTAGAAATAAACATTGGTGTAGAAGGAACTAGTGAAAGAAGAAAAGGCAGGACTAGGAGTAGAAATCAAAATACTGGGAAATACACAAATGGTATCCATAACTCTGAATGTGAATGGAATGAACTCACTCAAAAATGCAAGAGAATAGCAGAGTGAATTAGAATCCAAAACCCTACCATATGCTGTCTACAAGAAACACACGTGAGCAAGTTAGATACACATAGGATGAAAGTAAGAGGATGAAGCCAAATCTATTGGGCATCAACTGATAAAAAGAAAGCTTAGTTGCAATCATGATATCTGACAAAGTCAAAGTAAAAATAAGGTAATACCCAATGAAATTGCATGTTGGCTGTGGGAAGGGTGGTGGAGGGGAGGGAGGGAAATAATGTTATTATTGTAACCAAGGAATAATCTTCTGAATTGATTAAATAAACTAATTGAAATGGGAAGAAAAAGACCAAAAAATGTAAAGTAAATTTCTCTCTCTCTCATTGGGCTTAAACTGACACACACAAAAAGCAGGAGTAGTAATTATGATCTCAGACAAAAGGAAAAGAAAAAACATCTGATTAAAAGAGATAAGGAAAGTGATTACATCTTTCTTAAAGGTAGTATAGACAATGAAGAAGCATATATACACCAAATGATATAACATCCAGATTTCTAAAGGAGAAGTCAATGGAGCTTAAGGAGGAAACAGAGAGTAAAACTATGCTAGTGGGGAAACTCAACTTTCCCCTATCAGAATTTTATGATATTATATGTAAATTAGGGAAACATAGAATAGTTTACCTGTCAGATCTTTAGAGAAGGGAAGAATTTATGACCAAACAAGATATAGAAGGTATAAGGAATAGGGGAGTCATTAATAGTGAACCCCTGCACCCAGGCATAAAAAAAATTTAAAAAAATAAATAAAAAATTAAAAAAATTAAAAATTAAAAAAAAATCAGAAGCCAGAGGAAAGATGCAAAGATGGTGGCTATATTGACTTCTGCCTAAAAGGGGAAATCTCTTAAGCTAGGAAGCTCAAGAAAATGCCTAATTATGAAACTTGAGACCCTGAATTTATAGTTCCCAAATACAAACCCCATCTCCCTCCCACCACATCCATCCAGTCAGATTCAGGTCACCTACATCTTGATGAAAGGCAGTAAAAGCTAGGAAGAAAAATATCAGTACTTAACCATATGCACCAAATGGTATAGCATTCAGATTTTGAAAGAAGAAACTTTTGGAGCATGAAGAGGAAATAGGTAGTAAAAAAACCTAGTGAGAGACCTCAACCTTCCTAATACAAAACCCATCACTAGAAATTAAAAAAAAATTAATTACATTCTGGAATTCCACAAAAAGAATCAATACCTGGTAGTTGACTTAAAACTCTCAAAAAAAAAAACTAATGTTGGGCAAATAATTCAATGTCAAGAAAAAAGGGGGGGGGGGTAATATCTATCTATCTAGCTACACACACACACACACACACACACACACACACACACATATACACACTGTCCTCTTTCTACCTGTCCTCCTTCAGGCCTCTGAAAAGGAAAGGAAGATAACCCCAAGGCAAAGCTACAAAATTTATCACTAGAAATCAAAAATCATTTACATTCTGGAATTCCACAGTCAATACCTGGTAGCTGACTCAAAACTGTCAAAAAAAAATAATGTTGGAAAAGTACTGTCAACCTTGAGAAAAGGTGGGGAGGAGATATGTTAATATCCCCTCCCCACCTTTATATATATATATATATACACATGTACCTATATGTTTGTGTGTGTGCATGCCTCTATGTGAGGATTATAATTCCACTGTTGCAGATATAACTTCATAGTTCCCAATAAAAGAGTTCAATGGGATGAAGAAATAGCTAATTTCTTTCCCTGTTATCAAAGAGTGGCTACAATGGGGGAAGGAAAAAGAAATTCACTAGAACTACTAACTAGGACCTAGTACTAACTAGAACTACTAACTAGCCACCTGGGTGGGATCTCTCCTAAGTCTGGCAGTCACTCACACCAGGATGCTGATGGTGATGGTGATGCCGACTGCGACAGTGACGTCTGCGATGCCCACGCCCAAGCTGACGCTGAAGCATCTCCATCACTTGGAGGAACTTTTGTTTGTCCCACACTGGCACATCGGAGGCCAGTGCCTTGACCCGAAGGGTCCTATCCTCCGAGAGGAGGACCAGGTCCCCAGCACACAGACGAAGAGGGATTCGCTGCTTTTTACGAGAACGACCTTTATTCACGGTTTTTACTGGCCTGTACTTGAGGCCACATGCTAAGATGTTGTCGTCGTTATTTCCAGGTTGCCTGATGAGATTCTTCTCCTCATAGGCAATGGTTGCAAGCTCCTTCCCACAGGAGCTGAGGGCCCTGAGGTGCCTGTTGCAGAGTTCAAACTCTTTCTCCAGGAAGACAATAGAATCTTGGGCCTGCTGCTGAAGCTCCCTAGCCTTCTGCTCTCCCTGGCGCCCCTTGGACAGGCCCCTCAGCTCATGGACCACAATCAGGGGCACCAGAATGATGTATCTCCTGCTCCCTAACAGCTTGCTCAGGTGCTCCAGGTGGTTGATGAAACAGTTGGTGTCTACTAGCAAGAACCTAGGTTGCCTCTCTTCTTCCACCTGCACCTTCTGAGCCTGGGCCTCCAGAATAGCCTTGATCTTCTCTTGAACTTGATGCCCTTCTGCTATCTGTTGGGCCAAGACCTGTCTCCTAGCCTTCAGGTCTCCGATGTCCCACTTATGTGCTCCCAAAGCCACCAGCAAATCTCTCAGCACATCAACTCTTCTACAGTCAGCCGCGATGACTCGGTCTGAGTTCCGCTCCAGGTAGCAGTGGTCTTGGGGACTAGTCAGCAGTGGGCCAAAGCCCACGAAGAGCTGATCCTCTTCCAGGACGAGACGAGCGAGTCCGTCGCCTGGTTCCTTGAACAAGGGCACCTCTGAAGTCTTCACCACCGCCAGGCTTTTCCAGAACTGACTGAGGGTCTCCTGCACCTCCTGGGCAACGTCTGGGTAGGGATTCCAGGAGGAGGGAGGAGGAGCGCTCCACAGAGGTCGGGAGATCAGCATCCATCCCAACCAAACCTTCACGGTGGGCAGCAGCGTCTTCAGGGCAGAGCCAAAGCAGGAAACCGGGACCTGACCAGGTGGGGGATCCTCCTGAGCTCGCGGAAGCGGCCGCTGCCGAAACCAGGAGGTGCAGCACCTCACCGACAGGTTAAACATGGCCAAGCACAGGGCCGTAGCTTCGCCACGTGACCCAGAAGCCCTGGGCGCCGCGGAACTCTCCTTCTTCTGCGAGTTGTCCACAGCAAACAAGTTGATGGTCAGGAGGCGTAGCATCTGCTGGTTTCCAATGGAAGCGGGGCTCTTCTCCAGCAGGAGCTGGAACTTCTGGAGGACCTCATCGGCCACTGCAGGAAACGTCTCCATTCCAATACCGGTAAACAGCCGCCCGTGGGCTTGCAGAAAACTGCGGGTGAAACTTTGGTGAAGATCCCCAAGGCTCAGACCGCTGCCCAGGCTCAGCCTCTCCGTCCCTTGGGCCCCGCCCTTCGCGGCTTCAAACAGCTGCCTGAGGTTTTCCTTGCTGGAAACGCTGGACCTCGGGGCAGCGCAGCCCCTCATGAAGTAGCACACGGCGTCCAGTTTCCTCTTGGTGGACACCGCCAGCAGGGCCAGCTGGTTATGAGGGTGGCCGTCCCAAGGATCGAGCCGATGAGCTTTGAGGTACCAGCTTCGGGCTTCCCCAAACTTCTGGCTGCCCCGCGTTTGCTCTCTGTACCTGCAAAGATCTCCCAGGCAAATCATCGTCTTCTGGGCACATGTCAGGGCATGCTTCAAGGCTCCCTCGGCCGGCTTGCTGCCAAGGGCCGCCCCATGCAGAATCTCTTCCAGCTGGAAGTCGTGCTTCTTCTGCAGCTTCTCAAGCAGACTGGTAAAGAAGCCAGTGCCCTGCTCCAGCGTTTCCAAGAGGCTCCCCCGAAGGAGCTCTGGGTCCACAGCCCCGGGAGCCTTCAGGAGCTGTCCAAACCTCCCAATCACCTGATGGAAGGCATTCTTCCAAAGCAGCTGACTCACATTGTGCTCTTCAGCAAACTCCGCATTGGCAAGGATGACTCTTCCGTAGAGGCCCAGCAGGTGGTTTCGAAGCATTGCCATCTCCTGCAGGTCCTCTCTGTTCCCAAGGCCCTTACAAAGCAGGCGGCTGAGCTGTGCTTCTTGGGCCCTGGCCTGAAAAAGAACCTGGGCAAGCCCTTGAAACCTGAGCTTCAGTCCCTGCTGTCCTCCTGGCTTCTGGGAGAAAAGGGGCCGCTCAGAGGCTCGGGCTTCAGGAAGAGCAAAGGAGGAGGCCAAGTGGGGGGCAGGGTCCATATGCCCCACAGAGCTTCCTGGGCCCCATGGCCTTGGGATGCAGTGTCTCCCCAAAAGCCGAGGGTCAGCCATCTGGGTGGAGGTGAAGAGATCATAATTGCTGCTCTGGTGGTCTGGGTAGCCAGAGGAATAGGTCTGGGGCTGGAGAGATTTCCTCCAAGCTGCAGGGCAAACTGTGCCATACTGGATGCTCAGAGGGAGTTGCTGGACAGTCTCTGTTGGAGCATTGTTCCAGCCATATCTGGGGACTCCCAGTGCCCATTCTGGGGATGCTGAGCCAGGCAGTGGCAGGTGGTGATGCTGACCAGGAAGATGTGAAGAAATCCCATGGTAGAGTCTGGGAAGCTCCCAGGTGTTTGGTGTTTGGCTCCTCTTCCTGCCAGGGCCTCGCTCCATCTTGCTTGCCATCTTCTCAGTCTTTGCCTGCCCCTCAGCCTCACTGTCTATTCACGATGCTCCAGATAGACAGCAAGTTCACAGGGGGAAAGGCAACCTTCTTGGAGTCTTCCTGGGTATTTCCTGGCTAAGCAATGTTCCTTGATGCTAGGAAGAAAAAGTAATCTTCCTATCTCTGAGTCTCTCTCTCTCTCTCTCTCTCTCTCTCTCTCTCTCTCTCTCTCTCTCTCTCTCTCTCTCAATCTCTCTCTCTCTCTCTCAATCTCTCTCTCTCTCTCTCTCTCTCTCTCTCTCTCTCTCTCTCTCCAAAGAAGCCACCACAAGTCAGTGATTCCCTGAAATCACTCTTCCAACACCTTGGGCTTGAAAGCAAAAAGGTCAGGAAGATGAGACCCCTCTTTGTCAGTCTGTACTCCTATAGAATGTGAAATGCAGGGAAATCTTCCTAGCTTGTATGAGCTGCTTTTAAGTGCTGAACTGTGTTCTCACCTTCAAGTGTGAACTATGTCCTAACCCTCAGGTGTGAACTGTGTCCTCATCCCAAGTGTGAACTGCATCTTTATCCCAAAGTGTGAACTTTCTTAAAACTCAAGTGTGAACGGGATCCTTACCCCAAAGTGTGAACTATGTCCTTATTCCAAAACCAGGCTGAGATCCCACAAGGACCAGCCCACTTCAGCCCAGACTGCTCTGGCCTAGGTGAAACAACTATCCAGACAAGAAAACCCCAAAAGGTAGGCAGAGAACATCTGGAGAACTGGGGTGAGAGGAGAACAGAGTAGAACCAGCAAGAGACTGTAGCAAGAAACCATGAATAAGCCAAAGCAAGTCACAGCCCGTCACCACACATCTACTGTACAAGGTTCTTAACCTATGTCCAAGCCAACATTCTGACTCTGAGATCCTCCCTGGGCAAAGATTGTTCCAAGCCAACCCACCCCTTGAAATTTCAAGCCTGTGGACTGTAGAAATGGAGATTTGAACCCCGGGCTTCAATTCCCAGAAGCCCTTGGCCACTTACCCAAATGCCTTCTAAGCTCACCTGAAAAGACTCACCTGGGTTGAGAGAGAGCAGGGGTATTTATACTGACTGTCAGGCCCCTCCCACTCTCTCTCTACTTCCTGGACCAGCTGGCAACAAAAGGGGTCATTTGCCCTTAGGCTAAGCCTCCATGGGGTTCGAGGGAATTGGGAGAGAAATAGAAAAGGGAGAGAAGAAGAAACTGTTACACTGAATCATTTTAATGTACTGAGTTTTAACTACTATTAACTACTATTAAATTCTTTTGCTTTTCCCCTATATACACATTGAACAAATATCATTGTAATTAAGCCGATTTATGAAAAAAAAAACAACTTTTCCTTTTTTGACTTTGTAAACTGTCACATAGACGATGGATGGATTTTATCAGAACACGTTACAATTGTATAACAACCTTTGGAAAATTTAATGTGCTATATATCTTAATTGATTTTATAGGGGTTTTTTTTCAATCATGATTTTTAGAATGTTTTTTTAAGAATCTCTGGTCATTTTTGCCTGCCCCTACCAGGAGGTTTAAGGCCCATTCTAGTAGCTGAAGTGAAATGCATTTTTAACCCCCAACCTTCCCACATTTCTAAATATGTGAATGAACTTTTTACCCTGAAAAGTAGCTGCTGGTTTCAGCCTTTTTAACAAGACTCTAAACTCATCTCAGCCCTGCTGCTGAGAGCAGGATTTCGAAGAAGAACAGAACTGACAGGTTTTTGTAAACCTCAAAATTTCTCAGACTTATGAATGTTAGGGGTTTCCCCCACTGGGGAATCTTCTACTTAAAAAAAATTCCCTAGCAGATAGTGAGAATTCTACTTGAATGGGAGGGCTCCTTGTCTTGGGAATATCCCTACTCCACCCTACTTAGGACTGCTTTAGGACAGAGAGCTCCTTGAGAACACTGAAAAGTGCTTTGACCCGTGCTTATGGAAAGACAGGAAGTTCTTTGAGTCATGACTCTTTTAGAGTTGATACAATGGGATACTAAGTACCTATAAAGGTGGGGCAACTTGTAAACTACTTAAACCTAAAAGGGTGATAACTTATTCAGAGTTTTTTTTTAATGAAATTTGTGGACATGGCAACATTTTTTTTTCTGACTTCCTAAAGAGATTAAAACTACTCAGCTGTGAATTCCAAATGGGCGGTGCTTTAGAAACCTCTACAGTGATTGGTAGATGTAAGGACTTAGGGGAGGTGACATAGGAGACTTTGCCCTTCAAAATAAGAGCTTGGAGAAGAGCTGGAGCTGATTCTGAGGGAGCTCATTTTGAGAAGACTCATTCTGAGGATCTCAATTTCTGACTCTCTTTCTGGAGGAGAGCTCCTTGAGGAGCTCCTCTGAGGGGCTCTGTCCCTCTGGGGTGGGAGCTCTGGAGGCTCTTGAGAGAGGCCCTTGGTAGCAATCTCTGGCTGGAAGACTCTTTGAGGAAGGACGCTGGCCTGGTGTCACTAAAATCCTTGTTTAGTCAGTCAGACCTTGTGGTGAGTGTTAAGAAACTGACTGATTTGTCTCTTAAGGCTCAGGTCTAGGCCATATTGGCTTGAGGCCCTTCATACTTATTCCTTTCTTACTCTCTCTCTCTTTCTTTGATTACTCATTTGTATTGTTAATTAAAACCTCTATAAAACCCACTTGACTTGGGTAATTGAATAATTGGGAATATTTCCCTGGCGACCACCTTATATGTGATTTAAAAACCAAGACACTGTAGTGAAACATATTTCTGTGGTCAAATTTACTCACCCTCTCTTATATCTATCACAATTTATATCTTCCACTATTTTAATCACTACAGTTTAAGACCTCAACCATTTTAAATCTCACATTTTATAATATGAAGGTATTGACCTGGATTGAAGAGGTACAGGGGCTACAGGAAGGGCTTGTAACAGGGAACTGAGGAGTTGAAAGGACAGCTGGAATATGACTACTAGTGAGATAAAAGGAGAGAGGTACCCACTGCTGAGAAACTGTCTGTGAAATTACCTCTCTTCTCTCAACCCCCATGAGAGGTACCCTTGGGTAATGTTTGATTAAGGATGACAGGACCAGTGTTTTGAGTGATTTCTGGGAAATAGGGGAGTTTATACCTCAAGACTTGACTGGTAGTTGAACCCAGAAGTCTCCATTGTCTGGCAGGCAAACTGGTCACTTGGCTTTCATTGTTTTATGCTATGCTAAAGGCTAGCTTAGCCACCTGTATCTCTTTCTTTGTTTTCCCTTCAATATGCATCTGACTGTGAACTTCTAATTTTAAGTAGTTTAATAATTAGGGTAAATCAAGAAAGGGGATAGGAGAACCTTGCTTCTTCTTCAGCTGAGCCAAGCTGGAACAGCTTCAGCTTTCTGGGTCTTCTACCTAGCTAGTCACAGCCTCTCTCTTACTAAACAAAAGGCAAGTGTCTTTCTAGGGAAGGTCAAGGGATGGAAAGGATCTTCAGGGTAACCCCCTAAAGTTAAGGGATCAACCTCTTTCAGCAACTTACTTTTGTCTTGTTCTTCCTTTACTGGATGATCTCAAACATTCGGGAACCTCCCTCTTCCTCCAGGGTAAGGGAATGGAGTCATTGTATTACACAGGTTGGGATACTGCCAAGAGCTGGGTCCAGCTCACTTGTTGCTCCAGGGCTTCTCAGCAGGTTAATGAATGGTTAGGACAAAATTTTTTTTTAAATAATGGGGGTGGGGGGGAGACAGCTGTGACTGTAAGTCAGCCAGGGACAAGCTTTGCTCTCCTCTCACCTCTGTGACCCAGATGTTCTCTGCCTACCTTTTGGGTTTTTCTTTTCTTGATAGTTGTTCCCAGCAGTATTCCCAGCAGTTTTCATCGAATAGTGGATTTTTGTCCCAAAAGCTGGGATCTTTGGGTTTATCGTATACTGTCTTGCTGAGGTCGCAGTTTCTTTATTTGCTTAATTAGGATGGCAAATGTAAATTGGTTCATCAGAGATCTCCCTCATCTTAGTAATTTTAGTTCTATAATTTAATACTTAGAGAAAGATTATGTGTGAGTATTGTGTATGTGTACTGTGTGTGAAGAATAACATGTTTTATGTATAAACATTCACAAAGGTCAAGATAGGAGCATAGATGTGTATGGGTATATATATGTACATCCACATATATACAACATACACACAGATGGATACACAAAATAATTATTGGAAGAAGTATACTTTAATAGATAGATATCTAGTTTATGAATCAAGAAGATCCCAACTTAGCTTTTGCTTCTGACAAAGAATGCAAGTTGGGAAAGTTATTTATTTTCTGTGTCCCTGATAATTTTTAAGACTACAAATTACTTAAGTTCTGAATAATAGTTACAGTTCTTTGTTGCTAAAGGGAGTTTCATCCTGGGGTGTTTCTTGTTCTGAGATGTAATAGGAAAAGATCTCTTTCCCACTTCCATTTCATTCAGATCCTTAACCCTCCCTACCATTAAAAACAAGCAGTATTAAAATCTCTTTGAATGAACTAATTTCAATATTAAATAAGAACATGAATGCAAAAATTTTAAGGATTTCAATAAGGTCAGAGTGTTTATATTCCTATATGGAAAGATATCTGTAACCCTTTAAAATTGTTATTATTATCATAGTATTTAGAGAAATATACATAGACAGATGGTGTGATAATAAGGTTTTTATAATGACATGAAAAAAAATCTAGGCCTGAAAAACATGATTGTACTAAGAGAGATGGGAAGAAAGAATTAAAATGAGGTAAATTGTATCATATAAAGATGTGTGGTGAAACTATTACAGTGGACAGGTGGATGAGGGGGTGATGGGTAATACTTAAACCTTATTCTCATTGGAATTGATTCAACGAGGGAAGAAGAGCCAAATTCATTGGGGTATAGAATATTAGATTACCCTATAGAGAAATAGAAGGTGAATAAGAAAGAGAGAGGTGAAGAGAGAAGTAATAAAAGGGAGGGAGATGTTGAGGGTACGATTAAAAGACTATAAAGAAAGAGGAGGGAATAAGAAGGGTGTGGTAAGATGGGGAGTAATATAAGGGAGGAAAAAGTGGGAGAGTGATTAAAAGCAAGCACTGGTGTGGAGGGAAAAAGTGAAAGGAGTGTGTGTCTAAAGTAAATTTCTTAGGTCTTGGAGGTGGAGTCAAGATGGTGGCATAGAAGCAGCAAAAGGTCAGACCTCTGAATACCCTTCCTTACCAATTACAAACTAAATGCTCCTAGGGGACTGAAAATCAAACCTAACAACAAGTCAGAGCCAAGGAACCCACCTGCTGGACTCAATTCAAAAGGTACACCCTTCAAAAGCCAGAATTCGAGAACACTTGGGTTTAAGGGGAAGGCAGAAGGAAGGTCCCAGGAACCCCCACCCCACACCTAGAGCGCTAAGTCTCCAGCTGCAGCAGAAATCTCTGGACAGGCAAAGGCACTGGTCTTGAGGGAGTACCTTGCAGGCAGGGCTGTGCCAGGCTTAGAACGTCCAACACAGGTGGTAAGGAAGGAACTGGAGAGGGAGCGCAGAGCAGGCAGCCTGGTCACAGTGGCAGAGACCCTCAATATTGCCCCAGCCTTCCAGGACTCAGAGTACACCCAGCCCAACCCAGCTGAATTTAATCCCAACAAAAGAGTTCAGGGAAGCCCAAGCTCCAACACCCCTCCCTCACAGACTGATGGACTTTAATCAAATCAAAAGTCTCCATAGGACAGGGAAGCTCAAACTCCAACACCCCTCCCCCAAAGACTGCACTGAGAGATCTGACAAAGCTCCAAGAGGGGAGACTGGCAGAAAACCCCAAATCCCCCCCCCCAAAATGAAAGGAGCAAGAGCATAGACAAATATAGTGAGCATAGAAGGGGTAAATATGAGGAAACAACAGAAAAAGAAGAAAGAAACTACAATTGATAGCTTCTGTACAGGAAATGAACAAAGACCAAATGGAACAGAGGAGGAGGCAAGCAATAAAACAGAAATCCCAGCAAATTGGATACAGACTTTGGAAGAACTCAAAATGCAATTCAAAACACAATTAAGAGAAGCTGAAGACAATTGGGAAAAGAAATTAAAAACTATGATAAGTCATCTGGAAACAGAAAATAGTGTCTTGAAAGCCAAAATCAACCAGCTTGAAAATGAGGTAAAGGAGATGAAAGATGAGGCAAAGAAGATGAATGATGAGGCAAAGGAGATGAAAGATGAGGTAAAGAGAATGAAAGATGACCTCCAAAGAAGATCAGACCAGAAGGAGAAGGATGACCAAAAAGCCAGGGATGAAATCTATTCTTTAAAACCAGAACACAACAACAAGAATTAAGTGACCATACAAGGCAGCAGGACACTTTAAAACAAAACCAAAAGAATGAAAAAAATTGAGGAAAATATGAAACATCTCATTCACAAAAGAGAGGATTTAGAAAATCATTTGAGGAGAGATAATTTAAGAATCATTGGTCTACAGAAAACATGACAAAAGAAAAAGCCTGCACTACAGGAAATTATCCAAGAAAACTGCCCCGATATTCTAGAACAACAGGGAAACGTGGAAATTAAAAGAATCCACAGACCAACTCCTGTACTTAATCCTCAACTGACAACACCCAGGAATGTTATAGCCAAATTCAAGAACTATCAGACCAAAGAAAAAATATTACAAACTGCCAAGAAGAAGTAATTCAGATACTATGGAACCACAGTTCCATCTGGCTGCATCTACTCTGAAAGACTGAAAGGCATGGAATATGATATTCTGGAAAACAAGGAAACTAGGTCTACAACCAATAATCAAAATACCCAGCAAAACTGACTATATCATTAGAGGGGAAAGTATGGTCATTCAACAAAATAGACGAGTTCCAAGAATTTGTAAAGAAAAGACCAGACCTGAAGAGAAAATGTGATGCCCAAGCACAGAACTCAAGAGAATCATCAAAAAGTAATTAAAAAAGAGGGGAAAAAAGAAAAACAAAACAACTTTTTTAAGAGACTCAACAACTTAAAATGATATGTATCTCTATAAGAAAAGAGGTCAATGGTAACTCTTAAAAATTGTTATTATCGGGGACAGCTGGGTAGCTCAGTGGATTGAGAGCCAGCCCTAGAGAAGGGAGGTCCTAGGTTCAAATCTGGCCTCAGACACTTCCCAGCTGTGTGACCCTGGGCAAGTCACTTGACCCCCATTGCCTAGCCCTTACCACTCTTCTGCCTTGGAGCCAATACACACTAATGACTCCAAGACAGAAGGTAAGAGTTTAAAAAAAAATTGTTATTAACACCTGGGCAGCTAGAAGAATTACACTTAGAGGGAACAGTGACAAACTATATAGGAAGAAATGATAAGACATAAATAGGTACATAGATATATGTATGTATAAATACATAAACATGTGCATATATATATATATATACACACACACACACACACACAACTAGAGCTAAAAAAGAGGTTAATACTAAAAGAAATGGGAAAAGAAACAAAAGTGGGTAAATTTATATGTCACAGAGAAGCTCATGGTGGGAGGGGGGAGAACATCAATACACCAGAAGTATATATTGGGGATAGGAAATACTCAACTCTTACATGCATTAAAATTGACTGAAAGAGGGAAAAACAATCCAATCCATTGGGGCAGAGAATAGATTTGTTCCCTATTGGGGAGTAGAAGGGTAACAAACGAACTGGTGGGGAGGGAAGCAGCACAAGGGAGGGAGAGGATAGGAGGTAGTTTTAAAAAACACTGCAAAGAAAATAAAAGGGGGATAAGAAGGGAGGAGGTAGAAAGGGAAGTAAAATAAGAGTGGAAACTAGGGGGATTGACTAGAAATAAACATTGGTGTACAAGGAACTAGTGAAAGAAGAAAAGGCAGGACTAGGAGTAGAAATCAAAATACTGGGAAATACACAAATGGTATTCATAACTCTGAATGTGAATGGAATGAACTCACTCAAAAATGCAAGAGAATAGCAGAGTGAATTAGAATCCAAAACCCTACCATATGCTGTCTACAAGAAACACACGTGAGCAAGTTAGATACACATAGGATGAAAGTAAGAGGATGAAGCCAAATCTATTGGGCATCAACTGATAAAAAGAAAGCTTAGTTGCAATCATGATATCTGACAAAGTCAAAGTAAAAATAAGGTAATACCCAATGAAATTGCATGTTGGCTGTGGGAAGGGTGGTGGAGGGGAGGGAGGGAAATAATGTTATTATTGTAACCAAGGAATAATCTTCTAAATTGATTAAATAAACTAATTGAAATGGGAAGAAAAAGACCAAAAAATGTAAAGTAAATTTCTCTCTCTCTCATTGGGCTTAAACTGACACACACAAAAAGCAGGAGTAGTAATTACGATCTCAGACAAAAGGAAAAGAAAAAACATCTGATTAAAAGAGATAAGGAAAGTGATTACATCTTTCTTAAAGGTAGTATAGACAATGAAGAAGCATATATACACCAAATGATATAACATCCAGATTTCTAAAGGAGAAGCCAATGGAGCTTAAGGAGGAAACAGATAGTAAAACTATGCTAGTGGGGAACCTCAACTTTCCCCTATCAGAATTTTATGATATTATATGTAAATTAGGGAAACATAGAATAGTTTACCTGTCAGATCTTTAGAGAAGGGAAGAATTTATGACCAAACAAGATATAGAAGGTATAAGGAATAGGGGAGTCATTAATAGTGAACCCCTGCACCCAGGCATGAAAAAAAAATTTAAAAAATAAGTAAAAAATTAAAAAAATTAAAAATTAAAAAAAATCAGAAGCCAGAGGAAAGATGCAAAGATGGTGGCTATATTGACTTCTGCCTAAAAGGGGAAATCTCTTAAGCTAGGAAGCTCAAGAAAATGCCTAATTATGAAACTTGAGACCCTGAATTTATAGTTCCCAAATACAAACCCCATCTCCCTCCCACCACATCCATCCAGTCAGATTCAGGTCACCTACATCTTGATGAAAGGCAGTAAAAGCTAGGAAGAAAAATATCAGTACTTAACCATATGCACCAAATGGTATAGCATTCAGATTTTGAAAGAAGAAACTTTTGGAGCATGAAGAGGAAATAGGTAGTAAAAAAACCTAGTGAGAGACCTCAACCTTCCTAATACAAAACCCATCACTAGAAATTAAAAAAAAATTAATTACATTCTGGAATTCCACAAAAAGAATCAATACCTGGTAGTTGACTTAAAACTCTCAAAAAAAAAAAAAAACTAATTTTGGGCAAATAATTCAATCTCAAGAAAAAAGGGGGGGGTAATATCTATCTATCTAGCTACACACACACACACACACACACACATACACACACTGTCCTCTTTCTACCTGTCCTCCTTCAGGCCTCTGAAAAGGAAAGGAAGATAACCCCAAGGCAAAGCTACAAAATTTATCACTAGAAATCAAAAATCATTTACATTCTGGAATTCCACAGTCAATACCTGGTAGCTGACTCAAAACTGTCAAAAAAAAATAATGTTGGAAAAGTACTGTCAACCTTGAGAAAAGGTGGGGAGGAGATATGTTAATATCCCCTCCCCACCTTTATATATATGTTTGTGTGTGTGCATGCCTCTATGTGAGGATTATAATTCCACTGTTGCAGATATAACTTCATAGTTCCCAATAAAAGAGTTCAATGGGATGAAGAAATAGCTAATTTCTTTCCCTGTTATCAAAGAGTGGCTACAATGGGGGAAGGAAAAAGAAATTCACTAGAACTACTAACTAGGACCTAGTACTAACTAGAACTACTAACTAGCCACCTGGGTGGGATCTCTCCTAAGTCTGGCAGTCACTCACACCAGGATGCTGATGGTGATGGTGATGCCGACTGCGACAGTGACGTCTGCGATGCCCACGCCCAAGCTGACGCTGAAGCATCTCCATCACTTGGAGGAACTTTTGTTTGTCCCACACTGGCACATCGGAGGCCAGTGCCTTGACCCGAAGGGTCCTATCCTCCGAGAGGAGGACCAGGTCCCCAGCACACAGACGAAGAGGGATTCGCTGCTTTTTACGAGAACGACCTTTATTCACGGTTTTTACTGGCCTGTACTTGAGGCCACATGCTAAGATGTTGTCGTCGTTATTTCCAGGTTGCCTGATGAGATTCTTCTCCTCATAGGCAATGGTTGCAAGCTCCTTCCCACAGGAGCTGAGGGCCCTGAGGTGCCTGTTGCAGAGTTCAAACTCTTTCTCCAGGAAGACAATAGAATCTTGGGCCTGCTGCTGAAGCTCCCTAGCCTTCTGCTCTCCCTGGCGCCCCTTGGACAGGCCCCTCAGCTCATGGACCACAATCAGGGGCACCAGAATGATGTATCTCCTGCTCCCTAACAGCTTGCTCAGGTGCTCCAGGTGGTTGATGAAACAGTTGGTGTCTACTAGCAAGAACCTAGGTTGCCTCTCTTCTTCCACCTGCACCTTCTGAGCCTGGGCCTCCAGAATAGCCTTGATCTTCTCTTGAACTTGATGCCCTTCTGCTATCTGTTGGGCCAAGACCTGTCTCCTAGCCTTCAGGTCTCCGATGTCCCACTTATGTGCTCCCAAAGCCACCAGCAAATCTCTCAGCACATCAACTCTTCTACAGTCAGCCGCGATGACTCGGTCTGAGTTCCGCTCCAGGTAGCAGTGGTCTTGGGGACTAGTCAGCAGTGGGCCAAAGCCCACGAAGAGCTGATCCTCTTCCAGGACGAGACGAGCGAGTCCGTCGCCTGGTTCCTTGAACAAGGGCACCTCTGAAGTCTTCACCACCGCCAGGCTTTTCCAGAACTGACTGAGGGTCTCCTGCACCTCCTGGGCAACGTCTGGGTAGGGATTCCAGGAGGAGGGAGGAGGAGCGCTCCACAGAGGTCGGGAGATCAGCATCCATCCCAACCAAACCTTCACGGTGGGCAGCAGCGTCTTCAGGGCAGAGCCAAAGCAGGAAACCGGGACCTGACCAGGTGGGGGATCCTCCTGAGCTCGCGGAAGCGGCCGCTGCCGAAACCAGGAGGTGCAGCACCTCACCGACAGGTTAAACATGGCCAAGCACAGGGCCGTAGCTTCGCCACGTGACCCAGAAGCCCTGGGCGCCGCGGAACTCTCCTTCTTCTGCGAGTTGTCCACAGCAAACAAGTTGATGGTCAGGAGGCGTAGCATCTGCTGGTTTCCAATGGAAGCGGGGCTCTTCTCCAGCAGGAGCTGGAACTTCTGGAGGACCTCATCGGCCACTGCAGGAAACGTCTCCATTCCAATACCGGTAAACAGCCGCCCGTGGGCTTGCAGAAAACTGCGGGTGAAACTTTGGTGAAGATCCCCAAGGCTCAGACCGCTGCCCAGGCTCAGCCTCTCCGTCCCTTGGGCCCCGCCCTTCGCGGCTTCAAACAGCTGCCTGAGGTTTTCCTTGCTGGAAACGCTGGACCTCGGGGCAGCGCAGCCCCTCATGAAGTAGCACACGGCGTCCAGTTTCCTCTTGGTGGACACCGCCAGCAGGGCCAGCTGGTTATGAGGGTGGCCGTCCCAAGGATCGAGCCGATGAGCTTTGAGGTACCAGCTTCGGGCTTCCCCAAACTTCTGGCTGCCCCGCGTTTGCTCTCTGTACCTGCAAAGATCTCCCAGGCAAATCATCGTCTTCTGGGCACATGTCAGGGCATGCTTCAAGGCTCCCTCGGCCGGCTTGCTGCCAAGGGCCGCCCCATGCAGAATCTCTTCCAGCTGGAAGTCGTGCTTCTTCTGCAGCTTCTCAAGCAGACTGGTAAAGAAGCCAGTGCCCTGCTCCAGCGTTTCCAAGAGGCTCCCCCGAAGGAGCTCTGGGTCCACAGCCCCGGGAGCCTTCAGGAGCTGTCCAAACCTCCCAATCACCTGATGGAAGGCATTCTTCCAAAGCAGCTGACTCACATTGTGCTCTTCAGCAAACTCCGCATTGGCAAGGATGACTCTTCCGTAGAGGCCCAGCAGGTGGTTTCGAAGCATTGCCATCTCCTGCAGGTCCTCTCTGTTCCCAAGGCCCTTACAAAGCAGGCGGCTGAGCTGTGCTTCTTGGGCCCTGGCCTGAAAAAGAACCTGGGCAAGCCCTTGAAACCTGAGCTTCAGTCCCTGCTGTCCTCCTGGCTTCTGGGAGAAAAGGGGCCGCTCAGAGGCTCGGGCTTCAGGAAGAGCAAAGGAGGAGGCCAAGTGGGGGGCAGGGTCCATATGCCCCACAGAGCTTCCTGGGCCCCATGGCCTTGGGATGCAGTGTCTCCCCAAAAGCCGAGGGTCAGCCATCTGGGTGGAGGTGAAGAGATCATAATTGCTGCTCTGGTGGTCTGGGTAGCCAGAGGAATAGGTCTGGGGCTGGAGAGATTTCCTCCAAGCTGCAGGGCAAACTGTGCCATACTGGATGCTCAGAGGGAGTTGCTGGACAGTCTCTGTTGGAGCATTGTTCCAGCCATATCTGGGGACTCCCAGTGCCCATTCTGGGGATGCTGGGCCAGGCAGTGGCAGGTGGTGATGCTGACCAGGAAGATGTGAAGAAATCCCATGGTAGAGTCTGGGAAGCTCCCAGGTGTTTGGTGTTTGGCTCCTCTTCCTGCCAGGGCCTCGCTCCATCTTGCTTGCCATCTTCTCAGTCTTTGCCTGCCCCTCAGCCTCACTGTCTATTCACGATGCTCCAGATAGACAGCAAGTTCACAGGGGGAAAGGCAACCTTCTTGGAGTCTTCCTGGGTATTTCCTGGCTAAGCAATGTTCCTTGATGCTAGGAAGAAAAAGTAATCTTCCTATCTCTGAGTCTCTCTCTCTCTCTCTCTCTCTCTCTCTCTCTCTCTCTCTCTCTCTCTCTCTCTCAATCTCTCTCTCTCTCTCTCAATCTCTCTCTCTCTCTCTCTCTCTCTCTCTCTCTCTCTCTCCAAAGAAGCCACCACAAGTCAGTGATTCCCTGAAATCACTCTTCCAACACCTTGGGCTTGAAAGCAAAAAGGTCAGGAAGATGAGACCCCTCTTTGTCAGTCTGTACTCCTATAGAATGTGAAATGCAGGGAAATCTTCCTAGCTTGTATGAGCTGCTTTTAAGTGCTGAACTGTGTTCTCACCTTCAAGTGTGAACTATGTCCTAACCCTCAGGTGTGAACTGTGTCCTCATCCCAAGTGTGAACTGCATCTTTATCCCAAAGTGTGAACTTTCTTAAAACTCAAGTGTGAACGGGATCCTTACCCCAAAGTGTGAACTATGTCCTTATTCCAAAACCAGGCTGAGATCCCACAAGGACCAGCCCACTTCAGCCCAGACTGCTCTGGCCTAGGTGAAACAACTATCCAGACAAGAAAACCCCAAAAGGTAGGCAGAGAACATCTGGAGAACTGGGGTGAGAGGAGAACAGAGTAGAACCAGCAAGAGACTGTAGCAAGAAACCATGAATAAGCCAAAGCAAGTCACAGCCCGTCACCACACATCTACTGTACAAGGTTCTTAACCTATGTCCAAGCCAACATTCTGACTCTGAGATCCTCCCTGGGCAAAGATTGTTCCAAGCCAACCCACCCCTTGAAATTTCAAGCCTGTGGACTGTAGAAATGGAGATTTGAACCCCGGGCTTCAATTCCCAGAAGCCCTTGGCCACTTACCCAAATGCCTTCTAAGCTCACCTGAAAAGACTCACCTGGGTTGAGAGAGAGCAGGGGTATTTATACTGACTGTCAGGCCCCTCCCACTCTCTCTCTACTTCCTGGACCAGCTGGCAACAAAAGGGGTCATTTGCCCTTAGGCTAAGCCTCCATGGGGTTCGAGGGAATTGGGAGAGAAATAGAAAAGGGAGAGAAGAAGAAACTGTTACACTGAATCATTTTAATGTACTGAGTTTTAACTACTATTAACTACTATTAAATTCTTTTGCTTTTCCCCTATATACACATTGAACAAATATCATTGTAATTAAGCCGATTTATGAAAAAAAAAACAACTTTTCCTTTTTTGACTTTGTAAACTGTCACATAGACGATGGATGGATTTTATCAGAACACGTTACAATTGTATAACAACCTTTGGAAAATTTAATGTGCTATATATCTTAATTGATTTTATAGGGTTTTTTTTTCAATCATGATTTTTAGAATGTTTTTTTAAGAATCTCTGGTCATTTTTGCCTGCCCCTACCAGGAGGTTTAAGGCCCATTCTAGTAGCTGAAGTGAAATGCATTTTTAACCCCCAACCTTCCCACATTTCTAAATATGTGAATGAACTTTTTACCCTGAAAAGTAGCTGCTGGTTTCAGCCTTTTTAACAAGACTCTAAACTCATCTCAGCCCTGCTGCTGAGAGCAGGATTTCGAAGAAGAACAGAACTGACAGGTTTTTGTAAACCTCAAAATTTCTCAGACTTATGAATGTTAGGGGTTTCCCCCACTGGGGAATCTTCTACTTAAAAAAAATTCCCTAGCAGATAGTGAGAATTCTACTTGAATGGGAGGGCTCCTTGTCTTGGGAATATCCCTACTCCACCCTACTTAGGACTGCTTTAGGACAGAGAGCTCCTTGAGAACACTGAAAAGTGCTTTGACCCGTGCTTATGGAAAGACAGGAAGTTCTTTGAGTCATGACTCTTTTAGAGTTGATACAATGGGATACTAAGTACCTATAAAGGTGGGGCAACTTGTAAACTACTTAAACCTAAAAGGGTGATAACTTATTCAGAGTTTTTTTTTAATGAAATTTGTGGACATGGCAACATTTTTTTTTCTGACTTCCTAAAGAGATTAAAACTACTCAGCTGTGAATTCCAAATGGGCGGTGCTTTAGAAACCTCTACAGTGATTGGTAGATGTAAGGACTTAGGGGAGGTGACATAGGAGACTTTGCCCTTCAAAATAAGAGCTTGGAGAAGAGCTGGAGCTGATTCTGAGGGAGCTCATTTTGAGAAGACTCATTCTGAGGATCTCAATTTCTGACTCTCTTTCTGGAGGAGAGCTCCTTGAGGAGCTCCTCTGAGGGGCTCTGTCCCTCTGGGGTGGGAGCTCTGGAGGCTCTTGAGAGAGGCCCTTGGTAGCAATCTCTGGCTGGAAGACTCTTTGAGGAAGGACGCTGGCCTGGTGTCACTAAAATCCTTGTTTAGTCAGTCAGACCTTGTGGTGAGTGTTAAGAAACTGACTGATTTGTCTCTTAAGGCTCAGGTCTAGGCCATATTGGCTTGAGGCCCTTCATACTTATTCCTTTCTTACTCTCTCTCTCTTTCTTTGATTACTCATTTGTATTGTTAATTAAAACCTCTATAAAACCCACTTGACTTGGGTAATTGAATAATTGGGAATATTTCCCTGGCGACCACCTTATATGTGATTTAAAAACCAAGACACTGTAGTGAAACATATTTCTGTGGTCAAATTTACTCACCCTCTCTTATATCTATCACAATTTATATCTTCCACTATTTTAATCACTACAGTTTAAGACCTCAACCATTTTAAATCTCACATTTTATAATATGAAGGTATTGACCTGGATTGAAGAGGTACAGGGGCTACAGGAAGGGCTTGTAACAGGGAACTGAGGAGTTGAAAGGACAGCTGGAATATGACTACTAGTGAGATAAAAGGAGAGAGGTACCCACTGCTGAGAAACTGTCTGTGAAATTACCTCTCTTCTCTCAACCCCCATGAGAGGTACCCTTGGGTAATGTTTGATTAAGGATGACAGGACCAGTGTTTTGAGTGATTTCTGGGAAATAGGGGAGTTTATACCTCAAGACTTGACTGGTAGTTGAACCCAGAAGTCTCCATTGTCTGGCAGGCAAACTGGTCACTTGGCTTTCATTGTTTTATGCTATGCTAAAGGCTAGCTTAGCCACCTGTATCTCTTTCTTTGTTTTCCCTTCAATATGCATCTGACTGTGAACTTCTAATTTTAAGTAGTTTAATAATTAGGGTAAATCAAGAAAGGGGATAGGAGAACCTTGCTTCTTCTTCAGCTGAGCCAAGCTGGAACAGCTTCAGCTTTCTGGGTCTTCTACCTAGCTAGTCACAGCCTCTCTCTTACTAAACAAAAGGCAAGTGTCTTTCTAGGGAAGGTCAAGGGATGGAAAGGATCTTCAGGGTAACCCCCTAAAGTTAAGGGATCAACCTCTTTCAGCAACTTACTTTTGTCTTGTTCTTCCTTTACTGGATGATCTCAAACATTCGGGAACCTCCCTCTTCCTCCAGGGTAAGGGAATGGAGTCATTGTATTACACAGGTTGGGATACTGCCAAGAGCTGGGTCCAGCTCACTTGTTGCTCCAGGGCTTCTCAGCAGGTTAATGAATGGTTAGGACAAAATTTTTTTTTAAATAATGGGGGTGGGGGGGAGACAGCTGTGACTGTAAGTCAGCCAGGGACAAGCTTTGCTCTCCTCTCACCTCTGTGACCCAGATGTTCTCTGCCTACCTTTTGGGTTTTTCTTTTCTTGATAGTTGTTCCCAGCAGTATTCCCAGCAGTTTTCATCGAATAGTGGATTTTTGTCCCAAAAGCTGGGATCTTTGGGTTTATCGTATACTGTCTTGCTGAGGTCGCAGTTTCTTTATTTGCTTAATTAGGATGGCAAATGTAAATTGGTTCATCAGAGATCTCCCTCATCTTAGTAATTTTAGTTCTATAATTTAATACTTAGAGAAAGATTATGTGTGAGTATTGTGTATGTGTACTGTGTGTGAAGAATAACATGTTTTATGTATAAACATTCACAAAGGTCAAGATAGGAGCATAGATGTGTATGGGTATATATATGTACATCCACATATATACAACATACACACAGATGGATACACAAAATAATTATTGGAAGAAGTATACTTTAATAGATAGATATCTAGTTTATGAATCAAGAAGATCCCAACTTAGCTTTTGCTTCTGACAAAGAATGCAAGTTGGGAAAGTTATTTATTTTCTGTGTCCCTGATAATTTTTAAGACTACAAATTACTTAAGTTCTGAATAATAGTTACAGTTCTTTGTTGCTAAAGGGAGTTTCATCCTGGGGTGTTTCTTGTTCTGAGATGTAATAGGAAAAGATCTCTTTCCCACTTCCATTTCATTCAGATCCTTAACCCTCCCTACCATTAAAAACAAGCAGTATTAAAATCTCTTTGAATGAACTAATTTCAATATTAAATAAGAACATGAATGCAAAAATTTTAAGGATTTCAATAAGGTCAGAGTGTTTATATTCCTATATGGAAAGATATCTGTAACCCTTTAAAATTGTTATTATTATCATAGTATTTAGAGAAATATACATAGACAGATGGTGTGATAATAAGGTTTTTATAATGACATGAAAAAAAATCTAGGCCTGAAAAACATGATTGTACTAAGAGAGATGGGAAGAAAGAATTAAAATGAGGTAAATTGTATCATATAAAGATGTGTGGTGAAACTATTACAGTGGACAGGTGGATGAGGGGGTGATGGGTAATACTTAAACCTTATTCTCATTGGAATTGATTCAACGAGGGAAGAAGAGCCAAATTCATTGGGGTATAGAATATTAGATTACCCTATAGAGAAATAGAAGGTGAATAAGAAAGAGAGAGGTGAAGAGAGAAGTAATAAAAGGGAGGGAGATGTTGAGGGTACGATTAAAAGACTATAAAGAAAGAGGAGGGAATAAGAAGGGTGTGGTAAGATGGGGAGTAATATAAGGGAGGAAAAAGTGGGAGAGTGATTAAAAGCAAGCACTGGTGTGGAGGGAAAAAGTGAAAGGAGTGTGTGTCTAAAGTAAATTTCTTAGGTCTTGGAGGTGGAGTCAAGATGGTGGCATAGAAGCAGCAAAAGGTCAGACCTCTGAATACCCTTCCTTACCAATTACAAACTAAATGCTCCTAGGGGACTGAAAATCAAACCTAACAACAAGTCAGAGCCAAGGAACCCACCTGCTGGACTCAATTCAAAAGGTACACCCTTCAAAAGCCAGAATTCGAGAACACTTGGGTTTAAGGGGAAGGCAGAAGGAAGGTCCCAGGAACCCCCACCCCACACCTAGAGCGCTAAGTCTCCAGCTGCAGCAGAAATCTCTGGACAGGCAAAGGCACTGGTCTTGAGGGAGTACCTTGCAGGCAGGGCTGTGCCAGGCTTAGAACGTCCAACACAGGTGGTAAGGAAGGAACTGGAGAGGGAGCGCAGAGCAGGCAGCCTGGTCACAGTGGCAGAGACCCTCAATATTGCCCCAGCCTTCCAGGACTCAGAGTACACCCAGCCCAACCCAGCTGAATTTAATCCCAACAAAAGAGTTCAGGGAAGCCCAAGCTCCAACACCCCTCCCTCACAGACTGATGGACTTTAATCAAATCAAAAGTCTCCATAGGACAGGGAAGCTCAAACTCCAACACCCCTCCCCCAAAGACTGCACTGAGAGATCTGACAAAGCTCCAAGAGGGGAGACTGGCAGAAAACCCCAAATCCCCCCCCCCAAAATGAAAGGAGCAAGAGCATAGACAAATATAGTGAGCATAGAAGGGGTAAATATGAGGAAACAACAGAAAAAGAAGAAAGAAACTACAATTGATAGCTTCTGTACAGGAAATGAACAAAGACCAAATGGAACAGAGGAGGAGGCAAGCAATAAAACAGAAATCCCAGCAAATTGGATACAGACTTTGGAAGAACTCAAAATGCAATTCAAAACACAATTAAGAGAAGCTGAAGACAATTGGGAAAAGAAATTAAAAACTATGATAAGTCATCTGGAAACAGAAAATAGTGTCTTGAAAGCCAAAATCAACCAGCTTGAAAATGAGGTAAAGGAGATGAAAGATGAGGCAAAGAAGATGAATGATGAGGCAAAGGAGATGAAAGATGAGGTAAAGAGAATGAAAGATGACCTCCAAAGAAGATCAGACCAGAAGGAGAAGGATGACCAAAAAGCCAGGGATGAAATCTATTCTTTAAAACCAGAACACAACAACAAGAATTAAGTGACCATACAAGGCAGCAGGACACTTTAAAACAAAACCAAAAGAATGAAAAAAATTGAGGAAAATATGAAACATCTCATTCACAAAAGAGAGGATTTAGAAAATCATTTGAGGAGAGATAATTTAAGAATCATTGGTCTACAGAAAACATGACAAAAGAAAAAGCCTGCACTACAGGAAATTATCCAAGAAAACTGCCCCGATATTCTAGAACAACAGGGAAACGTGGAAATTAAAAGAATCCACAGACCAACTCCTGTACTTAATCCTCAACTGACAACACCCAGGAATGTTATAGCCAAATTCAAGAACTATCAGACCAAAGAAAAAATATTACAAACTGCCAAGAAGAAGTAATTCAGATACTATGGAACCACAGTTCCATCTGGCTGCATCTACTCTGAAAGACTGAAAGGCATGGAATATGATATTCTGGAAAACAAGGAAACTAGGTCTACAACCAATAATCAAAATACCCAGCAAAACTGACTATATCATTAGAGGGGAAAGTATGGTCATTCAACAAAATAGACGAGTTCCAAGAATTTGTAAAGAAAAGACCAGACCTGAAGAGAAAATGTGATGCCCAAGCACAGAACTCAAGAGAATCATCAAAAAGTAATTAAAAAAGAGGGGAAAAAAGAAAAACAAAACAACTTTTTTAAGAGACTCAACAACTTAAAATGATATGTATCTCTATAAGAAAAGAGGTCAATGGTAACTCTTAAAAATTGTTATTATCGGGGACAGCTGGGTAGCTCAGTGGATTGAGAGCCAGCCCTAGAGAAGGGAGGTCCTAGGTTCAAATCTGGCCTCAGACACTTCCCAGCTGTGTGACCCTGGGCAAGTCACTTGACCCCCATTGCCTAGCCCTTACCACTCTTCTGCCTTGGAGCCAATACACACTAATGACTCCAAGACAGAAGGTAAGAGTTTAAAAAAAAATTGTTATTAACACCTGGGCAGCTAGAAGAATTACACTTAGAGGGAACAGTGACAAACTATATAGGAAGAAATGATAAGACATAAATAGGTACATAGATATATGTATGTATAAATACATAAACATGTGCATATATATATATATATACACACACACACACACACACAACTAGAGCTAAAAAAGAGGTTAATACTAAAAGAAATGGGAAAAGAAACAAAAGTGGGTAAATTTATATGTCACAGAGAAGCTCATGGTGGGAGGGGGGAGAACATCAATACACCAGAAGTATATATTGGGGATAGGAAATACTCAACTCTTACATGCATTAAAATTGACTGAAAGAGGGAAAAACAATCCAATCCATTGGGGCAGAGAATAGATTTGTTCCCTATTGGGGAGTAGAAGGGTAACAAACGAACTGGTGGGGAGGGAAGCAGCACAAGGGAGGGAGAGGATAGGAGGTAGTTTTAAAAAACACTGCAAAGAAAATAAAAGGGGGATAAGAAGGGAGGAGGTAGAAAGGGAAGTAAAATAAGAGTGGAAACTAGGGGGATTGACTAGAAATAAACATTGGTGTACAAGGAACTAGTGAAAGAAGAAAAGGCAGGACTAGGAGTAGAAATCAAAATACTGGGAAATACACAAATGGTATTCATAACTCTGAATGTGAATGGAATGAACTCACTCAAAAATGCAAGAGAATAGCAGAGTGAATTAGAATCCAAAACCCTACCATATGCTGTCTACAAGAAACACACGTGAGCAAGTTAGATACACATAGGATGAAAGTAAGAGGATGAAGCCAAATCTATTGGGCATCAACTGATAAAAAGAAAGCTTAGTTGCAATCATGATATCTGACAAAGTCAAAGTAAAAATAAGGTAATACCCAATGAAATTGCATGTTGGCTGTGGGAAGGGTGGTGGAGGGGAGGGAGGGAAATAATGTTATTATTGTAACCAAGGAATAATCTTCTAAATTGATTAAATAAACTAATTGAAATGGGAAGAAAAAGACCAAAAAATGTAAAGTAAATTTCTCTCTCTCTCATTGGGCTTAAACTGACACACACAAAAAGCAGGAGTAGTAATTACGATCTCAACAAAAGGAAAAGAAAAAACATCTGATTAAAAGAGATAAGGAAAGTGATTACATCTTTCTTAAAGGTAGTATAGACAATGAAGAAGCATATATACACCAAATGATATAACATCCAGATTTCTAAAGGAGAAGCCAATGGAGCTTAAGGAGGAAACAGATAGTAAAACTATGCTAGTGGGGAACCTCAACTTTCCCCTATCAGAATTTTATGATATTATATGTAAATTAGGGAAACATAGAATAGTTTACCTGTCAGATCTTTAGAGAAGGGAAGAATTTATGACCAAACAAGATATAGAAGGTATAAGGAATAGGGGAGTCATTAATAGTGAACCCCTGCACCCAGGCATGAAAAAAAAATTTAAAAAATAAGTAAAAAATTAAAAAAATTAAAAATTAAAAAAAATCAGAAGCCAGAGGAAAGATGCAAAGATGGTGGCTATATTGACTTCTGCCTAAAAGGGGAAATCTCTTAAGCTAGGAAGCTCAAGAAAATGCCTAATTATGAAACTTGAGACCCTGAATTTATAGTTCCCAAATACAAACCCCATCTCCCTCCCACCACATCCATCCAGTCAGATTCAGGTCACCTACATCTTGATGAAAGGCAGTAAAAGCTAGGAAGAAAAATATCAGTACTTAACCATATGCACCAAATGGTATAGCATTCAGATTTTGAAAGAAGAAACTTTTGGAGCATGAAGAGGAAATAGGTAGTAAAAAAACCTAGTGAGAGACCTCAACCTTCCTAATACAAAACCCATCACTAGAAATTAAAAAAAAATTAATTACATTCTGGAATTCCACAAAAAGAATCAATACCTGGTAGTTGACTTAAAACTCTCAAAAAAAAAAAAAAAACTAATGTTGGGCAAATAATTCAATCTCAAGAAAAAAGGGGGGGGGTAATATCTATCTATCTAGCTACACACACACACACACACACACACATACACACACTGTCTTCTTTCTACCTGTCCTCCTTCAGGTCTCTGAAAAGGAAAGGAAGATAACCCCAAGGCAAAGCTACAAAATTTATCACTAGAAATCAAAAATCATTTACATTCTGGAATTCCACAGTCAATACCTGGTAGCTGACTCAAAACTGTCAAAAAAAAAATAATGTTGGAAAAGTACTGTCAACCTTGAGAAAAGGTGGGGAGGAGATATGTTAATATCCCCTCCCCACCTTTATATATATGTTTGTGTGTGTGCATGCCTCTATGTGAGGATTATAATTCCACTGTTGCAGATATAACTTCATAGTTCCCAATAAAAGAGTTCAATGGGATGAAGAAATAGCTAATTTCTTTCCCTGTTATCAAAGAGTGGCTACAATGGGGGAAGGAAAAAGAAATTCACTAGAACTACTAACTAGGACCTAGTACTAACTAGAACTACTAACTAGCCACCTGGGTGGGATCTCTCCTAAGTCTGGCAGTCACTCACACCAGGATGCTGATGGTGATGGTGATGCCGACTGCGACAGTGACGTCTGCGATGCCCACGCCCAAGCTGACGCTGAAGCATCTCCATCACTTGGAGGAACTTTTGTTTGTCCCACACTGGCACATCGGAGGCCAGTGCCTTGACCCGAAGGGTCCTATCCTCCGAGAGGAGGACCAGGTCCCCAGCACACAGACGAAGAGGGATTCGCTGCTTTTTACGAGAACGACCTTTATTCACGGTTTTTACTGGCCTGTACTTGAGGCCACATGCTAAGATGTTGTCGTCGTTATTTCCAGGTTGCCTGATGAGATTCTTCTCCTCATAGGCAATGGTTGCAAGCTCCTTCCCACAGGAGCTGAGGGCCCTGAGGTGCCTGTTGCAGAGTTCAAACTCTTTCTCCAGGAAGACAATAGAATCTTGGGCCTGCTGCTGAAGCTCCCTAGCCTTCTGCTCTCCCTGGCGCCCCTTGGACAGGCCCCTCAGCTCATGGACCACAATCAGGGGCACCAGAATGATGTATCTCCTGCTCCCTAACAGCTTGCTCAGGTGCTCCAGGTGGTTGATGAAACAGTTGGTGTCTACTAGCAAGAACCTAGGTTGCCTCTCTTCTTCCACCTGCACCTTCTGAGCCTGGGCCTCCAGAATAGCCTTGATCTTCTCTTGAACTTGATGCCCTTCTGCTATCTGTTGGGCCAAGACCTGTCTCCTAGCCTTCAGGTCTCCGATGTCCCACTTATGTGCTCCCAAAGCCACCAGCAAATCTCTCAGCACATCAACTCTTCTACAGTCAGCCGCGATGACTCGGTCTGAGTTCCGCTCCAGGTAGCAGTGGTCTTGGGACTAGTCAGCAGTGGGCCAAAGCCCACGAAGAGCTGATCCTCTTCCAGGACGAGGACGAGCGAGTCCGTCGCCTGGTTCCTTGAACAAGGGCACCTCTGAAGTCTTCACCACCGCCAGGCTTTTCCAGAAACTGACTGAGGGTCTCCTGCACCTCCTGGGCAACGTCTGGGTAGGGATTCCAGGAGGAGGAGGAGGAGCGCTCCACAGAGGTCGGGAGATCAGCATCCATCCCAACCAAACCTTCACGGTGGGCAGCAGCGTCTTCAGGGCAGAGCCAAAGCAGGAAACCGGGACCTGACCAGGTGGGGGATCCTCCTGAGCTCGCGGAAGCGGCCGCTGCCGAAACCAGGAGGTGCAGCACCTCACCGACAGGTTAAACATGGCCAAGCACAGGGCCGTAGCTTCGCCACGTGACCCAGAAGCCTGGGCGCCGCGGAACTCTCCTTCTTCTGCGAGTTGTCCACAGCAAACAAGTTGATGGTCAGGAGGCGTAGCATCTGCTGGTTTCCAATGGAAGCGGGGCTCTTCTCCAGCAGGAGCTGGAACTTCTGGAGGACCTCATCGGCCACTGCAGGAAACGTCTCCATTCCAATACCGGTAAACAGCCGCCCGTGGGCTTGCAGAAAACTGCGGGGTGAAACTTTGGTGAAGATCCCCAAGGCTCAGACCGCTGCCCAGGCTCAGCCTCTCCGTCCCTTGGGCCCCGCCCTTCGCGGCTTCAAACAGCTGCCTGAGGTTTTCCTTGCTGGAAACGCTGGACCTCTGGGGCAGCGCAGCCCTCATGAAGTAGCACCACGGCGTCCAGTTTCCTCTTGGTGGACACCGCCAGCAGGGCCAGCTGGTTATGAGGGTGGCCGTCCCAAGGATCGAGCCGATGAGCTTTGATGGTACCAGCTTCGGGCTTCCCCAAACTTCTGGCTGCCCCGCGTTTGCTCTCTGTACCTGCAAAGATCTCCCAGGCAAATCATCGTCTTCTGGGCACATGTCAGGGCATGCTTCAAGGCTCCCTCGGCCGGCTTGCTGCCAAGGGCCGCCCCATGCAGAATCTCTTCCAGCTGGAAGTCGTGCTTCTTCTGCAGCTTCTCAAGCAGACTGGTAAAGAAGCCAGTGCCCTGCTCCAGCGTTTCCAAGAGGCTCCCCCGAAGGAGCTCTGGGTCCACAGCCCCGGGAGCCTTCAGGAGCTGTCCAAACCTCCCAATCACCTGATGGAAGGCATTCTTCCAAAGCAGCTGACTCACATTGTGCTCTTCAGCAAACTCCGCATTGGCAAGGATGACTCTTCCGTAGAGGCCCAGCAGGTGGTTTCGAAGCATTGCCATCTCCTGCAGGTCCTCTCTGTTCCCAAGGCCCTTACAAAGCAGGCGGCTGAGCTGTGCTTCTTGGGCCCTGGCCTGAAAAAGAACCTGGGCAAGCCCTTGAAACCTGAGCTTCAGTCCCTGCTGTCCTCCTGGCTTCTGGGAGAAAAGGGGCCGCTCAGAGGCTCGGGCTTCAGGAAGAGCAAAGGAGGAGGCCAAGTGGGGGGCAGGGTCCATATGCCCCACAGAGCTTCCTGGGCCCCATGGCCTTGGGATGCAGTGTCTCCCCAAAAGCCGAGGGTCAGCCATCTGGGTGGAGGTGAAGAGATCATAATTGCTGCTCTGGTGGTCTGGGTAGCCAGAGGAATAGGTCTGGGGCTGGAGAGATTTCCTCCAAGCTGCAGGGCAAACTGTGCCATACTGGATGCTCAGAGGGAGTTGCTGGACAGTCTCTGTTGGAGCATTGTTCCAGCCATATCTGGGGACTCCCAGTGCCCATTCTGGGGATGCTGGGCCAGGCAGTGGCAGGTGGTGATGCTGACCAGGAAGATGTGAAGAAATCCCATGGTAGAGTCTGGGAAGCTCCCAGGTGTTTGGTGTTTGGCTCCTCTTCCTGCCAGGGCCTCGCTCCATCTTGCTTGCCATCTTCTCAGTCTTTGCCTGCCCCTCAGCCTCACTGTCTATTCACGATGCTCCAGATAGACAGCAAGTTCACAGGGGGAAAGGCAACCTTCTTGGAGTCTTCCTGGGTATTTCCTGGCTAAGCAATGTTCCTTGATGCTAGGAAGAAAAAGTAATCTTCCTATCTCTGAGTCTCTCTCTCTCTCTCTCTCTCTCTCTCTCTCTCTCTCTCTCTCTCAATCTCTCTCTCTCTCTCTCAATCTCTCTCTCTCTCTCTCTCTCTCTCTCTCTCTCTCTCCAAAGAAGCCACCACAAGTCAGTGATTCCCTGAAATCACTCTTCCAACACCTTGGGCTTGAAAGCAAAAAGGTCAGGAAGATGAGACCCCTCTTTGTCAGTCTGTACTCCTATAGAATGTGAAATGCAGGGAAATCTTCCTAGCTTGTATGAGCTGCTTTTAAGTGCTGAACTGTGTTCTCACCTTCAAGTGTGAACTATGTCCTAACCCTCAGGTGTGAACTGTGTCCTCATCCCAAGTGTGAACTGCATCTTTATCCCAAAGTGTGAACTTTCTTAAAACTCAAGTGTGAACGGGATCCTTACCCCAAAGTGTGAACTATGTCCTTATTCCAAAACCAGGCTGAGATCCCACAAGGACCAGCCCACTTCAGCCCAGACTGCTCTGGCCTAGGTGAAACAACTATCCAGACAAGAAAACCCCAAAAGGTAGGCAGAGAACATCTGGAGAACTGGGGTGAGAGGAGAACAGAGTAGAACCAGCAAGAGACTGTAGCAAGAAACCATGAATAAGCCAAAGCAAGTCACAGCCCGTCACCACACATCTACTGTACAAGGTTCTTAACCTATGTCCAAGCCAACATTCTGACTCTGAGATCCTCCCTGGGCAAAGATTGTTCCAAGCCAACCCACCCCTTGAAATTTCAAGCCTGTGGACTGTAGAAATGGAGATTTGAACCCCGGGCTTCAATTCCCAGAAGCCCTTGGCCACTTACCCAAATGCCTTCTAAGCTCACCTGAAAAGACTCACCTGGGTTGAGAGAGAGCAGGGGTATTTATACTGACTGTCAGGCCCCTCCCACTCTCTCTCTACTTCCTGGACCAGCTGGCAACAAAAGGGGTCATTTGCCCTTAGGCTAAGCCTCCATGGGGTTCGAGGGAATTGGGAGAGAAATAGAAAAGGGAGAGAAGAAGAAACTGTTACACTGAATCATTTTAATGTACTGAGTTTTAACTACTATTAACTACTATTAAATTCTTTTGCTTTTCCCCTATATACACATTGAACAAATATCATTGTAATTAAGCCGATTTATGAAAAAAAAAACAACTTTTCCTTTTTTGACTTTGTAAACTGTCACATAGACGATGGATGGATTTTATCAGAACACGTTACAATTGTATAACAACCTTTGGAAAATTTAATGTGCTATATATCTTAATTGATTTTATAGGGTTTTTTTTTTCAATCATGATTTTTAGAATGTTTTTTTAAGAATCTCTGGTCATTTTTGCCTGCCCCTACCAGGAGGTTTAAGGCCCATTCTAGTAGCTGAAGTGAAATGCATTTTTAACCCCCAACCTTCC
The DNA here is from genome assembly GCF_027887165.1 of Monodelphis domestica. Taxonomy (NCBI): domain Eukaryota; kingdom Metazoa; phylum Chordata; class Mammalia; order Didelphimorphia; family Didelphidae; genus Monodelphis; species Monodelphis domestica. The sequence continues at coordinate 37,465,133 of NC_077232.1, forward strand.
CACATTTCTAAATATGTGAATGAACTTTTTACCCTGAAAAGTAGCTGCTGGTTTCAGCCTTTTTAACAAGACTCTAAACTCATCTCAGCCCTGCTGCTGAGAGCAGGATTTCGAAGAAGAACAGAACTGACAGGTTTTTGTAAACCTCAAAATTTCTCAGACTTATGAATGTTAGGGGTTTCCCCCACTGGGGAATCTTCTACTTAAAAAAAATTCCCTAGCAGATAGTGAGAATTCTACTTGAATGGGAGGGCTCCTTGTCTTGGGAATATCCCTACTCCACCCTACTTAGGACTGCTTTAGGACAGAGAGCTCCTTGAGAACACTGAAAAGTGCTTTGACCCGTGCTTATGGAAAGACAGGAAGTTCTTTGAGTCATGACTCTTTTAGAGTTGATACAATGGGATACTAAGTACCTATAAAGGTGGGGCAACTTGTAAACTACTTAAACCTAAAAGGGTGATAACTTATTCAGAGTTTTTTTTTAATGAAATTTGTGGACATGGCAACATTTTTTTTTCTGACTTCCTAAAGAGATTAAAACTACTCAGCTGTGAATTCCAAATGGGCGGTGCTTTAGAAACCTCTACAGTGATTGGTAGATGTAAGGACTTAGGGGAGGTGACATAGGAGACTTTGCCCTTCAAAATAAGAGCTTGGAGAAGAGCTGGAGCTGATTCTGAGGGAGCTCATTTTGAGAAGACTCATTCTGAGGATCTCAATTTCTGACTCTCTTTCTGGAGGAGAGCTCCTTGAGGAGCTCCTCTGAGGGGCTCTGTCCCTCTGGGGTGGGAGCTCTGGAGGCTCTTGAGAGAGGCCCTTGGTAGCAATCTCTGGCTGGAAGACTCTTTGAGGAAGGACGCTGGCCTGGTGTCACTAAAATCCTTGTTTAGTCAGTCAGACCTTGTGGTGAGTGTTAAGAAACTGACTGATTTGTCTCTTAAGGCTCAGGTCTAGGCCATATTGGCTTGAGGCCCTTCATACTTATTCCTTTCTTACTCTCTCTCTCTTTCTTTGATTACTCATTTGTATTGTTAATTAAAACCTCTATAAAACCCACTTGACTTGGGTAATTGAATAATTGGGAATATTTCCCTGGCGACCACCTTATATGTGATTTAAAAACCAAGACACTGTAGTGAAACATATTTCTGTGGTCAAATTTACTCACCCTCTCTTATATCTATCACAATTTATATCTTCCACTATTTTAATCACTACAGTTTAAGACCTCAACCATTTTAAATCTCACATTTTATAATATGAAGGTATTGACCTGGATTGAAGAGGTACAGGGGCTACAGGAAGGGCTTGTAACAGGGAACTGAGGAGTTGAAAGGACAGCTGGAATATGACTACTAGTGAGATAAAAGGAGAGAGGTACCCACTGCTGAGAAACTGTCTGTGAAATTACCTCTCTTCTCTCAACCCCCATGAGAGGTACCCTTGGGTAATGTTTGATTAAGGATGACAGGACCAGTGTTTTGAGTGATTTCTGGGAAATAGGGGAGTTTATACCTCAAGACTTGACTGGTAGTTGAACCCAGAAGTCTCCATTGTCTGGCAGGCAAACTGGTCACTTGGCTTTCATTGTTTTATGCTATGCTAAAGGCTAGCTTAGCCACCTGTATCTCTTTCTTTGTTTTCCCTTCAATATGCATCTGACTGTGAACTTCTAATTTTAAGTAGTTTAATAATTAGGGTAAATCAAGAAAGGGGATAGGAGAACCTTGCTTCTTCTTCAGCTGAGCCAAGCTGGAACAGCTTCAGCTTTCTGGGTCTTCTACCTAGCTAGTCACAGCCTCTCTCTTACTAAACAAAAGGCAAGTGTCTTTCTAGGGAAGGTCAAGGGATGGAAAGGATCTTCAGGGTAACCCCCTAAAGTTAAGGGATCAACCTCTTTCAGCAACTTACTTTTGTCTTGTTCTTCCTTTACTGGATGATCTCAAACATTCGGGAACCTCCCTCTTCCTCCAGGGTAAGGGAATGGAGTCATTGTATTACACAGGTTGGGATACTGCCAAGAGCTGGGTCCAGCTCACTTGTTGCTCCAGGGCTTCTCAGCAGGTTAATGAATGGTTAGGACAAAATTTTTTTTTAAATAATGGGGGTGGGGGGGAGACAGCTGTGACTGTAAGTCAGCCAGGGACAAGCTTTGCTCTCCTCTCACCTCTGTGACCCAGATGTTCTCTGCCTACCTTTTGGGTTTTTCTTTTCTTGATAGTTGTTCCCAGCAGTATTCCCAGCAGTTTTCATCGAATAGTGGATTTTTGTCCCAAAAGCTGGGATCTTTGGGTTTATCGTATACTGTCTTGCTGAGGTCGCAGTTTCTTTATTTGCTTAATTAGGATGGCAAATGTAAATTGGTTCATCAGAGATCTCCCTCATCTTAGTAATTTTAGTTCTATAATTTAATACTTAGAGAAAGATTATGTGTGAGTATTGTGTATGTGTACTGTGTGTGAAGAATAACATGTTTTATGTATAAACATTCACAAAGGTCAAGATAGGAGCATAGATGTGTATGGGTATATATATGTACATCCACATATATACAACATACACACAGATGGATACACAAAATAATTATTGGAAGAAGTATACTTTAATAGATAGATATCTAGTTTATGAATCAAGAAGATCCCAACTTAGCTTTTGCTTCTGACAAAGAATGCAAGTTGGGAAAGTTATTTATTTTCTGTGTCCCTGATAATTTTTAAGACTACAAATTACTTAAGTTCTGAATAATAGTTACAGTTCTTTGTTGCTAAAGGGAGTTTCATCCTGGGGTGTTTCTTGTTCTGAGATGTAATAGGAAAAGATCTCTTTCCCACTTCCATTTCATTCAGATCCTTAACCCTCCCTACCATTAAAAACAAGCAGTATTAAAATCTCTTTGAATGAACTAATTTCAATATTAAATAAGAACATGAATGCAAAAATTTTAAGGATTTCAATAAGGTCAGAGTGTTTATATTCCTATATGGAAAGATATCTGTAACCCTTTAAAATTGTTATTATTATCATAGTATTTAGAGAAATATACATAGACAGATGGTGTGATAATAAGGTTTTTATAATGACATGAAAAAAAATCTAGGCCTGAAAAACATGATTGTACTAAGAGAGATGGGAAGAAAGAATTAAAATGAGGTAAATTGTATCATATAAAGATGTGTGGTGAAACTATTACAGTGGACAGGTGGATGAGGGGGTGATGGGTAATACTTAAACCTTATTCTCATTGGAATTGATTCAACGAGGGAAGAAGAGCCAAATTCATTGGGGTATAGAATATTAGATTACCCTATAGAGAAATAGAAGGTGAATAAGAAAGAGAGAGGTGAAGAGAGAAGTAATAAAAGGGAGGGAGATGTTGAGGGTACGATTAAAAGACTATAAAGAAAGAGGAGGGAATAAGAAGGGTGTGGTAAGATGGGGAGTAATATAAGGGAGGAAAAAGTGGGAGAGTGATTAAAAGCAAGCACTGGTGTGGAGGGAAAAAGTGAAAGGAGTGTGTGTCTAAAGTAAATTTCTTAGGTCTTGGAGGTGGAGTCAAGATGGTGGCATAGAAGCAGCAAAAGGTCAGACCTCTGAATACCCTTCCTTACCAATTACAAACTAAATGCTCCTAGGGGACTGAAAATCAAACCTAACAACAAGTCAGAGCCAAGGAACCCACCTGCTGGACTCAATTCAAAAGGTACACCCTTCAAAAGCCAGAATTCGAGAACACTTGGGTTTAAGGGGAAGGCAGAAGGAAGGTCCCAGGAACCCCCACCCCACACCTAGAGCGCTAAGTCTCCAGCTGCAGCAGAAATCTCTGGACAGGCAAAGGCACTGGTCTTGAGGGAGTACCTTGCAGGCAGGGCTGTGCCAGGCTTAGAACGTCCAACACAGGTGGTAAGGAAGGAACTGGAGAGGGAGCGCAGAGCAGGCAGCCTGGTCACAGTGGCAGAGACCCTCAATATTGCCCCAGCCTTCCAGGACTCAGAGTACACCCAGCCCAACCCAGCTGAATTTAATCCCAACAAAAGAGTTCAGGGAAGCCCAAGCTCCAACACCCCTCCCTCACAGACTGATGGACTTTAATCAAATCAAAAGTCTCCATAGGACAGGGAAGCTCAAACTCCAACACCCCTCCCCCAAAGACTGCACTGAGAGATCTGACAAAGCTCCAAGAGGGGAGACTGGCAGAAAACCCCAAATCCCCCCCCCCAAAATGAAAGGAGCAAGAGCATAGACAAATATAGTGAGCATAGAAGGGGTAAATATGAGGAAACAACAGAAAAAGAAGAAAGAAACTACAATTGATAGCTTCTGTACAGGAAATGAACAAAGACCAAATGGAACAGAGGAGGAGGCAAGCAATAAAACAGAAATCCCAGCAAATTGGATACAGACTTTGGAAGAACTCAAAATGCAATTCAAAACACAATTAAGAGAAGCTGAAGACAATTGGGAAAAGAAATTAAAAACTATGATAAGTCATCTGGAAACAGAAAATAGTGTCTTGAAAGCCAAAATCAACCAGCTTGAAAATGAGGTAAAGGAGATGAAAGATGAGGCAAAGAAGATGAATGATGAGGCAAAGGAGATGAAAGATGAGGTAAAGAGAATGAAAGATGACCTCCAAAGAAGATCAGACCAGAAGGAGAAGGATGACCAAAAAGCCAGGGATGAAATCTATTCTTTAAAACCAGAACACAACAACAAGAATTAAGTGACCATACAAGGCAGCAGGACACTTTAAAACAAAACCAAAAGAATGAAAAAAATTGAGGAAAATATGAAACATCTCATTCACAAAAGAGAGGATTTAGAAAATCATTTGAGGAGAGATAATTTAAGAATCATTGGTCTACAGAAAACATGACAAAAGAAAAAGCCTGCACTACAGGAAATTATCCAAGAAAACTGCCCCGATATTCTAGAACAACAGGGAAACGTGGAAATTAAAAGAATCCACAGACCAACTCCTGTACTTAATCCTCAACTGACAACACCCAGGAATGTTATAGCCAAATTCAAGAACTATCAGACCAAAGAAAAAATATTACAAACTGCCAAGAAGAAGTAATTCAGATACTATGGAACCACAGTTCCATCTGGCTGCATCTACTCTGAAAGACTGAAAGGCATGGAATATGATATTCTGGAAAACAAGGAAACTAGGTCTACAACCAATAATCAAAATACCCAGCAAAACTGACTATATCATTAGAGGGGAAAGTATGGTCATTCAACAAAATAGACGAGTTCCAAGAATTTGTAAAGAAAAGACCAGACCTGAAGAGAAAATGTGATGCCCAAGCACAGAACTCAAGAGAATCATCAAAAAGTAATTAAAAAAGAGGGGAAAAAAGAAAAACAAAACAACTTTTTTAAGAGACTCAACAACTTAAAATGATATGTATCTCTATAAGAAAAGAGGTCAATGGTAACTCTTAAAAATTGTTATTATCGGGGACAGCTGGGTAGCTCAGTGGATTGAGAGCCAGCCCTAGAGAAGGGAGGTCCTAGGTTCAAATCTGGCCTCAGACACTTCCCAGCTGTGTGACCCTGGGCAAGTCACTTGACCCCCATTGCCTAGCCCTTACCACTCTTCTGCCTTGGAGCCAATACACACTAATGACTCCAAGACAGAAGGTAAGAGTTTAAAAAAAAATTGTTATTAACACCTGGGCAGCTAGAAGAATTACACTTAGAGGGAACAGTGACAAACTATATAGGAAGAAATGATAAGACATAAATAGGTACATAGATATATGTATGTATAAATACATAAACATGTGCATATATATATATATATACACACACACACACACACACAACTAGAGCTAAAAAAGAGGTTAATACTAAAAGAAATGGGAAAAGAAACAAAAGTGGGTAAATTTATATGTCACAGAGAAGCTCATGGTGGGAGGGGGGAGAACATCAATACACCAGAAGTATATATTGGGGATAGGAAATACTCAACTCTTACATGCATTAAAATTGACTGAAAGAGGGAAAAACAATCCAATCCATTGGGGCAGAGAATAGATTTGTTCCCTATTGGGGAGTAGAAGGGTAACAAACGAACTGGTGGGGAGGGAAGCAGCACAAGGGAGGGAGAGGATAGGAGGTAGTTTTAAAAAACACTGCAAAGAAAATAAAAGGGGGATAAGAAGGGAGGAGGTAGAAAGGGAAGTAAAATAAGAGTGGAAACTAGGGGGATTGACTAGAAATAAACATTGGTGTACAAGGAACTAGTGAAAGAAGAAAAGGCAGGACTAGGAGTAGAAATCAAAATACTGGGAAATACACAAATGGTATTCATAACTCTGAATGTGAATGGAATGAACTCACTCAAAAATGCAAGAGAATAGCAGAGTGAATTAGAATCCAAAACCCTACCATATGCTGTCTACAAGAAACACACGTGAGCAAGTTAGATACACATAGGATGAAAGTAAGAGGATGAAGCCAAATCTATTGGGCATCAACTGATAAAAAGAAAGCTTAGTTGCAATCATGATATCTGACAAAGTCAAAGTAAAAATAAGGTAATACCCAATGAAATTGCATGTTGGCTGTGGGAAGGGTGGTGGAGGGGAGGGAGGGAAATAATGTTATTATTGTAACCAAGGAATAATCTTCTAAATTGATTAAATAAACTAATTGAAATGGGAAGAAAAAGACCAAAAAATGTAAAGTAAATTTCTCTCTCTCTCATTGGGCTTAAACTGACACACACAAAAAGCAGGAGTAGTAATTACGATCTCAGACAAAAGGAAAAGAAAAAACATCTGATTAAAAGAGATAAGGAAAGTGATTACATCTTTCTTAAAGGTAGTATAGACAATGAAGAAGCATATATACACCAAATGATATAACATCCAGATTTCTAAAGGAGAAGCCAATGGAGCTTAAGGAGGAAACAGATAGTAAAACTATGCTAGTGGGGAACCTCAACTTTCCCCTATCAGAATTTTATGATATTATATGTAAATTAGGGAAACATAGAATAGTTTACCTGTCAGATCTTTAGAGAAGGGAAGAATTTATGACCAAACAAGATATAGAAGGTATAAGGAATAGGGGAGTCATTAATAGTGAACCCCTGCACCCAGGCATGAAAAAAAAATTTAAAAAATAAGTAAAAAATTAAAAAAATTAAAAATTAAAAAAAATCAGAAGCCAGAGGAAAGATGCAAAGATGGTGGCTATATTGACTTCTGCCTAAAAGGGGAAATCTCTTAAGCTAGGAAGCTCAAGAAAATGCCTAATTATGAAACTTGAGACCCTGAATTTATAGTTCCCAAATACAAACCCCATCTCCCTCCCACCACATCCATCCAGTCAGATTCAGGTCACCTACATCTTGATGAAAGGCAGTAAAAGCTAGGAAGAAAAATATCAGTACTTAACCATATGCACCAAATGGTATAGCATTCAGATTTTGAAAGAAGAAACTTTTGGAGCATGAAGAGGAAATAGGTAGTAAAAAAACCTAGTGAGAGACCTCAACCTTCCTAATACAAAACCCATCACTAGAAATTAAAAAAAAATTAATTACATTCTGGAATTCCACAAAAAGAATCAATACCTGGTAGTTGACTTAAAACTCTCAAAAAAAAAAAAAACTAATTTTGGGCAAATAATTCAATCTCAAGAAAAAAGGGGGGGGTAATATCTATCTATCTAGCTACACACACACACACACACACACACATACACACACTGTCCTCTTTCTACCTGTCCTCCTTCAGGCCTCTGAAAAGGAAAGGAAGATAACCCCAAGGCAAAGCTACAAAATTTATCACTAGAAATCAAAAATCATTTACATTCTGGAATTCCACAGTCAATACCTGGTAGCTGACTCAAAACTGTCAAAAAAAAAATAATGTTGGAAAAGTACTGTCAACCTTGAGAAAAGGTGGGGAGGAGATATGTTAATATCCCCTCCCCACCTTTATATATATGTTTGTGTGTGTGCATGCCTCTATGTGAGGATTATAATTCCACTGTTGCAGATATAACTTCATAGTTCCCAATAAAAGAGTTCAATGGGATGAAGAAATAGCTAATTTCTTTCCCTGTTATCAAAGAGTGGCTACAATGGGGGAAGGAAAAAGAAATTCACTAGAACTACTAACTAGGACCTAGTACTAACTAGAACTACTAACTAGCCACCTGGGTGGGATCTCTCCTAAGTCTGGCAGTCACTCACACCAGGATGCTGATGGTGATGGTGATGCCGACTGCGACAGTGACGTCTGCGATGCCCACGCCCAAGCTGACGCTGAAGCATCTCCATCACTTGGAGGAACTTTTGTTTGTCCCACACTGGCACATCGGAGGCCAGTGCCTTGACCCGAAGGGTCCTATCCTCCGAGAGGAGGACCAGGTCCCCAGCACACAGACGAAGAGGGATTCGCTGCTTTTTACGAGAACGACCTTTATTCACGGTTTTTACTGGCCTGTACTTGAGGCCACATGCTAAGATGTTGTCGTCGTTATTTCCAGGTTGCCTGATGAGATTCTTCTCCTCATAGGCAATGGTTGCAAGCTCCTTCCCACAGGAGCTGAGGGCCCTGAGGTGCCTGTTGCAGAGTTCAAACTCTTTCTCCAGGAAGACAATAGAATCTTGGGCCTGCTGCTGAAGCTCCCTAGCCTTCTGCTCTCCCTGGCGCCCCTTGGACAGGCCCCTCAGCTCATGGACCACAATCAGGGGCACCAGAATGATGTATCTCCTGCTCCCTAACAGCTTGCTCAGGTGCTCCAGGTGGTTGATGAAACAGTTGGTGTCTACTAGCAAGAACCTAGGTTGCCTCTCTTCTTCCACCTGCACCTTCTGAGCCTGGGCCTCCAGAATAGCCTTGATCTTCTCTTGAACTTGATGCCCTTCTGCTATCTGTTGGGCCAAGACCTGTCTCCTAGCCTTCAGGTCTCCGATGTCCCACTTATGTGCTCCCAAAGCCACCAGCAAATCTCTCAGCACATCAACTCTTCTACAGTCAGCCGCGATGACTCGGTCTGAGTTCCGCTCCAGGTAGCAGTGGTCTTGGGGACTAGTCAGCAGTGGGCCAAAGCCCACGAAGAGCTGATCCTCTTCCAGGACGAGACGAGCGAGTCCGTCGCCTGGTTCCTTGAACAAGGGCACCTCTGAAGTCTTCACCACCGCCAGGCTTTTCCAGAACTGACTGAGGGTCTCCTGCACCTCCTGGGCAACGTCTGGGTAGGGATTCCAGGAGGAGGGAGGAGGAGCGCTCCACAGAGGTCGGGAGATCAGCATCCATCCCAACCAAACCTTCACGGTGGGCAGCAGCGTCTTCAGGGCAGAGCCAAAGCAGGAAACCGGGACCTGACCAGGTGGGGGATCCTCCTGAGCTCGCGGAAGCGGCCGCTGCCGAAACCAGGAGGTGCAGCACCTCACCGACAGGTTAAACATGGCCAAGCACAGGGCCGTAGCTTCGCCACGTGACCCAGAAGCCCTGGGCGCCGCGGAACTCTCCTTCTTCTGCGAGTTGTCCACAGCAAACAAGTTGATGGTCAGGAGGCGTAGCATCTGCTGGTTTCCAATGGAAGCGGGGCTCTTCTCCAGCAGGAGCTGGAACTTCTGGAGGACCTCATCGGCCACTGCAGGAAACGTCTCCATTCCAATACCGGTAAACAGCCGCCCGTGGGCTTGCAGAAAACTGCGGGTGAAACTTTGGTGAAGATCCCCAAGGCTCAGACCGCTGCCCAGGCTCAGCCTCTCCGTCCCTTGGGCCCCGCCCTTCGCGGCTTCAAACAGCTGCCTGAGGTTTTCCTTGCTGGAAACGCTGGACCTCGGGGCAGCGCAGCCCCTCATGAAGTAGCACACGGCGTCCAGTTTCCTCTTGGTGGACACCGCCAGCAGGGCCAGCTGGTTATGAGGGTGGCCGTCCCAAGGATCGAGCCGATGAGCTTTGAGGTACCAGCTTCGGGCTTCCCCAAACTTCTGGCTGCCCCGCGTTTGCTCTCTGTACCTGCAAAGATCTCCCAGGCAAATCATCGTCTTCTGGGCACATGTCAGGGCATGCTTCAAGGCTCCCTCGGCCGGCTTGCTGCCAAGGGCCGCCCCATGCAGAATCTCTTCCAGCTGGAAGTCGTGCTTCTTCTGCAGCTTCTCAAGCAGACTGGTAAAGAAGCCAGTGCCCTGCTCCAGCGTTTCCAAGAGGCTCCCCCGAAGGAGCTCTGGGTCCACAGCCCCGGGAGCCTTCAGGAGCTGTCCAAACCTCCCAATCACCTGATGGAAGGCATTCTTCCAAAGCAGCTGACTCACATTGTGCTCTTCAGCAAACTCCGCATTGGCAAGGATGACTCTTCCGTAGAGGCCCAGCAGGTGGTTTCGAAGCATTGCCATCTCCTGCAGGTCCTCTCTGTTCCCAAGGCCCTTACAAAGCAGGCGGCTGAGCTGTGCTTCTTGGGCCCTGGCCTGAAAAAGAACCTGGGCAAGCCCTTGAAACCTGAGCTTCAGTCCCTGCTGTCCTCCTGGCTTCTGGGAGAAAAGGGGCCGCTCAGAGGCTCGGGCTTCAGGAAGAGCAAAGGAGGAGGCCAAGTGGGGGGCAGGGTCCATATGCCCCACAGAGCTTCCTGGGCCCCATGGCCTTGGGATGCAGTGTCTCCCCAAAAGCCGAGGGTCAGCCATCTGGGTGGAGGTGAAGAGATCATAATTGCTGCTCTGGTGGTCTGGGTAGCCAGAGGAATAGGTCTGGGGCTGGAGAGATTTCCTCCAAGCTGCAGGGCAAACTGTGCCATACTGGATGCTCAGAGGGAGTTGCTGGACAGTCTCTGTTGGAGCATTGTTCCAGCCATATCTGGGGACTCCCAGTGCCCATTCTGGGGATGCTGAGCCAGGCAGTGGCAGGTGGTGATGCTGACCAGGAAGATGTGAAGAAATCCCATGGTAGAGTCTGGGAAGCTCCCAGGTGTTTGGTGTTTGGCTCCTCTTCCTGCCAGGGCCTCGCTCCATCTTGCTTGCCATCTTCTCAGTCTTTGCCTGCCCCTCAGCCTCACTGTCTATTCACGATGCTCCAGATAGACAGCAAGTTCACAGGGGGAAAGGCAACCTTCTTGGAGTCTTCCTGGGTATTTCCTGGCTAAGCAATGTTCCTTGATGCTAGGAAGAAAAAGTAATCTTCCTATCTCTGAGTCTCTCTCTCTCTCTCTCTCTCTCTCTCTCTCTCTCTCTCTCTCAATCTCTCTCTCTCTCTCTCAATCTCTCTCTCTCTCTCTCTCTCTCTCTCTCTCTCTCTCTCTCTCTCCAAAGAAGCCACCACAAGTCAGTGATTCCCTGAAATCACTCTTCCAACACCTTGGGCTTGAAAGCAAAAAGGTCAGGAAGATGAGACCCCTCTTTGTCAGTCTGTACTCCTATAGAATGTGAAATGCAGGGAAATCTTCCTAGCTTGTATGAGCTGCTTTTAAGTGCTGAACTGTGTTCTCACCTTCAAGTGTGAACTATGTCCTAACCCTCAGGTGTGAACTGTGTCCTCATCCCAAGTGTGAACTGCATCTTTATCCCAAAGTGTGAACTTTCTTAAAACTCAAGTGTGAACGGGATCCTTACCCCAAAGTGTGAACTATGTCCTTATTCCAAAACCAGGCTGAGATCCCACAAGGACCAGCCCACTTCAGCCCAGACTGCTCTGGCCTAGGTGAAACAACTATCCAGACAAGAAAACCCCAAAAGGTAGGCAGAGAACATCTGGAGAACTGGGGTGAGAGGAGAACAGAGTAGAACCAGCAAGAGACTGTAGCAAGAAACCATGAATAAGCCAAAGCAAGTCACAGCCCGTCACCACACATCTACTGTACAAGGTTCTTAACCTATGTCCAAGCCAACATTCTGACTCTGAGATCCTCCCTGGGCAAAGATTGTTCCAAGCCAACCCACCCCTTGAAATTTCAAGCCTGTGGACTGTAGAAATGGAGATTTGAACCCCGGGCTTCAATTCCCAGAAGCCCTTGGCCACTTACCCAAATGCCTTCTAAGCTCACCTGAAAAGACTCACCTGGGTTGAGAGAGAGCAGGGGTATTTATACTGACTGTCAGGCCCCTCCCACTCTCTCTCTACTTCCTGGACCAGCTGGCAACAAAAGGGGTCATTTGCCCTTAGGCTAAGCCTCCATGGGGTTCGAGGGAATTGGGAGAGAAATAGAAAAGGGAGAGAAGAAGAAACTGTTACACTGAATCATTTTAATGTACTGAGTTTTAACTACTATTAACTACTATTAAATTCTTTTGCTTTTCCCCTATATACACATTGAACAAATATCATTGTAATTAAGCCGATTTATGAAAAAAAAAACAACTTTTCCTTTTTTGACTTTGTAAACTGTCACATAGACGATGGATGGATTTTATCAGAACACGTTACAATTGTATAACAACCTTTGGAAAATTTAATGTGCTATATATCTTAATTGATTTTATAGGGTTTTTTTTTCAATCATGATTTTTAGAATGTTTTTTTAAGAATCTCTGGTCATTTTTGCCTGCCCCTACCAGGAGGTTTAAGGCCCATTCTAGTAGCTGAAGTGAAATGCATTTTTAACCCCCAACCTTCCCACATTTCTAAATATGTGAATGAACTTTTTACCCTGAAAAGTAGCTGCTGGTTTCAGCCTTTTTAACAAGACTCTAAACTCATCTCAGCCCTGCTGCTGAGAGCAGGATTTCGAAGAAGAACAGAACTGACAGGTTTTTGTAAACCTCAAAATTTCTCAGACTTATGAATGTTAGGGGTTTCCCCCACTGGGGAATCTTCTACTTAAAAAAAATTCCCTAGCAGATAGTGAGAATTCTACTTGAATGGGAGGGCTCCTTGTCTTGGGAATATCCCTACTCCACCCTACTTAGGACTGCTTTAGGACAGAGAGCTCCTTGAGAACACTGAAAAGTGCTTTGACCCGTGCTTATGGAAAGACAGGAAGTTCTTTGAGTCATGACTCTTTTAGAGTTGATACAATGGGATACTAAGTACCTATAAAGGTGGGGCAACTTGTAAACTACTTAAACCTAAAAGGGTGATAACTTATTCAGAGTTTTTTTTTAATGAAATTTGTGGACATGGCAACATTTTTTTTTCTGACTTCCTAAAGAGATTAAAACTACTCAGCTGTGAATTCCAAATGGGCGGTGCTTTAGAAACCTCTACAGTGATTGGTAGATGTAAGGACTTAGGGGAGGTGACATAGGAGACTTTGCCCTTCAAAATAAGAGCTTGGAGAAGAGCTGGAGCTGATTCTGAGGGAGCTCATTTTGAGAAGACTCATTCTGAGGATCTCAATTTCTGACTCTCTTTCTGGAGGAGAGCTCCTTGAGGAGCTCCTCTGAGGGGCTCTGTCCCTCTGGGGTGGGAGCTCTGGAGGCTCTTGAGAGAGGCCCTTGGTAGCAATCTCTGGCTGGAAGACTCTTTGAGGAAGGACGCTGGCCTGGTGTCACTAAAATCCTTGTTTAGTCAGTCAGACCTTGTGGTGAGTGTTAAGAAACTGACTGATTTGTCTCTTAAGGCTCAGGTCTAGGCCATATTGGCTTGAGGCCCTTCATACTTATTCCTTTCTTACTCTCTCTCTCTTTCTTTGATTACTCATTTGTATTGTTAATTAAAACCTCTATAAAACCCACTTGACTTGGGTAATTGAATAATTGGGAATATTTCCCTGGCGACCACCTTATATGTGATTTAAAAACCAAGACACTGTAGTGAAACATATTTCTGTGGTCAAATTTACTCACCCTCTCTTATATCTATCACAATTTATATCTTCCACTATTTTAATCACTACAGTTTAAGACCTCAACCATTTTAAATCTCACATTTTATAATATGAAGGTATTGACCTGGATTGAAGAGGTACAGGGGCTACAGGAAGGGCTTGTAACAGGGAACTGAGGAGTTGAAAGGACAGCTGGAATATGACTACTAGTGAGATAAAAGGAGAGAGGTACCCACTGCTGAGAAACTGTCTGTGAAATTACCTCTCTTCTCTCAACCCCCATGAGAGGTACCCTTGGGTAATGTTTGATTAAGGATGACAGGACCAGTGTTTTGAGTGATTTCTGGGAAATAGGGGAGTTTATACCTCAAGACTTGACTGGTAGTTGAACCCAGAAGTCTCCATTGTCTGGCAGGCAAACTGGTCACTTGGCTTTCATTGTTTTATGCTATGCTAAAGGCTAGCTTAGCCACCTGTATCTCTTTCTTTGTTTTCCCTTCAATATGCATCTGACTGTGAACTTCTAATTTTAAGTAGTTTAATAATTAGGGTAAATCAAGAAAGGGGATAGGAGAACCTTGCTTCTTCTTCAGCTGAGCCAAGCTGGAACAGCTTCAGCTTTCTGGGTCTTCTACCTAGCTAGTCACAGCCTCTCTCTTACTAAACAAAAGGCAAGTGTCTTTCTAGGGAAGGTCAAGGGATGGAAAGGATCTTCAGGGTAACCCCCTAAAGTTAAGGGATCAACCTCTTTCAGCAACTTACTTTTGTCTTGTTCTTCCTTTACTGGATGATCTCAAACATTCGGGAACCTCCCTCTTCCTCCAGGGTAAGGGAATGGAGTCATTGTATTACACAGGTTGGGATACTGCCAAGAGCTGGGTCCAGCTCACTTGTTGCTCCAGGGCTTCTCAGCAGGTTAATGAATGGTTAGGACAAAATTTTTTTTTAAATAATGGGGGTGGGGGGGAGACAGCTGTGACTGTAAGTCAGCCAGGGACAAGCTTTGCTCTCCTCTCACCTCTGTGACCCAGATGTTCTCTGCCTACCTTTTGGGTTTTTCTTTTCTTGATAGTTGTTCCCAGCAGTATTCCCAGCAGTTTTCATCGAATAGTGGATTTTTGTCCCAAAAGCTGGGATCTTTGGGTTTATCGTATACTGTCTTGCTGAGGTCGCAGTTTCTTTATTTGCTTAATTAGGATGGCAAATGTAAATTGGTTCATCAGAGATCTCCCTCATCTTAGTAATTTTAGTTCTATAATTTAATACTTAGAGAAAGATTATGTGTGAGTATTGTGTATGTGTACTGTGTGTGAAGAATAACATGTTTTATGTATAAACATTCACAAAGGTCAAGATAGGAGCATAGATGTGTATGGGTATATATATGTACATCCACATATATACAACATACACACAGATGGATACACAAAATAATTATTGGAAGAAGTATACTTTAATAGATAGATATCTAGTTTATGAATCAAGAAGATCCCAACTTAGCTTTTGCTTCTGACAAAGAATGCAAGTTGGGAAAGTTATTTATTTTCTGTGTCCCTGATAATTTTTAAGACTACAAATTACTTAAGTTCTGAATAATAGTTACAGTTCTTTGTTGCTAAAGGGAGTTTCATCCTGGGGTGTTTCTTGTTCTGAGATGTAATAGGAAAAGATCTCTTTCCCACTTCCATTTCATTCAGATCCTTAACCCTCCCTACCATTAAAAACAAGCAGTATTAAAATCTCTTTGAATGAACTAATTTCAATATTAAATAAGAACATGAATGCAAAAATTTTAAGGATTTCAATAAGGTCAGAGTGTTTATATTCCTATATGGAAAGATATCTGTAACCCTTTAAAATTGTTATTATTATCATAGTATTTAGAGAAATATACATAGACAGATGGTGTGATAATAAGGTTTTTATAATGACATGAAAAAAAATCTAGGCCTGAAAAACATGATTGTACTAAGAGAGATGGGAAGAAAGAATTAAAATGAGGTAAATTGTATCATATAAAGATGTGTGGTGAAACTATTACAGTGGACAGGTGGATGAGGGGGTGATGGGTAATACTTAAACCTTATTCTCATTGGAATTGATTCAACGAGGGAAGAAGAGCCAAATTCATTGGGGTATAGAATATTAGATTACCCTATAGAGAAATAGAAGGTGAATAAGAAAGAGAGAGGTGAAGAGAGAAGTAATAAAAGGGAGGGAGATGTTGAGGGTACGATTAAAAGACTATAAAGAAAGAGGAGGGAATAAGAAGGGTGTGGTAAGATGGGGAGTAATATAAGGGAGGAAAAAGTGGGAGAGTGATTAAAAGCAAGCACTGGTGTGGAGGGAAAAAGTGAAAGGAGTGTGTGTCTAAAGTAAATTTCTTAGGTCTTGGAGGTGGAGTCAAGATGGTGGCATAGAAGCAGCAAAAGGTCAGACCTCTGAATACCCTTCCTTACCAATTACAAACTAAATGCTCCTAGGGGACTGAAAATCAAACCTAACAACAAGTCAGAGCCAAGGAACCCACCTGCTGGACTCAATTCAAAAGGTACACCCTTCAAAAGCCAGAATTCGAGAACACTTGGGTTTAAGGGGAAGGCAGAAGGAAGGTCCCAGGAACCCCCACCCCACACCTAGAGCGCTAAGTCTCCAGCTGCAGCAGAAATCTCTGGACAGGCAAAGGCACTGGTCTTGAGGGAGTACCTTGCAGGCAGGGCTGTGCCAGGCTTAGAACGTCCAACACAGGTGGTAAGGAAGGAACTGGAGAGGGAGCGCAGAGCAGGCAGCCTGGTCACAGTGGCAGAGACCCTCAATATTGCCCCAGCCTTCCAGGACTCAGAGTACACCCAGCCCAACCCAGCTGAATTTAATCCCAACAAAAGAGTTCAGGGAAGCCCAAGCTCCAACACCCCTCCCTCACAGACTGATGGACTTTAATCAAATCAAAAGTCTCCATAGGACAGGGAAGCTCAAACTCCAACACCCCTCCCCCAAAGACTGCACTGAGAGATCTGACAAAGCTCCAAGAGGGGAGACTGGCAGAAAACCCCAAATCCCCCCCCCCAAAATGAAAGGAGCAAGAGCATAGACAAATATAGTGAGCATAGAAGGGGTAAATATGAGGAAACAACAGAAAAAGAAGAAAGAAACTACAATTGATAGCTTCTGTACAGGAAATGAACAAAGACCAAATGGAACAGAGGAGGAGGCAAGCAATAAAACAGAAATCCCAGCAAATTGGATACAGACTTTGGAAGAACTCAAAATGCAATTCAAAACACAATTAAGAGAAGCTGAAGACAATTGGGAAAAGAAATTAAAAACTATGATAAGTCATCTGGAAACAGAAAATAGTGTCTTGAAAGCCAAAATCAACCAGCTTGAAAATGAGGTAAAGGAGATGAAAGATGAGGCAAAGAAGATGAATGATGAGGCAAAGGAGATGAAAGATGAGGTAAAGAGAATGAAAGATGACCTCCAAAGAAGATCAGACCAGAAGGAGAAGGATGACCAAAAAGCCAGGGATGAAATCTATTCTTTAAAACCAGAACACAACAACAAGAATTAAGTGACCATACAAGGCAGCAGGACACTTTAAAACAAAACCAAAAGAATGAAAAAAATTGAGGAAAATATGAAACATCTCATTCACAAAAGAGAGGATTTAGAAAATCATTTGAGGAGAGATAATTTAAGAATCATTGGTCTACAGAAAACATGACAAAAGAAAAAGCCTGCACTACAGGAAATTATCCAAGAAAACTGCCCCGATATTCTAGAACAACAGGGAAACGTGGAAATTAAAAGAATCCACAGACCAACTCCTGTACTTAATCCTCAACTGACAACACCCAGGAATGTTATAGCCAAATTCAAGAACTATCAGACCAAAGAAAAAATATTACAAACTGCCAAGAAGAAGTAATTCAGATACTATGGAACCACAGTTCCATCTGGCTGCATCTACTCTGAAAGACTGAAAGGCATGGAATATGATATTCTGGAAAACAAGGAAACTAGGTCTACAACCAATAATCAAAATACCCAGCAAAACTGACTATATCATTAGAGGGGAAAGTATGGTCATTCAACAAAATAGACGAGTTCCAAGAATTTGTAAAGAAAAGACCAGACCTGAAGAGAAAATGTGATGCCCAAGCACAGAACTCAAGAGAATCATCAAAAAGTAATTAAAAAAGAGGGGAAAAAAGAAAAACAAAACAACTTTTTTAAGAGACTCAACAACTTAAAATGATATGTATCTCTATAAGAAAAGAGGTCAATGGTAACTCTTAAAAATTGTTATTATCGGGGACAGCTGGGTAGCTCAGTGGATTGAGAGCCAGCCCTAGAGAAGGGAGGTCCTAGGTTCAAATCTGGCCTCAGACACTTCCCAGCTGTGTGACCCTGGGCAAGTCACTTGACCCCCATTGCCTAGCCCTTACCACTCTTCTGCCTTGGAGCCAATACACACTAATGACTCCAAGACAGAAGGTAAGAGTTTAAAAAAAAATTGTTATTAACACCTGGGCAGCTAGAAGAATTACACTTAGAGGGAACAGTGACAAACTATATAGGAAGAAATGATAAGACATAAATAGGTACATAGATATATGTATGTATAAATACATAAACATGTGCATATATATATATATATACACACACACACACACACACAACTAGAGCTAAAAAAGAGGTTAATACTAAAAGAAATGGGAAAAGAAACAAAAGTGGGTAAATTTATATGTCACAGAGAAGCTCATGGTGGGAGGGGGGAGAACATCAATACACCAGAAGTATATATTGGGGATAGGAAATACTCAACTCTTACATGCATTAAAATTGACTGAAAGAGGGAAAAACAATCCAATCCATTGGGGCAGAGAATAGATTTGTTCCCTATTGGGGAGTAGAAGGGTAACAAACGAACTGGTGGGGAGGGAAGCAGCACAAGGGAGGGAGAGGATAGGAGGTAGTTTTAAAAAACACTGCAAAGAAAATAAAAGGGGGATAAGAAGGGAGGAGGTAGAAAGGGAAGTAAAATAAGAGTGGAAACTAGGGGGATTGACTAGAAATAAACATTGGTGTACAAGGAACTAGTGAAAGAAGAAAAGGCAGGACTAGGAGTAGAAATCAAAATACTGGGAAATACACAAATGGTATTCATAACTCTGAATGTGAATGGAATGAACTCACTCAAAAATGCAAGAGAATAGCAGAGTGAATTAGAATCCAAAACCCTACCATATGCTGTCTACAAGAAACACACGTGAGCAAGTTAGATACACATAGGATGAAAGTAAGAGGATGAAGCCAAATCTATTGGGCATCAACTGATAAAAAGAAAGCTTAGTTGCAATCATGATATCTGACAAAGTCAAAGTAAAAATAAGGTAATACCCAATGAAATTGCATGTTGGCTGTGGGAAGGGTGGTGGAGGGGAGGGAGGGAAATAATGTTATTATTGTAACCAAGGAATAATCTTCTAAATTGATTAAATAAACTAATTGAAATGGGAAGAAAAAGACCAAAAAATGTAAAGTAAATTTCTCTCTCTCTCATTGGGCTTAAACTGACACACACAAAAAGCAGGAGTAGTAATTACGATCTCAGACAAAAGGAAAAGAAAAAACATCTGATTAAAAGAGATAAGGAAAGTGATTACATCTTTCTTAAAGGTAGTATAGACAATGAAGAAGCATATATACACCAAATGATATAACATCCAGATTTCTAAAGGAGAAGCCAATGGAGCTTAAGGAGGAAACAGATAGTAAAACTATGCTAGTGGGGAACCTCAACTTTCCCCTATCAGAATTTTATGATATTATATGTAAATTAGGGAAACATAGAATAGTTTACCTGTCAGATCTTTAGAGAAGGGAAGAATTTATGACCAAACAAGATATAGAAGGTATAAGGAATAGGGGAGTCATTAATAGTGAACCCCTGCACCCAGGCATGAAAAAAAAATTTAAAAAATAAGTAAAAAATTAAAAAAATTAAAAATTAAAAAAAATCAGAAGCCAGAGGAAAGATGCAAAGATGGTGGCTATATTGACTTCTGCCTAAAAGGGGAAATCTCTTAAGCTAGGAAGCTCAAGAAAATGCCTAATTATGAAACTTGAGACCCTGAATTTATAGTTCCCAAATACAAACCCCATCTCCCTCCCACCACATCCATCCAGTCAGATTCAGGTCACCTACATCTTGATGAAAGGCAGTAAAAGCTAGGAAGAAAAATATCAGTACTTAACCATATGCACCAAATGGTATAGCATTCAGATTTTGAAAGAAGAAACTTTTGGAGCATGAAGAGGAAATAGGTAGTAAAAAAACCTAGTGAGAGACCTCAACCTTCCTAATACAAAACCCATCACTAGAAATTAAAAAAAAATTAATTACATTCTGGAATTCCACAAAAAGAATCAATACCTGGTAGTTGACTTAAAACTCTCAAAAAAAAAAAAAAACTAATGTTGGGCAAATAATTCAATCTCAAGAAAAAAGGGGGGGGGTAATATCTATCTATCTAGCTACACACACACACACACACACACACATACACACACTGTCTTCTTTCTACCTGTCCTCCTTCAGGTCTCTGAAAAGGAAAGGAAGATAACCCCAAGGCAAAGCTACAAAATTTATCACTAGAAATCAAAAATCATTTACATTCTGGAATTCCACAGTCAATACCTGGTAGCTGACTCAAAACTGTCAAAAAAAAAATAATGTTGGAAAAGTACTGTCAACCTTGAGAAAAGGTGGGGAGGAGATATGTTAATATCCCCTCCCCACCTTTATATATATGTTTGTGTGTGTGCATGCCTCTATGTGAGGATTATAATTCCACTGTTGCAGATATAACTTCATAGTTCCCAATAAAAGAGTTCAATGGGATGAAGAAATAGCTAATTTCTTTCCCTGTTATCAAAGAGTGGCTACAATGGGGGAAGGAAAAAGAAATTCACTAGAACTACTAACTAGGACCTAGTACTAACTAGAACTACTAACTAGCCACCTGGGTGGGATCTCTCCTAAGTCTGGCAGTCACTCACACCAGGATGCTGATGGTGATGGTGATGCCGACTGCGACAGTGACGTCTGCGATGCCCACGCCCAAGCTGACGCTGAAGCATCTCCATCACTTGGAGGAACTTTTGTTTGTCCCACACTGGCACATCGGAGGCCAGTGCCTTGACCCGAAGGGTCCTATCCTCCGAGAGGAGGACCAGGTCCCCAGCACACAGACGAAGAGGGATTCGCTGCTTTTTACGAGAACGACCTTTATTCACGGTTTTTACTGGCCTGTACTTGAGGCCACATGCTAAGATGTTGTCGTCGTTATTTCCAGGTTGCCTGATGAGATTCTTCTCCTCATAGGCAATGGTTGCAAGCTCCTTCCCACAGGAGCTGAGGGCCCTGAGGTGCCTGTTGCAGAGTTCAAACTCTTTCTCCAGGAAGACAATAGAATCTTGGGCCTGCTGCTGAAGCTCCCTAGCCTTCTGCTCTCCCTGGCGCCCCTTGGACAGGCCCCTCAGCTCATGGACCACAATCAGGGGCACCAGAATGATGTATCTCCTGCTCCCTAACAGCTTGCTCAGGTGCTCCAGGTGGTTGATGAAACAGTTGGTGTCTACTAGCAAGAACCTAGGTTGCCTCTCTTCTTCCACCTGCACCTTCTGAGCCTGGGCCTCCAGAATAGCCTTGATCTTCTCTTGAACTTGATGCCCTTCTGCTATCTGTTGGGCCAAGACCTGTCTCCTAGCCTTCAGGTCTCCGATGTCCCACTTATGTGCTCCCAAAGCCACCAGCAAATCTCTCAGCACATCAACTCTTCTACAGTCAGCCGCGATGACTCGGTCTGAGTTCCGCTCCAGGTAGCAGTGGTCTTGGGGACTAGTCAGCAGTGGGCCAAAGCCCACGAAGAGCTGATCCTCTTCCAGGACGAGACGAGCGAGTCCGTCGCCTGGTTCCTTGAACAAGGGCACCTCTGAAGTCTTCACCACCGCCAGGCTTTTCCAGAACTGACTGAGGGTCTCCTGCACCTCCTGGGCAACGTCTGGGTAGGGATTCCAGGAGGAGGGAGGAGGAGCGCTCCACAGAGGTCGGGAGATCAGCATCCATCCCAACCAAACCTTCACGGTGGGCAGCAGCGTCTTCAGGGCAGAGCCAAAGCAGGAAACCGGGACCTGACCAGGTGGGGGATCCTCCTGAGCTCGCGGAAGCGGCCGCTGCCGAAACCAGGAGGTGCAGCACCTCACCGACAGGTTAAACATGGCCAAGCACAGGGCCGTAGCTTCGCCACGTGACCCAGAAGCCCTGGGCGCCGCGGAACTCTCCTTCTTCTGCGAGTTGTCCACAGCAAACAAGTTGATGGTCAGGAGGCGTAGCATCTGCTGGTTTCCAATGGAAGCGGGGCTCTTCTCCAGCAGGAGCTGGAACTTCTGGAGGACCTCATCGGCCACTGCAGGAAACGTCTCCATTCCAATACCGGTAAACAGCCGCCCGTGGGCTTGCAGAAAACTGCGGGTGAAACTTTGGTGAAGATCCCCAAGGCTCAGACCGCTGCCCAGGCTCAGCCTCTCCGTCCCTTGGGCCCCGCCCTTCGCGGCTTCAAACAGCTGCCTGAGGTTTTCCTTGCTGGAAACGCTGGACCTCGGGGCAGCGCAGCCCCTCATGAAGTAGCACACGGCGTCCAGTTTCCTCTTGGTGGACACCGCCAGCAGGGCCAGCTGGTTATGAGGGTGGCCGTCCCAAGGATCGAGCCGATGAGCTTTGAGGTACCAGCTTCGGGCTTCCCCAAACTTCTGGCTGCCCCGCGTTTGCTCTCTGTACCTGCAAAGATCTCCCAGGCAAATCATCGTCTTCTGGGCACATGTCAGGGCATGCTTCAAGGCTCCCTCGGCCGGCTTGCTGCCAAGGGCCGCCCCATGCAGAATCTCTTCCAGCTGGAAGTCGTGCTTCTTCTGCAGCTTCTCAAGCAGACTGGTAAAGAAGCCAGTGCCCTGCTCCAGCGTTTCCAAGAGGCTCCCCCGAAGGAGCTCTGGGTCCACAGCCCCGGGAGCCTTCAGGAGCTGTCCAAACCTCCCAATCACCTGATGGAAGGCATTCTTCCAAAGCAGCTGACTCACATTGTGCTCTTCAGCAAACTCCGCATTGGCAAGGATGACTCTTCCGTAGAGGCCCAGCAGGTGGTTTCGAAGCATTGCCATCTCCTGCAGGTCCTCTCTGTTCCCAAGGCCCTTACAAAGCAGGCGGCTGAGCTGTGCTTCTTGGGCCCTGGCCTGAAAAAGAACCTGGGCAAGCCCTTGAAACCTGAGCTTCAGTCCCTGCTGTCCTCCTGGCTTCTGGGAGAAAAGGGGCCGCTCAGAGGCTCGGGCTTCAGGAAGAGCAAAGGAGGAGGCCAAGTGGGGGGCAGGGTCCATATGCCCCACAGAGCTTCCTGGGCCCCATGGCCTTGGGATGCAGTGTCTCCCCAAAAGCCGAGGGTCAGCCATCTGGGTGGAGGTGAAGAGATCATAATTGCTGCTCTGGTGGTCTGGGTAGCCAGAGGAATAGGTCTGGGGCTGGAGAGATTTCCTCCAAGCTGCAGGGCAAACTGTGCCATACTGGATGCTCAGAGGGAGTTGCTGGACAGTCTCTGTTGGAGCATTGTTCCAGCCATATCTGGGGACTCCCAGTGCCCATTCTGGGGATGCTGGGCCAGGCAGTGGCAGGTGGTGATGCTGACCAGGAAGATGTGAAGAAATCCCATGGTAGAGTCTGGGAAGCTCCCAGGTGTTTGGTGTTTGGCTCCTCTTCCTGCCAGGGCCTCGCTCCATCTTGCTTGCCATCTTCTCAGTCTTTGCCTGCCCCTCAGCCTCACTGTCTATTCACGATGCTCCAGATAGACAGCAAGTTCACAGGGGGAAAGGCAACCTTCTTGGAGTCTTCCTGGGTATTTCCTGGCTAAGCAATGTTCCTTGATGCTAGGAAGAAAAAGTAATCTTCCTATCTCTGAGTCTCTCTCTCTCTCTCTCTCTCTCTCTCTCTCTCTCTCTCTCTCTCTCTCTCTCTCTCAATCTCTCTCTCTCTCTCTCAATCTCTCTCTCTCTCTCTCTCTCTCTCTCTCTCTCTCTCTCCAAAGAAGCCACCACAAGTCAGTGATTCCCTGAAATCACTCTTCCAACACCTTGGGCTTGAAAGCAAAAAGGTCAGGAAGATGAGACCCCTCTTTGTCAGTCTGTACTCCTATAGAATGTGAAATGCAGGGAAATCTTCCTAGCTTGTATGAGCTGCTTTTAAGTGCTGAACTGTGTTCTCACCTTCAAGTGTGAACTATGTCCTAACCCTCAGGTGTGAACTGTGTCCTCATCCCAAGTGTGAACTGCATCTTTATCCCAAAGTGTGAACTTTCTTAAAACTCAAGTGTGAACGGGATCCTTACCCCAAAGTGTGAACTATGTCCTTATTCCAAAACCAGGCTGAGATCCCACAAGGACCAGCCCACTTCAGCCCAGACTGCTCTGGCCTAGGTGAAACAACTATCCAGACAAGAAAACCCCAAAAGGTAGGCAGAGAACATCTGGAGAACTGGGGTGAGAGGAGAACAGAGTAGAACCAGCAAGAGACTGTAGCAAGAAACCATGAATAAGCCAAAGCAAGTCACAGCCCGTCACCACACATCTACTGTACAAGGTTCTTAACCTATGTCCAAGCCAACATTCTGACTCTGAGATCCTCCCTGGGCAAAGATTGTTCCAAGCCAACCCACCCCTTGAAATTTCAAGCCTGTGGACTGTAGAAATGGAGATTTGAACCCCGGGCTTCAATTCCCAGAAGCCCTTGGCCACTTACCCAAATGCCTTCTAAGCTCACCTGAAAAGACTCACCTGGGTTGAGAGAGAGCAGGGGTATTTATACTGACTGTCAGGCCCCTCCCACTCTCTCTCTACTTCCTGGACCAGCTGGCAACAAAAGGGGTCATTTGCCCTTAGGCTAAGCCTCCATGGGGTTCGAGGGAATTGGGAGAGAAATAGAAAAGGGAGAGAAGAAGAAACTGTTACACTGAATCATTTTAATGTACTGAGTTTTAACTACTATTAACTACTATTAAATTCTTTTGCTTTTCCCCTATATACACATTGAACAAATATCATTGTAATTAAGCCGATTTATGAAAAAAAAAACAACTTTTCCTTTTTTGACTTTGTAAACTGTCACATAGATGATGGATGGATTTTATCAGAACACGTTACAATTGTATAACAACCTTTGGAAAATTTAATGTGCTATATATCTCAATTGATTTTATAGGGTTTTTTTTTTTCAATCATGATTTTTAGAATGTTTTTTTAAGAATCTCTGGTCATTTTTGCCTGCCCCTACCAGGAGGTTTAAGGCCCATTCTAGTAGCTGAAGTGAAATGCATTTTTAACCCCCAACCTTCCCACATTTCTAAATATGTGAATGAACTTTTTACCCTGAAAAGTAGCTGCTGGTTTCAGCCTTTTTAACAAGTCTCTAAACTCATCTCAGCCCTGCTGCTGAGAGCAGGATTTCGAAGAAGAACAGAACTGACAGGTTTTTGTAAACCTCAAAATTTCTCAGACTTATGAATGTTAGGGGTTTCCCCCACTGGGGAATCTTCTACTTAAAAAAAATTCCCTAGCAGATAGTGAGAATTCTACTTGAATGGGAGGGCTCCTTGTCTTGGGAATATCCCTACTCCACCCTACTTAGGACTGCTTTAGGACAGAGAGCTCCTTGAGAACACTGAAAAGTGCTTTGACCCGTGCTTATGTAAAGGACAGGAAGTTCTTTGAGTCATGACTCTTTTAGAATTGATACAATGGGATACTAAGTACCTATAAAGTTAGGGCAACTTGTAAACTACTTAAACCTAAAAGGGTGATAACTTATTCAGAGTTTTTTTTTAATGAAATTTGTGGACATGGCAACATTTTTTTTTCTGACTTCCTAAAGAGATTAAAACTACTCAGCTGTGAATTCCAAATGGGCGGTGCTTTAGAAACCTCTACAGTGATTGGTAGATGTAAGGACTTAGGGGAGGTGACATAGGAGACTTTGCCCTTCAAAATAAGAGCTTGGAGAAGAGCTGGAGCTGATTCTGAGGGAGCTCATTTTGAGAAGACTCATTCTGAGGATCTCAATTTCTGACTCTCTTTCTGGAGGAGAGCTCCTTGAAGAGCTCCTCTGAGGGGCTCTGTCCCTCTGGGGTGGGAGCTCTGGAGGCTCTTGAGAGAGGCCCTTTGTAGCAATCTCTGGCTGGAAGACTCTTTGAGGAAGGACGCTGGCCTGGTGTCACTAAAATCCTTGTTTAGTCAGTCAGACCTTGTGGTGAGTGTTAAGAAACTGACTGATTTGTCTCTTAAGGCTCAGGTCTAGGCCATATTGGCTTGAGGCCCTTCATACTTATTCCTTTCTTACTCTCTCTCTCTTTCTTTGATTACTCATTTGTATTGTTAATTAAAACCTCTATAAAACCCACTTGACTTGGGTAATTGAATAATTGGGAATATTTCCCTGGCGACCACCTTATATGTGATTTAAAAACCAAGACACTGTAGTGAAACATATTTCTGTGGTCAAATTTACTCACCCTCTCTTATATCTATCACAATTTATATCTTCCACTATTTTAATCACTACAGTTTAAGACCTCAACCATTTTAAATCTCACATTTTATAATATGAAGGTATTGACCTGGATTGAAGAGGTACAGGGGCTACAGGAAGGGCTTGTAACAGGGAACTGAGGAGTTGAAAGGACAGCTGGAATATGACTACTAGTGAGATAAAAGGAGAGAGGTACCCACTGCTGAGAAACTGTCTGTGAAATTACCTCTCTTCTCTCAACCCCCATGAGAGGTACCCTTGGGTAATGTTTGATTAAGGATGACAGGACCAGTGTTTTGAGTGATTTCTGGGAAATAGGGGAGTTTATACCTCAAGACTTGACTGGTAGTTGAACCCAGAAGTCTCCATTGTCTGGCAGGCAAACTGGTCACTTGGCTTTCATTGTTTTATGCTATGCTAAAGGCTAGCTTAGCCACCTGTATCTCTTTCTTTGTTTTCCCTTCAATATGCATCTGACTGTGAACTTCTAATTTTAAGTAGTTTAATAATTAGGGTAAATCAAGAAAGGGGATAGGAGAACCTTGCTTCTTCTTCAGCTGAGCCAAGCTGGAACAGCTTCAGCTTTCTGGGTCTTCTACCTAGCTAGTCACAGCCTCTCTCTTACTAAACAAAAGGCAAGTGTCTTTCTAGGGAAGGTCAAGGGATGGAAAGGATCTTCAGGGTAACCCCCTAAAGTTAAGGGATCAACCTCTTTCAGCAACTTACTTTTGTCTTGTTCTTCCTTTACTGGATGATCTCAAACATTCGGGAACCTCCCTCTTCCTCCAGGGTAAGGGAATGGAGTCATTGTATTACACAGGTTGGGATACTGCCAAGAGCTGGGTCCAGCTCACTTGTTGCTCCAGGGCTTCTCAGCAGGTTAATGAATGGTTAGGACAAATTTTTTTTTTAAATAATGGGGGTGGGGGGGAGACAGCTGTGACTGTAAGTCAGCCAGGGACAAGCTTTGCTCTCCTCTCACCTCTGTGACCCAGATGTTCTCTGCCTACCTTTTGGGTTTTTCTTTTCTTGATAGTTGTTCCCAGCAGTATTCCCAGCAGTTTTCATCGAATAGTGGATTTTTGTCCCAAAAGCTGGGATCTTTGGGTTTATCGTATACTGTCTTGCTGAGGTCGCAGTTTCTTTATTTGCTTAATTAGGATGGCAAATGTAAATTGGTTCATCCGAGATCTCCCTCATCTTAGTAATTTTAGTTCTATAATTTAATACTTAGAGAAAGATTATGTGTGAGTATTGTGTATGTGTACTGTGTGTGAAGAATAACATGTTTTATGTATAAACATTCACAAAGGTCAAGATAGGAGCATAGATGTGTATGGGTATATATATGTACATCCACATATATACAACATACACACAGATGGATACACAAAATAATTATTGGAAGAAGTATACTTTAATAGATAGATATCTAGTTTATGAATCAAGAAGATCCCAACTTAGCTTTTGCTTCTGACAAAGAATGCAAGTTGGGAAAGTTATTTATTTTCTGTGTCCCTGATAATTTTTAAGACTACAAATTACTTAAGTTCTGAATAATAGTTACAGTTCTTTGTTGCTAAAGGGAGTTTCATCCTGGGGTGTTTCTTGTTCTGAGATGTAATAGGAAAAGATCTCTTTCCCACTTCCATTTCATTCAGATCCTTAACCCTCCCTACCATCAAAAACAAGCAGTATTAAAATCTCTTTGAATGAACTAATTTCAATATTAAATAAGAACATGAATGCAAAAATTTTAAGGATTTCAATAAGGTCAGAGTGTTTATATTCCTATATGGAAAGATATCTGTAACCCTTTAAAATTGTTATTATTATCATAGTATTTAGAGAAATATACATAGACAGATGGTGTGATAATAAGGTTTTTATAATGACATGAAAAAAAATCTAGGCCTGAAAAACATGATTGTACTAAGAGAGATGGGAAGAAAGAATTAAAATGAGGTAAATTGTATCATATAAAGATGTGTGGTGAAACTATTACAGTGGACAGGTGGATGAGGGGGTGATGGGTAATACTTAAACCTTATTCTCATTGGAATTGATTCAACGAGGGAAGAAGAGCCAAATTCATTGGGGTATAGAATATTAGATTACCCTATAGAGAAATAGAAGGTGAATAAGAAAGAGAGAGGTGAGGAGAGAAGTAATAAAAGGGAGGGAGATGTTGGGGGTATGATTAAAAGACTATAAAGAAAGAGGAGGGAATAAGAAGGGTGTGGTAAGATGGGGAGTAATATAAGGGAGGAAAAAGTGGGAGAGTGATTAAAAGCAAACACTGGTGTGGAGGGAAAAAGTGAAAGGAGTGTGTGTCTAAAGTAAATTTCTTAGGTCTTGGAGGTGGAGTCAAGATGGTGGCATAGAAGCAGCAAAAGGTCAGACCTCTGAATACCCTTCCTTACCAATTACAAACTAAATGCTCCTAGGGGACTGAAAATCAAACCTAACAACAAGTCAGAGCCAAGGAACCCACCTGCTGGACTCAATTCAAAAGGTACACCCTTCAAAAGCCAGAATTCGAGAACACTTGGGTTTAAGGGGAAGGCAGAAGGAAGGTCCCAGGAACCCCCACCCCACACCTAGAGCGCTAAGTCTCCAGCTGCAGCAGAAATCTCTGGACAGGCAAAGGCACTGGTCTTGAGGGAGTACCTTGCAGGCAGGGCTGTGCCAGGCTTAGAACGTCCAACACAGGTGGTAAGGAAGGAACTGGAGAGGGAGCGCAGAGCAGGCAGCCTGGTCACAGTGGCAGAGACCCTCAATATTGCCCCAGCCTTCCAGGACTCAGAGTACACCCAGCCCAACCCAGCTGAATTTAATCCCAACAAAAGAGTTCAGGGAAGCCCAAGCTCCAACACCCCTCCCTCACAGACTGATGGACTTTAATCAAATCAAAAGTCTCCATAGGACAGGGAAGCTCAAACTCCAACACCCCTCCCCCAAAGACTGCACTGAGAGATCTGACAAAGCTCCAAGAGGGGAGACTGGCAGAAAACCCCAAATCCCCCCCCCCCCAAAATGAAAGGAGCAAGAGCATAGACAAATATAGTGAGCATAGAAGGGGTAAATATGAGGAAACAACAGAAAAAGAAGAAAGAAACTACAATTGATAGCTTCTGTACAGGAAATGAACAAAGACCAAATGGAACAGAGGAGGAGGCAAGCAATAAAACAGAAATCCCAGCAAATTGGATACAGACTTTGGAAGAACTCAAAATGCAATTCAAAACACAATTAAGAGAAGCTGAAGACAATTGGGAAAAGAAATTAAAAACTATGATAAGTCATCTGGAAACAGAAAATAGTGTCTTGAAAGCCAAAATCAACCAGCTTGAAAATGAGGTAAAGGAGATGAAAGATGAGGCAAAGAAGATGAATGATGAGGCAAAGGAGATGAAAGATGAGGTAAAGAGAATGAAAGATGACCTCCAAAGAAGATCAGACCAGAAGGAGAAGGATGACCAAAAAGCCAGGGATGAAATCTATTCTTTAAAACCAGAACACAACAACAAGAATTAAGTGACCATACAAGGCAGCAGGACACTTTAAAACAAAACCAAAAGAATGAAAAAAATTGAGGAAAATATGAAACATCTCATTCACAAAAGAGAGGATTTAGAAAATCATTTGAGGAGAGATAATTTAAGAATCATTGGTCTACAGAAAACATGACAAAAGAAAAAGCCTGCACTACAGGAAATTATCCAAGAAAACTGCCCCGATATTCTAGAACAACAGGGAAACGTGGAAATTAAAAGAATCCACAGACCAACTCCTGTACTTAATCCTCAACTGACAACACCCAGGAATGTTATAGCCAAATTCAAGAACTATCAGACCAAAGAAAAAATATTACAAACTGCCAAGAAGAAGTAATTCAGATACTATGGAACCACAGTTCCATCTGGCTGCATCTACTCTGAAAGACTGAAAGGCATGGAATATGATATTCTGGAAAACAAGGAAACTAGGTCTACAACCAATAATCAAAATACCCAGCAAAACTGACTATATCATTAGAGGGGAAAGTATGGTCATTCAACAAAATAGACGAGTTCCAAGAATTTGTAAAGAAAAGACCAGACCTGAAGAGAAAATGTGATGCCCAAGCACAGAACTCAAGAGAATCATCAAAAAGTAATTAAAAAAGAGGGGAAAAAAGAAAAACAAAACAACTTTTTTAAGAGACTCAACAACTTAAAATGATATGTATCTCTATAAGAAAAGAGGTCAATGGTAACTCTTAAAAATTGTTATTATCGGGGACAGCTGGGTAGCTCAGTGGATTGAGAGCCAGCCCTAGAGAAGGGAGGTCCTAGGTTCAAATCTGGCCTCAGACACTTCCCAGCTGTGTGACCCTGGGCAAGTCACTTGACCCCCATTGCCTAGCCCTTACCACTCTTCTGCCTTGGAGCCAATACACACTAATGACTCCAAGACAGAAGGTAAGAGTTTAAAAAAAAATTGTTATTAACACCTGGGCAGCTAGAAGAATTACACTTAGAGGGAACAGTGACAAACTATATAGGAAGAAATGATAAGACATAAATAGGTACATAGATATATGTATGTATAAATACATAAACATGTGCATATATATATATATATACACACACACACACACACACAACTAGAGCTAAAAAAGAGGTTAATACTAAAAGAAATGGGAAAAGAAACAAAAGTGGGTAAATTTATATGTCACAGAGAAGCTCATGGTGGGAGGGGGGAGAACATCAATACACCAGAAGTATATATTGGGGATAGGAAATACTCAACTCTTACATGCATTAAAATTGACTGAAAGAGGGAAAAACAATCCAATCCATTGGGGCAGAGAATAGATTTGTTCCCTATTGGGGAGTAGAAGGGTAACAAACGAACTGGTGGGGAGGGAAGCAGCACAAGGGAGGGAGAGGATAGGAGGTAGTTTTAAAAAACACTGCAAAGAAAATAAAAGGGGGATAAGAAGGGAGGAGGTAGAAAGGGAAGTAAAATAAGAGTGGAAACTAGGGGGATTGACTAGAAATAAACATTGGTGTACAAGGAACTAGTGAAAGAAGAAAAGGCAGGACTAGGAGTAGAAATCAAAATACTGGGAAATACACAAATGGTATTCATAACTCTGAATGTGAATGGAATGAACTCACTCAAAAATGCAAGAGAATAGCAGAGTGAATTAGAATCCAAAACCCTACCATATGCTGTCTACAAGAAACACACGTGAGCAAGTTAGATACACATAGGATGAAAGTAAGAGGATGAAGCCAAATCTATTGGGCATCAACTGATAAAAAGAAAGCTTAGTTGCAATCATGATATCCGACAAAGTCAAAGTAAAAATAAGGTAATACCCAATGAAATTGCATGTTGGCTGTGGGAAGGGTGGTGGAGGGGAGGGAGGGAAATAATGTTATTATTGTAACCAAGGAATAATCTTCTAAATTGATTAAATAAACTAATTGAAATGGGAAGAAAAAGACCAAAAAATGTAAAGTAAATTTCTCTCTCTCTCATTGGGCTTAAACTGACACACACAAAAAGCAGGAGTAGTAATTATGATCTCAGACAAAAGGAAAAGAAAAAACATCTGATTAAAAGAGATAAGGAAAGTGATTACATCTTTCTTAAAGGTAGTATAGACAATGAAGAAGCATATATACACCAAATGATATAACATCCAGATTTCTAAAGGAGAAGCCAATGGAGCTTAAGGAGGAAACAGATAGTAAAACTATGCTAGTGGGGAACCTCAACTTTCCCCTATCAGAATTTTATGATATTATATGTAAATTAGGGAAACATAGAATAGTTTACCTGTCAGATCTTTAGAGAAGGGAAGAATTTATGACCAAACAAGATATAGAAGGTATAAGGAATAGGGGAGTCATTAATAGTGAACCCCTGCACCCAGGCATGAAAAAAAAATTTAAAAAATAAGTAAAAAATTAAAAAAATTAAAAATTAAAAAAAATCAGAAGCCAGAGGAAAGATGCAAAGATGGTGGCTATATTGACTTCTGCCTAAAAGGGGAAATCTCTTAAGCTAGGAAGCTCAAGAAAATGCCTAATTATGAAACTTGAGACCCTGAATTTATAGTTCCCAAATACAAACCCCATCTCCCTCCCACCACATCCATCCAGTCAGATTCAGGTCACCTACATCTTGATGAAAGGCAGTAAAAGCTAGGAAGAAAAATATCAGTACTTAACCATATGCACCAAATGGTATAGCATTCAGATTTTGAAAGAAGAAACTTTTGGAGCATGAAGAGGAAATAGGTAGTAAAAAAACCTAGTGAGAGACCTCAACCTTCCTAATACAAAACCCATCACTAGAAATTAAAAAAAAATTAATTACATTCTGGAATTCCACAAAAAGAATCAATACCTGGTAGTTGACTTAAAACTCTCAAAAAAAAAAAAACTAATGTTGGGCAAATAATTCAATCTCAAGAAAAAAGGGGGGGGGGTAATATCTATCTATCTAGCTACACACACACACACACACACACACATACACACACTGTCCTCTTTCTACCTGTCCTCCTTCAGGTCTCTGAAAAGGAAAGGAAGATAACCCCAAGGCAAAGCTACAAAATTTATCACTAGAAATCAAAAATCATTTACATTCTGGAATTCCACAGTCAATACCTGGTAGCTGACTCAAAACTGTCAAAAAAAAAATAATGTTGGAAAAGTACTGTCAACCTTGAGAAAAGGTGGGGAGGAGATATGTTAATATCCCCTCCCCACCTTTATATATATGTTTGTGTGTGTGCATGCCTCTATGTGAGGATTATAATTCCACTGTTGCAGATATAACTTCATAGTTCCCAATAAAAGAGTTCAATGGGATGAAGAAATAGCTAATTTCTTTCCCTGTTATCAAAGAGTGGCTACAATGGGGGAAGGAAAAAGAAATTCACTAGAACTACTAACTAGGACCTAGTACTAACTAGAACTACTAACTAGCCACCTGGGTGGGATCTCTCCTAAGTCTGGCAGTCACTCACACCAGGATGCTGATGGTGATGGTGATGCCGACTGCGACAGTGACGTCTGCGATGCCCACGCCCAAGCTGACGCTGAAGCATCTCCATCACTTGGAGGAACTTTTGTTTGTCCCACACTGGCACATCGGAGGCCAGTGCCTTGACCCGAAGGGTCCTATCCTCCGAGAGGAGGACCAGGTCCCCAGCACACAGACGAAGAGGGATTCGCTGCTTTTTACGAGAACGACCTTTATTCACGGTTTTTACTGGCCTGTACTTGAGGCCACATGCTAAGATGTTGTCGTCGTTATTTCCAGGTTGCCTGATGAGATTCTTCTCCTCATAGGCAATGGTTGCAAGCTCCTTCCCACAGGAGCTGAGGGCCCTGAGGTGCCTGTTGCAGAGTTCAAACTCTTTCTCCAGGAAGACAATAGAATCTTGGGCCTGCTGCTGAAGCTCCCTAGCCTTCTGCTCTCCCTGGCGCCCCTTGGACAGGCCCCTCAGCTCATGGACCACAATCAGGGGCACCAGAATGATGTATCTCCTGCTCCCTAACAGCTTGCTCAGGTGCTCCAGGTGGTTGATGAAACAGTTGGTGTCTACTAGCAAGAACCTAGGTTGCCTCTCTTCTTCCACCTGCACCTTCTGAGCCTGGGCCTCCAGAATAGCCTTGATCTTCTCTTGAACTTGATGCCCTTCTGCTATCTGTTGGGCCAAGACCTGTCTCCTAGCCTTCAGGTCTCCGATGTCCCACTTATGTGCTCCCAAAGCCACCAGCAAATCTCTCAGCACATCAACTCTTCTACAGTCAGCCGCGATGACTCGGTCTGAGTTCCGCTCCAGGTAGCAGTGGTCTTGGGGACTAGTCAGCAGTGGGCCAAAGCCCACGAAGAGCTGATCCTCTTCCAGGACGAGACGAGCGAGTCCGTCGCCTGGTTCCTTGAACAAGGGCACCTCTGAAGTCTTCACCACCGCCAGGCTTTTCCAGAACTGACTGAGGGTCTCCTGCACCTCCTGGGCAACGTCTGGGTAGGGATTCCAGGAGGAGGGAGGAGGAGCGCTCCACAGAGGTCGGGAGATCAGCATCCATCCCAACCAAACCTTCACGGTGGGCAGCAGCGTCTTCAGGGCAGAGCCAAAGCAGGAAACCGGGACCTGACCAGGTGGGGGATCCTCCTGAGCTCGCGGAAGCGGCCGCTGCCGAAACCAGGAGGTGCAGCACCTCACCGACAGGTTAAACATGGCCAAGCACAGGGCCGTAGCTTCGCCACGTGACCCAGAAGCCCTGGGCGCCGCGGAACTCTCCTTCTTCTGCGAGTTGTCCACAGCAAACAAGTTGATGGTCAGGAGGCGTAGCATCTGCTGGTTTCCAATGGAAGCGGGGCTCTTCTCCAGCAGGAGCTGGAACTTCTGGAGGACCTCATCGGCCACTGCAGGAAACGTCTCCATTCCAATACCGGTAAACAGCCGCCCGTGGGCTTGCAGAAAACTGCGGGTGAAACTTTGGTGAAGATCCCCAAGGCTCAGACCGCTGCCCAGGCTCAGCCTCTCCGTCCCTTGGGCCCCGCCCTTCGCGGCTTCAAACAGCTGCCTGAGGTTTTCCTTGCTGGAAACGCTGGACCTCGGGGCAGCGCAGCCCCTCATGAAGTAGCACACGGCGTCCAGTTTCCTCTTGGTGGACACCGCCAGCAGGGCCAGCTGGTTATGAGGGTGGCCGTCCCAAGGATCGAGCCGATGAGCTTTGAGGTACCAGCTTCGGGCTTCCCCAAACTTCTGGCTGCCCCGCGTTTGCTCTCTGTACCTGCAAAGATCTCCCAGGCAAATCATCGTCTTCTGGGCACATGTCAGGGCATGCTTCAAGGCTCCCTCGGCCGGCTTGCTGCCAAGGGCCGCCCCATGCAGAATCTCTTCCAGCTGGAAGTCGTGCTTCTTCTGCAGCTTCTCAAGCAGACTGGTAAAGAAGCCAGTGCCCTGCTCCAGCGTTTCCAAGAGGCTCCCCCGAAGGAGCTCTGGGTCCACAGCCCCGGGAGCCTTCAGGAGCTGTCCAAACCTCCCAATCACCTGATGGAAGGCATTCTTCCAAAGCAGCTGACTCACATTGTGCTCTTCAGCAAACTCCGCATTGGCAAGGATGACTCTTCCGTAGAGGCCCAGCAGGTGGTTTCGAAGCATTGCCATCTCCTGCAGGTCCTCTCTGTTCCCAAGGCCCTTACAAAGCAGGCGGCTGAGCTGTGCTTCTTGGGCCCTGGCCTGAAAAAGAACCTGGGCAAGCCCTTGAAACCTGAGCTTCAGTCCCTGCTGTCCTCCTGGCTTCTGGGAGAAAAGGGGCCGCTCAGAGGCTCGGGCTTCAGGAAGAGCAAAGGAGGAGGCCAAGTGGGGGGCAGGGTCCATATGCCCCACAGAGCTTCCTGGGCCCCATGGCCTTGGGATGCAGTGTCTCCCCAAAAGCCGAGGGTCAGCCATCTGGGTGGAGGTGAAGAGATCATAATTGCTGCTCTGGTGGTCTGGGTAGCCAGAGGAATAGGTCTGGGGCTGGAGAGATTTCCTCCAAGCTGCAGGGCAAACTGTGCCATACTGGATGCTCAGAGGGAGTTGCTGGACAGTCTCTGTTGGAGCATTGTTCCAGCCATATCTGGGGACTCCCAGTGCCCATTCTGGGGATGCTGGGCCAGGCAGTGGCAGGTGGTGATGCTGACCAGGAAGATGTGAAGAAATCCCATGGTAGAGTCTGGGAAGCTCCCAGGTGTTTGGTGTTTGGCTCCTCTTCCTGCCAGGGCCTCGCTCCATCTTGCTTGCCATCTTCTCAGTCTTTGCCTGCCCCTCAGCCTCACTGTCTATTCACGATGCTCCAGATAGACAGCAAGTTCACAGGGGGAAAGGCAACCTTCTTGGAGTCTTCCTGGGTATTTCCTGGCTAAGCAATGTTCCTTGATGCTAGGAAGAAAAAGTAATCTTCCTATCTCTGAGTCTCTCTCTCTCTCTCTCTCTCTCTCTCTCTCTCTCTCTCTCTCTCTCTCTCAATCTCTCTCTCTCTCTCTCAATCTCTCTCTCTCTCTCTCTCTCTCTCTCTCTCTCTCCAAAGAAGCCACCACAAGTCAGTGATTCCCTGAAATCACTCTTCCAACACCTTGGGCTTGAAAGCAAAAAGGTCAGGAAGATGAGACCCCTCTTTGTCAGTCTGTACTCCTATAGAATGTGAAATGCAGGGAAATCTTCCTAGCTTGTATGAGCTGCTTTTAAGTGCTGAACTGTGTTCTCACCTTCAAGTGTGAACTATGTCCTAACCCTCAGGTGTGAACTGTGTCCTCATCCCAAGTGTGAACTGCATCTTTATCCCAAAGTGTGAACTTTCTTAAAACTCAAGTGTGAACGGGATCCTTACCCCAAAGTGTGAACTATGTCCTTATTCCAAAACCAGGCTGAGATCCCACAAGGACCAGCCCACTTCAGCCCAGACTGCTCTGGCCTAGGTGAAACAACTATCCAGACAAGAAAACCCCAAAAGGTAGGCAGAGAACATCTGGAGAACTGGGGTGAGAGGAGAACAGAGTAGAACCAGCAAGAGACTGTAGCAAGAAACCATGAATAAGCCAAAGCAAGTCACAGCCCGTCACCACACATCTACTGTACAAGGTTCTTAACCTATGTCCAAGCCAACATTCTGACTCTGAGATCCTCCCTGGGCAAAGATTGTTCCAAGCCAACCCACCCCTTGAAATTTCAAGCCTGTGGACTGTAGAAATGGAGATTTGAACCCCGGGCTTCAATTCCCAGAAGCCCTTGGCCACTTACCCAAATGCCTTCTAAGCTCACCTGAAAAGACTCACCTGGGTTGAGAGAGAGCAGGGGTATTTATACTGACTGTCAGGCCCCTCCCACTCTCTCTCTACTTCCTGGACCAGCTGGCAACAAAAGGGGTCATTTGCCCTTAGGCTAAGCCTCCATGGGGTTCGAGGGAATTGGGAGAGAAATAGAAAAGGGAGAGAAGAAGAAACTGTTACACTGAATCATTTTAATGTACTGAGTTTTAACTACTATTAACTACTATTAAATTCTTTTGCTTTTCCCCTATATACACATTGAACAAATATCATTGTAATTAAGCCGATTTATGAAAAAAAAAACAACTTTTCCTTTTTTGACTTTGTAAACTGTCACATAGATGATGGATGGATTTTATCAGAACACGTTACAATTGTATAACAACCTTTGGAAAATTTAATGTGCTATATATCTCAATTGATTTTATAGGGTTTTTTTTTTCAATCATGATTTTTAGAATGTTTTTTTAAGAATCTCTGGTCATTTTTGCCTGCCCCTACCAGGAGGTTTAAGGCCCATTCTAGTAGCTGAAGTGAAATGCATTTTTAACCCCCAACCTTCCCACATTTCTAAATATGTGAATGAACTTTTTACCCTGAAAAGTAGCTGCTGGTTTCAGCCTTTTTAACAAGTCTCTAAACTCATCTCAGCCCTGCTGCTGAGAGCAGGATTTCGAAGAAGAACAGAACTGACAGGTTTTTGTAAACCTCAAAATTTCTCAGACTTATGAATGTTAGGGGTTTCCCCCACTGGGGAATCTTCTACTTAAAAAAAATTCCCTAGCAGATAGTGAGAATTCTACTTGAATGGGAGGGCTCCTTGTCTTGGGAATATCCCTACTCCACCCTACTTAGGACTGCTTTAGGACAGAGAGCTCCTTGAGAACACTGAAAAGTGCTTTGACCCGTGCTTATGTAAAGGACAGGAAGTTCTTTGAGTCATGACTCTTTTAGAATTGATACAATGGGATACTAAGTACCTATAAAGTTAGGGCAACTTGTAAACTACTTAAACCTAAAAGGGTGATAACTTATTCAGAGTTTTTTTTTAATGAAATTTGTGGACATGGCAACATTTTTTTTTCTGACTTCCTAAAGAGATTAAAACTACTCAGCTGTGAATTCCAAATGGGCGGTGCTTTAGAAACCTCTACAGTGATTGGTAGATGTAAGGACTTAGGGGAGGTGACATAGGAGACTTTGCCCTTCAAAATAAGAGCTTGGAGAAGAGCTGGAGCTGATTCTGAGGGAGCTCATTTTGAGAAGACTCATTCTGAGGATCTCAATTTCTGACTCTCTTTCTGGAGGAGAGCTCCTTGAAGAGCTCCTCTGAGGGGCTCTGTCCCTCTGGGGTGGGAGCTCTGGAGGCTCTTGAGAGAGGCCCTTTGTAGCAATCTCTGGCTGGAAGACTCTTTGAGGAAGGACGCTGGCCTGGTGTCACTAAAATCCTTGTTTAGTCAGTCAGACCTTGTGGTGAGTGTTAAGAAACTGACTGATTTGTCTCTTAAGGCTCAGGTCTAGGCCATATTGGCTTGAGGCCCTTCATACTTATTCCTTTCTTACTCTCTCTCTCTTTCTTTGATTACTCATTTGTATTGTTAATTAAAACCTCTATAAAACCCACTTGACTTGGGTAATTGAATAATTGGGAATATTTCCCTGGCGACCACCTTATATGTGATTTAAAAACCAAGACACTGTAGTGAAACATATTTCTGTGGTCAAATTTACTCACCCTCTCTTATATCTATCACAATTTATATCTTCCACTATTTTAATCACTACAGTTTAAGACCTCAACCATTTTAAATCTCACATTTTATAATATGAAGGTATTGACCTGGATTGAAGAGGTACAGGGGCTACAGGAAGGGCTTGTAACAGGGAACTGAGGAGTTGAAAGGACAGCTGGAATATGACTACTAGTGAGATAAAAGGAGAGAGGTACCCACTGCTGAGAAACTGTCTGTGAAATTACCTCTCTTCTCTCAACCCCCATGAGAGGTACCCTTGGGTAATGTTTGATTAAGGATGACAGGACCAGTGTTTTGAGTGATTTCTGGGAAATAGGGGAGTTTATACCTCAAGACTTGACTGGTAGTTGAACCCAGAAGTCTCCATTGTCTGGCAGGCAAACTGGTCACTTGGCTTTCATTGTTTTATGCTATGCTAAAGGCTAGCTTAGCCACCTGTATCTCTTTCTTTGTTTTCCCTTCAATATGCATCTGACTGTGAACTTCTAATTTTAAGTAGTTTAATAATTAGGGTAAATCAAGAAAGGGGATAGGAGAACCTTGCTTCTTCTTCAGCTGAGCCAAGCTGGAACAGCTTCAGCTTTCTGGGTCTTCTACCTAGCTAGTCACAGCCTCTCTCTTACTAAACAAAAGGCAAGTGTCTTTCTAGGGAAGGTCAAGGGATGGAAAGGATCTTCAGGGTAACCCCCTAAAGTTAAGGGATCAACCTCTTTCAGCAACTTACTTTTGTCTTGTTCTTCCTTTACTGGATGATCTCAAACATTCGGGAACCTCCCTCTTCCTCCAGGGTAAGGGAATGGAGTCATTGTATTACACAGGTTGGGATACTGCCAAGAGCTGGGTCCAGCTCACTTGTTGCTCCAGGGCTTCTCAGCAGGTTAATGAATGGTTAGGACAAATTTTTTTTTTAAATAATGGGGGTGGGGGGGAGACAGCTGTGACTGTAAGTCAGCCAGGGACAAGCTTTGCTCTCCTCTCACCTCTGTGACCCAGATGTTCTCTGCCTACCTTTTGGGTTTTTCTTTTCTTGATAGTTGTTCCCAGCAGTATTCCCAGCAGTTTTCATCGAATAGTGGATTTTTGTCCCAAAAGCTGGGATCTTTGGGTTTATCGTATACTGTCTTGCTGAGGTCGCAGTTTCTTTATTTGCTTAATTAGGATGGCAAATGTAAATTGGTTCATCCGAGATCTCCCTCATCTTAGTAATTTTAGTTCTATAATTTAATACTTAGAGAAAGATTATGTGTGAGTATTGTGTATGTGTACTGTGTGTGAAGAATAACATGTTTTATGTATAAACATTCACAAAGGTCAAGATAGGAGCATAGATGTGTATGGGTATATATATGTACATCCACATATATACAACATACACACAGATGGATACACAAAATAATTATTGGAAGAAGTATACTTTAATAGATAGATATCTAGTTTATGAATCAAGAAGATCCCAACTTAGCTTTTGCTTCTGACAAAGAATGCAAGTTGGGAAAGTTATTTATTTTCTGTGTCCCTGATAATTTTTAAGACTACAAATTACTTAAGTTCTGAATAATAGTTACAGTTCTTTGTTGCTAAAGGGAGTTTCATCCTGGGGTGTTTCTTGTTCTGAGATGTAATAGGAAAAGATCTCTTTCCCACTTCCATTTCATTCAGATCCTTAACCCTCCCTACCATCAAAAACAAGCAGTATTAAAATCTCTTTGAATGAACTAATTTCAATATTAAATAAGAACATGAATGCAAAAATTTTAAGGATTTCAATAAGGTCAGAGTGTTTATATTCCTATATGGAAAGATATCTGTAACCCTTTAAAATTGTTATTATTATCATAGTATTTAGAGAAATATACATAGACAGATGGTGTGATAATAAGGTTTTTATAATGACATGAAAAAAAATCTAGGCCTGAAAAACATGATTGTACTAAGAGAGATGGGAAGAAAGAATTAAAATGAGGTAAATTGTATCATATAAAGATGTGTGGTGAAACTATTACAGTGGACAGGTGGATGAGGGGGTGATGGGTAATACTTAAACCTTATTCTCATTGGAATTGATTCAACGAGGGAAGAAGAGCCAAATTCATTGGGGTATAGAATATTAGATTACCCTATAGAGAAATAGAAGGTGAATAAGAAAGAGAGAGGTGAGGAGAGAAGTAATAAAAGGGAGGGAGATGTTGGGGGTATGATTAAAAGACTATAAAGAAAGAGGAGGGAATAAGAAGGGTGTGGTAAGATGGGGAGTAATATAAGGGAGGAAAAAGTGGGAGAGTGATTAAAAGCAAACACTGGTGTGGAGGGAAAAAGTGAAAGGAGTGTGTGTCTAAAGTAAATTTCTTAGGTCTTGGAGGTGGAGTCAAGATGGTGGCATAGAAGCAGCAAAAGGTCAGACCTCTGAATACCCTTCCTTACCAATTACAAACTAAATGCTCCTAGGGGACTGAAAATCAAACCTAACAACAAGTCAGAGCCAAGGAACCCACCTGCTGGACTCAATTCAAAAGGTACACCCTTCAAAAGCCAGAATTCGAGAACACTTGGGTTTAAGGGGAAGGCAGAAGGAAGGTCCCAGGAACCCCCACCCCACACCTAGAGCGCTAAGTCTCCAGCTGCAGCAGAAATCTCTGGACAGGCAAAGGCACTGGTCTTGAGGGAGTACCTTGCAGGCAGGGCTGTGCCAGGCTTAGAACGTCCAACACAGGTGGTAAGGAAGGAACTGGAGAGGGAGCGCAGAGCAGGCAGCCTGGTCACAGTGGCAGAGACCCTCAATATTGCCCCAGCCTTCCAGGACTCAGAGTACACCCAGCCCAACCCAGCTGAATTTAATCCCAACAAAAGAGTTCAGGGAAGCCCAAGCTCCAACACCCCTCCCTCACAGACTGATGGACTTTAATCAAATCAAAAGTCTCCATAGGACAGGGAAGCTCAAACTCCAACACCCCTCCCCCAAAGACTGCACTGAGAGATCTGACAAAGCTCCAAGAGGGGAGACTGGCAGAAAACCCCAAATCCCCCCCCCCCCCAAAATGAAAGGAGCAAGAGCATAGACAAATATAGTGAGCATAGAAGGGGTAAATATGAGCAAACAACAGAAAAAGAAGAAAGAAACTACAATTGATAGCTTCTGTACAGGAAATGAACAAAGACCAAATGGAACAGAGGAGGAGGCAAGCAATAAAACAGAAATCCCAGCAAATTGGATACAGACTTTGGAAGAACTCAAAATGCAATTCAAAACACAATTAAGAGAAGCTGAAGACAATTGGGAAAAGAAATTAAAAACTATGATAAGTCATCTGGAAACAGAAAATAGTGTCTTGAAAGCCAAAATCAACCAGCTTGAAAATGAGGTAAAGGAGATGAAAGATGAGGCAAAGAAGATGAATGATGAGGCAAAGGAGATGAAAGATGAGGTAAAGAGAATGAAAGATGACCTCCAAAGAAGATCAGACCAGAAGGAGAAGGATGACCAAAAAGCCAGGGATGAAATCTATTCTTTAAAACCAGAACACAACAACAAGAATTAAGTGACCATACAAGGCAGCAGGACACTTTAAAACAAAACCAAAAGAATGAAAAAAATTGAGGAAAATATGAAACATCTCATTCACAAAAGAGAGGATTTAGAAAATCATTTGAGGAGAGATAATTTAAGAATCATTGGTCTACAGAAAACATGACAAAAGAAAAAGCCTGCACTACAGGAAATTATCCAAGAAAACTGCCCCGATATTCTAGAACAACAGGGAAACGTGGAAATTAAAAGAATCCACAGACCAACTCCTGTACTTAATCCTCAACTGACAACACCCAGGAATGTTATAGCCAAATTCAAGAACTATCAGACCAAAGAAAAAATATTACAAACTGCCAAGAAGAAGTAATTCAGATACTATGGAACCACAGTTCCATCTGGCTGCATCTACTCTGAAAGACTGAAAGGCATGGAATATGATATTCTGGAAAACAAGGAAACTAGGTCTACAACCAATAATCAAAATACCCAGCAAAACTGACTATATCATTAGAGGGGAAAGTATGGTCATTCAACAAAATAGACGAGTTCCAAGAATTTGTAAAGAAAAGACCAGACCTGAAGAGAAAATGTGATGCCCAAGCACAGAACTCAAGAGAATCATCAAAAAGTAATTAAAAAAGAGGGGAAAAAAGAAAAACAAAACAACTTTTTTAAGAGACTCAACAACTTAAAATGATATGTATCTCTATAAGAAAAGAGGTCAATGGTAACTCTTAAAAATTGTTATTATCGGGGACAGCTGGGTAGCTCAGTGGATTGAGAGCCAGCCCTAGAGAAGGGAGGTCCTAGGTTCAAATCTGGCCTCAGACACTTCCCAGCTGTGTGACCCTGGGCAAGTCACTTGACCCCCATTGCCTAGCCCTTACCACTCTTCTGCCTTGGAGCCAATACACACTAATGACTCCAAGACAGAAGGTAAGAGTTTAAAAAAAAATTGTTATTAACACCTGGGCAGCTAGAAGAATTACACTTAGAGGGAACAGTGACAAACTATATAGGAAGAAATGATAAGACATAAATAGGTACATAGATATATGTATGTATAAATACATAAACATGTGCATATATATATATATATACACACACACACACACACACAACTAG
The DNA here is from genome assembly GCF_027887165.1 of Monodelphis domestica. Lineage (NCBI taxonomy): Eukaryota > Metazoa > Chordata > Mammalia > Didelphimorphia > Didelphidae > Monodelphis > Monodelphis domestica. Next base: position 37,508,727 of record NC_077232.1, read on the forward strand.
AGCTAAAAAAGAGGTTAATACTAAAAGAAATGGGAAAAGAAACAAAAGTGGGTAAATTTATATGTCACAGAGAAGCTCATGGTGGGAGGGGGGAGAACATCAATACACCAGAAGTATATATTGGGGATAGGAAATACTCAACTCTTACATGCATTAAAATTGACTGAAAGAGGGAAAAACAATCCAATCCATTGGGGCAGAGAATAGATTTGTTCCCTATTGGGGAGTAGAAGGGTAACAAACGAACTGGTGGGGAGGGAAGCAGCACAAGGGAGGGAGAGGATAGGAGGTAGTTTTAAAAAACACTGCAAAGAAAATAAAAGGGGGATAAGAAGGGAGGAGGTAGAAAGGGAAGTAAAATAAGAGTGGAAACTAGGGGGATTGACTAGAAATAAACATTGGTGTACAAGGAACTAGTGAAAGAAGAAAAGGCAGGACTAGGAGTAGAAATCAAAATACTGGGAAATACACAAATGGTATTCATAACTCTGAATGTGAATGGAATGAACTCACTCAAAAATGCAAGAGAATAGCAGAGTGAATTAGAATCCAAAACCCTACCATATGCTGTCTACAAGAAACACACGTGAGCAAGTTAGATACACATAGGATGAAAGTAAGAGGATGAAGCCAAATCTATTGGGCATCAACTGATAAAAAGAAAGCTTAGTTGCAATCATGATATCCGACAAAGTCAAAGTAAAAATAAGGTAATACCCAATGAAATTGCATGTTGGCTGTGGGAAGGGTGGTGGAGGGGAGGGAGGGAAATAATGTTATTATTGTAACCAAGGAATAATCTTCTAAATTGATTAAATAAACTAATTGAAATGGGAAGAAAAAGACCAAAAAATGTAAAGTAAATTTCTCTCTCTCTCATTGGGCTTAAACTGACACACACAAAAAGCAGGAGTAGTAATTATGATCTCAGACAAAAGGAAAAGAAAAAACATCTGATTAAAAGAGATAAGGAAAGTGATTACATCTTTCTTAAAGGTAGTATAGACAATGAAGAAGCATATATACACCAAATGATATAACATCCAGATTTCTAAAGGAGAAGCCAATGGAGCTTAAGGAGGAAACAGATAGTAAAACTATGCTAGTGGGGAACCTCAACTTTCCCCTATCAGAATTTTATGATATTATATGTAAATTAGGGAAACATAGAATAGTTTACCTGTCAGATCTTTAGAGAAGGGAAGAATTTATGACCAAACAAGATATAGAAGGTATAAGGAATAGGGGAGTCATTAATAGTGAACCCCTGCACCCAGGCATGAAAAAAAAATTTAAAAAATAAGTAAAAAATTAAAAAAATTAAAAATTAAAAAAAATCAGAAGCCAGAGGAAAGATGCAAAGATGGTGGCTATATTGACTTCTGCCTAAAAGGGGAAATCTCTTAAGCTAGGAAGCTCAAGAAAATGCCTAATTATGAAACTTGAGACCCTGAATTTATAGTTCCCAAATACAAACCCCATCTCCCTCCCACCACATCCATCCAGTCAGATTCAGGTCACCTACATCTTGATGAAAGGCAGTAAAAGCTAGGAAGAAAAATATCAGTACTTAACCATATGCACCAAATGGTATAGCATTCAGATTTTGAAAGAAGAAACTTTTGGAGCATGAAGAGGAAATAGGTAGTAAAAAAACCTAGTGAGAGACCTCAACCTTCCTAATACAAAACCCATCACTAGAAATTAAAAAAAAATTAATTACATTCTGGAATTCCACAAAAAGAATCAATACCTGGTAGTTGACTTAAAACTCTCAAAAAAAAAAAAACTAATGTTGGGCAAATAATTCAATCTCAAGAAAAAAGGGGGGGGGGTAATATCTATCTATCTAGCTACACACACACACACACACACACACATACACACACTGTCCTCTTTCTACCTGTCCTCCTTCAGGTCTCTGAAAAGGAAAGGAAGATAACCCCAAGGCAAAGCTACAAAATTTATCACTAGAAATCAAAAATCATTTACATTCTGGAATTCCACAGTCAATACCTGGTAGCTGACTCAAAACTGTCAAAAAAAAAATAATGTTGGAAAAGTACTGTCAACCTTGAGAAAAGGTGGGGAGGAGATATGTTAATATCCCCTCCCCACCTTTATATATATGTTTGTGTGTGTGCATGCCTCTATGTGAGGATTATAATTCCACTGTTGCAGATATAACTTCATAGTTCCCAATAAAAGAGTTCAATGGGATGAAGAAATAGCTAATTTCTTTCCCTGTTATCAAAGAGTGGCTACAATGGGGGAAGGAAAAAGAAATTCACTAGAACTACTAACTAGGACCTAGTACTAACTAGAACTACTAACTAGCCACCTGGGTGGGATCTCTCCTAAGTCTGGCAGTCACTCACACCAGGATGCTGATGGTGATGGTGATGCCGACTGCGACAGTGACGTCTGCGATGCCCACGCCCAAGCTGACGCTGAAGCATCTCCATCACTTGGAGGAACTTTTGTTTGTCCCACACTGGCACATCGGAGGCCAGTGCCTTGACCCGAAGGGTCCTATCCTCCGAGAGGAGGACCAGGTCCCCAGCACACAGACGAAGAGGGATTCGCTGCTTTTTACGAGAACGACCTTTATTCACGGTTTTTACTGGCCTGTACTTGAGGCCACATGCTAAGATGTTGTCGTCGTTATTTCCAGGTTGCCTGATGAGATTCTTCTCCTCATAGGCAATGGTTGCAAGCTCCTTCCCACAGGAGCTGAGGGCCCTGAGGTGCCTGTTGCAGAGTTCAAACTCTTTCTCCAGGAAGACAATAGAATCTTGGGCCTGCTGCTGAAGCTCCCTAGCCTTCTGCTCTCCCTGGCGCCCCTTGGACAGGCCCCTCAGCTCATGGACCACAATCAGGGGCACCAGAATGATGTATCTCCTGCTCCCTAACAGCTTGCTCAGGTGCTCCAGGTGGTTGATGAAACAGTTGGTGTCTACTAGCAAGAACCTAGGTTGCCTCTCTTCTTCCACCTGCACCTTCTGAGCCTGGGCCTCCAGAATAGCCTTGATCTTCTCTTGAACTTGATGCCCTTCTGCTATCTGTTGGGCCAAGACCTGTCTCCTAGCCTTCAGGTCTCCGATGTCCCACTTATGTGCTCCCAAAGCCACCAGCAAATCTCTCAGCACATCAACTCTTCTACAGTCAGCCGCGATGACTCGGTCTGAGTTCCGCTCCAGGTAGCAGTGGTCTTGGGGACTAGTCAGCAGTGGGCCAAAGCCCACGAAGAGCTGATCCTCTTCCAGGACGAGACGAGCGAGTCCGTCGCCTGGTTCCTTGAACAAGGGCACCTCTGAAGTCTTCACCACCGCCAGGCTTTTCCAGAACTGACTGAGGGTCTCCTGCACCTCCTGGGCAACGTCTGGGTAGGGATTCCAGGAGGAGGGAGGAGGAGCGCTCCACAGAGGTCGGGAGATCAGCATCCATCCCAACCAAACCTTCACGGTGGGCAGCAGCGTCTTCAGGGCAGAGCCAAAGCAGGAAACCGGGACCTGACCAGGTGGGGGATCCTCCTGAGCTCGCGGAAGCGGCCGCTGCCGAAACCAGGAGGTGCAGCACCTCACCGACAGGTTAAACATGGCCAAGCACAGGGCCGTAGCTTCGCCACGTGACCCAGAAGCCCTGGGCGCCGCGGAACTCTCCTTCTTCTGCGAGTTGTCCACAGCAAACAAGTTGATGGTCAGGAGGCGTAGCATCTGCTGGTTTCCAATGGAAGCGGGGCTCTTCTCCAGCAGGAGCTGGAACTTCTGGAGGACCTCATCGGCCACTGCAGGAAACGTCTCCATTCCAATACCGGTAAACAGCCGCCCGTGGGCTTGCAGAAAACTGCGGGTGAAACTTTGGTGAAGATCCCCAAGGCTCAGACCGCTGCCCAGGCTCAGCCTCTCCGTCCCTTGGGCCCCGCCCTTCGCGGCTTCAAACAGCTGCCTGAGGTTTTCCTTGCTGGAAACGCTGGACCTCGGGGCAGCGCAGCCCCTCATGAAGTAGCACACGGCGTCCAGTTTCCTCTTGGTGGACACCGCCAGCAGGGCCAGCTGGTTATGAGGGTGGCCGTCCCAAGGATCGAGCCGATGAGCTTTGAGGTACCAGCTTCGGGCTTCCCCAAACTTCTGGCTGCCCCGCGTTTGCTCTCTGTACCTGCAAAGATCTCCCAGGCAAATCATCGTCTTCTGGGCACATGTCAGGGCATGCTTCAAGGCTCCCTCGGCCGGCTTGCTGCCAAGGGCCGCCCCATGCAGAATCTCTTCCAGCTGGAAGTCGTGCTTCTTCTGCAGCTTCTCAAGCAGACTGGTAAAGAAGCCAGTGCCCTGCTCCAGCGTTTCCAAGAGGCTCCCCCGAAGGAGCTCTGGGTCCACAGCCCCGGGAGCCTTCAGGAGCTGTCCAAACCTCCCAATCACCTGATGGAAGGCATTCTTCCAAAGCAGCTGACTCACATTGTGCTCTTCAGCAAACTCCGCATTGGCAAGGATGACTCTTCCGTAGAGGCCCAGCAGGTGGTTTCGAAGCATTGCCATCTCCTGCAGGTCCTCTCTGTTCCCAAGGCCCTTACAAAGCAGGCGGCTGAGCTGTGCTTCTTGGGCCCTGGCCTGAAAAAGAACCTGGGCAAGCCCTTGAAACCTGAGCTTCAGTCCCTGCTGTCCTCCTGGCTTCTGGGAGAAAAGGGGCCGCTCAGAGGCTCGGGCTTCAGGAAGAGCAAAGGAGGAGGCCAAGTGGGGGGCAGGGTCCATATGCCCCACAGAGCTTCCTGGGCCCCATGGCCTTGGGATGCAGTGTCTCCCCAAAAGCCGAGGGTCAGCCATCTGGGTGGAGGTGAAGAGATCATAATTGCTGCTCTGGTGGTCTGGGTAGCCAGAGGAATAGGTCTGGGGCTGGAGAGATTTCCTCCAAGCTGCAGGGCAAACTGTGCCATACTGGATGCTCAGAGGGAGTTGCTGGACAGTCTCTGTTGGAGCATTGTTCCAGCCATATCTGGGGACTCCCAGTGCCCATTCTGGGGATGCTGGGCCAGGCAGTGGCAGGTGGTGATGCTGACCAGGAAGATGTGAAGAAATCCCATGGTAGAGTCTGGGAAGCTCCCAGGTGTTTGGTGTTTGGCTCCTCTTCCTGCCAGGGCCTCGCTCCATCTTGCTTGCCATCTTCTCAGTCTTTGCCTGCCCCTCAGCCTCACTGTCTATTCACGATGCTCCAGATAGACAGCAAGTTCACAGGGGGAAAGGCAACCTTCTTGGAGTCTTCCTGGGTATTTCCTGGCTAAGCAATGTTCCTTGATGCTAGGAAGAAAAAGTAATCTTCCTATCTCTGAGTCTCTCTCTCTCTCTCTCTCTCTCTCTCTCTCTCTCTCTCTCTCTCTCTCTCTCTCTCTCTCTCAATCTCTCTCTCTCTCTCTCAATCTCTCTCTCTCTCTCTCTCTCTCTCTCTCTCTCTCCAAAGAAGCCACCACAAGTCAGTGATTCCCTGAAATCACTCTTCCAACACCTTGGGCTTGAAAGCAAAAAGGTCAGGAAGATGAGACCCCTCTTTGTCAGTCTGTACTCCTATAGAATGTGAAATGCAGGGAAATCTTCCTAGCTTGTATGAGCTGCTTTTAAGTGCTGAACTGTGTTCTCACCTTCAAGTGTGAACTATGTCCTAACCCTCAGGTGTGAACTGTGTCCTCATCCCAAGTGTGAACTGCATCTTTATCCCAAAGTGTGAACTTTCTTAAAACTCAAGTGTGAACGGGATCCTTACCCCAAAGTGTGAACTATGTCCTTATTCCAAAACCAGGCTGAGATCCCACAAGGACCAGCCCACTTCAGCCCAGACTGCTCTGGCCTAGGTGAAACAACTATCCAGACAAGAAAACCCCAAAAGGTAGGCAGAGAACATCTGGAGAACTGGGGTGAGAGGAGAACAGAGTAGAACCAGCAAGAGACTGTAGCAAGAAACCATGAATAAGCCAAAGCAAGTCACAGCCCGTCACCACACATCTACTGTACAAGGTTCTTAACCTATGTCCAAGCCAACATTCTGACTCTGAGATCCTCCCTGGGCAAAGATTGTTCCAAGCCAACCCACCCCTTGAAATTTCAAGCCTGTGGACTGTAGAAATGGAGATTTGAACCCCGGGCTTCAATTCCCAGAAGCCCTTGGCCACTTACCCAAATGCCTTCTAAGCTCACCTGAAAAGACTCACCTGGGTTGAGAGAGAGCAGGGGTATTTATACTGACTGTCAGGCCCCTCCCACTCTCTCTCTACTTCCTGGACCAGCTGGCAACAAAAGGGGTCATTTGCCCTTAGGCTAAGCCTCCATGGGGTTCGAGGGAATTGGGAGAGAAATAGAAAAGGGAGAGAAGAAGAAACTGTTACACTGAATCATTTTAATGTACTGAGTTTTAACTACTATTAACTACTATTAAATTCTTTTGCTTTTCCCCTATATACACATTGAACAAATATCATTGTAATTAAGCCGATTTATGAAAAAAAAAAACAACTTTTCCTTTTTTGACTTTGTAAACTGTCACATAGATGATGGATGGATTTTATCAGAACACGTTACAATTGTATAACAACCTTTGGAAAATTTAATGTGCTATATATCTCAATTGATTTTATAGGGTTTTTTTTTTTCAATCATGATTTTTAGAATGTTTTTTTAAGAATCTCTGGTCATTTTTGCCTGCCCCTACCAGGAGGTTTAAGGCCCATTCTAGTAGCTGAAGTGAAATGCATTTTTAACCCCCAACCTTCCCACATTTCTAAATATGTGAATGAACTTTTTACCCTGAAAAGTAGCTGCTGGTTTCAGCCTTTTTAACAAGTCTCTAAACTCATCTCAGCCCTGCTGCTGAGAGCAGGATTTCGAAGAAGAACAGAACTGACAGGTTTTTGTAAACCTCAAAATTTCTCAGACTTATGAATGTTAGGGGTTTCCCCCACTGGGGAATCTTCTACTTAAAAAAAATTCCCTAGCAGATAGTGAGAATTCTACTTGAATGGGAGGGCTCCTTGTCTTGGGAATATCCCTACTCCACCCTACTTAGGACTGCTTTAGGACAGAGAGCTCCTTGAGAACACTGAAAAGTGCTTTGACCCGTGCTTATGTAAAGGACAGGAAGTTCTTTGAGTCATGACTCTTTTAGAATTGATACAATGGGATACTAAGTACCTATAAAGTTAGGGCAACTTGTAAACTACTTAAACCTAAAAGGGTGATAACTTATTCAGAGTTTTTTTTTAATGAAATTTGTGGACATGGCAACATTTTTTTTTCTGACTTCCTAAAGAGATTAAAACTACTCAGCTGTGAATTCCAAATGGGCGGTGCTTTAGAAACCTCTACAGTGATTGGTAGATGTAAGGACTTAGGGGAGGTGACATAGGAGACTTTGCCCTTCAAAATAAGAGCTTGGAGAAGAGCTGGAGCTGATTCTGAGGGAGCTCATTTTGAGAAGACTCATTCTGAGGATCTCAATTTCTGACTCTCTTTCTGGAGGAGAGCTCCTTGAGGAGCTCCTCTGAGGGGCTCTGTCCCTCTGGGGTGGGAGCTCTGGAGGCTCTTGAGAGAGGCCCTTTGAAGCAATCTCTGGCTGGAAGACTCTTTGAGGAAGGATGCTGGTGTCACTAAAATCCTTGTTTAGTCAGTCAGACCTTGTGTTGAGTGTTAAAAAACTGACTGATTTGTCTCTTAAGGCTCAGGTCTAGGCCATATTGGCTTGAGGCCCTTCGTACTTCATAACCTAATAGATCTATTCTACTTTTCACCTCCAGTGTCCAGATAAAATTCTTGCCTTTGTGAATTTTAAAAGTCTCCATCTTGGTCTAGCACCCAAAAATTGTGCACACCCACACTACACAGGCATTTGCTAGTCAATGACAAATCAGAAATAACTAACTGCCCACCTGGGCTGTCCTAAGCCAAGCTAGAGCCAACCACTGGCATTTGTGAGACACAGGAAGTGAGGTAGGGAACAGCCTCTGGAATTCGCTGACTTTCTGTGGAGAGAGCAAGACGCGAGTTGGTATTAGGAGCTTGAACAGGGAGGACGCCCGCAGACAGCTTTCCTTCAGATCACTCACCTGAGTTAAGGACTGATTCTTTCCACCTGGGCCCTTTGGGCCTAAAACTCTCTCTGCCTTGGTCAGAGGTTGAGTAGCTCTTTCCCTTTTCTCTTCTCTCCTTCTCTCCCTCTCCTTCCCTACTCCCAGTGTGATTAAACCTCCATAAACTTCATTCTGACTTGAGTGTTTCATTTTAGGAATTTCATAAGTAAATTCCTTGGCGGCCATTGTTCAATATTACATAAATCCTGTAGCCATATTTTAACCATTACAATATTATAACCTCTCCCAAAAGCCTAAAATTTCTACCATTACAGTATTGGCGATCACGAAGGGATAAAGAACTATATCAGTCTTCTGATCTCCTTACTAATCACCTGGGAGAAGTCCCACCCCGGCTACCCCCTCTGGCTCTTGGCCCTGCTTTAGTGCTTCGAAGGTTTCTAGAACCTCAATAAATTTCCTGAATTTTCTTGCCCTTTCACCCCACTTATTACTCACTCCGTCAGTCCTTTTACCAAATACCTTGGCTTAAAGACAAAGCTGCCAGAACAGGTGAGTATAAAACACCTTTTTTCTCTTCCCTTTTCTCCTTAAGTTAAATTGGGGTCAACAGGATTTTTTTTCTTCTCCTCTTTGTCTCTCATTTCTGTCTCCTTTTACTTTAAGGAGGTGGCTCAGTAGATTGAGAGGCAGGCCAGGCTTACCTAATCAACTGATTAGCAACGAGGAACCTCAGGAGAAGGAGCTCTTAGGAGCTCCTAGCCCCCAAAAAGCAAAAAAACAAAAAAAAAACCAGCTGAATACAGCTAGGGAGCTAACGTAAAACCCATTTTTTTCTGTTTCCTGGCCTTTCTAGTCTTAAAATTTAAGTGGGCTTTGCTCAAGGAAGATAGCACATGGTCCTAGCGGTTTTAGCCTGAGGGCTAAAGAAGATTCCTGGGACCCTCCTATATACACACTTTGTAAAAGAAGGAGGTTTAGCTATACCTTTTGTTTACGGTCTATTCACTCCTAATCAGCCCTTTCATAGCTTCTACCTTCCTGCGTGAGGGTTTTTGTAACCCCTCCCAGAAGCTTAATAAGGAGAATTTACAACACAATAGGCGCTTAGCCTGTATAGGGTTGTAGACTAGGGAGCCACCTACTGTAAAAAAAAAAAGTTACAGGCAACCTAGCAATTGACTCAAAGAAAAAAAAAATGTGGCTACAACCAATGTCTGCTTTGCTTCTAAATTGGCTTATAAGTTCAATGACCAAGTACATTGGATTTTTAGTAGGTGTTCCTCTAGGATGGTATTTTTCAGAAAATATAAACCTCTTCGTGACCCTTACATTCATCTTCCTTGGGATTGTAATTGTTGTACTTACAATAATATACCTAACCTCTAAGAGAGAACACTCCCTTGTTCCTTCTATTACTAAACAAATTAAGGAATTACACACTTTTATTGATCTACAAATTAATGAGCAATATAATATCACTGATCAACGTATTAGGGAACTCCACACTTTTATTGAGGAGCAACTTAGGGAACAGAATAATATTACCCAAAGAATTAGGGAACATAATATTATAACTGATCGGAGAATTACAGAACTGCACACATTTATTGATCAGCAACATAAAGAATTGAATACTGTCACTGATCAAAGAATTCGGGACCAAAATGCTTGTATTGAACAAATTAAAAAAGAAATTACTCTTATTTATCAACAATTGGTGGAACAAGATGAAGTTAGGGAGAAAACATGGGGAGAGATAAAAACTTCCCTGGCTGAAATTAGGGAGGGAAGATGGGAAGAGGTAAAAACTTCCCTGGATGAAATTAGGGAGGAAAAATGGAGAGAGATAAGAACCTTCCTGCAAAACATTGTTAGGGAGTTAAAAACATCCTACAATAGGAGTGATTTAACTCTCCATCCCCCATCATTATCAGATTCCCTGACCAACCCTGCCCAAAACGATTTGGCTCAAATAGAAGCCCCTTCACACCAACCAGCTCCTCCCCATCCTGACCACCCAGCCCCTCCCCCTGCCATTCTTGCCCCTCCCACCCTGGTTCCTCCTTCCATTCATGCCTCTTACCCTGCCTCCTCAGCCCCGGATCCTCCCCCTGCCCTTCCCCCCACCCATGCTCATGCTCCAGCCCCACCCCCTGTTCCTGTCCCAGCCCTTCCCCCTGCCCTTCCCTCCGCTCATGCTCTAATCTCCAACCCCCATGCTCCAACAGCCAATAATCCTAACATTGAAAATGGAGCAAGTAGCCTAGAAACAGTAACACCAGATAGTTTAGACAGAAGTTTATTTCCATTGAGGGAAGTACCCACCTTTAATAAAGAAGGGAACTTGGTGTCTGTAAGACACTATACACCTTTTAAACCTGATGATTTAGAAAAATTCAAGCACAATGTTCAATCATTTGAGGCAGAACCAATGTTGGTTATAGAAAAATTAGAAAATATATTCAGAAACTTTGACCCTTCTTGGTTGGATGTGGAGAATTTGTTAGATACATTCCTGACAAAGAGAGAGAAAAATAATGTCATCTCTCTAGCTAATAAGAAAAGTGGTAGAGGAGCTCATCACTGGCCAACTGTAGATCCACACTGGAACCCCAATATTATACAGGATCACACAAAACTAGTCCTGGCCAGAGAAGCATTATTAAAAGCCATGAGAGACTGCTCTGATAGCCCTGATGCATGGGAAAAATTTGAACAATCCCGACAGGAAATTGATGAGATGCCCTCCCACTTTATGGACAGACTTATTGACGTAGGAAGTACATATATGGACCTTGATTTGTCCAGAGAAAAAGACATTAAACATATACGCAGACAATTCGTTAGGAATTGTTGTTCAGCAGTAAAAGACTACTTTGAAACCAACTGTCCCAACTGGGAGTCTATGGACCTTGACGAACTGAGGAAAGTAGCAACATATGCCTATAAGAATTGTACAAAAAAACCTGAGACACACAATACATCAGTGGCAGACTTAAAAAAAGAAATTGAAATTTTAAAGGAACAATTGAAAAGTAAGGGAGAGACCATGGCCCCTCTGCAGGAATCCACAGATAGATCATTACCAAACCCCTTAATATGCCTCTTCTGTGGGAAGAGAGGCCATGCAATGATAGTCTGTAGGAGCAGGTGTAAACCTCAAATTTCCTTAGACTTATAAATGTTGGAAATTTCACCATTGGGATATTTCATACTTGGAAAATTTCTTACTGATAGTCTATTGGAATGGGAACCCCATTGGCATGGGAGGTTCCTTCTCTTCCCTTCTTAAGATTACTTTAGGACAGAAAACCTTTGCTGAACAATGGAAAGGACTTTGACCTATGCTTAAGCATAGAACAGGAATTTCTTTGAGTCTTGATGGATTTTAGAATTGATACAATGGAGATACTTGGAATAAATCTCCACCCTATTCAGTCCTAATAGGATTGAGTAAGGGCTGCAGCCTAGATCAAAATTTAATTATTCCAATCTCTACCCTACTCAGGTTAACAGGATTTAGAAAGGGCTGTAGCAAAGGAGTAAAGATTTAATCATTTGAAAATATAACCTTCAACAGACATGTGCAAAAGCCAGAAACCTCTGGGCGGTCCTGGGTTAAGCTAGAGCCTCCATTGGCACAGGGAAATTGATGAACAGTGATTGGTAGATGGGAGAACTGAGGGGAGGAACTTGGATGGTTTCCTTAAAAATAGGGGGTCTGAAGACTCGAAGGAGGTGGAGAGTTGGTCGGTGTGGTTCCTGTGGGCTCTGAGAAGGCTTGCTCTGAAGGAAGCTGAAGGTGGGGGCCTCTGAGACTGTTTCTCCATTTTGGACACGTGAGTAATAGGGACTGATCTCTTTTCTTTGCCCCAGCTATCTAAGGGCTTGGGCCTTTTGGCCCAGCCTAAACAGAAGGGGTATTTAAGCCCTATTCCCTTCTCTCCCTTTTTCTCTCTCTCTATCTCTAATTCCTTTCTTACTCCTATTGTAATTAAACTCCAAAAAAGGCTGACGGCTGACTTGAGTTTTTCATTTAGGAATTACATAGCTGATTCCTTGGCGACCTTAAATTAATATATATCAGTCTTTTAAAGTGATTCCCTTGTTACACAGGCTATGGAAAACAAGAAATAATAACACCTTTAGGAATAATAAATATAGGAACCACAATGCCAATCAAAATGACAGTGCTCAAAATACAGAAAATGATACTACCCCAAAAAATGCCCAACAACAATATATAAGACATGGAGCTCGACCATGCTACACTCAGGGTGAACACCCCCAACAGCGTGGAGGGTCCCAAAAAACTGCCCAAGCATCTTTATGAAGGTGTGAAGGGGAGGTGAGGGCCTTGGAATCAAAGAATGAGACCTTTGATTTTCCAGATCCTGATATTTAAATGCCAATAATCCCTATATATTCCCCCCCCCCCCCGACCAGTAAGGAACCTCATGTCACTTTAAAGGTAGGAAATTCATACTATGACTGTCTTTTAGACACTGGAGCATCTAGGTCAGTTCTAGTAAGCAAACCAGATGAGAAATGTGATTCTATTGGCTCTTTAAATGTAGTAGGTGTTTCAGGAAAACCATTAAAGGTCCCAAGACTTTCTCCTCGCATGGTATGTGTGGGACCCCTAACTGTTGAACATTCTTTTCTTTTAATGCCTGGATCTCCCACAAATTTGCTGGGGAGAGATTTACTATGCAAATTACAAGCCACAATAATGTGTGCCCCAGATGGCTCCCTCTCTTTAGAAGTGCCCGAGGAAACCTTAAATTTACTCCCTGTATTTCTCTCAGAGAGCCAGGAGGCAAAGGAGCCTCCCACCTTTGAAATACCTACAGATATACCAGAGTCTCTTTGGGCCACATCTTCTACTGATGTAGGCTTACTTAAATCAGCTACTCCCGTGCAAATAAAAACTAAATCCAGCCCACCTCCTTGCATTCCTCAGTATCCTCTTTCCAAGGAGGCAATGGAGGGCATTACCCCAATAATAAATTCTTTAATTGACCAAGGAATAATTTCCCCTTGTAAATCTGAATACAACACGCCCATCCTCCCCGTTAAAAAACCAAAAAGGGGACCCGATGGCAAACACCTCTATAGATTCGTACAGGATTTGAGGGCTGTGAACAATCACGTTATAAAGAGACACTCCATAGTTCCCAATATCAATACTATTATTTCTTCTATTCCTAGCACAGCTACATACTTCACAGTAGTAGACTTGTGCTCAGCTTTCTTCTCTATACCCATACATGAGAACTCAAGGCATATTTTTGCTTTCACCTGGAATGGCATACAATATTCCTGGAGTCATCTGCCCCAGGGTTATGTAGAAAGTCCAACCTTATTTGCACAAATTTTGGGACAAGATACAGATAATATAATATTTAAAAACAGCAAATTAATAAAATATGTAGATGACCTACTCTTGGCTTCCGTGGATGCAGAAGCATGTCAGGAAGATAGTAAACACCTTCTTTTGGAATTGCACAAAAGAGGTCATAAGATCTCGAAGGATAAAGTTCAGTGGTGTCTCCCCAAAGTAGAATATTTGGGGTTCATTCTGACAGCTGGTGCCCGCTCTATTTCTCCCAAGAGAATTGAGAATATTCAAAAATTGAGTGCTCCTACCACTAAAAAACAGTTAAGAGCAATTCTGGGAGCAACAGGGTTTTGCAGACAATGGATTCCTTGCTATGGGGAAATTACTAAACCTCTTATAGCACTAACAAGGGATGCAGTCCCTGAACCCCTCAAATTAGAGCCTGAACACATGTCAGCTCTATCAGAGCTAAAAAAGGCTATCTTATCTGCCCCTGCTCTAGGCATCCCAAATTACAACAAGCCATTTACTTTGTATGTACATGAGCGAAGAGGAGTAGCCTCAGGCATTTTAACTCAGACTCTGGGGCCTTCTTAGCGTCCAGTTGCTTATTATTCAGCCCAGCTGGACCCAATAGCTTCAGGAGCACCACCATGCCTTAGAGGAGTGGCTGCTACTGCTTTACTAGTGACAAAAACCGTTGATCTAGTATTAGGATGCCCATTGACAATTATGTGTCCACATGAGGTAGAAGCATTATTGCTAAGACAGAGAACACAGGCATTTTCTGATCAGCGAATTACAAGGTATGAAATAACCTTGCTAAATAATGAAAATATTACTTTGAAACGCTGTTCAACCCTTAATCCTGCCACCTTGCTTCCAGACTTACCAACTTCAGGAGAACCATTACACAGTTGTGAAACACTAGTGTCCATGGCAGAAAAGCCTCGAGATGATCTCTTGGACACTCCCTTAAAGAACTCAGACCTGATCTTATTTACTGATGGTTCTTCTTTCATGAGGGATGGCATATGCTATAGTGGAGCTGCCGTAGTCTCAGAATTTGCCACTGAGTGGTCAGCCTCATTACCTTCTAACATTAGCGCTCAAGGAGCTGAGCTCATAGCTCTGAAACATGCCTGTATAATTGCCAAGGATAAAAAGGCAACAATTTATACGGATTCTAGATATGCTTTTGGCATTTGTCACTCAGTCGGGATGCTGTGGCTCCAGAGAGGATTTTTAACCTCAGCTGGAAAATCCATAGCTAATGCTGAAATTATTAATGAAGTCCTTTCTGCTCTTCAGCTGCCTGAAGCCCTAGCTGTAGTTCATTGCTCAGCCCATACAGGTGGCACCGACCCTGTCTCTAGGGGAAATGACCGAGCAGATGCTGCTGCAAAGCTAGCAGCCATAGAAGGGCCTGAATTACTTTTAACATTAACAACTACTGATGACTCAAATTTATCACTTTCCTATACAGGCTAAGCCTTTCTCCCTGGCTTATACATCGCTATTAGGGGGAGATATTACTATTGCTTCCTATATACAGGAATTACAGCACAAACTGCGTGAGCTACATGAATCCGGAGCTGCAGTACAAGCTGGACCATTAGACTTTTCACTTCACGACCTGAACCCAGGAGACAACGTGTATATAAAGAACTTCCAGTGTACAGGAGCAACCCAGCCTTCCTGGGAAGGACCATTCCAAATACTGTTAACTACTCCAACATCTATAAAGGTTGGAGAAAAGGACTCTTGGATTCACTGTTCTCATGTAAAGAGAGCATCTTCTGTTGAGACTGATTGACTGTATCCTATACATGCATTGGAGATAACTACCCATTGACAAGTGGAACTGTTTTATTCTGCTTTTGACACATTGAATTCCTAAATTTAATTTTTTCCTTTTTTCTTTTTTATCTTTTCCTTATTTTATTATTTTTTTCTACATTATTTTATTTTTTCCCTTTTTCTCATTTCTATGTACTTAAGGTACATATGATCAATATTAATTTTATTCTACAATATTAGTTTAAATATATATACTTGCTGTTATTATTAATACGCACCCAAACAGCTTTAGACTATGGGAACCTGCCATTTATTGATAATTGTTGTGGGACTATGATTAATGTTTGTGTCTGATTCTAGGAACAGGATCAAAAAAGGAGCACAGAGATAACCTGGATAATGCCAAAAGAGCTCACAGGTCTAAAAATCAAAGACCAATCCAGGTAGGATCAATGCATTTCTAAGCCAATACTAAGGACTTGAACCTAGTGTGAGACTCGGGGTTGTGACACTTGACAGACGTTAAGATGTAGGCCTTCCCTGTATCCACACTCTTCATGAAAATACCTACAGACAAGTACCTAAGGTTGGCTACCATCCTGGCTCCATCCATCCCTGAGAACGAAGGTAAAATCAGACAAGGGAATAACACTTCCCTAGATATAAAATAAGAATCTGGTCCTTTTTTTTCTCTCCTATAGTATGGCAACTTCCTGTAGCCTTGGCTGCAAATGGGGAAGAAAAATATGCTGCATTCTGTCCTACAGACTTGTGGGATTAGAAATTACTTAACTGGACCCTAATACAGGGGCCTGTGGAAAAAAAATAAAAATAAATTTTTTTAATTCTTGCTTTCTCAAATTTTATATACATAGATTTTTGATACTGATTTTGAATTCTTCTTTAATATAAATATGCATATATAAAGGGTTTATATTTTTCCCTTAATTTTTTCCCTTTTTCTTCTTTTGATTTTGATTTTTTATTTACTTTCATTTTGTTTTGTTTTTCTTTTGAATTAACTCACACACCCCCACAACTAAAACTTGAATCCTCAGCTGGACTCAGTGTTTTTTCAACACTTTCTTCAGGGGGGATTGTATTTCATCAAATCCAAGATTTAAATTTTGTTCAAGATAAATCTTCAGAGAAGAAGCTTGCTAACTAACTGAATCCAGAGAATGAACTGTTTGCAGAAAGATATCTAAACCTTTTCACTAAAGGAAGATCCAGAATGAACCTTGGGGTGTGGTTGATTGAACATTTTTTGGATGTACACTCTTATGCCAAAGGGGACTGCCCCCTAATTGGCTTTTGTCAATGCGCCCAGCAAAACATTGCTTTGCTGTTTCTCTCTCCTCTATTTCCCCATATTTACAACTATTATAATTTTCCTCTTAGTGGGTAAAAAAATTTTGTATACACTTGCAGTTAGAAATTTTTGGGGTGTAGTATGCTTATGTTTAGTGATCAATTGGGGAGACTAGTCTCCCAATCATCATCAGGGGGGATTGTGAATTTTAAAAGTCTCCATCTTGGTCTAGTACCCAAAAATTGTGCACACCCACACTACATGGGCATGTGCTAGTCAATGACAAATCAGAAATAACTAACTGCCCACCTGGGCTGTCCTAAGCCAAGCTAGAGCCAACCATTGGCATTTGTGAGACACAGGAAGTGAGGTAGGGAACAGCCTCTGGAATTCGCTCACTTCCTGTGGAGAGAGCGAGACGGGAGTTGGTGTGAGGAGCTTGGACAGGGAGGACGCGCGCAGACAGCTTTCCTTCAGATCTCTCACGTGAGTTAAGGACTGATTCTTTCCACCTTGGCCCTTTGGGCCTAAACTCCCTCTGCCTTGGTCAGAGGTTGAGTAGCCCCTTTCCTTTTCCTCTTCTCTCCTTCTCTCCCTCTCCTTTCCCTACTCCCAGTGTGATTAAACCTCCATAAACTTCATTCTGACTTGAGTGTTTCATTTTAGGAATTTCATAAGTAAATTCCTTGGCGGCCATTGTTCAATATTACATAAATCCTGTAGCCACATTTTTAACCATTACAGTGCTCATAACCTCTCCCAGAAGCCTAAAATTTCTACCATTACACCACTCCTCTAAATGGTTCTCCATCACTTGTCTACATACCTAGATCTCTGGTATTACTCTGCAAACAAATCAATACTCACTCACTCTTTGAGAGTCGTGTGGAGTGCAGAGAATTTATATGGTTTGTCTGGGTCTGATTCAACAGCCAGGAAATGTCAAAAACAAGTGGTTCTACTTGGTTCAGAGACCAGTCCTCTATTTACTTTTCTAGGTTGTTTCTATGGAGGGGCATCATGCTGGTTGTATCAAACATGGAATCTCTGAGAACATCTTGAAAAAATGCATAATCATTAAAATATGTTATAATAAATCATTCTCTCTCTCCCTGTTTTTATCCTTTCTCTCCCATTCCTCCCAAACCATTATCAAAGAAAAAAAGAGAAAAAACAATAACAAATAAAACAGAAGAAAGACAGTGGCAGAGTAATGCCAATTTTCCAGAGTATTCCATTAAGTTCGATATACACTATTGAATTCATTCATCATTATATCATTATATAGTACATGGAAATATTAAACAAATAAAGGAATCAATTAATTTATGAGATTTCATTAAGCATTCACCCTGTACTAAGCTCTGTACAGTGTAAATATACCATCATTTAGGAGGTTAGATAGTACAGAGAGTAAAGCATACCGACTAGAATGAGGAAGATCTGAATTTAAATCTGGCCTCAGATATTTACCTGCTGTAGGACCCTGAAGAAATAACTTAACTTTTATTTATTTCAATTTATTCACCTATAAAATGGGAATAATATATACTTTCTAGAGTGGCTGTGAAAATCACATGAGAATAATTGTAATGTGCCTAGTATATAATAAATGTCTATTGCTATTGTCATTATTTTTTCTATGATTTGAACCTTATTTAATGTCATACAAATTGGGGAATGGAGAAAATGTCTATATCAATGTAAGGAATTATTAGTTTTAATATTAAATAGTAGAAATAGTTTCCTGGATTGCCTATCGGAATTTGAAATCTTCCTTTAATGATATCAAGCTTTTCACAAAAGATGTTTCTTCAAATCTACCTTTTTAATATAAATATTCTACTAGTCTTTTACATGATTTTGTGCCTCAAAACATTGCTGTCTTCAGAAAATTGGAAATGAATTTCATTCATTGTAGAGGCAGATAGTGGTGCTGAGCAGTCAGCAAAAGTGTATGGTGGGGGAGTGAACTTCAATCAAAAATTGGGAAAACTATCATCAGTGAAATGAAATATTTGTTTGAAAAAGAAAGTTCAGCCTCATGAACGAGTAAACTTTGTTGTTGTTGTTCATCAGTGCCCTTGGACTATGAAGAGAAAGAGAAAAAAGTCATTAGAAACTTTCAAATGTGTCTACTGTGATAGATATACAGGAACACAAGTGTGAAAATTTTACAGGATGAGATAGACAAGTAAATCTTCATATCCAACATTAACAAAAGATCTTAATGAATTCACACATTTATTTTGCATTCTCTATTCTTGTTTTGGTTCAGAATCAATTCATACAAATCTTTCTAAGATTCTCTGAAATCATCATCATCATCATCATCATCATCATCTATCTATCTATCTGCCTCTCTATATATCTACCTATCTATAACCTGACATTCACTGGAGGAGGAATATCCTTGTACCAAAGTTGATGAGTAATTGTTTTGTCATTTATGATCTTTCTTTTAAATTTGAATTAATTTATTTAGTCAATTTAGAACATTATTCCTTGGTTACAATAATCACATTATTTCCCTCCCTCCCCTCCACCCATCTTTCCTGCAGCCGACCCACAATTTCACTGGGTATTACTTGTGTCCTTGATCAGAACCCCATGTCCATATTGTTGGTGTTTGCATTAGGATGTTCATTTAGAGTCTATATCCCCAATCATATCCCCTAGACCCATGTATTCAAGCAGTTTTCTTCTGTGTTTATACTCCCACAGTTTTTCCTCTGAATGTGGATAGTGGTTTTTCTCATAGATTCCTCCAAGTTGTTCAGGATCACTGCATTGCCACTAATGGAGAAGTCCATTACATTCGATTGTACCACAGTGTATCATTCTCTGTGTATAATAGTCTCCTGGTTCAATAATGTTTGTTCAGTATAGTTATAGGGGAAAAGTAACAGAATATAACAGTAGTTAAAACCCAGTACATTAAAATGATTCAGTGTAACAGAATAGTATTTAATACATTAATATATGAACTTAAAACCAACAAAATGAAATCTTATACAAAACAATCAGCAAAATGCAATAAAATACAGAGATTTTTGTAAAACATTGAAGTATGAAAAGTCTTAAAAACATAACCTCCAGTCTCTTGAAAGTTCATTGTTGATGTTGTTGTTGTTGTTGTTTTTAATCCATTGAGATTCCTTTTGCCAGTACTGTGGAATTTCCCATAGTAGAGAACATGGGTTTTAGGAATCTCAAATTGGGCAGGCCCAATTGGCAAAGAGTTGCAGGGAGATGAATTTTTCCCCTGAATCTCAGGTAAGATATGTAAAAGGATCAATGCACTCAAAAAATATCCTTTGAAATAGGCAAGGCACTGCTCTCTCATAGAATACGCCATACTTGTAATCAACTTCCTGTTTGGAAAAGTCTCTTCCTTATCCTCAACCCCCCCACCCCGAGGTCCCATTCCAAGTGGAGGCTAATTCTTGCCTAAGGAAAGAACACCCATTTTTTACCAGTTGGTTTATGATTCCAAGGGGAAGCTACCAGCAGCCTGGGTCCTGGGGCTGGGCCTGGGGTGATCTGGCTTGAAGGTCAGAGATCAGTAGAGTTTCTGGGGCTGGGGCCAAGGCTTGGAGAGCAATCTGTGTCAAGAAGGTTGAGTGAATGGCTGGAGGCAAGAGCAGGCAGAAGCAGCTTGCAAGGGTGGGTAGGGTGGGTGAAAAGCCTTGGCAGGAGAAATGTGGCTTAAAAAAATTATCTAGGCTACCTTAAAAATTTTTGAGAAGTTCTCATCATTTTGTAGTCACCATTAACTGTAAAAATTAATTTCTATCCAATGAAAATATTATATTTAATGAGGTTTATTAAGGATCATTTGAAATCAAGGAATAAAGATGATACAAAATAAAAACCATGTGCCCAAGGCTGATTAGCCCATTTAAAATCCCCGCACTTAGCTTAGCATTCTACTTGCTACATTATTTCAAAAGGAAAATAAGAGAGCATGGGAGGCGTTACTGCCAGTTAAATACCAATTGTGATCTCACCGACATGGAGACTTAGGAGAGATTATAGGGAATTGTGGGAAGTACCAAGGACTTCTGGGGAATGAAGTCTAGGGTTCAAAATCTCCAATTTTTACATTAGCCAGTACCAAATTGTTTTGATGACCACTGCTTTATAGTATAGTTTGAAATCGGGGACTGCAAGTCCTCCTTCCTTTGCATTTTTGCTCTGTCTTATTGTTAGGTTTGATTTTCAGTTCCCCGGAGCATTTAGTTTGTAATTGGTAAGGAAGGGTTTTCAGGGGTCTGAACTTTTGCTGCCTCTATGCCACCATCTTGACTCTGCCTACCATTTATGATCTTAAAGGTTGCATGGACACTGAGATATGAAGTAATGAAAAAAAAAACATTTATATAAAGCTTAGTATGTGCCAGGTACTATGTATTGTAAAAATATTATCACATTACATTCTCTCAAAAAGACTTAGGAGATAAATGATATTGATTATTATTTTTTATAGCTTAGGGAATTTATGAAAACAGAAATTAGGTAACTAGTCCAAGGTCATAGATTCAATAAGTATCTGAGACTAGGTTTAAATGTTGGGGTCTCAGACTCAATTTTACTGTTCCACCAGATGCCTGGGACTTGTTCCTGGTCACAAAAGAATTTAGAGTCAGAGGTAAGATATGAACCCAGGTATTTTTCATCCCACAGTTGGTTCTTTCCATTATGCCACACTATCATAATTAATGATGATTCAATATTTCATTACATTCATTGATAATATTTCCACATTCTCCAAGTGATAGGAACATGATAGTTACTTAAGAAATGACTTTTTATTAACTTATTCACTGATGAATGGACAAATGCAAATATGCTTACAGAATTTGTCATGAAGAAGGGATGGGGAGTGAAAAAACTACAAGATTAATTGAAAAAAAATTAAATAAAATAAAAGTTACATTAAAAATTTATATAGCTATTCTGTAAGTTGGCAGAGAAGGTTCACAGACTCACCAAATTACATTCCAAAAATCATGATAAAATGCCTTCAAACTAATTCTAGAGCAGCTAACCTGGAGAAAAAAAGTTAAATTTTTTTTTTCTAACCAAAATAACCTAGAAGACCAGCATGAAAGTGCTGGTGCATCAAGGTGGAAGTGGGGTGCCATTCAGCATGCCATGGCAGACCTCACCATGGCAATAGGCTTCAACCACAGCTGAATCAGCAGCAGAATCTTCTGGAGCTCTCAGTTACAGATGGTAAGTGGTAGAGGGGGGTCAGACAACAATTCAGAAGGAAATTACAGGGGTCCCTTTGATGACTCTGGATGTAAGACTCTTGTCATATTACCCAAACATAGAACAAATGTGCGGTCCAGGAGTCAACTTTGGGAGGGTAGAGGGAAGAAAGGAGGGAGACAACATGAATCATGTAACTTTGGAAAAATTTGGAGAGATAATTTAAGAATGATAGGACTTTCTGAAAGTCATGATTTAAAAGAAAATAACTTCAATATCAACGTTCAAGAAATCAAGGAGGGGGCAGCTGAGTAGCCCAGTATATTGAGAGCCAAGCCTAGAGATGAGAGGTCCTACATTCAAATCTGACCTCAGACACTTCCCAGTTGTGTGACCCTGGGTAAGTCACTTGACCCCCATTGCCTATCCCTTACCACTCTTCTGCCTTAGAACCAATATGCAGTATTGATTCTAAGACGCAAGGTAAGGGTTTTATTTTTTAAAAATTAAAAATTAAAAAAAAGAAATCAAAGAAAACTAACCTACTAAAACCAGAGTGTAAATATAAATTGAAACAATCCACTTATTACTTCTGGAAAAATTTCCTAAAATGATTTAAATGGGGAATAGAAATCAAACGATATTTAATAAGGTTAATCTATTCACATACCGATGAAGTAAGAAGATAGTTTTAAGTCCCAAATTTTATAATTATTAGCACAGTTTGATGGAGAAGGCAAAGGTATAACTTAAATATGATGGTATGATATAAAAATATTAAATTAAGTCTTGAGAAAGGAGGATGCATAGGGAGGCAGGGAAAATAGAATGGGTAAATTATTATTCATAAAAAGAGATGATAGAAGTTTAACTGCAGAGAAGATGGGAGAAATGGAAGATGGGAACCTGTACCTTATTCTCATCGAAATTGTCATAATAAGGGAGGACCAAACAAGATCAGTTAGGTATAGACATGTGTCTTACCCTACAGAAAAGTAGGAAAAGAAGGGTGTAAGAGGAGTGGAATAGGGCTGATAGAAATGAAGATAAATTGTGGGAGATAGTGGTTAGAAACTAAATATGAGAAATAGGTTGGAAAGTAATACACAATAATTCAAAAGGCACAATTTTTATGTCTCTCTAATAATGGCTGTATTTCTTAAATACATAGAGAAATAAATAAAATGTTTAAGAATATAAGTCCTTACCCAGTTATAAATAAATGGCAAAAGGATAGAAACAGGCAGTTCTCAAATAGGAATTAAAGGAGATAAGAGAAATAGGAAATGAGGGCAAATGTGGTTTTCAGAAGCTAAACACTTTTGAGGATGGAAAGAATGAAAGGAGAGAAAAAGGATAAATGAGAGGGATAGGATGGAGTGTAAAAGACAGTAATGCTGAATAGATGCCCCATGTCTCTCTAATAAAGACTTCTTCTTAAATACAGGGGGAAATGAGTTGAATGTGTAAGATACAAGTCATTCCCCAATTGGCAAATGATCAAAGGACATGAATAGGCAATTCTCAAAGTAATTAAAGCTCTATATAGTTGTGCTAAGAAATGCTCTAAATCACATTTAATTAGAGAAATACAAATTAAAACAGCCCTGAGGTACCACCCCACACCTATCAGATTGGCTATTATGGCAACAAGTAAACTGAAAATACTTGAAGATTTGGGAAACTTCATATCCAATGGACTCTTGGGGGAGTTGTGAACTGATTCAGTCATTCTGGAGTGGAATTTGATCCTATGCCCAAAGGGCTATAAAACTGTACATTCTCTTTTACCTAGCAAGACTATTACTAGGTTTTCATCCCAATGAGATAAAAAAGGGGGTTGGGGAGGGAACTATACATATTTGCAAAGATTTGGAAAGTGAGGGGATACCCATAAGTTGGGGAACAGCTGAGTTAATTATAATATATGATTAAAATAAAATATTATTATGTGATAAGATATGTTCAGGAGAAATTGCTCAGAA
Organism: Monodelphis domestica; assembly: GCF_027887165.1. Taxonomy (NCBI): domain Eukaryota; kingdom Metazoa; phylum Chordata; class Mammalia; order Didelphimorphia; family Didelphidae; genus Monodelphis; species Monodelphis domestica. The sequence continues at coordinate 37,532,453 of NC_077232.1, forward strand.
AAACCTACAAAGACTTACATGAACAGAAGCAGAATGAAATTAATAGAACCAGGAGAACATTATACATGACAAGAATACTGTACAATGAACAACTGTGTAAAACTTAACTATTCTCAGCAAATCTCTCCTGATAAAAAATACCTTTTACTCCTAGAGAAAGAACTGATTGAGTCTGAATACAGACCAAAGTAAACATTTTCCACTTTCTTCCTTAAATTTTTTTTGTTCAAGTTTCCTTCCACAAAATGAATCATATGTTTTAAATATTTTACATTATTGCACATGCAAAATCTATATGGATTTGCTTTCCATCTTGAGGAAGGAAGGGAACTTGAGACTCAAAATTATTTTTAAATATTGGAAGCTGTTTTTATATGTAATTGGGGGAAAATAAAATAAAAATCTAAAAATAAATAATTTTCAAATGTTTGTGTAACTGATGACATATGTAAATTTATAGCAAAATATGTAGAGTTAAAGAAAAACCAGTTCACTTAACTTGGCCTTATTTTTTTTTTTTATGTAGAGGAAGCAATAGAAGAAATGTGGCAAAAAATGTGACAAATGTGGCAAAACATCAGCTTCTCAAGAAGATGCCACTTTAGCTGACAGAAGTCAATATTTGCTGGGGGAGAAAAGTGAACTCTGCTTCTAGATGGGCAACTAGATGGTGATGTGGATAGAAATGGTTTGAAGGCAAGAAGATCCATCTTTGTGAGTTCAAATCTGGCCTCAGAAATATTAGATATCAGATCCTAGGCAAGTCCTTTATCCTTGTTTTCCTTAGTTCTTCATCTATATAATGACTGGGAGAAGGAAATTGCAAAGCTCTTTGGTATCTTTGCCAAGAAAATCCCAAATGTGTTCATGCAGAGTCAGACAGGACTGAAATGACTAAACAAAAATACTTCTAGACTTTATATGTGTTGCTGGTGCTAAGCCTATGGAGATATTAGAGTTTATTTATTGTTATTGGCATTATGTGTACAGAGAATAATGAGTCCAAGTCTCAGAAACTTGGGAGTCCTGTTTGAATTGTTGTGATAAAAAGAAGAAAAGAATGACAGAAAAGTTTGTAAGCTTAGGATTGTTCCTGGAATTAAAGAACCAGATTGATAGATGCTGCTGAACAATATAACACTCCCTACTCTTCTTTTGTCGAGTCTCAATAAAAAGCTTGAGATGGAAGACAATTTAAAATGTTGCTATGATTCTTATTGGCAGGTAGTTGGGGGACAAGGGGCTAAGGGACACAAGAGGGGAAATATTAATATTGAGTGTCATCATTTCCAGGAAAAGGCAAAAAGCAACTGTATGATCATCATTGATATAGTGCACTTAATCAGTGTTCTGTGTCAAATGTGATGAATAGATTGCCCTAAGAGCCTCTTCCTTTCACAGATAATGAATCAAACTTTACAAATAAGGCATTCCAACACACATCGAACAGTATAGGTATATAGAATTATGAAGTTTTGAAGCTGGAAGGCACTTCAGAAAACACAAGCTCTTCTTAGATCAAAAAGGGAACTCATCATACAGAGGATTCAAATTAGAAGGTCCAGGTATTTTGTTTTTAACTTGGACTGTGATTTGTTAATTACAAGTAACTCCCAGAAAATAAGTACAACAGTGTTCCAAATGCTACTGTGCCAGCACTAACCCAATGAGTTATATTCTTAGAGAGTTGTCCAAGTCACTGAGAATATAGTGGTTCCCCCAGGGTCACATGGTGTGAATCAGAAGCAAGAATGAGATCCAGATCTTCCTGGCATTCAGGTCTTTTCTCCATCCTAGGTGGTATAGTGATGAAAATGCAGGATCTGTAATCAGGAAAATACTAGTTCAAATTTGACCTCAGGCACTAACTATGCAACTCTAGGCAAGTCACTTCATCCTGTTTGCCATAGTTTTCTCATCTGTAAAGCTGGGGAAGGAAATGGCAAGCCATGCCAGTATCTTTGCCAACAAGATGTAATAGAGTCATACATAATTGACAACAAAATGACAACAATAGTAAATCCATTACCAAATACCTTCCTCTTGGCAAGGATAATACAAGTGACAATATTAGAGCTGAAAGATGCCTTAGAATATAGACTATCAGGTTAGAAGAGAATTTGACAAGGAAAATGCAGCATATTGGAGCTGAAAGGTACTTGAGATCACAGAATGTAGAACTGGGAAGGTCCCTGTATAACTGAAAATCTGTTATCCTAAAAAGATTGTGCACAAAGATACTATTACTACTACTACTACTACTACTACTACTACTACTACTACTACTACTACTACTACTACTACTACTACTACCCTAAAAAAAGAACTACATTTCCCAGGAGCACACTGACTTCCTGTCATTACGTACTTCCTGTAGATAGGGGATATTAGGAGAGGATATGGAAGATCCTACCTCTTTACTTCCAGTCCTGAGTTTGGTGGTGGTAAGAAAGGTGTTTGAACTGGCTGATCAGCCATGGGCATGTGGTCGTTATTTTTTTTTCTTCTTTATTCCTTGATTTCTAATGATCTTAATAAAATTCCTTAAATTATATATATTTTTTTTATTATTGAGTTTTTAATTTTTACAACCCTTAGTATGTAACATGTAAGAAATGCAGTTTTGGAGCTAGAAAGTATAGTTGAATGAGGGATATTAGAGCTAAATTCAACATCTAGACCATTAAATGTCAGGGCTAGAAAAGCCATTCTTTGAGAGAGATTTTAAAAACTAGAGAACAGAATTATGAAGTTGAAAGTAATCTTAGAAAGTGTTATACAGGGGTAACTAGTAATAATAATAGAATTTGTGATTAATTTTTGCAAAAAACTTACAATTGTTACCTCATTTGACCTTTAAAACAACACTGTGAAGGAGATGGTATTTATTATCTCCACCTTAAAGAAAAGAAGACTGAAGTTTATGGAGCTTAAGTGAGTTATTTAGGGCAAGATAATGCCTGGGGCAGAATTCAAATTCAAGTTTCTTGACTCTAAGTGGAAGAGGGGGAAGAAATAAGCAATTACATAACATCTACTAGATGCAAGGAACTTTTCAAATAGTATTTCATTTGATTATCTCAATAACCTTCCTGATATAGATGCTGTTATTTCCCCTATTTTTTACATTTTAAGAAACTAAGGCAAAGATTAAAGAACTTTCTCAACTCTCTGAAAATTGAGTTGAGCTGTATTCTTTTCTGAGTTTCCCACTGAAACCTAGATGCTATAGGAGAGTCTTTAGAAGATAAAGCAAAATATAAGGGATAAAGGGAATTTTTAGTTCAACTAATTCAATCTCTCTTTTAGAGAAGAGAGAAGAGAGGCTCATACATTTTATAGCTAGTATTTTCCCTGTCTATGCTATGAGTTCAAGAGTTTATTCTGTCTGTACTATCCCTGCTGTTCTCCTTCCTAATAAAATGGGCACTAATTTGATTAATAGGATTAAAGAAGTCAAAGTTGAAAGATACCTTTTAACTATTTTTTCCTCAAAGGTCTTCAATGTAGAGATATATCAGCTGTATCTTGGATTCAATAAGCAATTTTTCCAAGGCCCCACAGCTAAGTAATGAAAGATCTGGGAATTCAATCAAATAACAAAGCCAAAAAAAGAATTAATGACTTTCCCCCCAATACCATGCCTTCCACTAAAATTCTGTAGTTCTGTCAAAGATATTACCATTCTTTCAGTCTTCCAGATTTAGAGCAGCAATATTATTCTAAATGATTCAGTCTCCCTCATTACAAGTACCCAAATAGTTCCAAAATCTTGTTTTTGTTACCTTCATGAAATTTCTTTCATCTGCCTCCCTTTTTATCTACTCATATGCTAAATGCCATAGTTCATGAAACCATCATCTTTCACATATATCACTGCAATGATGTCATAGTTGGAGTTCCAACCTTGTGTCTCTCTTCATTTCAATCCATCCTTCACATACATTTCTAAGATGTTTCATTTAAAGGTATGTATGATTGTAGAGAACTACTCAATAAACTTCCAGAACTACCCATTGCATAAAAGATTTTTTTAAGTCTTCTTTGGTCATTAAAATCCTTCATGACCTGGACAAAAACTACTATTTTCCAGGCCCTTTATATATCACTGCCCTTTCTGAGCTCTATAGTATAGACTTTTCAAGTGAAATAAAAAGCTTAGTCAAATTTTGAGTGTAATTTTTGAAAAAAAAAATGACGTATGAGACTATGTCCAGTATTCAGTGTGTCTCTTACAGGAAATTATATTTGAGAGATTTTTTATGTTATTGAAATCAATACTTGTCAAACTTTTAGAATGAGTTACATGGAAAATGGAAACAATGGAAATATTTTTCTGTCCTGGTTTATCATCTTTGTTTCAAAGAAATTGAAATGTTGAATATCAAACTAAGAAAGATAACAATTGGTAGACATTGCCTCAATTCTCACTTCATTGACACTACAAAAAGAACTACTAAATGTATTTTAGAATATAAAGGGAAGGGGCAGGTCAGTGGTCAGAGAACCAGACCTGGAGACTACAGGTCCTGGGTTCAAATCTGTACTCAAATACTTTCTAGCTATGTAATCCTGGGCAAGTCACTTAAGCCCCATTACCTACTTCTTTTCATTTTTTCTGCCTTAAAACCAATATATAGTATTGCTTTTAATATGGAACATAAGGATTTTGATTTTTAAAAAAAGAACAAATAGTTTCTTTTTCCCTCAGTACCATTGGAAAACAGACTTAAAAATATTTCTTTATCAAAGGATATAAACAATTTTTAACTCTGGGTACAATTCCATATTACTCTTGGAAATAGCCAGATAGGTTCACTTTTGCATCTACAATTTTAGTTTTGCAGACTGTGGACAGAATAAAAGCATGAATGTTGACTGTTGAAAAGCACAGATCAAGCATTGGTTAAATCGTCTTTACAAATAATAACTGTATATTATTCTAATGATATTTTTCCCATTCCCATTGTACCCACTGACAGAGAATCAGGAAAAGTGATCTATTGTACATAATGATAGCAGCTCATGCCAGCGCCTCCAAGGAGGTTATTAATGAGTCTCCCTCAATAAGATTTCCTTTAGGAAGCAAATTAAAGCAAAGATATCTCAAGATTTGGAGCTAATAGTCTATAAAATAACTTCTTCCATAGACATCCAATTGTTGGGAAGAGGGAAACAACCCATGCTAGTATGTTAGAGTTGTGTCTAAAATAAGAACAAATAAGAATGTCTTGAAAGAGGGTAATGTACATGACTTTTGATTCCTGTATTTTCAACACTTAATATGATATTTCAGAGGCTTTATGTTTTTGTTTTTCTTTCCCTCTTGAAGGGATGCTCATCTTTCCTTCTGGATAAACTATATCTGAATATGTAAGGTGTTACTGTATAATATATTATCTATAAAATCATAAATCTTGATTAAATACATAAAATTAATAATCAAGTATTTTAATTGCTGGTGAAGCAAAGGTTGTTAATTATGCAAATAAGTACCTACTATTGTTAAATTGTCACAAACATGTTGTTATATTTTAAAATATTGCATAAAGTATATAAAACATATAAAATGAATATTTATTTCTTTTGGAGAGTCATGATGTGTTTACCATTTTAACCTTATATTACTCCTTCTATAGACACATAAAATATGAAATTCATGAGGTCAATATAGCTTAAATAAAGTTCAAGGAGAGATGTGCCTTATTTTTTTTTAGCTCCCTATGAAACACAACAATGCAGTCTTATTGATGAGTATAGCATCTTAAATTAAAAAAAAAGCTTATTTTCTGAGGTAGGAGATTTGAATCTCTGAAATACTGAGAGAATGACTTTTGTCACTATGTATTCTTTTTGGAATTATTATGCTTTCAAATGAAATAAAAAGCTTAGTCAAATTTTGAGTGTGATAAAAAAAAAACCAACATAATTCTCCTGTATGAGAGAATATGTCCTATATTCAACGTGTCTCTTACAGGAAATCATGTTGGATAGATTTATATTTTATTGAAATCAATACTTGTCAAACTATATGAATGAGTTGCTTGGGAAATGGAAACAAAAGAAGTATGTTTTTTCTGCCCTGCTTTCTCATCTTTGTTTCAATGAAATGGAAATCTTATATATCAAAATAAGAAAGATAACATATAATTCATTCTTTAGCTGTCCCTTTCTTCCCCACTTCCACCCCTCCTTGCTACTGTTTATACTACAGTTTTGTCTATTTGAGCATAATCATAAGACATTTTCCCCCAACAACAAGAAATGGGCAAGAATTAAAGATAGGCTTAGGGGAAAGGACAGGTAGATCAAGTTCCATCTGATTTGATGGATGAGAGAGATCAAGACAGATTATGAATCCACCTAATGCTATTTCAATCTATAAAGATTAGTGGAAATATTCCTATGAGAATTCTCTTGAAATATTGCTAGTTTATTGAGGCAAAGAAGTACATAATTTTAGTTCTAAAAATAATATTAAAGACCCTTGAATCTATTTTCTTTCTGATTTTTTTACAAGTGAGAAAATTGAGTCAGAGGAAGATGAAATAATTTCTACAAAACAATAAAGCTACTCTTTGTCAGGTCTAGTTCTTGGATCATGTATTCTATAGGTAGGTCAGAAAGGTCCTTGAAGTCACAGAGTCCAACAACATCACTTTAGAGTTGATAAACCAAAATGTAAAAAATTAATTGACTTATACATTGTCACATATATTAATAAATAGAAGAGTTGGGTTCCTTACTCCACATATTGTGATTTTTCTTTCTACCATATTATCTTGTGTTCTCCTCTATTTTCATGGACCTTCAGCTGAAAAGGGCATAACACATGGACAATATACTAACTAAAATAGGTACTAACCCTCATCCCTTTCCACCCAGAGCAATCCTTTCTTGAAATAGAATTTTATGTCTTCTACCTTTCTGGTAAGTATTTTTCCACTATGCCATGCTTCCTCTAACACTTTCTAATTTCCTCCAAAATAAATGGATACAACTCAAAATAGCATATCTTGAATATAAACATATGCATCAAAAACCTGTTTAACATATATATATATACATATATATATATATATATATATAAATACAAAGCATTTCCCAATTGAGAAATGATCAAATGGTATGAATTGATGAAGGAGTTAAGTCTACCTTTATTCATAAAAAATGTTTCAAATCACTATTGTTTAGAGAATAAAAATTAAAACAATTCTGATGTACCATCACACAACCATCAGATTGGCTACCATAAAAAAATAAAAGGAAACTAATCAATGAGGAAGGGAATGTAGAAAAATGTTCACAAAAAAACCTTGGAAAGACTTCTATGAAGTCTTGAAGTAATGCAAAGTAAAATGAGCAGAACCACATTCCACATATTTAGTAAAGTATTTTTTCTCTGAACATCTTAGTTCCCACACTCCCTAAACTACAATGTCTCCCTATTAATTCTCAAGATATAAACTCTATTTTTTTATTTTAAAGCCCTTTAAAACATGGACCTTCTATCATTCTTGTTTTCTCAATCATTTCCATTCTGGTCTACTTATTGTTCTTCACACACAATTCCCTATATCCCATCTCTTTGCTTTTATATTAGTTGTTTTCCCATGCCTGGAATAGTGTCCCTCCTTACATTTTATTAGACTCCTTTCCTTTCCTTCCCTTAAGATTCCATTCAGATCCCACTACCTTCTAGAAGCTGCCTCTGGCACTTCAGATATTCACAAATTCCCCTTTCAAAGTACCTTCATTTATTCCATAGGTAGCTCTACATTTAAAATTTCCCTCATTAGAATTTAAGCTTTTTAAAGAGAAATGGTAGGGGTTGTTTTGTATCCTCAGAACTTTGTCCAGTGCCTAGAACATGGGAAATACTTAACAAATACTTGTTAATAAACAATAGACATTATAAGCAGTCTAGTCTGATGTTGATAATATTAAAATCTTCTAAAGTATTGCCAAAACACCAATTCTACTACGTTTTAAAATTTTCTCTATAAGATTTTATTTTCTACTTCACACAAAATTGGTCTCAAAGCCACTATAGAGAAAAGATGGAACATGACAAAGAAGATGCACAATTGAGATTTGGGAAACAATTACTTGCTTCCATATTGGCAGGCCTCAAAGGAACCATAAATGTCACCTGTAGCTTAGACACTATTTATGACAACATCAAAGCATAGCCAAGATTCCTTCAAAAGAAATTTCATTTTTAAATTGACACATTCTGTCCTACTCAACAAACCCAATCTCTCCCTTCTTCTCCACTGATATCCAACATCAATGCCTCTGCAAGGTTACCCTAAAGATTCTCTGTGGCTTTACCTCTCAGAAGTAAACATCTTATCAGGTACAATCAGTTGCAAGTGATGGAGCAGAAGGCACCGATGACATTTACCAACCTTTGTCGGTTATATAAATCAATCTTTTATTGTCTTTGAACTTGCATTTGCTCTAAGAAAATTCCATTGAGGGTGTCATTTCTCCATCCATGGAGAAGTTTTTATGAATGTTAATAAAAATCATGCAGTAACAATACAAGGGGAAAGAACTTGGTATTCGATCAATCACAAACATTTATTAAATGCCTGCCTCCAGCAATATTCTAGGTGTGGACACAGAGACAAAAATTAAATAATCCTTAATCTTTAGGTACTTATATTCTGCAAGCAGAGAAATGATGTCAGTCAAGAAATAAACATCTTTTAAATACAATGAGGCAATTTTGTTGGGGGGGGTAGTAGTGAGTGGGTTTTTAAGGAAAGAATTTGCATCAAAGAGGTTTCCTGATTTAAGTTTGAAGGAACAAGGGATGCTCAGGAGTGCTGAGAATGGTGTAAATTCCAGAAAGGGAGTGAAAAGGTTTAGAGATTGGAGAAGGGGATTTGTATGAAACAAAACAAGAATAAGATCAATTTGGCTTGTCTCTACAATAAATGCAAAGTGAAATAATATGATGATCTTGGAAAGGTAATTTGGAGAGTCCTTGATATTCAATATAGTTATTTTGGCAGCTGGTCCTAGAGAAACAAGTACATTCAAATCCAGGTTCAAATATTCAAGTAACATTGTGATTTGGTATTAATCACTCTGATTATGTTTTACTCAGTTTCCTCATATGTAAAATTGAGATTAAAAATAGTATCTACCTCCCATAATTATTGTGAGAATAAAATGAATAAAATGTTCAATTTCTTTTTCTAAGATAGGGTTATTAAAGTATTCTTTTCCCACTTCTGTTAATTGGTACATACATGTTTATTTTTTGGTGAATTTTAATTCATTTCATCTAGGTGATATATAATTGGGCAAAATAATTTTATTTTCACATCCCCTGATGATGTGCCCAGGTTTTTCATTTTAGATACTAATAAATTTGGTATATTTTTAAAATGAAAATAATCAAAATAGATCAAGGAGAGACAATTTAAGAATTATTGGACTACCTGAAAATCATGACCTAAAAAAAGCCTAGACAAGAAATGCCCTGATGTTCTTGAACAAGAGGATAAAAGTGAAAGAACACACAAGATTGCCTCCTGCAATAAATCCTCAAATGACAATTCCAAGTAATATTACAGCCAAGTTCAAGAGCTCCCAGGCCAAGGAGAAAACACTGCACTCAGACTGAAGGAAACAATTCAAATATCATGGATCCCCAGTCAGGACTACATAGGATCTGGCAGCTTCCACATTGAAGGCCTGGAGTGGGTGGAATATATTCTGGAAAACAGGGGACCTGGGTTTATGAACAATAATAATGTATCCATCAGAATTGACTATATTCTTTCAGGAGAAAGTAGGGTCATTTGATAAAATAGATTTCCAGGCCTTCCTGAAGAAAAGACCAGACAAACAGAAAATTTGATGTCCAAATGTAAAATACAAGTGAAACATAAAAAGGTATGTATGAAAGAAAAAAAATTAAGGGTTTTAATAAGGTTAGAGTGTTTATATTCCTGTACAGGAAGATGATATCTGTAACTCTTAAAAGTTGTTATTATTATCATAGTATTTAGAAAAGTATACATAAACAGAGGGTGTAATAGTAAGCTTTTTAGGATGACAGGAGAAAAAACTAGGGCTGAAAAAGATGTTTGTACTAAGAGAGATGGGAAGAGAGATTTAAATTGGGTAAATTATGTCATATAAAAAGGCACAGGGTGGGGGAAAACAATTTCAGTTGTAGGGGTGGATGAGGGTGATGATCTGTAATGTTTAAACCTTACTTTCATTTGAATTGGCTCAAAGAGGGAAGAACAGCCAAATTCCTTGGGGTATAGAATACTAGTTTACCCTGTAGAGAAGTAGATGGGGAATGAGCAAGAGAGAGGTGAGGAGAGTAGTAACAAAAGGGAGGGAGAAGATGGGGGGAAGACTAAAAGACTCTATAAAGAAGTAGGTGGGAATAAGAAGGGTGTAGTGGGATGGGGAGTAATATAATGGAGGGGAAAGTGGGAGAGTGACTAAAAGCAAACACTGGTGTGGAGGGAAAAAGTGAAAGGAGTGTCTAAAGTAAATTTCTCTCTCTCCTTTGTGGCTCTCTGGATGTCATCTGGAGCCCAAATACCAGTGAGTAAATCAAGATAGATGAGTCACCACGAAGGGAAGTTATAAATCATGAGGCAGGAAAAACAACATAGTCAAAAATATTGAGAGACAGCAGAGCTATTTCCCAGTTCAAGTATCTTCACTCCATGTCTGAGTGTCCGTCTTCCAGTCTCTTCTCTGAGTGACCAACTCCATGTCAGAGTTCTATGATGTATCAACTCGAATCGAATATAATCCTCCTCCAGCCTCTGTGGTTCTCTTTCTTCTCTTGTGTCACCTCCCCTAAATTTCACACCTATCAATTACAGCAGACTCTCCTCTCCAGGACTGCCCACTCTTTAGTTCACACCTTCTTTGTTTAGATTATACCTATTTTGGTTATATCACACCTTTAGTAGTTAGTTCACACCTTTTTGAAGATTCAAATATTGAGTTACCACCTTTTGGTGGTTAAAATCTAAAAATAGATTGTGGATTGCAATTCAATCTTCCCAATAAAGGAAGAGCTAAGTACCTTCATTGTTACAATCAGGGGATTACAATTTAATGATCATAGTAAAGGCAGAGCTAAGTATCTTCATTGTTATAATCAAGAGACAGCTAAATCCAATCTTCACAATAAGGAAACTAAACTATCATTCTTTGAAGATGATATAATGGTATATTTAGAGAATCCTAGAAATAAATTAAAAGACCAGTTGAAATAATTAATAATTTTAGCAAGGTTGCAGAATACAAGATAAACCACATAAATCATTAGTATTTCTATGTATTTCCAACAAACATAGCAGTAAGAGTTAGGAAGAGAAACTTCATTTAAAATCACCCCCAGAAAATATAAAATATTTGACAATCTATTTGCCAACACAAACATAGAAATTAAATGAACACAATTACAAAACACTTTTTACACAAATAAAATTAGATCTAAACAACTGATAAAATATCATTTGCTCATGGGTAGGCCAAGATAATATAATAAAAATGACAATCCTTAATGAATTAATTTATTTATTCAGTGCCAACAGCAAAAATATGGTATTTATATCATATATTTCATAAAACATGGAATGTAAAAAGGTTCTTCACTAGTATTTTATTCAAATAAATTCTGAATTTATTTAAATTATATAATAAATATTTTATAAATGAAAAGGCACATTTATTGATAAAATCATTCATAAATTTGTATTTGTAATGCATTAAATATAAACAACTATTATTTTTATTATATAGAGGAATTTTTTTCAGTCCAAAATTTCCCCAAATATAGTATCATTGAAGACATTATAATTTATAATCATTCTTCAACCAGTAACTGAGAAAATTATTTTTATCTTTTTAAAAGATTCAGTAATAATCCCAAATTAGATATTTCAAAGAACAGAAGATTTTGTCTCAATTTTTAAATAAAGTATAGAATTCTCTATTCACCCATAGCTAAACCATAAGGACATTATCAGGTGCAAGTTCTGGCTTCAATTTGCAATCATAAATTCTCTTCACCATTGTAGTTCCAGTGGATTAACAATGTTTATATCAGTACCATATTCTAATCCTAAAAGAAATTTGGTATAATTCCTTCTGTGTCTATTTTTCCAAATAATTTATATCACATTAGAATTCATTGTTCTAAGTGTCTGGTAGTATGCACTTGTGGATCCATCTGGCCATGGGAATTTTTTTTCTTGAGTAGTTCATTGATGGCTCATTCAACTTCTTTTCCCACGATGGCATTGTTTAAGTAGTCTGTTTTCTCAATTTCCTCTTCTATTAATCTGCTTATACTTTTATGATACAAATATGGTGCTGATAGCTAAACCAGAAAGGGCAAAAATGGAGAAAGAAAACTACAGACCAATTTTTCTAATGACGCTTGATGTGCGTAATTAGAATTTTGAACCCCAAGACTCTCTCTCTCAGAATTCCATTTTCCTTCTCACATTATATGTTTATGTACATAGGATATATTTTGATGTGACCCCAGACCTAGCTCTTTTTTCACAGGAATGTGGTTGTTATAGGTTGAGTGAGTGCCAGGCAGGAGAGTTATTTTCTTAGGCTCTCATTCTTTTGTTATTTTATTTCTTCTACCTCAAGTGATTATTAATAAATCCTATAAAATATAATACTTGGAATGATTGGATATTAATTTAAATCTAACAAATGCAACCTTTTTAAATAAAATACTAACAAGGAGATTACAGAAATACTATCATTCACAATGATGAGTTGGTATTTAGACCAAGAATTCAAAGGGACTGGTTCAATATTGGGAAAACTACCAGTAAAATTAACTGTATCAGGAACAAAACCAACAGATTATCTCATTAGATGCAGTAAAAGCTTTTAACAAAATACAATACCCATCCCTATTTAAAACACCAGAGAACAATAGAATAAGTGGAACATTCCTCAAAATAACAAATACCATCTATCTAAAGTCATCACCAAACATCTGTGGATGAGGTAGGAGCCTTCCCAATAAGATCAGGAATAAAGCAATGATCCTCACTGTCACCATTTAAATTCAATAATGTTATATATATATATATATCAAGATATAATAAAAATTCAAAAATGATAGCAAAACAAGAAGAAAAAGAAATTAAAGGAGTTAGTATAGTGTGACAAGGAAATCACTTTAAAAGACTTATATATATTAATTTAAGGTCTCCAAGGAATTCAGCTATGTAATTCCTAAATGAAAACTCAAGTCAGTAGTCAACCTTTTATAAAGTTTAATTACAAAAAGGATGAAGAAAGGTATTAGAGATAGGGAGAGAGAGGGAGAGAGAAAAGGGAGAGAAGGGAATAGGGCTTAAATACCCCTTCTGTTTAGGCTGGGCCAAAAGGCCCAAGCCCTTAGATAGCTGAGGGAAAGAAAAGAGACCAGTCCCTATTACTCACGTGACCAAAATGGAGAAACAGTCTCAGAGGCCTCCACCTTCAGCTTCCTTCAGAGCAAGCTTCTCAGAGCATCTCTCCAACCACTCAGAGCCAAAACTCTCCAACCAACCCCCCTCAGTCCTCAGACCCCTCTATCTTTAAGGAAACCATCCAAGTTCCCTCTCCTCAGTTCTCACATCTACCAATCACTGTCCATGTCTTCCCTGTGCCAATGGTGGCTCTAGCTTAACCCAGGACCGCCCAGAGGTCTGTGGCTTTGCACATGTCTGTTGAAGGTCATATTCTCAAATAATTAAATCTTGATCTTTTGCTACAGCCCTTCCTAAATTCTGTTACCCTGAGTAGGGTAGAGATTGGAATAATTAAATTTTGATCTATGCTGCAGCCCTTCCTAAATCCTGTTAGGACTGAGTAGGGTGGAAATTGTATTTTCTAAGACCTGGTTCTGTCATTCCAAGTATCGCTATTGTATCAATTCTAAAATCAAATCATGACTCAAAGAACTTCCTGTTCTATGCTTAAGCATAGGTCAAAGTCCTTTCCATTGTTCAGCAAAAGGTTTCTGTCCTAAAGTAATCTTAAGAAGGGAGGAGGAGGAACCTCCCATGCCAATGGGGTTTCACATTCCAATAGAGTTCCTACTATCAATAGGGAATTTTTCAAGTATGAAATTTCCCAATGGTGAAATTTCCAACATTTATAAGTGTAAGAAATTTTAAGGTTTACAATAGGTAATGAAGAAAGAAAACTATCACTCTTCCCAGATAATATATCTTAGATAATCCTAGAAAATCAACTGAGAATTAGTTGAAATAATTAACAACTTTAGCAAAGTTATAAGGTATAAAATAAATTCACACAAATCATCAGCACTTCTATTGATTACCAAAGAACTCTAGCCGAAAGAGATAAAAAAGAAATTTCATTTAAATTAATAATAGATAATTCAGAATGGGTAAATAACATAAATATAAAGACAGGAATTATAAGTAAATGAGGTGAATATAGAATAGTATACTTGTCAGACCTATGGAAAAGTAAAGAATTTAAGACCAAGCCAAAGATAGAGAATATTACAAAATATAAAATGAATAATTTTATTACATTAAATTAAAAAGGGATTTAAAAATAAAACCAATACAACCAAAATTAGAAGGGAAGCAACACATTTTGGGGGGGATCTTTATAACAAAAACCTCTGACAAAGGACTAATTTCTCAAATCTTTAAGTAGCTAAATAAATTATACAAAAAATCAAGCTATTCCCCAATTAATAAATGGGAAAAGAACATGAATAGGCAGTTTGCAGATAAAGAAATCAAAACTATCAATAAATATATGAAAAGGTGTTCTGAATCTCTCATAACTAGAGAAATGCAAATCAAAACAACTCTGAGGTACCACCTCACACCCAGCAGATTGACCAGTATAACAGCAAAGGAAAGTAATAAATGTTGGAGGGGATTTGGCAAAACTGGGACACTAATACTTTGCTGGTGGAGTTGTGAATTGATCCAATCACTCTGGAAGGCAATTTCAAACTATACCTTACAGCCATAATACAGCCCTAGCACTGCTGGGTTTGTACCCCAAAGAGATAATAGGGGAAATTATGTGTACAAAAATATTCATAGTCATGCTTTTTATGGTGGCTAAAAATTAGAAAATGAGAAAGTGTCCATCAATTGGGGAATGGCTGAACAAATTGTGTTATCTGATGGTGATGGAATACTATTGTGCTGAAAGGAATAATGAACTGGAGGAATTCCATGTGAACTGGAAAGACCTCCAGGAATTGATGTAAAGCAAAAGGATCAGAACCAGGAGAAAATCATACACAGAGGTTGATACACTGTGGTACAAATGATTGTAATGGACTTCTCCATTAGTGGTAATGCAGTGATCCAGGACAATTATGAAAGACTTATTGAGAAATAACACTATCCACATCCAGAGAAAGAACTGTGGAAGTAGAAATGCAGAAGAAAAACAAAGGATTGATCATATGGTTCGATGGGGATATGATTGAGGATGTTGACTTTAAAAGATCATTCTATATTGAAAATATGGAAATAGCTTTTGATAAATGATACATGTAAAACCCAATGGAATTGTTCATTGACTCTGAAAGGGAGGAGGGAAGAGGGGAGGGAAATATCATGAATCATGTAACCATGTAAAACTATTCTAAATTAATTAAACAAATTTTTTTTTAAAAAATGGCGGCAAGCTTATCACTTACCCAAAATAATTAATTAATGATAGATAATATGAAATACTGGTGATGCTACTTCCAATACAAAACCAAGGACTATATGAATTCAGTTCCAAAACACTTTTCACACAAATAAAATCAGAACTAACAAATTGGAATAATATCCATTGCTCATTGGTAGCCTGAGCAAATATAATTAAAAGGACTTTACCTAAACTAATCTACTTATTATGTCTTACCAATCAAA
This sequence comes from Monodelphis domestica, assembly GCF_027887165.1. NCBI lineage: Eukaryota > Metazoa > Chordata > Mammalia > Didelphimorphia > Didelphidae > Monodelphis > Monodelphis domestica. The sequence continues at coordinate 37,548,385 of NC_077232.1, forward strand.
CTGTCCAAGAATTATTTTGTAGAGCTAGAAAAAATGATAAAATTCATCCGGAAGAAGAAAAGATCAAGAATAATAGAAGAATCAATGAAAAAAATGTAATGGAAGGTGGTCTAGCAGCACCAGATCTCATACTGCCTTACAAAATGGTAATTATCAGAACAATCTAGTGCTAGTGTAAAAACTAGACTCAAATACAGGACTACAATCCCCACGAGCCTTTGCTCCACTTCCCCAGAATGCCTTGTAATCTCACCTGGGCCAAGATCGAGAAGGTATTTAAGCTGACTCAAAGGCTTTTGGCTCTCTTGGCTCTTTTTGGACTTCCGTTTTGGAGCAGGCAGTCTCTTCCATGATGTGAGGTTATTTTGTCTAGGCCTCTGGCCTAGGCACATGTTTCTTACTTGTATATTCTTTAATCTTTAACCTTTAATAAACCTCTAAAAATATAATACTTCTTGCAGAGAGAAACTAATTTCTACCTGCCTCAGTCTCCCCATCTCCCCTAAATTTTAATCTTTATAGTTGGTGACCTAATTGGGAAAAAAAAAAAAACCTCAATCTTCTGAATTCTTTTCTGATCTTTAGTTCAACTTTTAATATCTAGTACCTAGAAAAAAAATTTTTTTGAGCCATATCTCTCTGGCCAAGGTTTTCTACCCTCAGAAAGCTGCTACAGGCTCTGGACCTGCTGCCCACCACACCTGGGTCGGCCCCACCACTTCCTGCCTGCAGCATGCAGCCCTGATTGTCCTCACCTGGTACCTGGTCCGGCCTTGCCCACCCCCGCAGCCGCTCCTGCTCCTGGCCTCTCACTGGCCCGCTGCCTGCCTATTTCTGCACCCCAGACCCTCGAGCACAACCCCAGTTGGCTCATCACCCAGATCCTTGGAGCAGATCACTCAGGACTCATTGCGACCAGCTGGTAACAGTATTGGCCATGTGGGTGGAGGGGAGAGACTAGAGGGAAAGGAGAGGGAAAGGAGACCGGGTAATTTTCCCTTAGGCTAAGCCTCCACATGGATGGGGGTATTGGCCACAGGGGGATCAGAGAGGGGAAAGAGAGAAAAGACTAGAGAGAAGAAACATCTTTTCAAACAGAAACCTGAAAAGCAATGGGTTTAAAAGGATTTTTGACTGTTCTGGCAATTTCATTGATTTTACCTGCGTATCAGGGAGCAGACTCAGCCCAAAGATTCAACTTTAACTTTGGGGAGGAAAATGGGTGGCCCAGCGAACTGGAAGCCAGGCCCAGAGACGGGAGGTCTCTAGTTAAAATCTGGCCTCCAATGCTTCCCAGCTATGCGGCCCTGGACGGATCCCTTGAATCCTGTAGCCTAGCCTTTACTACTCTACCTTCGGACAACAGACATTTAAATGGATAATTAAAAACAAACAAACAAACAAACAAAAAAACCCACCCAAGGAACTTTAAAGACTAAAGGCTATATTCTAAGGCATTTCAGACTCCAATGGTTTATAAAAATCTCTGTATTCTGTTGCATTTTTTGTTTAAGGTTTAACTTTGTGATTTTAAGTTCATATATTACTGTTGAACTGAAGGTTGATTGAATTTAATTTGAATGTACTGAGTTTTAAAAAATTCTGTTGTTTTCCCCCTGTAACTGTATTGAACAAATATTATTGTGAAGAAACCCATATATGAAAAAACAGCTTTTTTCTATTTTGCTGAGGATAGATGGACTTCAGAACTGGTTATAATTGTATTAACAACCTTTGGAATTTTAATGTGCTAAATACCTCAAATGATTTGATTTTAAGGGTTTTTTAAATATGATTTTTGGAATTTTTTTTAACAATCTGGTTATTTTTGCCTGCCCCTACCACGAGGTAAGGCCCATTAGCTGAAGTGAAATACATTTTATAAACCCCCAACCTTCCCACATGTGAATGTAAGTTGGGCAGTTAATTTCAGGGCATTTGTATCCCTATAAGCCTCCAAAAGGAGCACCCCTTTACTTATACTCTTCAGCTCACTACTTTACTTGCACCAGAATGATATATAGATTTCTTGATTATATTCTTAAAGTTTTACTTTGTTTAAAAAAATATATATGTTTATTACCAAGGTTGAAAGATTGCTATGTTTGTAAAAATTGTGACAAATGTCCATCAATTCATAGGTTTTAAAAAAGTCATACAGCAACTTATGTGAAATATGAAAGTGTGTTTGTTTGCTATTGTAATTAATTGGGCTATTGAGAATTTTGGGGATTTTGATATCTACATATTTGTACTACTATATTTTTAAAAATGAAAAAATTGTTAACCTTGTTCAATTCATTTGCCTTCTACTCACAGTGATCATGGCCAGATATTTATTTATTTTTTTTTAAATATATTTTATTTGATCATTTCCAAGCATTATTCGTTAAAGACATAGATCATTTTCTTTTCCTCCCCCCCACCCCCCATAGCCGACGCGTAAGTCCACTGGGCATTAGATGTTTTCTTGATTTGAACTCATTGCTTTGTTGATAGTATTTGCATTAGAGTGTTCATTTAGAGTCTATCCTCTGTCATGACCCCTCAACCTCTGTATTCAGGCAGTTGCTTTTTCTCGGTGTTTCCACTCCCATAGTTTATCCTTTGCTTATGAATGGTGTTTTTTTTTCTCCTGGATCCCTGAAAGTTGTTCAGGGACATTACACCGCCCCTAATGGAGAAGTCCATTACGTTCGATTATACCACAGTGTATTAGTCTCTGTGTACAATGTTCTCCTGGTTCTGCTCCTCTCGCTCTGCATCACTTCCTGGAGGTTGTTCCAGTCTCCATGGAACTTCTCCACTTTATTATTCCTTTGAGCACAATAGTATTCCATCACCAACATATACCACAGTTTGTTCAGCCATTCCCCAATTGATGGGCATCCCCTCGTTTTCCAGTTTTGGGCCACCACAAAGAGCGCAGCTATGAATATTTTTGTACAAGTCTTTGTGTCCATTATCTCTTTGGGATACAGACCCAGCAGTGCTATGGCTGGGTCAAAGGGTAGATATTCTTTTGTCGCCCTTTGGGCATAGTTCCAAATTGCCCTCCAGAATGGTTGGATCAGTTCACAACTCCACCAGCAATGAATTAATGTCCCTACTTTGCCACATCCCCTCCAGCATTCATTACTTTCCTCTGCTGTTATGTTAGCCAATCTGCTAGGTGTGAGGTGATACCTCAGAGTTGTTTTGATTTGCATCTCTCTGATTATAAGAGATGTGGAACACTTCTTCATGTGCTTGTTAATAGTTTTGATTTCTTTATCTGAGAACTGCCTATCCATTTCCCTTGCCCATTTATCAATTGGAGAATGGCTTGATTTTTTGTACAATTGATTTAGCTCATTATAAATATGAGTAATTAAACCTTTGTCAGAGGTTTCTATGAAGATTTTTTTCCCAATTTGTTGTTTCCCTTCTGATTTTAGTTATATTGGTTTTGTTTGTACAAAAGCTTTTTAGTTTGATGTAGTCAAAATTATTTATTTTACATTTTGTGATTCTTTCTATATCTTGCTTGGTTTTAAAGGATCATGGCCAGATATAAAGAGGAAATGGATCTCATTTTTTGTTGAGAAAGCCTTGCATTTTATATTTTCTTAACTGACACAGAGTGTTAATGGTTATAAGCTATATTTTTGAATTTTTTAAAGCTCTTTTATTATTATATTTTTCTTGCATGTGCAATATACTTTTTCAGTTTTTTTATTATTTTTTCTCTCCTTTTTATATTTGAAGCACATGTCACCAATATTAAGATTTTCTTTAACCTTTTGATTTTTAAGTTTAAGATACATTTGCTAATACATGCCCTAAAAGACTTGTGACTATAAAAATGATGCCACTAATTATTTAAATAAATTATGGGACTTTGCTTAATGATTCTGTCTGATTCCAGGACAAGATATATACACAAGAGCCATTGCACAGAGCCAAAAAAAAAGGCCAATCTAGGATGGATTGATGCACTTCTAGGCCAATACAAAGGTCTTGAACCTAGTGTGAAGACTCGAGGTTACTATGTTTAACATGTGTTAAGACATAGGCTTTCCTTGTATCTACACTCACTCTGAAGATACTCACAGACGAGTATCCCCAAAACCTTGGCTCCTACTTGGCTTCTATAATCTGGTCCCTTTCTTTTCTGCCTCTCATAGTGTGGTACCTTTCTGTAGTCCTGGCACTGATTGGGTAAATGCATCATTACTTAGATCATTTTGATTGGGCCCTGATTGAAGGACCTGTTATAGATTTATTTTTCTTCTACTTGGAATTTTTACACATAAGACTTTGATAGTCTATATTTTCAGCCAGAGATTTTTCTTTTCTTTTGGATTTTCTGATGTCTTTTTAATATCTCTTGCCAATTGATTCATATACCTCATACCTCAGCTATGCATCCCTAACTGATTCTGAATCTTTCAATCACCCACAACACGGGGGAATATAAAAAAAAAATCATTATTTAAATTGCAAAATTTAAATTCCTTTTGAGAAGAATTTTAGGTAAAGAAGATGCTACCTCTGTGAATCCAGAACTGAAACTGTTGGAGAAGCCACCATGAAGAAGCCTCCAGACCACAAGTTGCACAAAATTGAACTTTGGGTGTGGTTGATTGAACATTTATTTGTATGTATACTTTTATGCCAAAGGGGACTGCCCCCTAACGGCTTTTTGTCAATGTGTTCAGCAATTATTGGTTTTATTCTTTTTTCTCTTATCCTCACACTATTGTAATCTTTTATGTTTATTATGTTTTTATGATCCTTTTGGGAAAAAAATTAATTTTTCCAAAAATGATCACACGGGGTATGTAAAAAATAGACTCGAATACAGGACTACAATCTCCATGAGCCTTTGCTCCACTTCCCCAGAATGCCTTGTAATCTCACCTGGGCCGAGATCGAGAAGGTATTTAAGCTGATTCAAAGGCATTTGGCTCTCTTGGCTCTTTTTGGACTTCTGTTTTGGAGCAGGCGGTCTCATGCGTGATGTGAGGTTATTTTGTCTAGGCCTCTGGCCTAGGCACATGTTTCTTACTTGTAAATTCTTTAATCTTTAACCTTTAATAAACCTCTAAAAATATAATACTTCTTGCAGAGAGAAACTAATTTCTACCTGCCTCAGTCTCCCCATCTCCCCTAAATTTTAATCTTTACATTAGCTAAGAAATAGTGTGGTAGATCAGTGGAATAGAGTAACTATCCAGTATGTACTAATAAATGACCACAGTAATTTAAGATTTGATAAATCAAAAGACCTAAGGTTTTGGGACAAGATTCAGTATTTCATTAAAAAAAACTGTTGGGGAAAATTGGAAAATGATATGGCACAGACTGGAAATAGACCAACATCTCAAAAAGTATACCAAGAAAAGGTCAACATCAGTACATGATTTAGACATAAAAGATGATATCATAAGCAAATTATGGGGAACATGGAATATTTCACCTGTCAGATCTATGGGTAAGGGAATAATTTATGACCAAATGAGACAGAGGGCATTATATGTTGTAAAATTGAAAATTTTGATTATATTAATTAAAAATGTTTTGTGTGACAAAATAAATGCAGCCAAAGTTAGAAGAAAATCAGAAAGCTGGGAGAAAGTTTTATAGCAAGTGACTGGCAAAGGTTTCATTTCTCAAATATATAGAGAATTCAATCAAACTTATAAAAATATACTATTCTCTAATTCAAAAGTGGTCAAAGGATATGAATAGGCAGTTCTCACATAAGGAAATCCAAGCTATTTATAGTCATATGAAAAAATGCTCTAAATCACTCTTTTAAAAAAAATTAATCACTCTTGTTGAGAGAAATGCAAATTAAAACAACTCTGAGGTACCACCTCACACACTATGGTAAATATGGTAGAAAACGAAAGCATCAAATGCTAGAGGGAATGTGGAGAAATTAGGAATCTGATGCACTGTTGGTGGGATTGTGCTTGGATATAACCATTACAGAGAGCAATTTGGAACTATGTTCAAGAAGCTCTAAAACTGTGCATCCACTTTGATCCAGTAACACCACTGCTATATTTGTATCTCCCCCCCCCCAAAAAAAAATAATACCAAAAATGGGGAAGGGACTTATTTGTACAAAAATGTTGATTGCAGCTCTTTTTGTGGCAGTAAAGAATTGGAAGCTGAGGGTTCTCCAATTGGGGGATGGCTGAATAAGTTGTGGTATATAATTGTAATTGATAACTATTATTCTCTCAGAAATAAGAAGTAGGATGATTTCAGAAAAACCTGGAAATATTTACATGAGCTGAAGCAAAGTGAAGTGAGCAGAAACAGAAGAACATTGTACATAGTAACAGCAATATTTTTGATGAACAACTGTGAATGCTCCAGTTATTCTCAGAGATGCACTGATCCAACTGTAAAGATTAAAATTTAGGGGAGATGGGGAGACTGAGGCAGGTAGAAATTAGTTTCTCTCTGCAAGGAGTATTATATTTTTTTAGAGGTTTATTGAAGATTAAGGATTAAAGAAAATACAGGGTAAGAAACACGTGTCCAGGCCATAGAGTGGCTTAGACACAACCTCACCTACATTATGAAAAAAGGCCAGGCCTGCCCCAAAATGGAAGTCCAAGAGCGAGAAAAAAAGCCCTCAAAAGCCTTTGAATCAGTTTAAATACCTTCTCGATCTCGGTCCAGGTGAGATTACAAGGCATTCTGGGGAAGTGGAGCAAAGGCTTGTGGGGATTGTAGTCCTGTATTCTAGTCTATTTTTTATATACCCCCATTTGATCGTTTGAAAAAAATTAATTTTTTTTCCAAAGGATCATGAAAACATAATCAATTTAAAGATTACAATAATTTGAGGATAAGAGAAACAAAAGAATAAAACCAATAATTGCTGAATGCATTGACAAAAAGCCAGTTTGGGGCAGTCCCCTTTGGCATGAAAGTACAGATACAAATAAATGTTCAATCAACCACACCCAAATTTCAATTTTGTGCAACTTGTGGTCTGGAGGCTTCTTCATGGTGGCTTCTCCAACAGTTCAGTTCTGGATTCAGAGAGGTAGCATCTTCTTTACCTAAAATTCTTCTCAAAAGGAATTTAAACTTGGCAATTTAAATAATGATATTTTTTTACATTCCCCCTTTAAGAGGGTGATTAAAAAAACCGGGATCACTTAGGGATGCATGGCTGAGGTATATGAATCAATTGGCAAGAGATATTAAAAAGACATCAGAAAAATCAAAAAGAAAAGAAAAATCTCTGGCTGAAAATATAGACTATCAAAGTCTTATGTGTAAAAATTCCAAGTAAAAGAAAAATAAATGTATAACAGGTCCTTGAATCAGGGCCCAATCAAAATGATCTAAGCAATGAGGCATTTACCCAGTCAGTAGCCAGGACTACAGAAAGGTACCACACTATGAGAGGTAGAAAAGGAAGGGACCAGATTATAGGAGCCAAGTAGGAGCCAATGTTTTGGGGATACTCGTCTGTGAGTATCTTCAGAGTGAGTGTGGACACAAGAAAAGCCTATGTCTTAACCCATGTTAAACATAGTAACCTCGAGTCTTCACACTAGGTTCAAACCTTTGTATTGGCCTAGAAGTGCATCAATCCATCCTGGATTGGCCTTTTTTTTTTGGCTCTGTGCAATGGCTCTTGTGTGTATATCTTGTCCTGGAATCAGACAGAATCATTAAGCAAAGTCCCATAATTTATTTAAATAATTAGTGGCATCATTTTTATAGTCACAAGTCTTTTAGGGCATGTATTAGCAAATGTATCTTAAACTTAAAAATCAAAAGGTTAAAGAAAATCTTAATACTGGTGACATGTGCTTCAAATATAAAAAGGAGAGAAAAAATAATAAAAAAACTGAAAAAGTATATTGCACATGCAAGAAAAATATAATAATAAAAGAGCTTTAAAAATTAAAAAATATAGCTTATAATCATTGACACTCTGTGTCAGCTAAGAAAATAAAGATTACAAGACTTTCTCACCAAAAATGAGATCCATTACCTCTTTGTATCTGGCCATGATCACTGTGAGTAGAAGGCAAATGAATTGAACAAGGTTAACAATTTTTTTCATTTTTAAAAATACAGTACTACAACTATGTAGTTACCAAAATCCCCCAAATTCTCCATAGCCCAATTAATTACAATAGCAAACAAACACACTTTCATATTTCACATAAGTTGCTGTATGACATTTTTAAAACCTATGAATTGATGGACATTTGTCACAATTTTTACAAACATAGCAATCCTTCAACCTTGGTAATAAACATATATATTTTTTAAAACAACGTAAAACTTTAAGAATATAATCAAGAAATCTATATATCATTCTGGTGCAAGTAAAGTAGTGAGCTGAAGAGCATAAATAAAGGGGTGCTCCTTTTGGAGGCTTTTTAAGGGTACAAATGCCCTGAAATAAACTGCCCAACTTCCATTCACATGTGGGAAGGTTGGGGTTTATAAAATGTATTTCACTTCAGCTATTGGGCCTTACCTCATGGTAGGGGCAGGCAAAAATAACCAGATTGTTAAAAAAAAATTCCAAAAATCGTATTTAAAAAACCCTTAAAATCAAATCATTTGAGGTATTTAGCACATTAAAATTCCAAAGGTTGTTAATACAATTATAACCAGTTCTGAAGTCCATCTATCCTCAGCAAAATAGAAAAAAGCTGTTTTTTCATATATGAGTTTCTTCACAATAATATTTGTTCAACACAGTTATAGGGGAAAAACAACAGAATTTCAAAACTCAGTACATTCAAATTAAATTCAATCAACCTTCAGTTCAAGCAGAATAATATTGAATCCAGTAATATATTAACTTAAAATCACAAAGTTAAACCTTAAACAAAAAATGCAACAGAATACAGAGATTTTTATAAACCATTGGAGTCTGAAATGCCTTAGAATATAGCCTTTAGTCTCTTCAAAGTTCCTTGGGTTCTTATCCATTTAAATGTCGGACAATTAAATTGTCCGAAGGCAGAGTAGTAAGGGCTAGGCAATGGGTTTCAAAGGACCCGTCCAGGGCCCCATAGCTGGGAAGTATCTGAGGCCAGATTTTAACCCAGGACCGAATGTCTTCATGTCTGGCTATCAGGTCGCTGAGCCACCCATTTTCCTCCCCAAAGTTAAAGTTGAATCTTTAGGCTGAGTCTGCTCCCTGACAGGCAGGTAAAATCAATGGAATTACCAGAACAGTCAAAAATCCTTTTAAACAGCCCATTGCTTTTTAAGTTTCTGTTTGAAAAATCTGTTTCTTCTCCTCTCCCTTTTCTCTCTTTCCCCTCTCCCCTGATATGATCCCTCCTCCTGCCCCAGTCCACCCACGTGGAGCCAATACACCCCATTTGCTTGGAGGCTTAGCTTAAGGGAAAAGTACCCATTCTCCTTTCCGTCTAGTCTCTCCCCTCCACCCATGTGGCCAATACTGTTACCAGCTGGTCGCAATGAGTCCTGAGCAATCTGCTCCAAGGATCTGGGTGATGAGCCAACTGGGGTTGTGCTCGAGGGTCTGGGGCGCAGAAATAGGCAGGCAGTGGGCCAGTGAGAGGCCAGGAGCAGGAGCTGGAGTGGCTGCGGGGGTGGGCAAGGCCGGGACCAGGTACCAGGTGAGGACAATCAGGGCTGCAGGCAGGAAGCGATGGGGCTCAGCCAGGTGGGGTGGGTAGCAGGTCTGGAGCCTGTAGCAGCTTTCTGAGGGTAGAAAACCTTGGCCAGAGAGATATGGCTCAAAAAAAATTTTTTTTTCTAGGTACTAGATATTAAAAATTGAACTAAAGGTTAGAAAAGAAATCAGAAGATTGAGTTTTTTTTTCCCCCAATTAGGTCACCAATCTGTAAAGATTAAAATTTAGGGGAGATGGGGAGACTGAGGCAGGTAGAAATTAGTTTCTCTCTGCAAGGAGTATTATATTTTTTTAGAGGTTTATTGAAGATTAAGGATTAAAGAAAATACAGGGTAAGAAACACGTGTCCAGGTTTAGACACAACCTCACCTACATTATGAAAAAAGGCCAGGCCTGCCCCAAAATGGAAGTCCAAGAGTGAGAAAAAAAGCCCTCAAAAGCCTTTGAATCAGCTTAAATACCTTCTCGATCTCGGCCCAGGTGTGATTACAAAGTATTCTGGGGAAGTGGAGCAGAGGCTTGTGGGGATTGTAGTCCTGTATTCGAGTCTATTTTTTACACAAGACAATCCCAGAGATTCATGATGAAGAACTCCCTCTGCCTACAAAGAAATAATTGATGAGTACAGATGGAAACACATTATATTTCACTTTCTTTTCTTCCTTTCTTCATCCTTTCTTAACCTTTCTCTCCTCCTCCTCTTCTATTTTATTGCCACATTCCAACATACCAGTTTTAGTACTCCCACCATTCAGTTCTCTCAGTATCCCAATTAAAATCTCTCAAATATTCTCTTTGTGTTTCTTTCCATGCCTTACCTTGCAATGAAACATAAAGAGAACTTTTGAAAAGAATTAAACTCATTCTTCTCCAGAACTAAATTCTCTTGGTCCATTCCCTCTAGTGTCTCATGGTTTCTTTCAAGCTATCACATTTTCCCTAGATTTAGAATTAAGCTATGAGGATCTGAAGATTCCATTAAAGATACCATAACAGTATCCATTTTAGTAGTTGTTAATTATCTTTATGAAGAGACTATTGGAAATTATTTTCATTTAAAAACATTGGATTGTAAAGAGATCCAAAAAAGGGCAAAGGACTAATTTGTACAAAAATACTTATTGCAGCTTTTTTATGGTAGCAAAGAATTGGAAATTGAGGAGGTCTCCATCAACTGGGCAATGGCTTAAAAGTTGTGGCATATGATTGTGATTGAATACTACTTTTCTATAAGAAATGACAATAAGTGGTTTTACAAAAACCTGGAAAGATTTTAATTAAGTGAAGCAAAATGAAGTGAGCAGAACAGACAATGATAGCAATGTTTTTTTTTTAATTTTTATGAATAACCATGAATTCCCATCAGTGCAGTGACTCAAGACAATCCCAGAGACTTATGATGAAAAATGTTATCTGCCTTCAGAGAAAGAACTAATGGAGTCTGAATGCAGATTAAGACTTAGAATATTTCATGTTCTCCTTTTTTGTTTGAGATCTCTTCCACAAAATGACTAATATGAGAAAATGTATTAAATGATTACACATGTAAGGTGTAATCAGATTGCTTACCATCTCAGGAAGGAAGGGTGTATGAAGATTGGATTTAGCTATCTCCTGAATGTAACAATGAAGATACTTAGCATAACAAAATCATGAATGTCTATAACCAAATTTAAGGATTAAGTATTTAGGAGGATGGCCTTTGATAGAGAAAAATAACAAATCAGAAACAGCTGACAGACCCCTGGGCTGTCCTAAGTCAAGCTTAAGCTACCATTGGTACAGATAAGATGTAGGAAAGTGATGTAAAATCGTCTATATATTTCGCATCCCTTCCTCTCATCTCTCTCCCAGGAGAGGTGGCTCTGGCTGGTGACTTCCTGTGAGCAGGCTGAGTTCAGTTCAATCCTGGAATCCTGAGACTGGAGGAGCTTCCTCAGACAGCTTCCTTGAGACAATCACGTGGTGAGTGATAAGACTAACACCCTTTCCCTTGGCTCTCAGGGGAGGTCCCTTTGGCCAAAGCATTGAACTCCTGTCTGGCTCAGCCTGAGCCTGAGTAGTTTAAATTAACTCTTTTCCTCTCTCTCTCTCTCTCTCTCTCTCTCTCTCTCTCTCTCTCTCTCTCTCTCTCTCTCTCTCTCTCTCTCTCTCTCTCTCTCTCTCTCTCTCTCTTAATTTCTTTCCTATATATTAATTAAAATCACCATAAACTTCCAGCTGACTTGGGTATTTTATTATGGGATTTCCTTGGTGACCAAATTAATTTAGATTTTAAGTCACAATGATAAAATTATCATTTACAGGTGGGAATGAAGGAGAGAATCTGAAACTAAATTTTTGAAAGAAAATGAATGTTAAAAATTGTTTCTACATGTAATTGAGGGGAAATAAAATATTTTTTTAATAAATGACAGTGAGTAGAAGGATCACTTCAATATTTCAAGTTTCTTTAAATAGGTAGGATCCATAATAAATTCCTCGGCCTACATGAAGAAATATGAATATGAAGAATATTGATGCTCCATTAGCATGTAAGTTTCGAATTAGTCAGTCATAGTTAATGTCTCCACAAAAATAATAATTTTAAATCACTGAGTTGGATGAATCCAAGGGTCCCTATGTTGGGGTCCATCAATTATTTTAATATTTTCATAACTATTTTGATATAACTTCCTTTATAATCCAGTTGATTTTATGTTATTCATTTTAAAACATTCTGAAAAAAGCTTCTTAACAGTCTTTAACAGACCACTTAAGAGATCCGTGATATTAGAAAGGTTAAGAATCTCTAAAATAGAGGAGCTCCAAGGTAACCTCTCTCCATTGTCCCACCAACTGTAGCCTTTAGATTGTCCAGTAAAAATAGTGTGATGTTGCCATTAATTTGTGAATAAAGGCAAATGTTCATTAATTTCTCCCTAAGTGTTTGCTATGAGAAAGAAACTGGGTAAATTAGTGTGGCATCTTGCAGTGTGATTGTGAGCCTGGAGATTTCTTAGTTCCATCCTAATGCCACTCAAAAGTTGGGTGGAGAAATGTTAAAACTAGGGAGATATGAATTATTTCTTCATTCTTATCTGAAAGGATAAAAAGACAAATCAAGTAGATACCTGAAAGAAGGCAGCAATTTCTTAGCTGATCAATTTAATCAAATGTTCCTTAACCTCTTGAGTTAACTTCCTGAGTTCACTTTAGTCTACTGGGGAAAGTCCCCTGACAGGAGACACTGAAAAGCTTCAGGGGCCTCAATTCCCTGATTTCAATTTTCTATCTGATAAACTTTTGGATTCTCATTCTAGAAACTTTTTTCCCAATCATTCTATTGAATAATGGGTTACAGAACAAGGTGGGCTGAAACTTGGGTCACTACATGCCCTTTTGCCCCTTGGATTAGTTCTCAGAGAAGAGGGAAAATTGACTTGCCTGAACTCACATACTTAAGTGGGCACTGACAGTGTTTTATTGGGCCATTATTTCATATTTAGCTGGCACCCCTAAGCACAAAAGCAAACTTCCCTACCACTTGCTAAGAGAAAGGGAAATACTGTTTTCAGCTGAGACCCTCTCGTGTAATATAAGTAGTACAGTAAGGATGGAGGGATGATATTTGGCTAACTGTTATCAGCTATTTCATAAGACCGTTTCCCCCCCTAAGAAATTATGTTGCTTGACTATTTACTTTTTATGAGGTGTTTTTTCCCCCCTTTCTTTTCAGGTGAGGGAGAAGCAGGAAGGAGAACATGCTTGATAACTGAGAAAATAAACATCTGATTATTTAAAATACCCTTCCTCAAGAAAATCACTGCACTTGACTAGGTATTCTCATATCATATATCCCTAGGAAGGATGTTTAAAAGATACAGTCTACATAGGTTCCTCTATTTATAGGAAAATGCAAGTATTAAATCCTTTTTCATTACTCTGACTAGCAATAATAACCAAGGAGATATGAAAGCTTTTTTTTCCCAAGTCTTGTCTTGTTCATGAATTAATAGCCCTCCATAAAATATTGACATTTTATTAAATTAATTTTAAATCTTCCAGATATCTCAGTAGGGAATGTTTGCCTTGATTCCTGTGTATTGGCATATTTCTTAGGACAGAAGAGATGAGACTTTTCTTGTGATTTTTTCTACATACAGGATTGGTTATATTGTGTGGTTTAGGGTCAAGTCATCTGAATTTTGAGGTAGAAGTTCCATCTCTGCAACTCAGCTTGGTTTAATCTTATCAAAGCTTTTAGATGGCAGGGAAGCTCAAGCTCCAACACCCCTTCCTCACAGACTGCTGGACTTAATCCTGTCAAAGCTTCAAGAGCACAAGGAAGGTGAAGCTCCAACACCCCTCCCCCAGAGACTGCGCTGAGAAATTTGCTGACAAAACTCCAAGGGTGAAGGCTGACAGAAAAGCACACACACACACACACACACACACACACACACACACACACACACACAAACACACACACAAATGAGAGGAGAAAAAGTCCAGGCAACTGCAGGGAATAAAGAAGGGATAAATATGAGCAAACAACAAAACAACAAAAAACAAAGAAAAATAAAAAAGAAATTACAATCAGCAGCTTCTATACAGGCAATGAACAAAGAACAAAAGGAACAGAGAACACCAGGCAAAAACACAGAAACTCCAGCAAATTGGATACAGGCTCTGGAAGAACTCAAAATACAATTCAAAACACAATTAAGAGAGGCTGAAGACAACTGGGAAAAGAACTTAAAAAGTAAGATAAGTCATCTGGAAACAGAAAACAGTGTCTTGAAAGCCAAAATTAATCAGTTTGAAAATGAGGCAAAGGAGACAAAAGATCAGGCAAAGGAGACAAAAGATTAGGCAAAGGAAATAAAAGATGAGGCAGAGAAGATGAACAATGACCTCCAAAGAAAATCAGACCAGGAGAAGGATAACCAAAAAGCCAGGGAAGAAATCCAGTCTTTAATATCCAGAATACAACACCTAGAAGCAAGGGACTTCACAAGGCAGCAGGAATGAAAAAATTGAGGAAAATATGAAGCACCTCATTCACAAAACAGATTTAGAATCATTTGAGGAGAGAAAACTTAACAATCATTGGTCTACTGAAACACTATGACAAAAAAAAAGCCTGGACACCATGCTACAAAAATTATCCAAGAAACCTGCTCCGATATTCTAGAACAAGAGGGAAAAGTGGAAGATTGAAAGAATCCACAGACCACCTTCTGTACTTAATCCCCAACTGACAACATCCAGGAATGTTATAGCCATATTCAAGAACTATCAGACCAATGAAAAAATATGATACGCTGCTAAGTGTGAATCTTAAAACTACTCAGACTCTACTTTAGAAAATTTAGTTAAACAACTTCCCCTATTGTAACAATGGAGATACTTGATCAGGAATGTATTGGGAACTTTTAAAAGTACTCCACCCTACTCAGATAGTGCCTTAGGAGAAGATAAAGTTGTAAACTCCTGATTGAACAATGAAAAGTCCCCAACTCATACCTTATAGTAAAGCTAGAACCTTAAGCTAAGTCTATTTTAGATCTAATACAAAGAAGTGTGAAGTACTCAGAAGATATAATCTACCCAGAGAAGGTGAGAACTAAGAATGGGTAGTCCTGGGGAAAAGCATCTACTGTGATTGATGAATGTGACATGAGAGAAATTTCTCTTTAAAAGGAGGTCAGTTGAATTAAGGGGGTATTCTGAACTCTATTCAGGAGTTTTGAGTTCAGTGGAAACTGGAACTCAGCCTAGAGGATTCCCCCTCAGAAAGCTTCCTGGAGACGATCTTGTGGTGAGTGATGAAGACTGACTCACTCTCCCTTAAGCTCAGGCCTAGGCCATTTTGTCCTAGACCCTTTTTTACCTCTTGCCAGAGCAATTAATTCTCTCTCTCTCTCTCTCTCTCTCTCTCTCTCTCTCTCTCTCTCTCTCTCTCTCTCTCTCTCTCTCTCTCTCCTTCCCTTAATTCCTTCATTCTTTATTATTTAAAACCTCTATAAATCCCAGCTGACTTGGGTATTTCATATTTGGGAATTTCCCATTGTGACCACTTATTTTAGATTTTAAGTCCAAACTAAAAATTATCCTTTACAGTTTGGCTAAAATCTTTAAAGTTTGGCATTTACATTTTTTAACATTCACATGAGAAGAAGTCATTCAGATACCATGGAACCACACTGAGGGTAACACAGGATATGTGTGCATCTACACTAAAGGACCAAAAGGCATAGAATATGATATTCTGGAAAGCAAGGGAACTAGACCTACAACCAAGAAACAACGATCCAGCAAAATTGACTATATTCTTATAAGGGAAAGTATGGTCATTTAACAAAACAGAAAAATTCCAAGCATCTGTAAAGAAAAGGCCAGTCCTGAACAGAACATTTGATGTCCCAACACAAAACTGAAGAGAATCGTCAAAAGGTAATTAAGAAATGGGGAGGGGGAGAAAAACCAAACCAAACAAAAAAATGAACAACTTTTTTTTAGAGACCCAATTAATTAAAATGATATGTATTGCTACAAGAAAAGAGGACATTACTAACTCTTAAAAATTGTTATTATCACTTGGGTAGCTAGAAGAATTGTACTCAGAGGGAACAGTGACAAACTGTATAGGATGAAATGCCAAGACATAAATATGTATTTAGATATATGTACACATAAATAAATATATATATATATATATATATATATATATATATATATATATATATATAAATGGAGTTTAAAAAGAGGTTAATACTACTAAGAGAAATGGGAAAAGAAACAAAATGGGGTAAATTTATATATCACAAAGAAGTGCATGGTGGGAGGGGGGAGAACATCAATACACTGGAAGAGTGAAAAGGGAAAAACAATCAAATACATTGGAGCAAAGAATTGATTTGCATCCTATAGGGAAGTAGAAGGGTAACAAATGGACTTGTGGGGAGGGAAGCAATACAAGGGAGGGAGAGGGCAGGGGGGTAGTTTAAAAAAACTGTAAAGAAAATAAGAGGGGAATAAGAAGGGAGGGTGGTAGAAAGGGAACTAAAATGAGGGTGGGAATTAGAGGGACTGATTAAAAACAAAACATTGGTGAAAGAAGAAAAGGCAGGACTAGGAGTGGAAATCAAAATGCTGGGAAATACACAGCTGGTAATCATAATTCTGAATATGAATGGAATGAACTCACCCATAAAATGCAAGCAAATAGCAGAATAGATTAGAAACCAAAACCCTACCATATGTTGCCTACAAGAAACACACATGAGGAGGTAGACACATGTAGGGTAAAAGTAAGAGGAAGGAGCCAAATCAATTGAGCATCAACTGCTAAAAATAAAGCAGGAGTCTCAATCATGATATCTGATGAAGCCAAAGTAAAAATAGATCTAGCCAAAAGTGACAGGGAAGGTAATTACATTCTGATAAAAGGCAGTATAGAAAATGACAAAATATCAGTACTCGACATGTATGCAGCAAATGGCATAGCATCCAGGTTTCTAAAGGAGAAACTAGTGGAGCTCAAGGAAGAAAGAAACAGAAAAACTATACTAGTGAGTGACCTGAAACTTTCTCTCTCAGAACTAGATAAATGAAACCAAAAAAAAATTAATAAGAAGTAAGAGAAGTGAATGAAATCTTGGAAAAATTAGAGTTAGTACATATGTGGAGAAAAATAAATAGGTATAAAAAGGAATACACCTTTTTCTCAGCAGCACATGGTACATACAGAGATTGACCATGTACTAGGGTATAAAAATATTGCAAACAAGTGCAAAAGAACAGAAATGATAAATGCTACTTTCTCAGCCCCAAATGTAATGAAAATAATAATTAGTATGGGTACATGGAGAGGCAAATAAAAATTAATTGGAAATTAAACAATAGGATTCTCCAAAATCTATTAAAGAAGAAATCATAGAAACAATTAATAACTTCATTGAAGAAAATGACAATGATGAGATATGTTTTCAATATCTATGGGATACAGCCAAAGAAGTACTCAGGGGATATTTATATACTTGAGTTCATATATTAACAAATTAGTGAGGGCAGAGGTCAATGAATTGGGCATTGTGACATGGAAATCACTTTAAAAGGCGGATATATATTAATTTAAGGTCTCCAAGGAATTCAGCTATGTAATTCCTAAATGAAAACTCAAGTCAGCAGTCAACCTTTTATGGATTTTTTAATTACAAACAGGAGGAAGAAAGGTATGAGAGAGAGAGAGAGAGAGAGAGAGAGAGAGAGAGAGAGAGAGAGAAAGGGGAAAGAAGGGAATAGGGCTTAAATACCCCCTCTGTTTAGGCTGGGCCAAAGGCTCAAGCCCTTAGATAGCTGAGGCAAAGAAAAGAGATCAATCCCTATCATTCACGTGACCAAAATGGAAAACAGTCTCAGGGGCCTCCACCTCCAGCCTCGTTCAGAGCAAGCCCTCCTCTCCGAGCAAAACCTCCTCAGAGCAAAACCTCCTCCAAGCAAAAAAAACCTCCTCTCAGACCTCTCCAGGAGCTCTCCCTCCAGGACCTCTCTCCTCTCAGACTCCACTATCTTTAAGGACACCATCTAAGTCCCCTCCCCTCAGTTCTCACATCTACCAATCACTGTTGATGTCTCCCCTGTGCCAATGGTGGCTCTAGCTTAACCCAGGACCGCCCAGAGGTTTGTTTCCTTTGCACATGTTTGTTGAAGGTCATATTCTCAAATAATTAAATTTTGATCTTTGCTGCAGCCCTTCCTAAATCCTGTTAGACTGAGTAGGGTGGAGATTGTAAGTTCCAAGACCTGGTTCTGTCATTCCAAGTATCTCTATTGTATCAATTCTAAAATCAATCATGATTCAAAGAACTTCCTGTTCTATGCTTAAGCATAGGTCAAAGCCCTTTCCATTGTTTAGCAAAAGGTTTCTGTCCTAAAGTAGTCTTAAGTAGGGAGGAGAAGGACCCTCCCATGCCAAGGGTTTTCACATTCCAATAGATTTCTTACTATCAGTAGGAAATTTTTCAAGTATGAAATTTCCCAATGGGGAAATTTCTAACATTCATAAGTCTAAGAAATTTTAAAGTTTACAGCATAAAATTAAAAAAAAACACTATGAAGTGAATAAATATAAAATCCTTAGATAAAAACTAAATTAGAGATCAGAAACATCAAAGGAGAAATTAATAACTTTGAAAGTCAAAGAACTATTGATTTAATAAATAAGACTAGAAGCTGGTACTTTGAAAAAACAAATAAAATAGACAAAGTACAGTCAATCTAATTAAAAAAGGAAAGAAGAAAATCAAATTCATAGTATACAAATTGATAGTATGCAAGATGAAAAGGGAGACCTCACCTAAGGAAGAGGAAATTAAGGAAATCATTAAAAATTATTTTGTCCAATTATATGGCAATAAATATGCCAATCTAGGTGATATAGATGAATATTTACAAAAATATAAATTCCCTAGACTCATAGAGGAAGAAATAGAATACCTAAATAATCCCATATCAGAAAAAGAAATTGAACAAGACATCAAAGAACTCCCTAAGAAAAAATCCCCAAGGCCTGATGGATTCACAAGTGAATTCTATCAAACATTCAAAGAACAACTAATCCCAATATTATAAAAACTATTTGACATAATAAGCAAAGAGAGAGTTCTACCAGATTCCTTTCATGATACAAATATGGTACTGATTCGAAAGCCAACCAGGTCAAAAACAGAGAAAGAAAACTACAGACCAATCTCCTTAATGAATATAGATGCAAAAATCTTAAAAAGGATACTATCAAAAAGACTCCAGCAAGTGATCACAAGGGTTGTTCCCTATGACCAGGTAGGATTTATACTAGGAATGCAAGGATGGTTCAATATTAGAAAAACCATCCACATAATTAACTATATTAACAAGCAAATTGACAAAAATCACATGATTATCTCAATAGATGCAGAAAAAGCCTTTGACAAAATATAAAATTATTTCCTATTGAAAACACTAGAAAGTATAGGAATAGAAGGGCCTTTCATAAAAATAATAAACTGCATCTATCTAAAACCATCAGCCAACTAGAAACACTACCAGTAGCAATTAGAGAAGAAAAAGAAACTTAAGTTATTAAAATAGGCAATCATGAGACCAAACGATCACTCTTTGCAGATGATATGATGGTCTACTTAAAGTATCATAAAGAACTAACTAAAAAGCTAGTGGAAATAATCAACAACTTTAGCAAAGTTGCAGGATACAAAGTAAACTCACATAAGTCATCAGAATTTCTATATATTTCCAACACGTCTCTGCAGCAAGAATTAAAAAGAGAAATTCTATTTAAAATCACTCTAGACAGTATAAAATACTTAGGAATCTATCTGCCCAGACAATCATAGAAACTATAAGAACACAACTACAAAAGACTCTCCACATGATTAAAACCAGATCTAAACAATTGTAAAAACATTGATTGCTCATGGGTAGGATAAGCTAACATAATAAAAATGATAATCCTACCAAAATCATTTTACTTATTTAGTGCCATATCCATTGAACTTCCAAAAAACTTTTTTTTACTGAACTAGAAAAAAAAAATCATAACAAAGTTCATTTGGAAGAACAAAAGATCAAGGATATCCAGAGGAATCATAAAAACAAACAAAAACAAAAAAACAAAAAAAAAACATGCCAAGGAAGGAGACCTTGCTGTCCCAGATCTCAAACTATACTCTAAAGCAGTGGTCATCAAAACAATTTGGTTCAGTCTAAGAGAAAGAAAGAAGGATCTGTGGACTAGACTTGGGGTAAGTGACCTCAGCAAGACTGTCTTCGAGAAGCCCCCAAATCCCAGCTTTTTGGACCAAAATCCACTATTTGATAAAAACTGCTGAGAAAATTGAAGGATGGTATGGGAGAGATTAGGTTTGGATCAACATCTCACACCCTATACCAAGATAAACTCAGAATGGGTGAATGACTTGAATATAAAGAAGGAAACTAAAAATAAATTAGGTGAAAACAGAATAATAATATACATGTCAGATTTTTGGGAAAGGAAAGATTTTAAAACCAAGCAAGTGCTAGGAAAAATCACAAAATGTAAAATAAATAATTTTGGTTACATTATAAAAATTTTCTGTACAAAACCAATGCAACCAAATTAGAAGGGAAGCAACAAATTGGGAAATAATCTTCAAAACAAAAACCTCTGACAAAGGTCTAATTGCTCAAAATTATAAAGAGCTGAACCAATTGTACAAAAAATCAAACCTTTCTCCAACCTATAATGGGCATGGGACATGAATAGGCAATTTTCAGTTAAAGAAATCAAACTTATTAATAAGCACATGAAAAAGTGTTCTAAATCCCTTATAATCAGAAAAATGCAAATCAAAACAACTCTGAGGTACCACGTGACACCTAGCAGATTGGCTAACATGACAGCAAAGAAAAGTAATAAACGTTGGAGGGGATGTGGCAAAGTCCGGACATTAATGCATTGCTGGTGGAGTTGTGAACTGATCCAACCATTCAGGAGGGCAATTTGGAACTATGCCCAAAGGTCACTAAAGAGTGTCTGCCCTTTGACAGATGTAGCACTGCTGGGTTTGTTCCCCTAAGAGATAATAAGAAAAAAGCCTTGTAGGAGAATATTCTCTTTATGTTTGCAAAAATTTGGAAAATGATTGATGCCCTTCAATTGGGGAATGGCTGATCCAATACTGGTTTATGTTGGTGATGGTATGCTATTGTGCTCAAAAGAATAATGAAGTGGAGGAATTCCATGTGAACTACAATCACCTCCATGAATTGATGCAGAGTGAAAGGAGCAGAACCAGAAGATAATTGTATATAGAGACTGCTACACTGTGGTACAATCGAATGTAATGGACTTCTCTATTAGTGGCAGTGCAGTTATCCAAAACAACTTGGAGGGATCTATGAGAAAGAACATTATCCACATTCAGAGGAAAAACTTTAGGAGTAGAAACACAGAAGAAAAACAACTGCTTGATAACATGGGTCAAGGTACATATGTTTGGGGATGTACACTCTAAATGATCATCCTAGTGCAAACATAAGTAACATGTGTAAAAATTAAATTAATTTCTAGTAATGAAAGTATTATATTTTGAGGTTTATTTAGAATTAAGAATACAAAATAGAAAACCATGTGCCTAGGGCTGATTAGTCCATTGAAAACCCTAATGCTTAGCTTATCCACTACATCATTGCAATGGAAGAGTAGAGGAAGAGCATAGAGGAAGAGGCTGAGGTAGGCATTACAGCCAATTTAAATTCTAATTGTGATATCACCCAGGTGGAGACTCAGGTGAGATTATAGGGAATTCTAGGAAATACCAAGGACTTCTGGGGATTGAAGTCTAGGGTTCAAATCTCCATTTTACAAATGGAAATGTGTTTTTATCAAGGACACATGTAATACCCAGTGGAATTGTGCATCAGTTAGGGGAAGGGTGGGAGGAGAGAAGGGAGGGAAAGAATATGCTTCTTGTAACCAAGAAATAATTTTCTAAATTGACTAAATTAATTAATTAAAAAAGAAAAAAAAAGAAAAAGAAACAAATTATTAATGTCCAAACTTTGCCACATGCCCTCTAACATTTACCACTTTCCTTAACTCCTGTATTGGACAATCTGGTAAGTGTCAGGTGTTAACTCAGGATTGTTTTCATTAGCATTTTTCTAATTAAGAGTGATTGAAGATTTTTTTCAAATGATTACTTATAGCTTTGATTTCTTCATATGAAAATTGCTTGTTCATATCATTTGACCATTTGTCAATTGGAGAATGTCTTATAAATTTGATTTAGTTCCTTATATATTTGAGAAATGAGTCCTTTATCAGATAAATGAGTTATAAATATTTTTCTTAATTTGTTGCTTTCATTCCAATCCTGGTTACATTAGTTTTGTTTGTACAAAAGCTTTTTTAAATTTAATATAATCAAAATTATTCATTCTATACCTTATAATACTCTCTATCTCTTGTTTTCTCATAAGTTCTCAAAATCTTCCAAGGAAACTATTCTGTGTTCCCCTAATTTAGTTATGTTATAACTCTTTATTTCTAAATCATATATCTATTTTGACCTTATCTTGGTATAGGGTGTGACATATTGGCCTATACTTAGCCTCTTTCACACTTAGTGAGTTCTTATTCCAAAAATTGAGATCTTTGGGTTTATCAAATACTAGATTCATAAGATAATTTATCCCTGTATGTGAGGTATCTAATGTACTCCATTAATCTACCATTCTATTTCTTAGCCAATAACAGATTATTTTGATGATTGCTGCTTTATAGTATGGTTTGAGATCTGTTACTCCTAAGTAACTTTCCTTCCCAATTTTTATTAGTTCTCTTGCTATTGTTTACCTTTTGCTCATCCAGATGAAATTTGTTATTTTTTAAGGTTCTATAAAACAAGTATTTGGTAGTTTGATTGGTATGGCACTGAATAAATGAATTAATTTAGGTAGAATTTATATTTATATTATATTAGCTTAATATACCCATGATTAACAACTGTGTATTACCCTCCATCTTATTTTACCTTTATGATACTGCTCTTTTCCATTTCACTCTGTCCCTCTTCATCACTTCTTTGCTTTTTACCACTACCACCCCACCTGTCCTGTCCTCCTATTAACAGACCCTTTCCTTTGTATAATTCCCCTCCAACTTCTCTGTAGGGTAAATTAGGATTATATACACCCCACTGAGTATTGTAAAAATGGACTTGAATCCAGGACTTCAATCCCCAGATGTCCTTGCTCCACTTCCCCAAAATGCTTTGTAATCTCACTGAATTCTCACCTGGACCGAGATCAAGAAGGGGTATTTAACCTGATTGGCAAGGGTTTTGGTCCTCTTCTCTTCCTGTCTCTGCTGGCAAACAGACGCATCTCATGATGTGAATGAAATTTGGGTGGGCCTCATGGCCCACCTAGCACATGCTTCTCTTGCTTGTATTTTCTTTAACCCTTGACCTTTAATAAACCTCATAAAAATAATACTCCTTGCAGAGAGAAACTAATTTCTACCTCTATCAGTTTCTCCAAAATTTTAATCTTTACAGTTGGCTTACCAGGTCAGGAAAATGAAATACCCTCAATCTTCTGATTCTTTTCTTTACTGATCTTTAGTTCAGCCTTTAATAGCTATTGCCTAGAAAATTGTTTTAAGCCACGTTTCTCTGGTCAAGGTTTTTTTTTTTTACCCTAGCAAAGCTGCTGCTTATTCCGGCCATTAGATAGCTCACTCACCTGGCTCGGCTGCTTCTCCCTGCCTGCCTACGTGAATGCCTGCAGCCATCCATTCCTGACCAGTTTGCTGTTTGAAGTAGATTTCAGCTCACCTGCCCACCCTGGCTGCCTACTTCGGCTCCCGGCCCTGTTGCTTGTCTGCGTTCCTGTCCCAGCCCTGCCCACCCCGGTGTTCTCTCTCGCTCACATTGTCCACCTGATTCAACCTAGATTGCAATCACCTGGTAAACTGCCTGCCCAACATATTCTAGCCTTGGAGCAGATCCGCTCATCACTCAAGACTCATTTCTACCAGCTGGTAACATACGGGGGTATTGGCTCCACATGGGCGGATTAGGCTCCATGTGGGTGGATCAGAGTGTAGGAGGGGAGAGAGACTCGAGGGAAAGAAGAAAGTTTTTTTTTTCAAGCAGGAACTTAAAAGCATGGCTATTTTACAAGGATATCTTTTAATTGCATTGATCCTTTTATTGACTTCACCTGCCTGTCAGGGAAAATATTCAGCTCTGTACAACCTTTTAGCTAACTTTGTAGAAAAAACTCTGTGGCTCAGTTACCTGAGAGCCAGGCCTAGAGATGGGAGGTTCTCAGTTAAAGTCTGGCCTGAGACATTTCATGGCCGTGTAGCCCTGAGCAGTTCACTTGGACCTCATTGCTTACCCCTTATCAATTTGCCTTTGGACAATAGACATTTAAATGGATAATAACCCAAAGAAACTTTGAAGATTGGAGGCTATATTTATAAGGCATTTCAGACTCCAATGGTTTATACAAATCTCTGTATTCTACTGCATTTTACTGTTTGCTTTGTTTAAGATTTAACTTTGTGATTTTATATTCATATATTACCATATTCAATATTATTCTGTTACACTGAATCATTTTAATGTACTGGGTTAACTACTGTTATATTTTGTTGCTTTTCCCTATAACCATATTGAGATCATTGTAATTAAGCCCATATATGAAAAAACAGTCTTTCTATTTTGCCTTTGTAAAATGTCACATAGAGGATAGATGGACTTCATCAGAATTGGTTACAATTGCTCTAACAACCTTTGGAAAATTTAATGTGCTAAATATCTCAACTGATTTTAAGGTTTTTTTTTTTAATATCATTTTTGGAACTTTTTAAAAATCTCTGGTCATTTTTGCCTGCCCCTACCACAAGGTAAGGCTCACTCTAGTAGCTGAAGTGAAATGCATTTTATAACCCCCAACCCCCCTGAATTTCTAAATATGTGAATGGAAGTTGGGGCAGTTAATCTCAGGGCATTTGTACCCCTAAAAAAACCTCCAAAAAAGGAGCACCTCTCATTTATACTCTTCAGCTCATTACTTTACTTCCACCGGAATATTTCTTCATGATATTCAAAATCCAAAATGAGTTTTACTTTGTTTAAAAATATGTTTAAATACCAAGATTGAAAGATTGTTACATTTGTAAAAAATTGTGACAAATATCCATCAATTCATAGGCTTTTAAAATGGCATATAGCAACTTATGTGAAATATGATAGTGTGTTTGTTTGCTATTGTAATTAATTGGGCTATTGAAAATTTTGGGGGTTTTGATATCTACATATTTGTACTACTGTTCTTTAAAAATGAAAAATTTTAGCTTGTTCAATTCATTTGCCTTCTACTCACAGTGGATCATAGCCAGACATGAAGAGGAAATGGATCTCATTTTTGGTGAGAAAGCCTTGTATTCTATATTTCCTTAGCTGACACAGTGTGTCAATGATAATAAGCAACATTTTTGAATTTTTAAAACTTTTATTATATTTTTCTTGCATGTGCAATATGCTATTTGTTTTTTTTTATTTTTTCTCTCCTTTTTATATTTGAAGCATTATGTCACCAGCATTAAGATTTTCTTTAACATTTTGATTTTTCAGTACTATAAGTTTAAAATACATTTGTTAATGCATGCCCAAAAAGCTCGTGACTATAAAAATGATGCCACTAATTATTTTAAAAATTATGGGACTTTACTTAATGATTATGTCTAATTCCAGGACAAGATACGCACACAAGAGCCATTGCACAGAGCCAAAGAAAAGCCAATCCAGGATGGATTGATGCACTTCTAGGTCAATACAAAGGTCTTGAACCTAGTGTAAAGACTCAAGGTTACTATGTTTATCATTGATAAACATAGGCTTTCCTTGTGTCCACACTCACTCTGAAAATACTCACAGATGAATATCCCCCAAACCTTGGCTCATATAATCTGGTCCACTTTTCTGCCTTTCATAGTGTGGTAACATTCTATAATCCTGGCTACTGACTGGGTAAATGCATCATTGCTTCAATCATTTTAATTGGGCCCTGGTTCAAGGACCTGCTATAGATTTATTTTTCTTTTACTTAGAATTTTTACACATAAGGCTTTGATTATCTATATTTTCATCCAGTATTTTCTTTTTTAATTTGGATTTTTCTGATATCTTTTTAATTTTTCTTGCCAGTTGATTCATATACCCCATACCTCAGCCATGCATCCCTAAGTGATCCTGTATTTTTCAATCACCCTCTTAATGAGAGAATGTAAAAAATATCATTATTTAAATTGCAAAGTTTAAATTCCTTTTGAGAAGAATTTTAGGTAAAGAAAGATGCTACCTCTCTGAATCCAGAACTGAACTGTTGGAGAAGACACCATGAAGAAGCCCCCAGACCAGCCAGCTGCACAAGAATGAACTTTGGGTGTAGTTGATTGAACATTTATTTGTATGTATACTTTCATGCCAAAGGGGACTGCCCCATAACTGGCTTTTTGTCAATGTGTCTAACAATTATTGGTTTTAGTTTTTTTTTTCCCCTCTTATCCTCAAATTGTTGTAATGTTTAAGTTGATTATGTTTTCATGAACCTTTTTGGGGAAACTTCTTTCCCCAATAACGATTAAACAGTGGAATTTAAAAATGGACTTGAATCCAGGACTTCAATCCCCAGAAGTCCTTGCTCCACTTCCCCAAAATGCTTTGTAATCTCACTGAATTCTCACCTGGACCAAGATCAAGAAGGGGTATTTAACCTGATTGGCAAGGGTTTTGGTCCTCTTCTCTTCCTGTCTCTGCTGGCAAACAGACGCATCTCATGATGTGAGTGAAATTTGGGTGGGCCTCATGGCCCACCTAGCACATGCTTCTCTTGCTTATATTTTCTTTAACCCTTGACCTTTAATAAACCTCATAAAAATAATACTCTTTGCAGAGAGTAACTAATTTCTACCTCTATCAGTTTCTCCAAAATTTTAATCTTTACAGTATCTTTGTTATTCCCTCTCTTGGCCACTTAGGGTGAGAGTAAACTTCAAGCATTGCCTGATATCACCCTCATATTTCCTTCCTCTGTAATAGTTTTTCATTCCCCTTTAGGTGAGATAATTTACCCCATTCCATCTCTCCAACCTCTTTTCTCTCAGTGCAATCCTCTTTTTCACTCCATTATTTTTATTTGCATATCACATCATCCTAATCAACTTTCCCCCCCCAACTATCTGTCTAAGTATATACCTTCTAACTGCTCAATCACTAATAAGAATTGTTAAGAATTATAAATGTCCTCATTCAATGTAGAAATATGTAAAATTTCACCTTATTGAGCCCCTTAAATTTGCTCTTTTTTAAAATCTTTTTTGGCTTCTCTTAGGTCTTGTGTTTGGACATCACATTTCCTGTTTAGGTCTGGTCTTTTTATCAGGAATGCTTGGAAATCTATTTTATTGAATAATCATTTTTCCCTTGAAAGAATGTATTCAGTTTTCTTGGAAAAATATTTCTGGATTGTAAAACTAAATCTTTTGCTTTCTAGTATATCATATTCCCTACCTTCTGATCCTTTAATTAGATGATAAGTCCTGTGTAATTCTTACTGTAGTTCCATCATATTTGAATTGTTTCTTTACCTCATATGCAACTTATCTGCCTCTAATTATAATGAAAATGCCATTATTATTATTATCATACTACTACTGAAAAGTTAGTTCACAATTCTCAAAATTCTCAACTTTTTTATTTCAACTTTTATTTTTATTCACCATTAGATAATTTGTATTAAATCTTGTTTTTGCATTATTCCATTTCATTTCAATACTAATCAGTAAACCTGTTGCAGCTAGGGCCAGTGTTGACTTTGGATATTTTTATTTAAATTATAATACAGTGCTAATGTGGGGGGGGTTATTAAATGTTATTTAAGATGGAATTTTGAGTTGTTATTTGAGTTATTCAATACTTTAAAATAGTTGGCTTGTGGGTCACCTGCTTTATCTCATCTAGATGAAATTAGCTTTCATTTCTTTTCAAAGAAAGCTTGAAAAGAATGTTTTGCATAAACAAATCAAAATTGATTAAATTGCATGAATCAGATTCATTGTCCCTTTAGTTTATTTGTCATGATAACAGCATGGCCAAAGACCAGTGGTCTGACTACTATCTATTCCTTTAGGTAGTCTATTTAGTTGTAAACTGAAATTTGACAGAAGGAAAAGGGAAAAAAAAAACAACAGTCTCAAGGAATGGATAATCTGCAGCAAAGTGTTTTATAGCTTTTCAGAAGCTGCTATAGTGAAAAAAGTCAGTTTCCATTTCCGTTATTAACTGTCTCTTTCAGTGGTTTATAAATTGTCTGTTTTAAAATAGTCTGACATGGTGCATACACATGTCAACTGAGATGTATCTTTTTTCTTACAAATGGACTCTATTGATTGGTTTTTATAGCAGAGGATGACAAGCACAAAACTTTTTTTTTACTACTCCAGAAGAAAATAGTTGCATTTAAGAAAATATTTTTATTTTATTTTTATTTTGGAAGTAGTTCTCTAATAAGAATAGTCAATGATCAAAGGGAAATTGCCTTCTTTATTGAAGGAAAGCTCTAAAATATCAAACCTTTGTTCTACAACTGGCCATAAGATTTTTAAAAGCTCTAAAATGATGAAAAAGACATTATTCATGAATTCATTATGAAAGATAAAAGTGGTTTAATAAAATGAGATGCAGGATTTATCCAAAAACTTAAATTGAACCAAAACCATGGTTTTTTTTTTACCTTTCTTTTTTTAATGGACTAAGGAAGGGGGTGAATAAGTCCTCCTCTAAATGCAAATGCTCTATTTTCAACCAAGATCCCTTAATTTTCTTATAAAAGAAAAAATGATTTTGCTGATGGTAGCATTATTCACAATGTTAACTTTACAGTTAATAAAATGTTTGCCTCAACAGAAGTCTACAAAATAGCCAGGACATATGCCATTTATTAAAATATTCATTTTACGGATGAGAAAAATGAGACTAAGCTAGAAGCTATAGGGCCAGGGAATCACACCCAGGTTTCCTAATTCTATTATCTTTATTTTTCTATTGTAGCACCCAGAATTTAAACCAATAAATGATGTGGACATTTTCCTGAAAATAACAACATTCATTAATAGGGACAAGAAATCTAGCAATAAAAGATGACCCCGGAGCTTAACAGAATTTACACCTAAGAGTAACTTCAAGAAACCTATATGAAAAGGAGAAAGCCTTAACATTAAGCAGACTCTTACTTATCCCTTTGTGATATGTTTTCTAAATTATGTAGGTAATTGCATTTATATTTTGAATCCATTGGAAGGAGAGTGTCTTCCAGTTTGAAGGAGAACATTGCATGCAAACTATTCTTACTTCTTTTTTCCCGTCTGTAAAAGCCACTTGCTAATTATTGGTAGGAAATATGAACACTTCTAGTGAGGGTTACTGACCTAATTGATATTGAGCTGAGGAGGAAGAGGAGGAATCAGAAAGAAGGAAGAGAAGAAATTATGTTTACTCCCAAAATACAAAGCAAATTTTCCATTTTCCTCCAAGCTAGGTGAGGCATAAAGCATGAAACTGTGAGAACACTGTATACTTTTTTCTACTTTCTTAATCTTCTTTTGATTGTAATTATTAATTATAATGTAATAATAGTAGTAATTGTCATTTACATTTTGCTCTATGGTTGTCTACCCTTGTAGTTTTTCTTTGAATCTCATGCTCATGTTATTATCCCCTATTAAATTTTATAGATGAGGAAAATTAAGCTCAGAGAATGTGAGTGATTAACATATAGTCATACAGTTTTTCTTGAATATCAAAAATGGGATTGAATCTTCAGGCTTCCTATTTCCAAGTCCATCAGTTTCTCCACCATTTCTACTGCCTCTGTTATATCATTCATGGATATGTCTTCTCTTCTCTTAAAGACTTAAAGCTCCCTGAGAATCAGGGTTCTATTTATATCCTTTCTAGTGACTCATAGCAACTATTAAAAAGTCAATAAATGCTTGTTAAATTTAACATGTGACCTTTCAGGCATCAAACCAATGGCTGATTTGCTAAGTGAAGGTACAGAAATAACCTGCTTTGGTGAAGTTTGTTTCATATAGTTATTTCATAGGCATTCAAGTGAGTACATATGGGGTTTGGGTTATAAACTGAAGAAAGTCTAGAACTTAGAAATGAATGGAAATATCCATTTTTTTATATAAACCTTAAAATTGATCATTTTTACAGGAATTCCTGACAATAATGATGACAACATCATGGTGATGAGGATAATTGACATATTTTATACTTAAGATTTACAAAGGAGCAGTTGGATGGCTCAGTGGATTGAGAGCCAGGCCTAGAGATGGGAGGTCCTAGGTTCAAATCTGTCCTCAGAACTTCCCAGCTGTGTGACCCTGGGCAAGTCACTTGACCCCCATTGCCTAGCCCTTACCACTCTGCTCCCTTGGAGCCAATACACAGTATTGACTCCAAAATGGAAGGTAAGGGTTTAAAAAAAAAGATTTACAAAGTATCTTACCTATATTATTTCATTTGATCATTGCAACAACATTGGGGTACATGTGCTATTATTATCCCTAGATTACAGATGAAAAATTGAAGGCAGTTTCAGTGAACTGTCTGAAGCAGAATCTAAATTCAAGTCTTCCTGATGCTAAGACTAGCATTCTGTTCACTTCAATAATATGATTGCACCCTAACTTCAAGCTTCTGCTGATATGGAAATAATAGTGGCCTCTATTACAAGATTATGAGAAGTTAAATGCCTTTTCAATAGTCACACCACAAGGTCATGTCAAAGAAAGGAACCAGGACTTGGTTTATCCTTATTCTAAGTCCAGTGCTAGGTTCACTAAGGTATAGCTCAAAACTGGAAACAGCTTTGATGAACATTAAATTTATAATAGATATTTCTCTCACAGAACCTATATTATTTTAATATCCTTTTTCAGAATCATATTTTTACTTAGAAGTTTCTAAAGATTTTCTGAAGTTCAACATAATGTCTGTATATTCTCCATTAAAACAGAAATTTTTACAAAGAACAAGAGGAAAATTAGGAGTAAAAAGAATTCTGTGTCTTAACATTGTTCCATTACAACCTAGTCTAGTATGAGTTTGGGTACTTAATGACCTGAGTGTTTTGTTTTGTTTTTTTTTCAAACTGTAAAACCATTCCTTTTCCAAATCCTGCCTTAAAATGTCAGGGGCATTATTATTAAAATCAGAATATGCAAGATGTTATAAAGCTAAACAAAGATTCCCCATCTATTTTCACTCATTGACTTTCACATCCCATTTTCTCAGTTTTATGTCAACAAGTGATTTTTTTTCCTTCTCCCTTGCTATCTCTAAAATTTCTTCCTGGGCCATACAAAGGCAAGCAGTAAGCTTTTATTTTTTTAATTTTTTTTTCCTTTTGCTACCTATAAGAGAACTGAATCTGAAATTGGAATTTAGCTGACAATTTGGGGTGATGTGTGAGGCAGGCTAGAATCTTGCACAGTCTGCCATGGCAGCCTTGGGCTTGCAGTGATAACAAGAATATTTTGTCAGGGAAGGAAGCAAACGTGATTGGGAAACAAGAAGCAGCAGATAAGTTGGGTAACAGGGTGACATTTTTACATATGATATTCAATTTTCTGTCCATGCCACATTCTCTGTCTCCTTACTAGATCTTTGAATTCTGTTCATATATATGGAAATAGATACTATTTAGAGATATGAAAAAATGCATATGTCTATGAAGGAATACTTATGAATTCATCTGTGGGTGTCTCTTGCTTTTTGTAAAAGACATTCTCCTGAATGTTTCTGAAGAGCAAGAACTTTTTTTTAATTTTTATTTTTTACTTAAGTTGACTTTTTTTTCGCCTACCCCAATTCCTACTTACATTATAATTCCAAGGCTATTTTAACATAATTTATGGATTATTTTCTATTGACAGGTAATTCTTTATTTAAAGAGTTAACTAGATAGCACAGTGGATAAGGAAATGGATCTAGAATCACAAAGAATAGATTAAATCTGAACTCAGACACTTCTTAGTTGCGTGACCCTAGGCAAGTCACTCAAGTTCTGTTTGCCTCAGTTTCTTCTGAGACTGTCATGAAGAAATTGCTCTAGAAGCTTTACATGCAATTTGTATTTTCCTTATTTCCTTTGCCCACCCAAGTCCAAATAGGTAATCATTCATGATGATCAAATATTTATTACATACTTACTCGGGACATTGAAATTTATAAAGTATTTAGATCAATAACATCATACAATGTTAGAATTGAAAGAAACTTCAGAATATATAGAAGAACATAGAAATATCAACCTGTAAGAATTCTCAGAACTTAGTATCCTTATATCCTAGCACTGTGCTTGACACAAAGTGTACATTTAATGATTACTTTTTGATTAATAAATGGTTTGTGTAACTTAATATGAGGGCTGTCTTACAAAAGCTAGAATTTCAGAGTTGGAATGGAAGTTAAAATAGAGCAAAAGATCCAAAAGGGGGGGGGTGACTTGAAACTTTAAAAGCAGAACTTTAGTTGTAGGAGAAACTTTAGCATACAGATAATGGAAAATCTGGACTAAAAGGGACCTTAGCAATCATTAAATAGTTTTAATGAAAAAAGAAGGTCAGAGAATCTCAATGTTATAATTAATTAAGACATCATAATTTAGCATGAAAAGGATTATTCTCTAGAGGAAATGATTAAATATGTAAATAACTATAATACTAGTTAGATTATGGAACTCTATTAGAAGATTAGAAGTTATTATGAAAAGCATTGAGTGAGGGATCAACTCCACACAGTTTATGCTTGAAAGAAGGATTCCTATGATGGTACCATTAGCTTTTGAACATTGGCATGTGGCAGCGAGGAGGGACCATGAATAGAAAATTCAGCCTGAAGTTAAGAAGACATGCTCCTGAATTAAAATCTGGCTTCAGAAATTCACTAGTTCTATGACACTGGGCAAGACTCTTAACCTCCCTTTGCCTCAGTTTCCTCATATGTGGAATTAATTCATAAAGGAAATGGCAAATGCCTTTGGTATATTTTCTAAACCCTTACTTTCTCTTAGAATTGACATTGAATATCAGTGCCAAGAAAGAACAGTAAAGGCTAGGCAAATTGGAGTTCAGTGATTTGACCAGGATTACACACCTGGGGAGTGTCTGAGTCAAATTTGAAGCCAAGACCTTCCATCTCCATTTGTACCTCTATATCCACTGAACCACCTCACTGCCCTTGGTATATTTGTATACTAGCCAGGATCTTTGTCAGGAAAAGACTAAATGATTTCATAAAGAGTTAGGCACAATTGTAATGACTGATACATGAAGTCCACAACAAGGATCATGTTATATAAAACTAGATAGCTAATACTGTTAAATTTTAAGGTCCAATTCTAAGGACTTATTAAAAAAAAAAAACCTTTAGTACTTGAGTAGACAATGTAGGCTATTGTTGGAGAAAGAGCTATGAGTTTATAATTATAAGTTCAGACATTTACCATCTGGGACAGTTGGCAAGTCATTTAATCCCTCTCTGTCTGCTTTAGTTTCTTCGTCTGTAAAATGGGGATAATTATAATATCTATCTTCTATGTTGGTTGTGTGAATCAACTGAGATAATATTTTTAAAATACTTAACACAGTGCTTGGCACAAAATGGGTACTTAATAAATGCTTATAATCTTTTCCATCCCTCACTTCATGGTTTTGCCATTTACTAGCTCTGTGACTTAAGAAAACATATCTACATCTTGCCTCAGTTTCTTCAGATGCAAATTCAGAAGACTGGACTAGATAGCCTCTAAGTTTTCTTAACAATCTGAATCTAGGATCCTATAAATAATATTTTACTCTAAATTTATCTGTTTGTGAATTCAGTTTTCATAAATAGTTTCTAAAGTTGAATTATACTTCTGTTTGTCACCCAAGCATAATTCTATTGAGTGTTTGGTTTGGGATTTTCTTTTTTAATAGGTCACATTGATGGTGGGGAATCTAATTTTAAACAAACCATGTGGTTTGCACTTTACTGCAAAGTATGCACTTGGGAACATTTTGTTTGCATAAACCTATTTTCCCTCTAAGGAAATATTTTTCACTCCTCTCTTCATAGGCTTTATTCAGATAAGGGAACATTTTACTGATTATAGGCATATTTACAAAATATTTTTTAGAGTAAGGGGCTGGGCTTTCCTAATGTGTGCTATCATTAGTGAGTCTTTAGGAGTTCACTTTTCATGTAACATTTTTTCCACATAGCTTTCTTTATGACTCAACTAAAATCCTATTTTTTATGAGGTCTTTTCTGACCCTCTGAATTCCAGTGCCTTTTCTCTGTTATTCCCTATTTATCTAGCATATAGTTTGTGTGTGTATATATATATATATATATATATATATACATATATATGTGTGTGTGTGTGTGTGTGTGTGTATGTGTGTGTGTATGAGAGAGAGAGAGAGAGAGAGAGAGAGAGAGAGAGAGAGAGAGAGAGAGAGAGAGAGAGAGAGAGAGAGACTGGTAGAAGGATTGTTCATTTCTGTATGTAATACTCTCATTTTAGAGAGGAGAACACAACTAAAGCCTAGAGCAGTTAAGGACATCCACAAGCACCAAGTAGCAAGTGGCAGAACCAGTATAAGAACCTAGATCTTCCAAGACCAAATCTATCACTGGATCCATTGTAAAAAAAAAAAAGAAAGAAAACTACATTTTTCATAAACACTTTCAAAAGTAAAGACCCTCCTCCCTTCTTAGTATATGT
The DNA here is from genome assembly GCF_027887165.1 of Monodelphis domestica. Lineage (NCBI taxonomy): Eukaryota > Metazoa > Chordata > Mammalia > Didelphimorphia > Didelphidae > Monodelphis > Monodelphis domestica. The sequence goes on from NC_077232.1 coordinate 37,583,415, forward strand.
GGCAATTTTCATTATTTCTCTGTTCAAAGGAACACTCATATTCATAAAATATATAGCTTTTGGTTATAAACTTAGACCTTTTATTTAAGCTTTCACTGTGGCTGATGACATTCTCTTTTGTCCTCAGAGAAAACTCAACAGGTGCATTAGAACTGGAGCAGTGTCAGCTCACTAATGAGAAATCAACGATTTGAGAAGGGATGTCATCTTTCTGAGTATGATTGAAAACTCTCCCCATCCCCTTTTCCATGGAGGATGTCTTATTTCCTTGTCACTTTCCCTGGGTAACATTAGTCACACACTGCTTGATGTGCCATATTCATCAAAGAGACCATTTTCATCAATTATATGGCAGTTTATGTTGTCCAAACTTGTCATGAGCTCCACTGATTTTCCGGCTTCTTGCCATGGATGGAGCAAATGGCCTCAACCCCTGTTGCTTCTGAGCAGCATCAGCAAAGAGGCAGTACCTCTGCTTCACTGATTTGGATGGTGGGAAGACTCCTACCTCCATAATAGACATGACTGACCAAACCAATACTTTTGGATTTACAGAATAGATCCTGGGGTGAACATAAACTTTAATTATGAGTAAATGCTCTTTCTAACTCATCCGGTAATGCTCTTCTTGGATGGAAATTATCACAATGCCATATATTATTGGATTAGATTTGCACAAATTATCTGACTCATCTATCTAGGTGAAATGCCATCTGATTTCCTTTTAAATTTGTATGTTTTTGTTTTTAAACTTATAAGAATCTTTTCTCATAACAATATCATTAGGTAGGTAGAATAAAAATCAAAAGGTGAGAGTTTAATTGATTTGTCGGAACACTTAATGTAATAAAGCAAAATTAAACATGCTCTAGTTGGTCACAGGTATCATTTTTCTCCGGGATACTTTAGAAAGTAGATGGAAAGCTACATAGTGAGTGTATATAATGCTGAGCTTAGAATAAGGAAAACCTATGGTCAAGTACATCCTCCGACATTTCCTATCAGTGTGACCTTGGACAAGTCTGTTTTCATCTGAAAATCTGAAGTCTGAAAATCATCAGTTTAAAACAAGATTCTACTCATGAATCCAATATTCTTTCTTTTTGTTCTGGTTCAGTTGTTTCAGGCACATGCAACTCTGTGATCTCATTTGTAGTTTTCATGGCCAAGATACCAAGGTGTTTTGCAATTTTCTTCTCCATTTTTCAGATGAGTAAACTGAGGAAAACAGACTTGTCCAAGGTCACACTGATAGGAAATGTCTGAGGATGTACTTGACCATAGCTTTTCCTTATTCTAAGCTCAGCATTATATACACTCACTATGTAGCTTTCCATCTACTTTCTAAAGTATCCTAGAGAAAAATGAAACCTGTGACCAAATAGAGCATGGTTAATTTTGCTTTATTACATTAACATTTTGATTATTTGTTCAGTTAGGAGAAAGAACCAAGACCAAAACTTCTCAAAAATTTTTGTTTCTGTATCAGACCTTATCTAGGGAAAAAAAGATAAACTTCCTGGAGAAAATTTCTTTCTTCATGTTAAATCACTATGTCACCAGGAAATTCTTTTAATTTGAATACACATAGGTAAGTATCTATCTCTCTAGATAGAATATAATTTGCTTTAGGGTTGAGAGTGATTCATTTTTTCATGATATCTCCAGTTCCTGGAGTGCCATGTGGTAGTTGCTTAATAAATGTTTTGATTGATTTGAGCTAGGCACACATCAGACATGGTATTCCCTGGTCAGTCATTCAATGAGTTAGTAAGTTAGTCAACTGGTATTTATTAAAAACTTATTATATACAAGATACCTTGCTCAGTTGTAGGGATACAAAGAAAAGGCACAATAAAAATATCCTTGCCCTCAAGGATCTCACATTCTAATGGTTTAAGATATATAAGCATATACCTTCAAGATATATGCAGGTAGTATGGAAAGAGAATAAGTTGGATGTTTAGGAAAGAAATTAAGCAGTATTCACCTAGAGTTCATGCAATTTGTTTTGTTTAAAATTTATATATTGATGCATGAATTTCAATACATTTTGTATTCTAATTTTGAAACTTGTTTCATAACTATTCATTTAGATGTAATTGTTTTCTTTTTTAAAGCTATGAATTTAATCTTTACAACAAAAACCTCTGACAAAGGTCTAATTGCTCAAATTTAATAGGAGCTAAAGGAAGTGTACAAAAAAATCAAGCCATCCCCCAAGTGCTAAATGGGCAAGGGACACGAATAGTCAATTTTCAGATAAATAAATCAAAACTATCAATAAGTACATGAAAAAGTGTTCTAAATATATTATAATTAGAGAGATATAAATAAAAATAACTCTGAGGTCAACCTCACACCTAGCAGATTGACTAATATGACAACAATGGAAATTAATGAATGTCGGAGGGGATGTGGCAAAGTTGAAACCTTAACACATTGCTGATGGAGTTGTGAACTGATCCAACCATTCTGGAAGTCATTTTGGAATTATGCCCAAAGGTTGCTAAAAGATTGTCTGCTCTTTGATCCAGCCATAGCACTGCTGGGCCACAAAGAGATAATAAGGAAAAAGACCTGAATAAGAATATTCATAGCTGTGCTCTTTGTGGTTGCAAAAAAAAAAAAGGAAAATGAGGGGTTGCCCTTTGATTGGGGAATGGCTGAATAAATTGTGGTATATGTTGGTGATGGAATACTATTGTGCTAAAAGGAATAATAAAGTGGAGGAATTTCATGGAGACTGGAACAACCTCAGGAAGTGATGCAGAGTGAAAGGAGCAGAGCGAGGAGAACATTGTACACAGAGACTGATACACCCTGTGGCACAATTGAATATGTGCTTCTCTATTAGTATGAATTTTAAATTTATTCCACCCTGCTTAGTCTTTACAATTTTAGCAACCAAGAATGTATACACCTCCACTTAAGTGTGGGGGATAATGGTCTGTGACTAGCATGTGCTAACAAGTGATAAATCAGAAACAACTGACTGACCCCCTGGGCTGTCCAAAGCCAAGTTTAAGCCACCATTGGTACATGTGAGACACAGGAAGTGATGTAAAGAACTGCCTTTATATTTCATGTCACTTCCTGTGAGAGGGACTTTTGGCGGATTTTTGAGGTGGTTCTTGACTTGGAGGGCTGGAGCATGGAGACATCCATGAAAGAAAGGAAAGAGAAGAAAGAAAGAAAGAAAGAAAGAAAGAAAGAAAGAAAGAAAGAAAGAAAGAAAGAAAGAAAGAAAGAAAGAAAGAAAGAAAGAAAGAAAGAAAGAAAGAAAGAAAGAAAGAAAGAAAGAAAGAAAGAAAGAAAGAAAGAAAGAAAGAAAGAAAGAAAGAAAGAAAGAAAGAAAAAGAAAGAAAGAAAGAAGGAAGGAAAGAAGGAAAGAAGGAAAGAAAGAAGGAAAGGAGGAAAGAAAGAAGGAAAGAAAGAAAGAAAGAAAGAGAAAGAAAGAATGTCAATGGTTGGAAGACAAGCATATGTGTTTATATATATATATGTACATGTGTGTATAGAGATATGCATGTGTGTATATAGTTTTTGTCTATATATTTGTGTGGATATGTGTATTTCCATGTATATGAATGTTTTGTGTGCTTGTGTGTGTGTGTGTTTGTGCGTGTAGAATCTAACAATGAATTCTATGGAAGACCCAATGAGTTAATCCATCAGTACATGGGGTGTGGACAGGTACTAGAAATGAACTATGACCTTGAATCAGAAGGCAGAGAGCAGACTGGATTGTTTTTTGGGAATAACATGAAATGATACATGTCTTTAGATGATAAAACAGCTCTTTTCCCAACATTTCATCATCTCTTTTTAACACAAATATTCTTATGCAATTCTAAAGGGTTTGAAAGTTTAAATAAAACATTGCTATTTTCAAAGATGCAACATTCTGTCTGTTTCAATGTAGAGGTGGGCTTCATTTTTATCTTCATTTTTTCCATTACTTTTTTTTCCTTTTTATGTCTAGGTCTTAACAAAATGCAATTTACATAGCAGGTGCTGAATAAAAGCCTTATTCATGGATTTAATGATTAGATTAATAAAACATGTTAAGCAGTGGCATATAAGTACAAATGCATGTACACCTATTAATTCAATTCTTCCATATTCAGATTCATGTGCATTTGAACATGCAAATGGCATATATGTAAATGAATATGGGATTATATGGTATATTCACACACACACACATATATAGTAGTAGTAGTAGTAGTAGTAGTAGTAGTAGTAGTAGTAGTAGTCGTCTCTCGGTAACCGAGAATGACGTTTGTCTTTGTGCGCTTTCATCTGTGATGTAGATGAGTGTGCACAAAAACACTTATGTGTGAAGGAAATTTAAGTGGAAAAGTAGATGCCCAGAGACAGTCCCACTCTCAGCTTTGGAAGTCTGGGTCCAGTGGCACAAAAAATCGTTACACCTGGAAACTTCCTCAGCTGCATTGGATGGCCGTGTTGTCCTTTGTGCTCCAACATGCCCTAAGCACTTCACAGTGCTTTGCTGTGTCGCCCTCTCAGCCGTTGAACCTTCTTATTGGTTTCTTTCACCTGTTCCGCCGAAGCAGTCTTCACATGCTGGGTGAGCAAAGCCCTGGTTCACCAGGGGTCAACGACCCGATGGCTACCTCACAAGGTTTAGCCGGCCTGTTGAAGCTGTTGGCCAGGGTGTGGCTGCTGCCACATGCTAGCAGCTACTGGGAGCCACAAGTAAGAGCTGGGTGTCAGGTGGGGGTCAGAGGCTGGAGAGCTGCCCTAGGAGGGCACGACAAGCCCTCCATACCAGAGATACTACTCCTCCCTGAGCACCCCATACATATACATTAGAACCATTGTGTGTTGTTTATGAGTCATTTTCAGTCATGTCTCCCTCTTCATGACCCTATTTTGGGTTTTCTTGACAGATCCTTTAGTGGTTTGCCATTTTCTGCTCCAGTTCATTTTACAAATGAGGAAACTGAGGCAAAAAAGAATTATCACACAACTAGTAAGTGCCCCTGGCTAGCTTTAAGCTCAGGTAAATGAATCTTCCTGACTGTAAACTTGATATTCTATCTATTGTGCCAAATATCTGCTCTATTGCAGGCAGTACCATTGGAAGGACTACAAGAAGTTATGAGCTGATAGGTACATGGGATTATAGAGACATAGACCTAGAACTGAAAAACATTAGGAGCCATCTAATCTAGACTGTTCATGATGATGAGGAACATGAGGCCCAGACAATTATATGCCTTTCCCTTCATGCTCTAAGGAGAAGTACTAGGATTTGAAGCCTATAACTCCTTTTTGGAACCGAGCCCTCTTCCTATCAATGAAAGAATAATATTAGTTTGGATCAAAGGAATTTCCTTTGACATCTTGCATGAGTTTATATTATTATTAAAGACAGATATCCATTATACTTTACATTTTTTGAGAGATTAATTTCCATGTATGTTATCAAAACATCATTTTCCCTATATGTCAAGTAGGTAGAATCAAGAGAGTAATCTTCCATCTTCAAAGTGAAAGAAATGTGTATATCTGAAAGAGAAGTTGAGTATATGTTTTATTTTATCTTTCCATCAATCATCTGTTGTATAGTAGGAAAGGGCAAACTATGCAGAAACAATTGAACCAGTGTTTTCTCCAGGAATGACTCAGGAATATCAGGAGTAGGGAAAACATTTTAAGAAGCAGGAATATCTATGACAATATGCAATATGGGGGTTGTTGAATATAATTTTTTTCATAAGAGGAAGAGAATGAAGAAAGTGGTTTAGATTTGGTATCCCACAACATGTTAACCAGGATGGGAACAAGCACAAAATAGCACATCCAGGTCCCCATGACCACATTTAGTGTCCTCTTGAAAGGGAGCTGAACTAACCATACCCTAAGAGTAGGAAAAGAAGCTCTGATTCTACAACTTGATCTCTTTGAACTCTTCATAGTTCCCTTTCCAAACCAAAAAATTAGGAATCAAATCAAGAATTTTGAAAATCTAAGGTAAAAAATAACCAAAATTTCTGATCTTTAAAATTTCTACTACAGACTGTTCAGAAGATGTTAATTTCTTACACACACACACACACACACACACACACACACACACACACAGAGTACACCCAAATACACACACAAATTAGTGACTTCCAGAAATCCTTTTTTCTTTCTTTTCACCCCTTTTTCTTATTCCATAGAGTAGTTGAATTTAACCTTGTCTTCCCTTTTTCTTTGGGCAAGTTCCTTCAAGAATATATGTCTCATTTTCTTCTTTTGTAAAGTGATAATTGTGACTAATTGTCTTTGAAGTATTACCAATTTTCTAATTCATGATTCTACAATTATACTTTTCTTTTAAAAATAATTAACTAGTTTGTTTTGTGTCCATCAAAATGTCCAGTCAATTCTTTCTCTCTTTCTATTTCCCCCAATTAGAGAAGATATCACTTGACAAAAATGTATGTGTATAAATAAATCTATGTCTTACTCATGTTTTATTCATCAGTTCTTTCTTTTCAGGTGGGCATACACATCACTCTTGAAACAATATTTCTTTTGCTGTATATAATGCTCTCTTGATTCTGCTCATTTCACTCTTTATAGTTTCTTATTGGTTTTCCCAAGTTAATTTTTCCAAAATTAATCTGTCCATTATTTTTTACAGAGCAGTAGTATTCTATCACAATCCTATATCACAGCTTGTTTAGCTATTGCTGAATCGATGGATATTCCTTCAATTCTCAGTTCCTTGTGATTACAAAGACTGTTGTTATTAATATTTATATAATTATACACTTTAAACATACTCAATCACTTAAATTTTAACTATCCTATAGAACTTAGTCCAGGAAAGCAGGGTCTATTTCATTTTGGTGTTTGTAACCCACTAACTTTACAACACAGTTAAACTTTAATAAATTCTTATTGAGTGATTGACTCCTATTTCTGATGTTGACTTTCTCCTGTGTTCTGCTTTCTTTCACTTTTTCCATAATATATCTTTATCAATTATCCCTTTAAATAATGGGAACACAAAATGGATGTTTTTTAGCCCAAGTAACCTAAAGCTGCAACAGGAATGGTTGAATGGAAATGATTCTAAATTGTCTAGAGACCCATTGTTTCTAACAAGGGGATAGTTTTCTGACTTTAAAGTGTTTTAAATTAGTTTCTAAATGCTTATTTGCATCCAATATGTAGGAGAGAGTGTGATAAGCTCTGGCAATACAAATATAAATAAAAAACAAGCAATGAAACAAATAAAAGAATAAAAACAAAATTGTGGCCCTACCCAATCCTTTGAGGAGCTATGAATGGAGATTCAGAGAATTCGCTTATGCTTGACTAGTAATAATAACTCAAACTTTATTCATTTTTGGTAGATCCTTTTTTTTTAATTTTTAAAATTAAAAAAAATTTCCACGTTTATATGATACATTTTCTTTCCCTACCCTCTTCCCTCCCACCTCCCAGAGCCAACAAGTAATTCCACTGGGTTATATAAATGTTATAACTTGATGCCTATTTCCATATCATTCAGGTTTACAATAGTGTTCTTTTGGAACCAAAATTCCGAATTGTGTATCCATGTAAACACGTGATAAGTCATATGTTTTTCTTCTGAATTTCTACTCCCACAGTTCTTTCTCTAAATGTGAATAGCATTCTTTCTCATAAATCCCTTGTGAGTGTTCTGGATCACTCCATTGCTACTAGTAGCAAAGTTGATTACATTAGTTCATTCCACAGTGTATCACTTTCTGTGTACAATGTTCTCCTGCTTCTGCTCATTTCACTCTGTATCAGTTCTTGGAGGTTCTTCTAGAATAACTCACATTTTAATAAAACTTTCAAATTTACAAAAAAAATCCCTTCGTAAACTACAAGGTAGATTGAAAACTCCTTGAGGACAGAAATGATTTCATTTTCATTTTTGTATTTGTTATCTAGTAAATTTCTTGCTACATAATATTTATTTGATTATCATTGAAGTGGGAAGTGAAAATATTATTAAACAAAGGATAAGATTGCTAATGAGTGTCACAGTCAGATCTCAGACAAAAAAAAAATCACCAGATTCTATTATAACAGATGATTCTCAGTTGAAAGCAGAGAATTAGAAATAATAGGTGCCAGAATAAAAATCATCATATATGATAGAAACTAGGATCCAGTCTCCTTATTGACTCAAAAAACCCTCTAGTATAAAGTTTCTAGGATACTGGATTCTAAATGGTCTTTGACATCCCCAAATTGATCCTTTCATACATAATACATAACTTTCTAACACTTATAGAAAATTAGGTTTCAGAGCAAGTGCTAGAGGACATTTATTCATGCTTTCTTTCCTCATCCTACCACAAACTTAATGGGTTTTTACATTTTTTGGTTGTTTTTCAGTAATGTCCAACTCTTATTTTTACTCTCCATTTGGGGTTTTCATGGCTGATACTGAAGTGATTTGCCATTTCCTTCTCTAGCCCATTTTACAGATGAGGAAACTGAAGCACATTTAAGTGTCAGAACAATTTGAATTCAGGAAGATGAATCTTTCTGGTTCAAAACCACTGTAGTTATATTTCAACACTGATGACTCATTAGGAGAGTTCTTATTCAACAATGAAACTTTTTCAAGGACTGCTCCATAAACTAATGAGTGAACAAACTAATAAATGATCACATAAATATGTATATATCTGCACTCATATATGAATATATGCTTACATACATGAAGAAGAGAAGACAGGAAATATTCATTTATATGTTATCAACTGTAACAATTAAAATAGGTGTCTGTCTTAAACTGTTACATTTAAAATAGTTATATGGCTTAAACTGTGGCAGTTAAAAGAGTTGAGTTGTAAACTGTAGTGAGTAAAATAGTGGAAGATATAAATTGTAGTATATATAAGAGTGGGTGAGTAAATTTGTGACTGCAGAAAATATGTTTCACTACAGTGTCTTGGTTTAAATCAAATATAAGGTGGTCTCCAGGGAAATATTCCCAATTATGAATATACCCAAGTCAACTGGGTTTTATAGAGAATTTAATTAATAATACAATGAGGAATTAAAGAAAGAGAGAAAGAGAGAAAAAGGAAATAAGTATGAAGGGCCTTAAACCAACATGGCCTAGACCTGAGTCTTAAGAGAGAGAGGTCAGTCAGTCAGTTTTTTATCACTCAGCACAAGGTCTGTCTAAGCAAGAATTCTAGTGACAGAGTCTCCTCAGAGAGAGTTCCAGCCAGAGTCCTCCTCAAAGAGCCTTCCAGCCAGAGACTGTTTCAAAAGGCCTCTCTCAAGAGCCTCCAGAGGGACAGAGTCCCCTCAAAGGAGCTCCAGCGAGACCTCCTTAGAGATTGTCCGCCAAGAGCTTCCCTTCTCCAGAGCCTCTCCCAAGAGATTCTCCAAAAGGATTCGTCCAAAAGGATTTTCATAAGAGATTCCTCCAAAAGGATTCTCCTCAAAAGGATCTTCCTCAAGTGATTCTCATAAGAGATTTTCCTCAAAAGGATTCCTCTCAAGCGATCCTTGCAAAAGGATTTTCCAAAAGGATTCTCCTCAAAAGGATCCTCATAAGAGAGTCTGCTTTTTTCTTATATAGGGGGTTTTTTCCTATGTCACCTCCCCTAAGTTTTTCCATCTACCAATCACAGTAGACGTTTTCTAAAGGACAGCCCATTACTGCTGGGTCAACTAATCCCTTTAGTATGTTTGAACCAGAAAAAAAACTTCTGAATAAGTTTTCACCTCTTTGCTCCTGGCAAGTTTACAAGTTGCCTGACCTTTAATAGGTACTTAGCACCCTTTTGTATTACTTCTAAAAATAGGCATGGCTTAAAGAACTTTTTTTGCCTCACTATAAGTATGGGTTAAAGTACTTTCTTTGTTTAGCAAGGAGTTCTCTCCCTCAAAGCAGTCCCAAGTACTGGTGGAGCAGAGGTCCTCCCATTTCTGATCCAAGTAGAGTTCTCACATCCAAATGTGAAATGTTCCCAGTAGGGAATTGTTCCAATTGAGAATTCCCCAATGTGGAAAATTTTAACATTCATAAGTATGAGAAATTTCAAGATTTACACTACTATGTTCCAGACATTGTGCTATGTGATTTTTACAAATATTATTTCACTTTATATATCTAGTCATATTTCAAAATTGAATTTCAGCTTAAGATAAAGAATTGAGATCTAAAAGGAATTTAAAGTACTAGATTTGAACAAGTAAAGTAAGGCTTATATATTACAATAGACTCTGTAAGTTCATCTAAATGGTAAATAGAAGTAGAACTTGGAACTTTATTTATAAAGCAACCAACAACAAAAACTCTTAATCTTAAATAATGAATTTGAGTCTTTTATTACTCACTGATTATCATCAGCTTCACATCTTTCCTTTCTCATGGATATACAGTTTCTTTTCATGGTGTCTAAACATTCCCCATTTGCTTCAGTTAATTCTTAGTTAATAAGCGAGACTTTTAAATATCACCTTATCCACAGCTTCATAGTAGTCTCTCTAACAAATTCTCTTGAGCTCATAAGTTCTAGTGCATGAGTCCATCTGCCTGCCCACTATATCAAAATCTCTTCATCTGTTCCAAACATTACCATCTTTGCTTTCATTCTAAGCTCTGAATTGACTTTTACAGAATAAAGATGGGCTTATGCTAATTCTTCCCCAGATGTTCTTAATTCTCTCATTCAAGGCTGATCTCTTCCCTAAATGTTATGTTATATAGTTTGTTTTTATCATTGGATCAAATTCATTTCTTCATAATTCAAAGGAAAGTTTCAAACAAGAGTTTGAACAGTCACATAACCTTTTTTAATAATTACTTACATAAGGCTCCCCAACCTTCAACCAATTTGTTGCATATGTGCAAACCCCAGGAATTGAGGTTTGGGATTTGTCAGCATTTGTCAAAGGTGAATTATTAATGATGAGAAATGTTTTATACTTTTTTTAGATGGAAACAGACTGAGAGCTAGCATGACAAAACTCTGATTTCTGACAAAGTGTGTAAGATGATTTGTACAAATGCCATACACCTATGGTGCTTTTTAGAGAGAGAAAATGATCCTCCTACTGGATGAGAGCCTGTTGATGGGTATTCCCATGTCTGAAAACAACCCAGATCCTAATGAAACTAATTAATCCTGTTGTTCATGGCTAATTTTTTCTACCTTTGATCAAGTTGTCAGAAGCTATTTTGAAATTCATCTTTTCTCCTTTTATTTACTAGCCAGAGCATACCACAAATAGATTGAAGTAGCATACGCTACCTCCTTTTATGTTGCTATAATTGCTCCTCATGCCATTATTTCACATATCATAGACAAAACATCACATGGTATGCAGGAGATTGGTGACTTTAATTATGTCTTAACAGTGTCAAAAATAGTTTGAGCAGAGTTGGCAGAGCACAGTGATTTTTAGAAAAGCCAAATGTTAGGAAAAATAAAAGTTGATGGAAAATAAGAAAGGGGAAGTGCTGAGTAGAGCAGCAGAATCTGTAAGACAGATCCATGTCCTCTCTGAGTCACATAGAGGCTGTGAACAAAACACTGAACTCCTCAGTGTTATAGACATTTCTCTAAGACTATTGATGTTCCAATCTATGACGATGCAAGGAGTTTTCACACCAGAAATTATACATACAGCTGTAACCAAATAATAGTAATAAACAATAACTAACACTTGTGTAGCTTATATTTTAATTATTCACAGTGCTAAGTGCCTTGCAATTATGATCGCATTTGATTCTTACAACAGTCCTGGGAGATAGGTGCTATTATTATTATTCCAATTTTAAAGATGATGAAATTGAGTCAGTGAAAAGTTGATTGAGTTGTCCAATATCTCCCAACTAGTAAATGCTGGGGCCAGAATTAAGCTGGGTTCAGTACTCTATTCTCTCTATGCAGAGCCTAGTTTCACCCCTCCAAAAGAAACATAATATAAATAGAAAAAAAACTATCATTGCAGTGATTTCTGGAGCAATATTGAAGAGCCACATGAAAATGATATAACCACATTAGAAAACAAATGGTGTGCTACATGGGAAAGAAGATTGGCTGGGGGGGAAGGGGGCATGAGATTTCTATTTAAAGCTCATCTTGGTAGCTTATTACCTCTCTTGTCTTCAATAATTCATACCATCTCTGAGTCTGCTTATTTAATCTATATAGTAATAGGAGAGGAAAAACAATGGAATTTGAGGGTTACTCCAAGAATTAAAACAATGATCCTTTATTAGATTATATCTACATTGAAACATCCATTTACTCAAACATATTCACTGAACACCTCCACTGTATATCAGTACACTTTCTGTGATGGAGGATTTGAAGAACTGTAAACCATGGTATATCTTCTCAAAAATATTATAGTGGATCATGGGAGATAGATAAGACAATTGACTTAATTTAGCATCTTAAGTTTTATAAAATATTTTTATGCATTATTTCATTTAAACCCTCAAACAGTCCAGGAAATGGAATGTTATGAGGATTTGCTGCCTATTTTATAGGTAAGGAAACATTTACATTTCAAAGTCATCTAGCAATGACATAAACCAAATTCTAGCATTCTGCTTAAATGATCTTCTGACTATCTAGGTAGAATGTGAAAGTACACAAAGATTGCAAAGTGCCATGGGAGTTCAAATGAGAGAGAATATGATCTGAGATGAGTTGTAATTCTAATCTTCTGACATACTTACATCTTTTATCTGTCCCTTGAAACACCTAAATGGCAAATGGAAGCTAGTGAAATTTACCATAGCATCAGGAAGACCTGAATTCCAACAGTACTTCAGGCATTGATTAGCTACATCAACATGATGAAGTCTTTTAATGTCACTGAGCCTCAATTTTCAACATGGGTTGAATGCAGATAACAATATCACCTAATTTACAGAATTATTTTGAGTATCTAATACATTTGCAGTACTTCATCAAACTTAAAGAAATATATAAATTATTTTAGATTATTTATGTATATATTATTTATTATATTATTTATATTATTTTATTTTATTATTTATTATTATTGTGCATTCATCATCTTTGTCAAATATTTTTTCTTATATTTCTTCTCTAGAATTTCTGACCAATGTACTTTAGCTCCACTATTTAAATTTTCTTGATTGACTGATCTATATTTATTTATTTGTTCACTACTTTATTTATTTATTTTATTTATTTATTTATTGTTTTACTTATTTATTTACTTATTTATTTTTTATTTTATATATATATAAATATATATATATTTACTTTTTTATATTTCTATCTATCTATATGTACTTCATAACTAGCATATTTGTATTCATGTGTATACATATATAACATACACATAAATATGCATTTATATAAGTAGTTCTATTCCTATATTGCTGTCTTTATAACTATGTATCTATGTATGTGTCTATCTCTCCCTATCTCTCTAGCTCTCTCTATACATCCATCTATTAATCTATCTATCTCCCTCTATCATCTATCTTTCTATCTCTCTTTCTCTCTATCTCTCTCTCTATATCTATCTAACTGTCTGCATCAACTTTGTCACTATACTACACTAGGACTATCCATCTCTTATGCCTTCTTCTTAATAAATAATTGAGCAATTTCAGAGCATATTCTCTTTAACATTTTAACATAACTTTTTCTTATAAAAGTCATGTTTGGCATTATTGCACAAACTGTTTGCACTCATCAATAACAGAATTGAAGCAAATATTTCTAAATATTATAGGTAGCAGTAGTCACTCCTCAGGTTTCAGAAAAGAATGAAGAATAGTCTTTTGCCTACAGATAACATGTTACTTTCAGATTGCCAGAAGTTAGCCTTTTAAATTCCATTATTTCAAATGACAGTTGAATATTTACTTTCTACCTTCTGTGAAGTGTAACATAAATATAAATATAAAGCAGTATAATATAATATAACATAAGCACTAAATATAAGCAAGGGCCATTAGATTTTGTATTGACAAGTAAAAATAGGATTATAGGAACAGTGCATAAAATTTTGAATCTGGGATTAGGAAGTAATAGATCTCACCACAAGCTGGAACTCTTACTAATATGTAAAATGGACATAATATTATTTGCAACTCTTATAAAATTAGGTTATTCGTGTAAAATAAATCCCAAACTTAAAAGCATTCTATACATATCCAATGTTATTCTAATGTACCAAGAGGCAGTACAATATTTTAGATTAAAAAAAAAAACTTGGAGTAAGACAGAAGTTGCTCTTGACATAGGTTGGCTGGGTGATGCCAAGTCATTTAATCTCTCAGGGTTCTAGGTAATTCTAAGATTCTTGAGTTTCAGAGGATATACTATTACATACTGATAGAGGAACTTCTTCCTTAGGAGTTTCCAAAACTAATAAAATGCCAGATTTATTCCCTATCCCCTTTTTTAACTACAAAGTGATGGAGTTAATGATATCAAAGCAGCAAGCTGAGAAATAAATGGATCCATGTTACCATGTTCATTTATTTCTAGTCACTCTGAAACTTTCAATATACAACTTGTGTATTACATGGTTAGAAAAAAGACTCAGGAGATCTTTATGTACCAGTGAATCTTATATAAATCATATCTTTGTGCGTAATTCCCCTCTCAAAACAACCTCAAGCAACAATCTTTCCTTAGAATCCTAGTCCACATTCTCCAATGCCTGCCATATACACAACTGGCCAAGTAACAAAAATGTGACAATGAAAGCATCTTGATGAATTATTTCGAATCAGTTTGGTAATTAAAGATGTGGAAGTAATACAAGAAGCTATCATAAAAAATTGGTGAAAGGGGCAGAGAAAGATGAGAGACATTATTAAGAATGCATGTGATATGGTAGTTTCCTCTTTTAGCTAATAATTCCTTATAAGTGCTAAAATGAATTTGGCTGTCCTGAGAGGAAATTCAATTTGTCCCATTCTAGGTCTGGTTGGAAATTCCATTTAGAAGTTATTTTTTTTACTTCTAATTTAACATAAAAATGAGTTATTTTTCTCCTACAGAACAAAATAAATAAACCCCCCAAAACCCTTTCCCTTCCTACCTGACATTTATTTCTATTGAAGGCCCTAAAATCCTCCCAATTACACAGTTTTCATGTCTCTAAATCATTTTTGACTGTGTTCTGACCCTTCCTATCTTACATCTCTGTAATATCATTTGAATTAGTGGTCACCTATCTACTATCTGTAACACTACACTTACTCATCCCCTTCCAACATCTCCAGCTTAGATGATGATACTAGCCTCTTCTACTGCCTTCAAGGCTTCAGTAATTTCCAACTCATCCATATTTCAGTGTCTTGAGTAAATATTAATAAATAATCTTCCAAATAATATCAAATAATATACTTCCTTGGTCAAAAGACTGTGATTCTCATTGTTTACCCAAGGAAGCAGTAATTCCTCATCCTATGATTCACAACCATTTACAGTATGGTACTAATATATGTTTCCAGACTTATTTCACATAATTTCACATAATTTAACACAATCTATATTCCATACAAATGAGAACATCCATGGCCCATACCTTTCCTTCTCTCTGAGAAGTTAACTTATTGCTGGGTTGTGAAGAAAATAGAAGGAGGAAATCAATGCTCAGTATGTGGGCATAACTTGAATGTTAGTCCAAGTTATTTAATTGATAATTTTTAAATGTTTGAATTAAACTCTTCTTGCTTTAGGATCTCTTGACTGTTACTTTTAGCATAACATTGAGCTTATTAAGGAATGAACTATATATTTCATCTAAATCTGCCCTACTCATCCTCCATCTTCTTTAGGGATACTTTATATTGTTATCATCTATTAGCTATGTGATCTTAGTCAAGTTCTATCTAGGTCTGTTTCCTCATTTGTAAAACTGAAGTTGCCTTAAGAATTAAACATGCTCACAGTACCCTATAATTATCTACCATGTTATGATTCAAAAAGTATTTCCCATGAAATAATTCTATGAAGTTGAAAATGAAAATATTATTTAAGCCATTTTAACAAGGCAACTGAGACACAGAAAAAATTAATAACTTGCCTAAAGTCATCCATTTAGCAAGAGTCTGCAGCAAAAGTTGCTTTTGCTGTACTCAGATTGTCAGGCCATTTAAACATATACTCAAAGTTTCACCTTTGTGTTGTGATGGGGGGAACCCTTCCCAACCATGTGGTAAACCAGCAACTAATACCTACATATACCTCAGTCCTGAATGCAGTCCCTCTAGTATTTTTCACATGGGTGGCAGCATCTTGAATAGTATAGATGTATAATAAAAACACGTTACATATTTATGGAAGAGTTGACTCCTTTTGGGTGAAATAAGTAAGAAGTAGCTATTTAATAGCTAAACCTGGATTAATCCAGACTGCCTGACTTATTGGTCAGTATTCCTTCCAATTTTCTTCTTATAAGACCATTTTTTAAATGTTCATAGCTCTTCTCAGATATTGAATGAATGCCATCATTTCCTGGGCATCAATTAGGAACACCTGAGTTCAAATCCAAGCTTGGATATATGTTAGTGGTGTGACCTGGAGTAAGTCAATCCTTTTTGCTTTATTTTTCTTGACTCTAAAATGGAAATAATCATAGCACCCATCTCCAGAGGTTTTTGTGGAGATCAAATGATATGATATTTTATAAAGCATTTAGCACAGTGTCGGTAACATAGTAGGCGGTCATAGTAAGAGTGATCTGGCTTATCATAAACTTCCTTACTCCCCTTCCTTCCCTCCTTCTCTCCTTCCCTTTTTTCCTTCCTTCCCTCCTTCCTTCCTTCCTTCCTTCCTTCCTTCCTTCCTTCCTTCCTTCCTTCCTTCCTTCCTTCCTTCCTTCCTTCCTTCCTTCCTTCCTTCCTTCCTTCCTTCCTTCCTTCCTTCCTTCCTTCCTTCCTTCCTTCCTTTCTTTCTTTCTTTCTTTCTTTCTTTCTTTCTTTCTTTCTTTCTTTCTTTCTTCTCTTTCTTTCTTTCTTTCTTTCTTTCTTTCTTTCTTTCTTTCTTTCTTTCTTTCTTTCTTTCTTTCTTTCTTTCTTTCTTTCTTTCTTTCTTTCTTTCTTTCTTTCTTTCTTCTTCTGTCTCTCTTTCTCTTTCTTTTTCTTTCCTTCTCTTTATTTCTTTTTTCTTTCTCTCTTTTGTCCACCCTCTCTTTCTTTCACTGTCTTTCTTTTCCTCTCCTTCTTTTTTCACTCTTTTTTTACTGTATTTTCTATCACTCTCTTTTTTCTTTTTCTTTCTTTCTCCTTTCTCTTTCTTGATTTCGTTCTCTCTTTCCTTCCTCCCTTCTATCTTTCTTTCACTCTTTCTATGTCTTTTTCCTCAGTTTCTATCTCTATCTCTGTGTGTATGTCTCTCTCCCCCACCTTCTCCATCCCTCCCTTCTTTCTTTCCTTCTTTAACTCATAATAGGTACTTAATAATTAATTGTTTGATAATGCATATACCAAAGTGAATATAGCCTCCATTTCCTCCTCTGTAAAATGAGGAAGAAAATGAAATGACCAATAAGCTCCTTTATGTATCTGTGTCTACAAACTTATTAGACTATGAAAACAAATAAAGCAAGACTGTGTAATTAATTAGCCCATGAAACTCTTGGTGTAGGCAAATTGTCCCTAGATAAATCATTCACTAGGTTTAAGAGAATACACATCAAAACATGAATATATGAAGGGCCTTTGGATTTTTACAATGATGATTCTCATTTTGTCAAATTCCTCCCTACAAGTGTAGACTGACACCCATCTATGACTTAAGAAATTTCTAGGGAATTATTTGAAGTCCATGTAGGTTAAGTGAATTGTCCAGTGCCACACAGCTGGTATCAGAGAT
This sequence comes from Monodelphis domestica, assembly GCF_027887165.1. NCBI lineage: Eukaryota > Metazoa > Chordata > Mammalia > Didelphimorphia > Didelphidae > Monodelphis > Monodelphis domestica. Next base: position 37,601,270 of record NC_077232.1, read on the forward strand.
AAAGCTTGAACTCAAAGCTCCTTGACATGAACTCGGAATTGTATCCATTATCCCATATTGCCTTTATATTAAATTATATGGAAGGGTTTCTTTCAAAGAAAAGTCTTTTTAATGAAAGATATACTTTTCCTCAAAAATGTATTAGTCCTAAAAGTATGTGTAAATGTTTGGAGTAGGCTGGTGGTTGACTTTAAAGGAAACAAAATGTGGCTTCTGCAAAAATATCAAATTGGGCAGTAATTTAAAAAAATGTTTGCTGATGCTTATGGAAATAAATAGACTAAAACAACATCAGCAAGCACCTAGAATCCTGGAGCTAATGGCTTGTGTAATTTTCCCCTCTGCAGCTCTGCCAGCATGACTGAATCCTTCCTCCTTGCCATGTTCATGCTACTTAAGTACAGCATGATGTGCAGCAAGGCATAGGGCTGGCTGTGCCAAAGAGCAGCCGCCAGAGACTGAGGAACTCTTTCTTGGCCTGGGCACAGTCCTTAATGTGAAGCCCCAGAGCATTGAATAGAGATGCCAATGCAGGAAATCCTCACTAAACATAAATGCCTGCTGGCAATGTTCCAGGCCTAAGAAATTTGGGGGACATCATAAATTTATTAAAAAATGCAGAATCATAGCAGATACAATAATAAACTGTAGGTCAGTGAGGGGAGAATCTGTCCCAAGCATGTGAAGATTTTCCCTGGTGAAATGAACAGATAAGAACAATTTGTTCCAATGGACATAAAAGTAGTTGAAGCAGGCTCTGTGAAGTACATAGAGCCTGGTCAATTACAGAAGATGCCAAGGTCACCCACTGCATCCTGTACCATGACCAGTTGTCCTGACTTTTGTCTTGCCACTGAAGTTGGAGCACTCTGGAAGATAGAGTAAGGGTGAAGACTTCCTGAAACTAAGACTCACTTCAATTGAATTCATGCATTAGTCAGGATGGTCCTTTTAAAAAATAGAGGACAAACAATAAAAACTTTAATAATAATAGTGACATCATCAAAAACAATACCCACAAGAACAATAATTGCCATTATCTGACTTAATTTAGTTATTTGGAGAGAAATAAGAAGTTCTCCCTCATCATCACAGCCTTCCTGTTTCTTTAGCTATTTTTGTGATTTAACTCAATTTATACCTAGTTCAGGAGACCTTTTTAGGTACCTGTCCTTAGCTTGCCCACTTTTAGTACCTTCTGTCTGAGATGACCTACCAATACCACCTACTCTCTACATGTCTTGTATGAATGTGCAGAGTAACTTCCTTTCTTCTCTCCTTGCCTGGAACTGGAACATCTTATTCATAGTAGGACTACATTTTACTGTTTTTTTGTTTGTTTGTTTTGTATCACCAGACTTTCATCCAGTGTAAAATGTAGTTAACAAATGGTAGCTAGAAAGAACAATACATATAGTGCTCTACTTTGAGTAAAGAAATATTTCATTAAAATATGGCTCTGGACACTTACTAGTTATATTTGTCAAGTCACTTAGGCTCTGTTTACTTCTGTTTTCTCATCTATAAAATGGGGATAATAAAGGTACCCCTTTCCCAGGATTTTTCTGATGATCAGATGAGATAATTGTTATAGAGCACTTAACAAGGTGCCAGGCACACATTAAGTGCTATATATGTTCATTATTGTTTTTATTGTATGTTTTGATAATTTGTCCAATCACTGGTCTTTATTAGCTGATTACCAGATCATAATAATTGACCCTGGCATATCAGCTTATGAATTATTAAGGGTGTTCCTAAACTTTTAGTGAATTTTAAAACTTTAATAGCATATGAATATTGGGAAAAGGGGTGCAGTTTTATGAAGATCTAAAGATAAAATAACATAGGTATACATTTCTGAATCAATTATCTTTGAACAGTCAGATTGCCAACATTTTAGAGGAAAAGAAGCATAAACAAGAATAGATAAACATCTACAGTAAATTAAGCTATAATAGTTTAAAATGAACTTAACTTTTGGGACACTCTCTTACATTTTATTCTCATGATCTTCATCCCATTAATTTAAAAAATAAAATTAATTAATTAATTTAGAACATTTTCCCATGGTTACATGATTCGTGTTTTTTCCTTGCCTTCCTCCAGATTTTTCCCATAGTCAAAGTGCAATTCAAGTAGGTTTTACGAGTATCATTGATCAAGACCTATTTCCATATTATTAATATTTCCAGTACAGTGATCATTTAAAGGCTACATCCCCAATCATATCCCCATTGACCAATGTGATCGAACAATTGTTTTTCTTCTGTGTTTCTGCTCCCACAGTTTTTCCTCTGAATGTGGATTCTGTTCTTTCTCATAAGTCCCTCAGAATTGTCCTGAATCATTGCATTGCTGCTAGTAGAGAAAACAATTACATTGATTGTACCACAGTTTATCAGTCTCCATGTACAATGTCCTCATGGTTCTGCTCCTTTCACTCTGCATCACTTCCTGTTGGTTGTTCCAGTTCACATGGAATTCCCCCACTTTATTATTCCTTTTAGCACAATAGTATTCCATCACCAACAGATACCACAATTTGTTCGGCCATTCCCCAATTGAAGGACATGCCCTCATTTTCCATTTTTTTTTGCCACCACAAAGAGCATGACTGAATATTTTTGTACAGGACTTTTTTCTTATTATCTCTTTGTGGTAAAAACCCAACAGTGGCATGGCTGGATCTCAAGTTACATAGTCCTAAAAAGCCCTTTGGGCATAATTCCAAATTGCCCTCCAGAATGGTTGGATTAATTCACAACTCGACCAGCAATGTATTAGTGTCCCAATTTTGCTACATCCCCTCCAACACATTACTTTCCTTTTCTATCATATTAGCCAATCTGCTAGGTGTGGGGTAGTACCTCAGAGTTGTTTTGCTTTTCATTTTTCTAATTATAAGTGATTTAGAACACTTTTTCATGTTCTTATTGATAGTTTTGATTTCTTTGGCTGAAAACTTCCTGTTCATGTCCCTTGCCCATTTATCAATTGGGGAATGGCTTGATTTTTTTTTTGTACAATTGATTGAGTTCCTTATACATTTGAGTAATTAGACCTTTGTCAGAGGTTTTTGTTAAAAAGATTTTTTTGCCCCAATCTGTTGCTTCTTTTCTAATTTTGGTTGTATTGGTTTTGTTTGTACAAAACATTTTTAATTTAATGTAATCAAAATTATTCATTTTAAGTTTTGTAATATTCTCTATTTCTTGCTTGGTCTTAATGTTTTTTTTTCTTTCCCATGGATCTGACAGGTATACTGTCTGTGTTCAAATAATTTACTTATACTTTCTTTCTTTATATTTAAGTCATTTAACCATTCTGAATTTATCTAGGTATAGGGTGTGAGATGTTGATCTAAACCTAATCTCTCCCATACTGTTTTCCTATTTTCACAGCAGTTTTTGTCAAAGTGTGTTCTTGTCCCAAAAGCTGGGATCGTTGTGTTTACTGTATACAATCTCATTGAGGGCATTTATCTCGTCTATTCCATTGATCTTCCCTTCTGTCATTTAACCATTACCACACTGTTTTGATGACCACTGCTTAATAGTGCAGTTTAAGATCTGGTACTGCTAGACCCCCATCCTTCACATTTTTTCCATTATTTCCATTGTTATTCTTGATCTTTTGTTCTTCCAAAATGAACTTCATTTTAATTTGTTCTAATCCAATAAAAATGTTTCTTGGTAGTTTGATAGGTATGGCAGATCTTCATCTCATTTAGAATGTAGTATAGTTATTCTTTTTTTTTTAGATAAATATAGATCTTAGGAAAGTCAAATCTGTTCCTTATTTTAATAGTATTATTGAGTATTAGAATCAGAACTTGAACCTAAACCGTCTTAACTTTAATTCCAACAATCTGTCCAGTATGCCAAGCCACCAGTATAATCCAACAAATAGGAAATGTGCCTCCACTATTAAATATCAATAAACTGTTTCCATCATTAGGTAGTTATACTACTTTCTCCTCTTTATAAAGGATATACTGAGAAGCTCTAGTGTTAGAAATACCTGAGAGGTATCATAAAAAAGAGTGATGGTCATAGTGTCAAAATATTGAGTAAAAAAAAGGTCACATTACTCTTGCCCTGAACCACCAATTTAGTGTCTGAGTTGTGCCTTTAATAATCCCTTATTAGGCATCCTATTACCCAATGGGCAGAGCAGTGGATACTGATGGAAAGGCCCTCAGTAGAAAACATTGCTTGTATGAGTTACCTAATTTCTCTGGGCTTCAGAAGTTTTACCTGGCATATAAGGACATTAAATTCTCTCTCTTTAAGGCCTATCCAGTTTCAATCCAATGGATAGTATCTTTTCTACTATATGTCTTGTTTTACTAACAAGTAGATAATCTGACTGCTAAGACATTGACATTTGATTCAGAAATGCTTCTACATTTATCTGAAGGATCTTAAATTCTTCATAAAAGTTTTCACTTTCAACTTTCATAGGATTATAGATTTAAATGCAGACAGAACCTCAAAAGTCACCAGGATCATTTCAACTCTCTCTCTCTCTCTCTCTCTCTCTCTCTCTCTCTCTCTCTCTCTCTCTCTCTCTCTCTCTCTCTCTTAATTTCTTTCCTCTATATTAATTAAAATCACCATAAACTTCCAGCTGCAATTATGAAGAATGAAATGGGAAGAACCCAGAGAACATTATAGGCAAAGAAAAATATTGTTTGAACAATAACTTACATATACCTACCTCCAGAGAAAGAACTGATATAAAAGAAACAAAATATAGTTTTATATATGTACATATCCTTTTGTCAACTGATGTTTTCTCTTGAGCAGGGAAAGAATCAAGGAAGGAAGATATTTATGAACTTTAACAATGAAATAAATAAAATCTCTCTCACTCTGAGCAAAGAATTAAAAGAGCAAAAATATCATAATCTAGAAATTTATAGAACATAATGAATCTCTCTATGGATCTAGTCTAGATATACTGTACTATCTTACAAAAATTTTGGCAATGCTAAGAACATTCTAGAGATAGAACTTGATGTCCATAACGTTCAGAAACTCAGTCTCCTCCCACTTGTATGTGGCCTCAGGAAAATAGGATTGGAGATACTTCTGGAACAATATTCCAAACAATGAAAAGACCCTCAATCCAATTGAGCATGCAAATATTGACATCTTCCCTGTACTAGGCATTATATTAGATATAAGGGAAGCAAAAGCAAAAGTGAAACTGTCCCTGCCCTCCAGAAACTAGAACCCACCTCTTTATAGAACACGATGCTAGGTACTGCAAGAGTTACAAAGTTGGTCCTTTCCCTTGAGGAGCTATGATATCAAGAAGAGCAGGCAAAAGTAGTGGTGGAACATAGGAAACTAAGTTCTTCAGTAGATAAAGCATAGGAGAATAGAACCATAGAAGACTTAAGTTCTGATACAGCCTCAAATACCTCTTAGCTCCATTACAATGTATGTTATTTAACCCTTGTTTGCCTTAGTTTCCTCATTGGTGAAATTGGAAAATAATAGTACTTACCCTCTAGAGTTAAGGGGAAGGTAAAATGAGATAATATTTTTTGTAAATATAAATATATATATATGTATGTGTGTGATTATTATTTATTTGTTTATTATTGTTGTTATTAACTGGGGGATGAAGAAGGGAAAGCAAGTAAAAATAAATATTGATACTTTTCAAAGGGATCTCTCAAATTTAGGGAAAACATATTTTCTGATGATGGTTGTACTAAAAGAGTCACATGGAAGGGATGACTTGACTAGTAACTGTGAAAGTATTAGGCTGGCTTTGTCATTCAAGAGTATTAAATTTTAGTGGACTGAACAAGGGCATTTAATCTTCCACTTCTCCATTTCCCTCCAATTGAAATGTCAACAGGCTATTACAAGGTAAAAAGAAAATATTTTGAGTAATTCAAAACTTGGAAAATAGATGCAAAGATGACACATAGGCCAGAGTGCCTGTGTCTAATAGGCACTTTGTCAGACCAAGCAATCAGGCTAGATTTGGTAGACACGACTCCATAGAGAACAATTTTAACCCTATTCAACTCCTCTCATTTATATCTAATCAGGACCACTTTGGCACATGATCATGATGAGGGACTTCATAGGCAAAATGTTGAACAAATCTATACTTTCAAGTGTCAAGGATGTCCCTAAAGGGAAAAATAAAGAAAAATAAAGCAAGACAAGACAAAAAGAAAACTTCTCTTTGTAAGTCTATGTTTGATTCAATTATCTAAGATCAAATTATGACTTGCTACATAACAGTTCAAAGAAGCAATAATTTCTAAGTTAAACATTCCCTTCAAATTTTTCTTTTTTTCTTTATACTGAGTGGGTATATAATTATTCAATTTGCAGTCATTCATGACTTGGTATAGTGAACTAACGGAGTTATGGAATAGACACCTTCTTACTATGTGGAAGCCAGGTACCTCCATTTGAGTATTGACTAATCGGGCATCAATGACAACAATTAAATGTTTCTATTACATTTTTATGACACAAGTGAATTCTTCTTGAGCATCTTTAAAACTGTGAGTGTGCAGAGGGTGACATTTTTAGGGCCAAGATAATGTTTTACAAAAAATCATTTTTATATTTCTGACTACCATAAGTTGATTGTAAAAATAAAAATTTATTGTCACTTTATTTTTTTCTTTTTAAGTATTTTCCATAGTTACATGACTTGTGTTCTATCCCTCCCCTCTTGCCTCCCCACTCTCAGACCTGACAAGCAATTCCATTGGGTTATACATGAATTATCACTTGATACACATTTCCATATTATCCATTTTTGTGATACAGTAATCTTTTAAAACCAAAACTCCACATCTTATAGCAACACAAACAAATGATAAACCATGTTTTTCTTCTGTGTTTCTACTCCTACAATTCTTTCTCTCAATGTGGATAGCGTTCTTTCTCATAAATCCTTCAGAATTGTCCTGGATCAATGCATTGCTATTACCAGCAAAGTATTACATTTGGTCATCCCACAATGTTTCAGTTACTGTGCACAATGTTCTCCTGGTTCTGCTCATTTCACTCTGAATCAGTTCATGGAGGTCTCCCCAGTTTTTATAGAATCAAGCAGTTCATCCATCATTCCTTATAGCATAATAGTATTCCATCAGCATCATATACCACTATTTGTTCAGCCATTCTCCAATTGAAGGACACCCCCTCATTTTCCAATTTTTTGTCACCACAAAGAGTGAGACTATAAATATTTATGTTCAAACTTTTTTATCTCTTTGGGGTAGAAACTTTATAATGGTATTGCTGGACCAAAGGGCATGAATTATTTTAAATCCCTTTGGGCATAATTCCAAATTGCCTTCCAGAATGGTTGAATCAATGCACTTACATTCACTTCAATACACACATCCTATGATAAGGTTTCCATTACAATAATAAATTTATTTTTAGTATTTTAAAATAGAATTCCATCCAAGGAATGCTTTCCTTTTAACAAAACCTAGTTAACAGCTAAAAGAGACAATAATTCTTTTCCATCTTATGTGTCCCCCATAAACTCTCAGGTTGGGGTGGGGGTGGTGAGTGTTTGATGTACTACCTCCTTAGTAGCTATTGTAACTATAGCTGTCAATTGTAGATGTCTTGGGATATTCAAGTCAGGGGCTGAATAATGAGCTCCTAAAACTATCTATCGACCAGCCTAAGGAACCTTTGGAGGGTCTTTTGTCATTAATGGGAACTTGACCTAGCAATCCATTAGTTATAAGCTTAGCCTAATCAATAAATTGATACTTTTAGTTCCTCCTACAAATAAATTAATAAAATAAAATAAAATTCCTGAGTTTATGTTTACCTTAATCTGGGTATTATGTTTATCTGATTTCAGTCAAAGGACACGAGGAAAGACCCTAGAAGGCTCTGTGATTGTTCTGAATGGATGCAATCTGACTGACTTAGATGCTAAGGTTTTAGACCAGAAATATAATTGTTTTTCAGTCAGTCAATGTATTAGTGCAGACTTTGTACCAGGCTCTGGGAATGCAAAGACAAAATGAAATATGTCCTGCTATCAAAGAGCCCACATTCCAACTTCAAGCAACTATATATATTTTTATATATTTATGTATAATACGTGTATTTATATATATATATAAAATAAATATACAGTAATTTCAGGAAGAGAAACTAGTAATTGGTGTCACATAAGTTGATTTATGAGAGAAAATTGGTCTTCAAAGAAGTAGAGGTGAAGAGTAAGCGAATTCCTGGTGTGAAGGTCAGAATATGTGAAGGCAAGGGTATAGAAAAATGGGATGCTTTGTGAAGATTTTTTTTTAAAGATGAGTTTGGCTAGATCTTAGAGTGAATGAAGGAAATTAAAGTAATAAGACTGGATATGTAGGCTTGAAGCAGATTGTAAATGACTTTTTAAATGATAAGCAGGAGTTTTTTGCTGCATCCTAAAGATAATAGGGGCATAGGTTGAGAGTTGGTTTCTGAAGTATTTAAAGTACCTCTTTTTAAAAATGGTTAAAATATAATAAAGGAAAAAAAAACAAAAGCTCAAACTTTGATATGATTCTTGAAAGACACATGAGGAACAACTAAGAAGTCAAGTTAGGGTTATACCAACATTATTTTAGACCTGGCCTTATTAGGATTCAAAAGAAGGTCTTAGAGGATTCTAGGATTCTGTTGTTATTGCATAGTACATGGCCTGTTAAAAATCTTAACAACCAGCTTCCATTTGTCCTGGTTGCTTCTTTCTCCAAGGCAAGATAGAAATTTTATAAAAATGAATTAATTTAGAATATTTTCCATGGTTATATGGTTCATGTTCTTTCCCTCTCCTCTTACCTCCCGTATCCCAGAGCTGACAAGCAATTCAATTGGTTTATACATATATCATTTTTTAAAATATATTTCCATAATATTAATATTTGCAATAGGGTGATCATTTGAAGTCCAAATCCCCAATCATGTACCCATAGAACCATGTGATCACTTATATATTTGCTTGGAACTCCCCCCCACCTTAGTTTTTCCCTTCTCAATTTCCCTGTAGGTTTAGATAGAATTCTATACCCAAACAATGCTATTCCCTCTTAAAACTAATTCACTGAGTAAGGTTTAAGTATTTCCTATTAGCACTCTCTTCCTCTCCTTATAATAGTATTCTTCCCCTCTCCTTCCCATGTGCCTCTTTGTGTGATATCAATTATACTATTTATCTTATTCCTTCAATTTTCTCTTGATGCCATCTTCTATTTCCCCCTCCCTTTTTCTTTTTTTGCATATCATCTTAGACCACTTATTATCCCAATCTTTACCTATGAATGATTCTTCTAATTACTATAATAGTGAATAAAATTTTTGAGTTACAAATAACATTTTTTCATATATTATTATAAATAATTTGATCTTATTGAATCCCTTAAAGAAGATAATTTAAATAAAAAAACATTCCCCTATTCCTCTCTCTTTCTTATTTACCTTTTCATGTTTCTCTTGATCTTTGTGTTTGGATATCAAACTTTCCACTTAGTTTGCCTATTATTTATAAATACTTGGAAATCTTCTAATTTGTTGACTGCCCATACTTTCCCTTGGAAGTATATAGTCAGTTTTGATGGGTAGATGATCCTTGGTTGAAGACCCCATTCTCTTGCCTTTCTGAATATCATATTCCAAGTCTTGTGGTCCTTTAGTGTGGAAGCTTCCAAATCTTGTGTGATCCTGATTATTTGTGCTCCTTGATATCTGACATGTCTTTTTTTGGCTTCTTGTAAAATTATTTTCCTTAGCCTGGAAGCTCTTAAATTTGGCAATTACATTCTGTGGGGTTGTCTTTTGAGAATTTAGTATAAAGAGTGCTCTATGAACTCTCTCAGTGTCTGTTTTGTCCTCTTGTTCAAGAACATCAGGGCATTTTTCTTGGATAATTTCTTGTAGTATGATGTCAAGGATTATGTTTATTTCTGGGTTTTCAGGTAGACCAAGGATTCTCAAATTGTCTCTTCTAGATCTGTTTTCTTGGTCAGTCATTGCAGTGAGATATTTCATGTTTCCTTCTATTTTGTCAATCTTTTGATTTTGCTTTATTAATTCTTGCTGTTTTGCAAGATCATTGGTTTTTAATTGCCCAATTCTGGTCTTTAAAGACTGGTTTTCTGCTATAATCTTTTGATTTTCCTTGTCAGTTTGGTCTATTCTGCTTTTCATGGCTTTCAGCTGTTTAATTTTGGTTTCTAATTTATTTATCATTTTATATGATTCCTGGGCTTCTTTCTCCAATTGGGAGTTCACATCTTTTAAACTGTTATTTTCTTTATGAACTATTTCCCACTTTTCTTGAGGTTTTTGCCTGAGACCACCTCTCAAGTTTCTGGAGCTTTCACTGTTTGCAGCCCTTGTCTGTGCTATCTCCTCACCCAAGGTCTGTGCTCTTCTGCCTGTTGGGGTCTTAAGTCTAGATGCTGTCAGGGGTAGGCCTTTAGTGGTCTTAGTCAGCTGCCAAGGACCTAAAGGTTCCCCTCACTCTCTCAATTATTCTAGCATGTGCTGGCTCGGAGTCTAGCTCACTGACTATAGGTGGAGTGGGGGAAGGTAGATCAGCTTGCATTTTGTTGGAAGCTGTTTCAATCCCTTATAGTGTGGAAATGCCTAATACCTTCAATTCTGAACCCTACTAAGGAGTCCCTTCATTCATATTAATTCTGTTTTTTTTTTTGCCTTTTGAGGTAATCTATATCTGTAGGAGCTGAGGAGAGGTAGATTCCTGAGACTAAGCTGCAGCCATGCTTACCTGGAAGTCCAACACAGTTCTTTCTCTGGATGGGGATAGTGTTCTTTATCATAAGATCCTCTGGATTCGGTAGTCATTTGTTTTGTTGGAAAAATATAGAAATGTTGATGATTTGTGTGGGTTTATCTTGTACCCTATATATTTGCTAAAATTGTTAATTATGTCCACTAGTTTTTTTAGTTGAGTTTCTGGGGATCTTTAAGTTATACCATCATATCATCTCCAAAGAGTGATAGTTTAGTTTCCTTGTTGCCTACTTTAATCACTTCAATTTCTTTTTCTTCTCTAATTGCTTCTGCTAACATTTCTAGCACAATGTTAAATAATACAGGTGATAATGAACATCTTTGTTGAACTCCTTATCTTATTGGGAAGGCTTCTAACTTGTCCCCATTGCAGATGATGTTTGTTGATGGTTTTAAATATATACTGTTTATTATTTTTAGGAATGTCCTTTCTATTTCTATACTTTCTAGTGCTTTCAATAGGAATGGGTATTATATTTTGTCTAAGACTTTTTCTGCATCTATTGAAATGATCACATATGATTTTGTTTATTGATATGGTCAATTATGGATATCGTTTTCCTAACATTAAGCCATACTTGCATTCCTTGTGATAACTTGCTGGAATCTTTTTGGTAGTATTTAAGATTTTTGCATCTATGTTCCTTAAGGATATTAGTCTATAATTTTCTTTGTTTTTTGTCTTCCTGGCTTTGTAATTGATACCATTTTTGTGTCATAAAATAATTTTTCTTTGTTCATTTTGTCAAATAATTTGTATACAATTGGGATTATTTATTATTTAAAATTTTGATAGAATTCACTTGTGAATCCATCTGGCCCTGGGCATTTTTCTTTGGAAGTTCCTTGATGGCTTGTTTAATTTATTTTTCTAAGATGGAATTATTAAGTATTCTATTTCCTCTTTTGTTAATGTCAGAAGTTTATATTTTTGTAAATATTCACCCATTTCACTTAGATTATTATATTTATTGCCATATAATTTAGCAAAATAGCTCTTAATAATTATGTTAATTTCCTCTTCATTAGTGGTGAGGTTGCCCTTTTCATCTTTGATATTGTTAATTTGATTTTCTTCTTTATTTTGTTTATTAGATTAATCAGTATTTTATATACTTTATTTGTTTTTTCAAAGTACCAATTTCAAGTCCTGTTTATTAATTACATTTTTTACTATTTTTACTTTTACTTTCTATTTTATTAATTTCTCCTTTAATTTTTAGGATGTCTAGTTTAGTTTTCATATGGACATTTGTAATTTGTTCTCTTTATAGTTTTTTAAGTGGCAAGCCCAATTCATTGATCTACTCCCTTGATGATTTGTCAATATATGCACTCAGGGATATACATTTTCCCCTAAGTACTGCTTTTGCTACATCCCATAGATTTTGATATTTTTTACCCATAGTCATTCTCTTCAAAAATCTACTAACTGTTTCTTTGATTTGTTTTCTGACCCACAAGTTTTAAAGCCTTATATTATTTAGTTTCCAATTAATTTTAAATTTGCCTTTCCATAAGACTTTATTGATTATGATATTTATTTCATTATGATATTAAAAATTGCATTAATGATTTCTGCTTTTCTGCATTTGTTTGCAATGTTTTTATGCCCTAGTACATGATTAATCTTTATTTATGTGCCTTGTGCTACTGGAAAGAAGTCTTTTTTTTCTTTTTCATCCCAAATTATTTTTCTCCAGTTATCTATTAGCTCTAATTTTTCTAACATTTCATTCACTTCCTTTACTTCTTTGTTATTTGTTTTTTGGTTCAATTTATCTAGTTCTGATAGTAGAAGGTTGAGATCCCCAAAGTATGATTTTACTATCTATTTCCTCCTTAAGCTACTTTAGTTTCTACCTTAGAAATCTGAATGCTATAGCATTTGGTATACATATACATAGCTAGATAGTTACACATAGGTAAAAAGATAGACAGACAATGAATGAATGAAGGATAGGAAAGGAAAGGAAAGCAAAGGAAAGGAAGGGAGGAAGGAAGAAGAAGAAAGAAAGAAAGAAAGAAAGAAAGAAAGAAAGAAAGAAAGAAAGAAAGAAAGAAAGAAAGAAAGAAAGAAAGAAAGAAAGAAAGAAAGAAAGAAAGAAAGAAAGAAAGAAAGAAAGAAAGAAAGAAAGAAAGAAAGAAAGAAAGAAAGAAAGAAAGAAAGAAAGAAAGAAAGAAAGAAAGAAAGAAAGAAAGAAGGAAGGAAGGAAGGAAGGAAGGAAGGAAGGAAGGAAGGAAGGAAGGAAGGAAGGAAGGAAGGAAGGAAGGAAGGAAGGAAGGAAGGAAGGAAGGAAGGAAGGAAGGAAGGAAGGAAGAAAAAAGAAAGACATGTAACCAGTAAGGCTTTACTAGACTGAAGATTTCCAAAATTAATATTATATTGTCTACAAGGGATTATTGCAAATTCTTCAATGATAAGCAAATTGACTTTTCATCAATGATAAGGAAAGAGCCATGTCCTTTTGCAATTTGAAGATACAAGGAATCTTACCCAAGATCACATAGCTAGGACATGTACAACCCAGGTTTTCAAGTCAGATCTTTATGATTCTGAGAACAGTTCTTTTCACAGTATACCCTACTGCTTTTTAATAACTGCCTTTGTGAGTATGATGTGTCCATGAAATAAATCATATGACTATATGTTTGTATACATGTATGTATGTGTATGTATAACCCACCTCTCCCAAGAAAACTACAAAGAACAACAACAAAAAGAACTATCAAACCTCATAATTATTCTCAAGATATTCTTTTTCTGGCTTCATGCTGCTGTATTTGCTAAGGAAGTGAAAGCAACAGTGAATATTGAAGTGTCATCAAACATAGCACTCAGTCAGGTGAATTCATCAGATAGAAGCAAAAGGATGATTATTCCAGTTAAATAGGTGTCCCCCAAGGAATGTCAAGTAGTGACAAGAGTGAGATAGAGGAGCCAAGAGTCTTGCCAAGTTTGTTCCCTCCCCTTATGTACCAAGCTATGTCCTTCTGGATTGATAATGAATTCCATTCTGATTTTAACATTTTGGTGTGAAGGAAACAACCAAGTGACAAGTCCTCCTTTCATTATGCCGACATAGCCATATAAACAAAGTCTAACAAAAAACTAATGCCTTTAATATAATATTTCTCAAATTTTTAATTAGGAATGCTTTCTTCAATTTTCATATAAAAATAATTCATGATGTTCATGTGGGAGACCTAAAACACAAGGCCAGCCTACATTTCCAAAAATAGCATTCCTTCAAATGTGATTTCCTGATTTACTAGCAAAGTGTTTAAATCCTTTAAGTATGTTAGCGTTTAAAAATAAAACATTTACTGAAAATTTTACATACACATATGCATACACATATATGATCCATGTACATATTTATGTTTATAATATATTGCATCATACAGTCATCAGCATAAGCATATAGTTTCATGAAATATTGAAATATAAAATATCAAGGTGGCAAATGCATGATGAAAGAAGCTCTCCCAGAATTTATAGATGAATCTATCCACTATGTAATGCTTCTACATATTTAGTGATGCAATTCATGTTACATATACTTGTATATATATGCATGTGTTTGTGTTTTGCAATCATGTGTTTTGTGTGTATTATCTGTGATATTTGTACATGCATATATTTATGTTTGTACAAAGTAATTAGATTTTACTTAGTTTATATACATATATATATATATATATATATATAACATGTATAAACATGTAAATAAACTCACCAATATTTTCTACAGATATTTCTTGATTTTAAGTGATGGAATACCAGTTTCCATAGAATTAAATTTGAGGGTAATGAAAAGGCCATTGTAGAAATGAGAAATAATATACATATGCTGATAGAATATCATGAAGAACTACTCCATTGTAAAATGTCACCAAATTATATATGGCTAAACAATATAATATGTCAATCACAAAGTTCTAAGGCATAGTCCAGTAAGTTTCTCTGATATATATGCAATGTCACGAGAACTGAAGGACTCTACTGACAGATTTGGTGGGAACCCTACATGGAATTCCTAGACCAACATGCATGAGTCACACAGGAAGGGCTATTATGTACACAGGACAATAACTACTCATAAGATCAGAATGTAAATTCAACAAATTATGAATGTGAGGGATTTAGGATATTTGGAGTAAATATTTTAGTACTTGTAATGTAATATAAATCAATAAGTAAACTTTATAGATCATTAACTGTTCTATAAATGAAAGGTATTAGTGACATGATCATGTATATTATGGAAGCCTACAGCTCTAAGACCTATTATTTGTTATTTTTAAAAGAATAATTTGTATTTTAGCCATATATATTTACTGATATTCTTAACTTGGATAATGCAATCAGAATTTAAAATATGCTTAATCTCTCAAAGAATACTAAATTACTGATTAGGTCAAAAAAGTATGTCCTTTTGTTAATGTCTTTGAGGAAAAAAGTGGTTATCCTTTGATGATGAATCAAATTTAGGGAAAAAGATTATTCTTATTAACCTCTGAGAAGTCTCTCTCTCTCTCTCTCTCTCTCTCTATATATATATATATATATATATATATCATATATATATATATATTTCTACTTCAGCTTCTACATATATATCACCAAATAAAACTATATCTATCTACCTATCTATCTATCTATATAAAGGGGATATGATTTTTTTATTTTTTATAGATGGTACACTTGGAAGGAAGATGGTCACTTAAGTTCATTGGTTTTGTTTCTATTTTTTAATTTTGAAAAGATATTATTTTGAACTAGGAGCTACTGAAGGATAGAGTGAAAGATTTTATGCTTCCCACCAAAGATGTCAAATTCAATTGAATGATGATCTAGATATGCCAAATTTATTACTGTCATTAGTAGTAGTAGTAGTGATAATAGTGATGATAAAGGCAGTAGTAATCACTGGTGGTGGTTTTGGTGGTGGTGGTGGTGGTGGTGATGTTGGTAGTGGTAATGGTGGTGAAGGAGTACGAGGAGGAGGAGGAAGAAGATAATAACATCAAATAAAACAATAGTAATAACATTAATAATAATAAGCCAAAGGGGTGGTATTCCATTTATAACAAGGATGACAGCATATTCTGTTTGTAATACTCTATTTTGGGGGGTTAGTAAAGTAATATTTAAGATATTTCCTTTGGCAGTTATATTAAAGACCTGAAAAATTATATTCTATCTAATTTCCAAAGCAATGAAATCTTGCTAGTATTTTAAGGTAAATTAGATAACATTTATGCCAACAAGAAAAGTGAAATCTAGTGAGAGCTTTTCATAAAATCCTTCAAAAAAGAAGTATCCACTGTAAACAATAAACATTTTAATTTCCCAAGGCATGTTGCAGGGTTATCCCAGTATGTCTGAAGTTTCATTTCTACCTTTATTTTTCTCAATGCCAATCAAGAGAAAAAAAGCAAAACCACAAGCCATTATTCTTTTCTATTAATAAATATCTATTGAGTTTGTCTGAGAAGTATTTTTAAAGTCCTCAAAACATTCAAAGAAGTTTTTTGTACATCATCTAACTTATAGCATTGATAACATTATTTTCAACTGTTAAATATTAATTTCTCCAATTTCAATATTTAACAAGAATACATATTCAATAGTATATTGAGATTTATAAAAAACACATTAGATTTTTACTTTATTTGACCCACACAATACACATTAAAGAACATGCTATTATTTCTACTTTACAAAGGAGAAAATCGAGGCTGAGAGAAGCTAAATGTTTTAACTTCAGTCATATAGAGACTAACTATGAGAAAGGATTTAAACTCATATCTTTCTGGACTTCAAATCCAACATGTTCTCTGTATTACCTAGAAACCTATTTAGCCATATATAGTTTCTTTAAGGTGTTTTTTTTTTATTTCAGACTGACATAGATCTCAAGTCTTCTTTATCTTACGTGATTGTTTACCTGAGATAGCCAATCAATAATAGGTTATTTCCAAGCTGATGCCCTTTTAATATACATGCCCAGGTATAAACCCTATAATTTCTCTAAAAGTTAATGTCTTTGGGATTTAGCTAAAATATCACAATGCATTTCCTATACATTAGGAGTTAATGAACTGTACCCTGAGAGAGACAAAATTGTGCACTCATATTAAATATTTAAGGAAATATTTACAATTACCATGGTATGTTTTTTAATGTAAATTATAATTTTCTCCACAAAACAGTCATGATTCCCTGTACACATCATGGTTATTCCCATCTGTTTCCTATTATTTATGTTATTCACCCTCCACCCATGCGATCTGATTAGAATATATTACCCCAGTTATTTGCCTCTCCAAATTCTAGCACTTTAAGAACCTAATTTAAATGCCAATTATGTTTGATATCAATATTGTTATTCAGTTGTTTTAGTCAAGTCTGACTGGGATTTTCTTGGCTGAGATACTGGAGTAGTTTCCCATTTCCTTTTCCAGCTCATTTCACACAGGAGGGAACTGAGAAAAATAGGGTTAAATGACTCACCTAGAGTCTTGCAGCTAGTAATTATTTAAGGCCAGATATGAATGCAAGAAGATGAGTCTTCATGATTTCAAGCCCAGTGTTCTTTCCACTGAACCAGTTAGCAGTCCCTATATGATATAGTTGTTTTATTTTATTTGTATTATTTATAGTTTATAGCCCAGTACTAAATACAGAATCGTTATAGAATAAAAGGGTGTTGATAGCTAGACAGAATTAGAACCCATTATGCTCTTCTCTATTGGATAAATAGAAATGGAAACTATTTTTGAAAAAAAAATTAATCAAATCAGACAATGTGCTAGTAAATGGTTCCTTTCATAATAATTAATTCTTTATAACCTCACTGCTTCAGACATTACAATTTTTTTCTTCCATTTATTCTATGATCCAGTAACAGAGACTGTGTTGTTGTTGTTGTTTTCCTATACAAAACGCTATTTTCCAAATCCATGACTTTTCCCTAGCTGTTCCTACTAGCTAGAATGCTCTCCCAAACTTGTCTCCACTTCCTCAGTTCCCAAGTTTCCTTCATGATTTAACTCATATTCTACTTTCTGCAAAAAGCTTTTTTTCCCCTTCTGATAAGCTTCAGCACCCTGGCTAGTTCCTTCCCTTAAAGATTTGCCTTCCATTTACATTTTATATGTCTTGTATCTAAATAGTTGCTTGCAAGTAATCTCCTTCCAATACAATTTTAATGTTTTTGTTCAATCATGTCTGACTCTTGGTGACTGACAAAGATAATGGAGTGGTTTGCCAGTTTCCTCTCAACTTCGTTTACAGATGAGGAAACTAAGGTAAACAGGGTTAAGTGATTTTTTCCAGTCACACAGGCCATAAGCATCTGAGATTAGATCTGAAACTCAAGAAGATTTGGCTTCCTCACTCCCAGCCTGAAACTATCCATTGTGCCACCCAGCCGTGATCACCTTAAATGCAGAAACAAGTTTTGTGTTTTCACCTTTTTTTCTTTTTTGTGTTCCCAGACCTCAGCACAGTGCCTAAAACATATCACTTCCTCAGTAATGCTTATTTGTGATAATCATGATCATGATTAAAAGAAGAAGAATGAAACACTCTGGTGAGCATACATTAGTTTAAAATGTATTCCTAACTGAGTGTTTATTATTGGATTGCCATTGAACAGTATAACTTTTGATGTTTAATTATTTTAATGTTTGTATGGAAGATGGCTTGTCGTAAAAGATCTTCTAAGATAATTTTATATGTTATTAAATCACATATTTTTGTAATCAAGATTTGAGAACCACAACAGTATTATATATTTTCTACAAGATTAAGTTAACTTTGAAATAGGAATATTCATGAATATTCATGATATCGCTAATGCAAGTTATATTGTTTCCTATGAATAACCTCATTTAGGTATCCTGGTTGGTTGTGTAGTTTATTCAAATATTTTGTATGGATGGGAGCATATATATATATATATATATACATAATTATTGATATGAATTTGATATTCTTTATTTTTCAATATTGAGGTTTGAGATTTTTTACCATGTTTTAGCATTCTCCCTTCCTCCAGATCATCCTATCAGTCCATCAATGCCCTAATAATTCTATCAACTAAAGATGTTCCTGCACTATGATATTGATACCTTTTGTTTTTTTTTTTTCATCTTTAATGCTTAAAAAATCTTACTTGCTATCTTAGAATCAAGAAGAAAAGTGGTATGGCCTAAGCAATAGAGATTAAATTATTTGCACAGGATCACACAACTATTAAGGGTCTGAGGCCAGATTTGAACCCAAGACCTCTTATCTCTTAGCCTAACTCTATTCACTCATCACCTAATAGCACTCTTTAATGATCTTAAAAGAAGACTTCTCTTTTAAAGATATGTTGATACTGTTATTGTTGCATCTACGAGTATTAGTTCGACTTATGTATGATAGGGGAAAGTTTGTTAAAATACATAATTACAAATCTTTTACATTTTTTTTACTTTCAGTGTTCATTCCTTTTTTCATCCCCAATTAACTTGGAACAACTTTCCTGTATTGGATGCCTTGTCAAACTTTAATCTAATTTTATCCTCTAATACTCTTATCTCTGTTTTATGGGATGTTACTACTAAAATTTATCCATAATCCTTCTCACCATGTTACAAACAAATTTGATTATATTTGCAGTCATCTCTCTAAGTTTGGCAAGTAAAGTGTTTACAGCCTAAAGTGGTTTGGTGTTGTTCTTACCATGGGCATCAATTTATATTTGTTTGATTGATTTACATTGGATAAAAACATTATGGACATTATCAATGTCAATTTCTTTCTGTACTTCTCATTTTTCAATTTTAATTTTGATATCTGAATAGTTCAGGATTATATATTGTCAGTTCCACCCCTAATCTTCTTTTTCATTGATATTCTTTCTCTGTTGCTATTCTCCCATTCTGATCTTTGTTCTGTGTAAACTTTGTTCTGTAAAATGATTTGGACTTATACAAATAACTAAAAGAGTTATCGTCTATACATTTCTTGCCTCTGAAAATATAAATTATCTCTTTACGATGTCACTTGACTTTTAATAAAAAATATATTTGTGATATGCAACTATGTAGCTTTGGTGTAATCCGTATTTGCCATCTTTTATTTTTATTCTTATTATTCCTGAATGATATTTTTCTATATATTTCTTCCTGTTTTCTATTCTTGTGGTGCATTTAACACACTAAAGGTCAGAGTATGTTGGCTTCATTTGGAGTGTCTTATCAAATTCTTTGTGGATTCACTAAGCCACTTGATTCTCAGCAACTGATGTGGGAATATAAAGTGCATACTTAAAAAGAGACCTTTCTACAAATATTCATCATTAGAATTGTGATATATCATGATAAAACAGTTCATAAAATAATGCTTTTTATTGATTCTGGACATAGCATAAAAGATATTTTCTGAGATTTTAAAATTCATTTTTTCTATTTATTTCTTTTTCTATCTGTTTATTAATTTTATTCTATTTATTTATTTTTATTTTACCTCTTGGAAGCATACCTGAGACTTCTCCTTCCATTTAGAAACACTATTTTATTTTTGTTATTGTTAATGACAAGAGAGTAATATGACTTTACTCCTCCAAAAACATGTCCATTTGTTGGCTATTAGATAAGGGTCTTACCTTTATAATATGAACAATGAAAGTTCATATAAGGTATACCTCAACTTTGTGTGATTCTTAGCATCTTCTTCCCCCTTTCACATCACTTTGCCAACATCTCTGCAGAAAAAAAAGGAAATTGCATGAGATACATGTTTCTATTCTTTCCATTTTTATTCCTGATTTTTTAAAACATTCTAACATGCCCTTGGAATGACTTTGCTGAATTGGAGTCTTCTCAAGCTTTTTTTTAACCTAATTTTATCCTCCAATACTCTTTTTTGTTTTACGGGTTGATACTGCTCAAAATTATGCATTATCCAGCTTCCAACAATTTTACAAACAAGTTTGGTTATCTTGATAGTGATTATTTTTGTTTCATAGGCTATTTTGGCAAAAGTTAAATGTGTAAATGAAAGAATGAATGGGTGTACCAGCAGCTTACTGATAATACTCTTCTCCATAATTATCTAGTGTGATTCTTAGGAAAATGACATAACATATTACTAGTCATACCTGAAACCTTTCCAACATGTCAGAACTTATATTTCACTAGAATGGTATCTTCAAAAACCAGCTACCACAGTGAGGAAACTTCCTCTGTCAATGCAGAATACCACTTTCTTTTCGATTTATAATCCTACACTCTTGCCTTGGGCACTAAGTTGAAATGTATTTCCCAGAGTCACATAATCATTATATGGCAAAGATAGAGATTTAAGTCAATCTTTTAACTCAGAGGAGGTATCTATATCCCTTGTGGCAGTCTGACTCTCTAGGAAGAGTACTATTATCCTCATTTTTTGGAGAAGCTAACCAGCCCAAAGGAATATAGTGACTTATCCAGGGTGATTCAAACCCTACTTATTCAATAATTGGTATTAGAATTTGAACCTAGAACTTTGCACTCCAGGAGAGCCGAGTATTTATTCCACTAAAGCATTTATTATACTGCAGAAAATATAAAGAGTTAAATGGCTATTGAGAAAGTAATAGAAAGTACCAAGTAAGATTTTTCACACGCAGAGAACATCATGCAGTGACAGAGTGAGCATATTAAGTGAACAAAACGGCATTTTTATTGTAAAGATGGAGTGCATTAGGCACAGCCAATTTCATTCCAATGGCTTCATTCCTTTGCTTATGCTTAAAATGATGGTGGATTAAATAAAAACAGTCCAAATCTGAAATATCCAGCATGACCCACACAACCCAGCTACCTAAGATCGGATATCAAAGGACATCACACTGGAAAAGGAAATGCTAGCCTGTTTTGCCTTATTCCTATTTCTTAGAATATATTTCCCAACTTGATTGGCTAGTGGGATATCCTTGCTGCCATAAAAATTTGAAATCTCTCTTCCTAGAAATATATAAATATTTTGATAGTAAGCCACAGAAAAATTGAGGATTCATATGCCTTCTGTGACCATCTAGTGTAGTCTATACCTGAATTGTATCCTCATAAGTGAGTCACCCCCAAAACATAATTTTAAGGAAGTTGTTTTGGGGGATGTAAGTTCAGTTGATTTTTGTATTATCCCATCATTACCTCCAAAAATATACAGACTCTATAGTCAAAGAATATAGGTAGACATCTAAGCTTTGATACTTACAACAAGGGCAAGTGTGACCAAACTATTTTCCCTTTCTAGGTCTATTTCCTTCAGTGTTGATATGATAGTTAAGATAACTGTAGCTGTTAGTAACTTTCATTCTGGTGATTCTACAATATTGGTATACTTTCTTCTTCATAAATTAAAAAAAAAAAACTTTGATACATACAGAGGGAGGACCACTATTAGTATAAGGTCTTTTGTAAGTGTATATGCATATCAACACCTACATATGAATTTTATTGCATATGAATATGTGTGTGTATTCATATATAGATTTATATCTACAGATATATTCCTAGCTATTCTAGCCAAAGAATGGAAAGTCTCATATTAGAAATTTTAAGCATTAGAATATATGATTTTGTTCATAAATCATGAATCTGAAAGAAAAGAAATTGTATAATGGTATTAATAACCCAAAGTAAAAGAGTAAGAAGAGTAAAACCATATTATTTAATTTATATATCATACAATAATACATATTGACTAACTAATGTCGGTCAAATAGAAATATCTATTGATCTTTCTATTTGCCTAAGACCTTATGGAACCAACTATATACATATATACATTTTGCAATAAATAAAATTTCAGACACATGTTTACTTAAACAAGGTCTCTCAATATGTCTGTTTGTGATTTTGTGTTTTGTGCTTAATAGTGTTGTATTGAATTAATACTTATCAAGTTTCTTCAGGTTTCTACATCTCATGTTGACTGATGGATCTCTTCTTTCTTCCAAGTTATGTAGTGATGCATGCTATTTCCCTAATATGTGAAATGACTTTTGTTTTATTATTTCAACACACTCAGTCTTACATATAAGTCTTGTTTTCCATCTGTGCTCTTATTATATAAACAAATTTACAAAGTTCACAGTCTTAGCTGTCCATTTCAGCTTTCCCTCTTTGTTTCTTCTCTCTAGCAGCTTTTCTTGATGCTTTTCCTCTGGGCTGGTTTAAAATCTTTTCCTCTGGGCTGGAAAGTTGTCTTGAACATTATGTGTCACCATTATTTCTTTGTGGTGTACTTTTTAATGTTAATTAGTTTTTGTTTTCAATTCTTGACACTATCTTCTGTCTAATTATCTTGTATTTCTGTTACAGTGATGTTAATTTTTTTTCTGGTTTTATGTGGGAACAGTGGAACCATGAGTCTTTCTCTGCAATTTTTATAGCTGTTGGGATAGTAAGCAATACTTCATGTGGTCCCGTCCATTTTATGTCTATAGCCAATTTTCTATGAAATTTTTAAAGTATATTATGTCTCCTGGTTTGATGTTGTGCAAATTGTAATCCAGGGGTACTGTTTGTTGTATCAAGCTCATTTCATGCAACTCTGCTATTCTTGTTTGTAAAGCTTGTATATATATATATATATATATATATATATATATATATATATATATATATTTTTTTTTTTTTTTTAATTGACAGTCTCTACCTCTCATTGCAATGTAAGCTAGTTTACAAGTCCTTCCTTGCCAAATTGTGTGTCCATATAGCATCTCAAATGGAGAGATGTGCAAATCTCCACTGGGTCGTGTTCTCATATGGAACAGAACT
Organism: Monodelphis domestica; assembly: GCF_027887165.1. Lineage (NCBI taxonomy): Eukaryota > Metazoa > Chordata > Mammalia > Didelphimorphia > Didelphidae > Monodelphis > Monodelphis domestica. The sequence continues at coordinate 37,624,915 of NC_077232.1, forward strand.
AATGGTAGAATGTCTGTTCATTTTTGATGTATTTCTGTACAACATTTTCCTATCAATGTTTTGATACCTTTATTTAATCTCTCCACTTGCCCTGAAATTTGGGGATGATATGGTGTGTGGTATGTTGCTTGTATTCCTAGATTTTTATAAATTTCATTTAATATTGATTGAGTAAAGTGACTTCCACAGTCTGAGTCCAATTTTGAGGGAATCCCAAATCTAGGAATGATTTCTTTTAATAGGATTTTGACTACAAATGCCACATTGTTCTTTTTGGCAGGAAAACTTCTGACCAACTAGTCAGTCTGTCTAGGATGACCAGGCAATACTTAAACCCTTTGTCTTTTGGCATATTGATAAAATCTTATCTGTATGGATTCAAATGTAGTATATGCTAAAGGATGACCTCCTAACCCTTTGGTCTTATAAACTCCCTAATTGAACTGCATACACATTTTACATTTTTGACAAACTCTTATGGCATATAAGGTTATTCCTGATTATCTCACTGAATCGATCATGGTTTGGGTTCCACAGTGTCCTTGTGCATATATTGCACTGCACACGTGATAAAATAACATTCCAGGCAGGATGGGCTTGCCTAGTTGCGAAAACCATATCCCTCTTATTTGTTTTGCTTCTGAGTTCTTTATCCATGATTGAATTTCCTGTTCATTGTAGTCATTAGTTAGATTGTCCTGTTCAACTATTGAGAAATTCAATACATATAGATGTCCTTCTTTAGCTCCAAATTTTGCTGTAATGTCAGCTCTATGGTTTCCTAAGGACACGTGATCATTATCCTCTGTATGTGATCAACTGTGGATTATTGCCACTTCCTTGGGCAGTTGTACAGCCTCAAGAAGTTGTATTATTACTTTGGCATATGTGATCTCTTTGCCTGCTCTTGTCAAAAAACCTCTATGTTTCCAAATTTCTGCTGTGGCATGAATTACTGAAAATACATACTGGAAATCTGTGTAAATATTGACCCTTTTATCTTTCTCAATTTGCAAAGCATTTAATAAAGCAACTTGCTCTGCCCCTTGAGCATTCATGTGTTTGGTAAGGACATATACCATAATGTCTCTGTTTGTGTTACTACTGCCCCTCCAGTATACCTTTATCCATTAACTATCATGCTCAAACCATCAACCATCAGTATACGTTTCAATGTTGGGTTGTTCCAGGGGAGTGTCTTTTAAATAATTTCTTTGGCTTTTCTACTAATGATATTGTTTCCTGGCAATTATGTATGGGTTCCCCTTCAAACAGCAGATCTGAAGTCAAAGATGTTGGATTCAATACTTGACTACATTTTAAAATGATGATTTCATTGCTTAGTAACACAATTTCATATTGAAAAAGCCTTTGCTGTGTGCAAGCTTGTAAATGACATTTCTTCAATATGGATTCTAGTTGGTGTGAAGAGTAGATATTAAGTTTCAATCCTAATACCAAGTCAGATGACTTTTGAATCATGGTTGCTGTGGCTGCAATTGCTTTCAAACAGGGAATCATTCCTTTCTCAATTATATCCAGCTGTGTACTATAATATACCACTGGGCCTAAAATTGGGTCCTAAAGTTTGGACTAACAATCTAGAAGCTATGCCTCTTGCTTCATGTACAAAGAGATGGAATTCTTTGTTGTAGTCTGGAATATCTAAGGCTGGAGCTGTTATGATCACTTCTTTGATCTGTTCCAAGGCTTGGAGATGTTCTTTTGTTGGTTTCAAAGGTTCTGTGACTCTGTTTTTGGTTAAGTCCATAAGGCATTTTGTTATTTGGCCATAGCCTGGGATCCATCGTATATAGAAACCTGTCACTCCTAAAAAGGTTCTCAGTTGTTTCTTAGTCTTTGGCACACTGAGTTTCCATATGTCCTCTACTCTTTTCTTGGAAATCTTTCTCATCCACTTTTCAATATAAATCCTAGGTATTACACTTTATGAATGACCCATTGTAGTTTTGATTTGGAAACTTTGTGGCCTTTCTTATACAGCACTAGGAGGAGTTTTTTACTGTCCCGGTAGCAAAATCTAGCAGATGGGGATGCAAGAAGAATGTCATCCACATAGTGCATGATTTTGCTTTCTTTGAATTGGATGTTCTTTACATCTTGTTGCAAGATTTGGCAAATGCTGTTGGGCTATCGCAGAATCCCATTGGTAATCATCCCCATGCCATCTGAGTCCCACTCTAAGTGAAAGCAAAGATTTTTTGGCTTTCCTTTGCAATTGGAATGCTAAAATAAGCACTACACAGATCAATGACAGTGTAATATCTAGAGTTATTTGGAATTTCTGAAATTATTTTAGATGGGCTTGGAATGACTGCATGGGACTTTTCCACAAAGTTATTTACTGCTCTTAAGTCTTGGACCAGTCTCCATTTAACTTTTCCTTCAGAGTCACATTTCATTTTCTTTGTGGGTATTATTAGTGTATTATATTCTGAAATTGTTGGGATTAAAATTTTCTGATCCAACAAGCTTTGGATAATTGGGTTAATTCCATCTATGGCTGATTTACTTAGTTTGTATTGAGGTATCCCTGGTGGTGTCCTTTCTTTAACTTCTACTTTTAGTGGTGTTGCTGAATTTAGAATCCCAACATCTGTAAGCCCAAAGTCCTTCTGGCATATCACTTGGTATTTCAAATATTGTACCTTCATTCTGAACTTGTTCATCATCCACTTGCCCCATGAACAGCAATGGATAATGTTTTAAAGACTCTTTGGGTAGATGTAGAAAGATTTTCCCTGATTAATCACATTGAATAGTTGCTCCAATTTTACACAAAAAGCCTCTCCCAAGAAGGTTGATTGGGCATTCTGGGATTAACAAGAATGTGTGTTCTGTTGTTAGGGGTCCTAGAGTTATCATTTTTTATTTTAGTTTTGATACTCGTTTTCCCCACCCCTGTAGCCCCCATTATTTGCATGTAACTTGTGATTCGGCTCTCTTCAGGAGATATTTTTAAAACAGATTTAGTTGCCCCCATATCGAAAAGAGCTGGGTAGATCTCATGGCCCCCTTTTATCATTACCCTTGGTTCTGTGTTCTCATTTTGTTGGCATACTTGGGCCAGAGGTACCTGTATTTCTATTTTGTTCAATTGCCAGTTTTGTTCTTCAGCTACAGACCTTTCTTGTTTCTCTGAACATTCATTTTGCAATCCATCATCAGTTTGCAATGGAATTGCATTATCATGGAGACAAGGATGGCATAATGATGTTTGTGTTTGGTTTTTTTTTTGGTACAGTTACTATTGGTTGGAATTCTTCTGCATAAGGATTTAAGGTTGACTTTTCTATTATGTCATTGGTATTTTCTTTTGTAATATCATCCCTGCTTTCTATGTCATTGTCTCCAGGAGATCTTCTAATTTGAATGTTCTCTGTTATTGCATTTTTCTCCCCATTGGACCCTTCCATTGTTTGCTCATGTGCTTCAATTAATTCATTTGGAGTTTGTGTAGAATCTTTTAATCCTCTACTATTTGTGTATTACAGATTGTTGCCAGTTCTGTTCCTCCCTCTTTCTTTATAGTTTGTTCCACCGTTCCAAAAATTTTCTCTTTAATCTCTGTTACATCATTATCTAATTGGATTTCTTCTTCTATCTGTTCTTTAGTTTTATTTTGTGCTTTTGGAACCCCAAGTTCTATTTGCATGCAGTCTCCTTTCTTTTCATTTTCCCCATTTCCTCTCCCATCTTGTCTTTTTGATGTTACCCCATACATCTGGCTTTATAACTGACTTTGTTTGGCAGCACCTGCGACTACTTATGAATAACATGGTTTTGCTCCTTGTTGGAAGTATCTCTCCATGATTTCTAAATTTGGTGCTTGCAATGAATTCTTGCAATTACAATTACAACATTTTGTATTTGTTTGAGTATTGTTGATGCTATATTTTATTTTGCTTTTCCAGGACCTCTGTTTGTTGTTCGCTTGGACTAATTGTGCCTTTAAATAACAGTCTCAAACCATGTGACCCATTTTTCCACATCAGAAACATTTGGGTAAATTTCTTTTGTGATTGCTTTGTGTATAATTTCTTGTGGGCATTTTATGATTTCAGAGTGGCTAGAATTTTTTATTTCTTCAATTTCTTCATCTTTCCTTGTGCTATTTGCCTCCTTGAGCTTGGCCTTAAGCTCTTTTTTTATTTCATCCTTTTCCTCTAGGATTTCTTTATGACCTGAAAATATGTAAGTTGTAGTTTTTCTTAAACCTTACTCAGTGTTTCCCAGTCTGGGCATTGAAATTTATTTATTTATTTATTTTTATTTCAGTAAAATATCCATTTTATTTATACAATTCGCACAATAAAAATGCATTATGCCCTCACCACACACACATGTACACCACACACACACACACACACACACACACACAATCACACTCCCAAAATCAATATCACTCTTGATTTTTCTTCTCCAAATCACTCAGCTTTACTCTGCATGAGTAGTTGTTGGTTTTCCAAGCACTGCTTGAATTTGTCTTCTGTCAAGGTCAGTCTCTGTTCTAAAATGGAAACAGTCTAGGTGAGGACATCCAATTCACTCACAATATGCTCCAAGGTGTTTGTAAATGTTGCAGGAATAGGGACTTCCTCTGCCTGTGAGTTCCTGAAAGAATCCTGAGATTTCATTCCACGAGAAACATCTGAGAAATCCATTTCTGGCAGAATCTTGGCATCACTCTTTGAACTACTAGCAAATCTTTGGGTCTTCAGGGGATCTTCATAATCAGTAACATCAAAGTTGGACTTCCACACCATCACTTGCTCATCAGTACCTCCAGAAGCAAATAATTCTCCTGATCTTGAAAAGGCAACACATGTAGCTGGCCCCAGATGGCCATGAAGAGTACATAGTAGCCTGCCTTCCATCAAGTCTAGAATCTTCAGTGTTGAATCATTGGAAGCTGTAATTAGGTAGTTTCCAGATGGGTGAAAGGAAAGGGCATTTACCACAGCACTGTGCACTAACTGTTTCCTGTTGGCACTGAAATCCACACTGGTGATAGCATCTTTGTGACCTCTAAAATTTCTCTCCAATGACGGATCTTCCTTAGCACCCACCTGGCCAACCAGGCCTGACCCCCCTGCCCTCCTGAGGCTCTCGGCATGGGGAGAAGGGACCACCCAACCACCCTCAGTCCCCAGGGCCTTGCTTTCTCCTGGCCCAGGAAGCAAACATCTCACCCCTTTGGGCATTGAAATTTAAAATATGATCTAAGAGGTGTGTTACTGCCTTTCACAAATTGTCTCCTTATGGCTTGGAGATTTTGTTCAGTTAAATTTTCAAATCCAAGCACATCCTCTGCTACTTCAATCACTCTATAGTGGAACGTTGATGGATGTTCCCCACTTTCCTGTCTCAATTTCTCAAATTGTCCCCAAGTATCTGGTCTTTTTGAAAAACTTTTTATTGCCTCTAATAGATCTTCTCTGGCCTTTCTTAGATAATGTAGATTTTCATTATTAGATAACTCTAAGTCTGTTCCTTCCTCTGGCCATGATGTTAAAAATGGAGTTGTTGTTTTTCCCTTTTTGAAAATAATTCTGAGAGAAGAATTTCAGTGTCCTGGAAATCTGGATCATAAAGCCTAATTGCTCTTTTAAATTCTTTTAAACATCTCATCGGTTCTGAAAACAAGGAAGGCATCTGTTTTTTCAGACTTTCAAGGTCAGCTATTGTAAATGGTCTATGTGTTTTAATGTTAATTATGCTACTATTTGGTTGTAGGCTTGTTTGATCTCTTAGTGGTAATATTGGTATTCCACCTTCAGCGTCATCTGTATTTTCTTGTTTAACTACATTGTTATTTTTAGGTATTTCATGTTGTGTGTTAATACATTTGCCACATTGTTTCTCCTCAGTCAGTTGCTTAATCATTGGCTTTAGTTGCATTATCTCCTCCCTCATGGCTAAAATCATGACAGCCATTTCATTGTCTTTTGCTTTTTTCCCATAAATTTTTGCACCACTTTTTTCAAGGCATAGTATAATTGGATCAAGAAGAATAATGCTCCAGCATATGTGGGAATGAATGAAATCAAGTGATGTATACTTATATTCAGCCATTGTAAACTTTCATAGATCCTAAGCAGAAAATAAGTATAATCCAAAATCTTGACAAAAAATAAGTTGTAAAACATATAAAAGAAATGTCCAATCCAGGCTAGATCATCCATGACAAGTAATAATTTCTTTGCTGTCTTCTATTTTGAAAAGCATTTTGCAATGAAAAAAATGTTTTTAAGTCTGGCCCTTTAAGAGTTGCCTCCTCGGGACTTCCGGTTAAGATGGCGGCTTAGAGAAAGCTGAAGTTCAGATCTCCGGAAAACCCTTCCCGACCGATCTCAAACGATAAGCTCCTAAGGCGCCGAAATTCAAAACGATCAACAGCACAGACCCTGGGAACCCTCCTCCTGGACCTGGACCCGGTTCAAAAGGTACGGCTCCCCTTAAAAGCCAGAACCCGAGATCCCTCGGACCTCAGGGGTAGGAGCGCAGAGTCCAAGGCTCCCGGAAGCTGCAGCCGCGCCGGGCTCAGAGAGCAGGGTCTGAGGAACAACAACCCTCAGGGTCTTCTACCCAAGTCCCAGTCCGGGTGAAAGTTACTGCCTGGGGCTTCCGCTGCAGAGAGCCGATCAGTCCGGGTGAAAGTTACTGCCTGGGGCCTCCGCTGCAAAGAGCTGGTCGGTCCGGGTGAAAGTTACTGCCTGGGGCCTCCGCTGCAGAGAGCTGGTCAAAACAACAGCAACCCTCAGGGCGGGCAAGACAGCCTCACGGGCTGGATCCTGCTATCCAAGTCTCAGTGAAAGTCTGTGCTCTCGGAGCTTGGGGAAGCGGCAGCCCATCCCCCCGCAGGCCAACGAAACAGCCTCACGGCCAGGGATTCTGAAGGCAACTTCCGGAAATCGAGCCAGGGGGAGAGTGTGGCCTCGTGGTCCGACCCTTCCATTCCAGTTCCAGTGAGGCATATTCAGTTTAACCCAGGAACGCTCATAGAACCAACATCTGCCCAGGACTAAAGCCTCTGATCACCAGACAAAGACAAGAAAAGCCAATCCTCCACGTTCAGAGATGACAAACTCCACAGAAGCACAGAAGCCCCAAAATACCAAGAAAAATAAGAAGAAAGGGGCGACTCTGGACACATTCTATGGAGCCAAAATACAAAATACAGAGCAGATAGAAGAAGATATACAAGAAAATTCTCCAAAATCTCCCAAAGGAAATAGAAACTCTCCACAAACCCATGAAGAATTTGAATCAGAAAGGACCAAAAAGATGGAAGCCCTCTGGGAGGAAAAGTGGGAAATGATGCAAAAGAAATTCACGCATCTACAAAACCAGTTTGACCAAACTGTAAAAGAAAACCAGGCTTTAAAGCAAGAACTAATAAAGCAAAGCCAAAACACCAAGAAATTAGAAGAGAACATAAAATATCTCACCGACAAGGTGATAGATCTGGAAAACAGGGGGAGAAGAGAAAATTTAAGAATAATTGGACTCCCAGAAAAGCCAGAAATAAACACCAAACTGGACATGGTGATACAAGATATAATCAAAGAAAATTGCCCAGAGATTCTAGAACAAGGGGGCAATACATCCACTGACAGAGCTCACAGAACACCTTCTACACTAAACCCCCAAAAGACAACTCCCAGGAATGTAATTGCCAAATTCCAAAGCTATCAAACAAAAGAAAAAATCCTACAGGAAGCCAGAAAAAGACAATTTAGATATAAAGGAATGCCAATCAGGGTCACACAAGACCTTGCAAGTTCTACGCTGAATGATCGTAAGGCATGGAACATGATCTTCAGAAAGGCAAGAGAGCTGGGTCTCCAACCAAGAATCAGCTACCCAGCAAAACTGACTATATACTTCCAAGGGAAAGTATGGGCATTCAACAAAATAGAAGACTTCCAACTTTTTGCAAAGAAAAGACCAGAGCTCTGTGGAAAGTTTGATACCGAAAATCAAAGAGCAAGGAATACCTGAAAAGGTAAATATTAAGGAAAGGGGAAAAATGTTATCTTCTTTTACTCAAACTCTCTTCTATAAGGACTACATTTATATCAACCTATGTATACTAATATGTGGGGAAAATGTAATGTATAAATAGGGGGTAAAGAAAGACCAAATAGAATAATGGTTCTCACACAAAGATTCACAGGGGAAGGGGAGGGGAAGAAAACTCCTATAAGAAGGAGAGGAAGAGAGGGGGGGGGGGGTTACTTAAACCTCAATCTCAGGGAAATCAACTCTGAGAGGGTAAAACATCCAGATCCATTGGGATCTTGAATTCTATCTTACCCAACAAGGGTAAGGAGAAGGGAAAACCAAGGGGGGGAGGGGGAGAGGGAGAACAAAAAGGGAGGGAAAGAGAGGGGGGAGGGGGAGGGAACAAAAGGGAGGGACTAAAAAGGGAAACATCAAGGGAGGGGACAAGGGGGACTGATTCAAAGTAAATCACTGGACTAAAAGGTAGAGCCGAAGAAGAAAAGGTTAGAATTAGGGAAGGCAATCAAAATGCCAGGGAGTCCACAAATGACAATCATAACTTTGAACGTGAATGGGATGAACTCACCCATAAAACGTAGACGAATAGCAGAATGTATTAGAATCCAAAACCCTACCATATGTTGTCTTCAAGAAACACACATGAGGCGGGTTGACACCCACAAGGTCAGAATTAAAGGATGGAGTAAGACCTTCTGGGCCTCAACTGATAGAAAGAAGGCAGGAGTGGTAATCATGATATCCGATAAAGCCAATGCAAAAATAGACCTGATCAAAAGGGATAGGGAAGGTAATTATATTTTGTTAAAAGGGACTCTAGACAATGAGGAAATATCATTAATCAACATGTATGCACCAAATAATATAGCACCCAAATTTCTAATGGAGAAACTAGGAGAATTGAAGGAAGAAATAGACAATAAAACCATACTAGTGGGAGACTTAAACCAACCATTATCAAATTTAGATAAATCAAATCAAAAAATAAATAAGAAAGAGGTAAAAGAAGTGAATGAAATCTTAGAAAAATTAGAATTAATAGACATATGGAGAAAAATAAATAGGGATAAAAAGGAATACACCTTCTTCTCAGCACCACATGGCACATTCACAAAAATTGACCATACATTAGGTCACAGAAACATAGCACACAAATGCAAAAAAGCAGAAATAATGAATGCAGCCTTCTCAGATCACAAGGCAATAAAAATAATGATTAGTAATGGTACATGGAAAACCAAATCTAAAACCAATTGGAAATTAAACAATATGATACTCCAAAACCATTTAGCTAAAGAAGAAATCATAGAAACAATTAATAATTTTATCAAGGAAAATGACAATGGCGAAACATCCTTTCAAACCTTTTGGGATGCAGCCAAAGCGGTAATCAGAGGCAAATTCATATCCCTGAAAGCTCATATTAACAAACAAGGGAGAGCAGAGATCAATCAATTGGAAATGCAATTGAAAAAACTCAAAAGCGATCAAATTAAAAACCCCCAGCAGAAAACCAAATTAGAAATCCTAAAAATTAAGGGAGAAATTAATAAAATCGAAAGTGATAGAACTATTGATTTAATAAATAAGACAAGAAGCTGGTACTTTGAAAAAACAAACAAAATAGACAAAGTACTGGTCAATCTAATTAAAAAAAGGAAGGAAGAAAAGCAAATTCACAGCATTAAAGATGAAAAGGGGGACAACACCTCCAATGAGGAGGAAATTAAGGCAATCAGTAGAAATTACTTTGCCCAATTATATGGCAATAAATACACCAATTTAGGAGAAATGGATGAATATATACAAAAATACAAACTGCCTAGACTAACAGAAGAGGAAATAGAATTCTTAAATAATCCCATATCAGAAATTGAAATCCATCAAGCCATCAAAGAACTTCCTAAGAAAAAATCCCCAGGGCCTGATGGATTCACCTGTGAATTCTATCAAACATTCAGAGAACAGTTAACCCCAATACTATACAAACTATTTGACATAATAAGCAAAGAGGGAGTTCTACCAAACTCCTTTTACGACACAAACATGGTACTGATTCCAAAACCAGGCAGGTCAAAAACAGAGAAAGAAAACTATAGACCAATCTCCCTAATGAATATAGATGCAAAAATTTTAAATAGGATACTAGCAAAAAGACTCCAGCAAGTGATCAGAAAGATCATTCACCATGATCAAGTAGGATTCATACCAGGGATGCAGGGCTGGTTCAACATTAGGAAAACCATCCACATAATTGACCACATCAACAAGCAAACTAGCAAGAACCACATGATTATCTCAATAGATGCAGAAAAAGCCTTTGATAAAATACAACACCCATTCCTATTAAAAACACTAGAAAGCATAGGAATAGAAGGGTCATTCCTAAAAATAATAAACAGTATATATCTAAAACCAACAGCTAATATCATCTGCAATGGGGATAAACTAGATGCATTCCCAATAAGATCAGGAGTGAAACAAGGATGCCCATTATCACCTCTACTATTTGACATTGTACTAGAAACACTAGCAGTAGCAATTAGAGAAGATAAAGAAATTGAAGGTATCAGAATAGGCAAGGAGGAGACCAAGTTATCACTCTTTGCGGATGACATGATGGTCTACTTAAAGAATCCTAGAGATTCAACCAAAAAGCTAATTGAAATAATCAACAACTTTAGCAAAGTTGCAGGATACAAAATAAACCCACATAAATCATCAGCTTTTCTATATATCTCCAACACAGCTCAGCAGCAAGAACTAGAAAGAGAAATCCCATTCAAAATCACCTTAGACAAAATAAAATACCTAGGAATCTATCTCCCAAGACAAACACAGGAACTATATGAACACAACTACAAAACACTCGCCACACAACTAAAACTAGACTTGAACAATTGGAAAAACATTAACTGCTCATGGATAGGACGAGCCAATATAATAAAAATGACCATCCTACCCAAACTTATTTATCTATTTAGTGCCATACCCATTGAACTACCAAAATACTTCTTCACTGATTTAGAAAAAACCATAACAAAGTTCATTTGGAAGAACAAAAGATCAAGGATATCCAGGGAAATAATGAAAAAAAACACATATGATGGGGGCCTTGCAGTCCCAGACCTCAAACTATATTACAAAGCAGCAGTCATCAAAACAATTTGGTACTGGCTAAGAAACAGAAAGGAAGATCAGTGGAATAGACTGGGGGAAAACGACCTCAGCAAGACAGTATACGATAAACCCAAAGATCCCAGCTTTTGGGACAAAAATCCACTATTCGATAAAAACTGCTGGGAAAATTGGAAGACAGTGTGGGAGAGACTAGGAATAGATCAACACCTCACACCCTACACCAAGATAAATTCAAAATGGGTGAGTGACTTAAACATAAAGAAGGAAACCATAAGTAAATTGGGTAAACACAGAATAGTATACATGTCAGACCTTTGGGAGGGGAAAGGCTTTAAAACCAAGCAAGATATAGAAAGAATCACAAAATGTAAAATAAATAATTCTGACTACATCAAACTAAAAAGCTTTTGTACAAACAAAACCAATATAACTAAAATCAGAAGGGAAACAACAAATTGGGAAAAAATCTTCATAGAAACCTCTGACAAAGGTTTAATTACTCACATTTATAATGAGCTAAATCAATTGTACAAAAAATCAAGCCAATCTCCAATTGATAAATGGGCAAGGGAAATGGATAGGCAGTTCTCAGATAAAGAAATCAAAACTATTAACAAGCACATGAAGAAGTGTTCTACATCTCTTATAATCAGAGAGATGCAAATCAAAACAACTCTGAGGTATCACCTCACACCTAGCAGATTGGCTAACATAACAGCAAAGGAAAGTAATGAATGCTGGAGGGGATGTGGCAAAGTAGGGACATTAATTCATTGCTGGTGGAGTTGTGAACTGATCCAACCATTCTGGAGGGCAATTTGGAACTATGCCCAAAGGGCGACAAAAGAATATCTACCCTTTGACCCAGCCATAGCACTGCTGGGTCTGTACCCCAAAGAGATAATGGACACAAAGACTTGTACAAAAATATTCATAGCTGCGCTCTTTGTGGTGGCCCAAAACTGGAAAACGAGGGGATGCCCATCAATTGGGGAATGGCTGAACAAACTGTGGTATATGTTGGTGATGGAATACTATTGTGCTCAAAGGAATAATAAAGTGGAGAAGTTCCATGGAGACTGGAACAACCTCCAGGAAGTGATGCAGAGCGAGAGGAGCAGAACCAGGAGAACATTGTACACAGAGACTAATACACTGTGGTATAATCGAACGTAATGGACTTCTCCATTAGGGGCGGTGTAATGTCCCTGAACAACTTTCAGGGATCCAGGAGAAAAAAAAACACCATTCATAAGCAAAGGATAAACTATGGGAGTGGAAACACAGAGGAAAAAGCAACTGCCTGAATACAGAGGTTGAGGGGACATGACAGAGGATAGACTTTAAATGAACACTCTAATGCAAATACTATCAACAAAGCAATGGGTTCAAATCAAGAAAACATCTAATGCCCAGTGGACTTACGCGTCGGCTATGGGGGGTGGGGGGGAGGAAAAGAAAATGATCTATGTCTTTAACGAATAATGCTTGGAAATGATCAAATAAAATATATTTTAAAAAAAAATTAAAAAAAAAAAAGAGTTGCCTCCTCCCTTCAGAAGGAGTGGTTTCTTTTGGGTGTGGTGTCACTAGGCAAATTAGTTGCACTCAACACTGCTCTCAAAATGGTTACTTTCCACAGACACACAGGCTTTTGAAATGTATGCAGGCCCAATTTCTCTTAAACTTCTCTGATACCTCCAACTGACTTCTACTTCCAAATTCTTGGCAAAGTAGGTTGGAAAACCTACCTGGCTCTGCCAAAAACTAATACTTATTGAGGAAAATAGGGGGATTGGGTAAATAGGGAAGACATGAGGTTTGTAGCAGCATATGGAGGAGTTGAGGGGAGAGAGGGAATATTGCTCGATGAGGCAAAGGAGAGAGATGCCCCCTGCTGAGAGGAAGCAGCAGGGGTCCAATAAGGACTATTTGTCATTGAATGACTGAACTGATGTTTAGCTCCCTCTATGCCCCAGAAAAGATAATCCACTTACCTGACTGCAAATTCAAATAAGATAAGGTTTAATGACCTGTTTGGATTTAGAGGTATCAGGAAAGAGGGGCAATGGATGTCCCTAAATAAGGTTGGAATCTTCCTCAGATTTGGAGCTAAGGCCAGGCCTCACAGGCTGGTGGAGGATTTCTTCCACTCCTGTCCTCTGTACTAGTTTTGTTAATTTCAGAATCTTAGCAGTAGACAGAAAGCAACAAAAACATTTCTAACCTTAAGAACTGGTTGGGCCTGTGTCTTCGGGCTGAACCAAGTGGAAGCACTCCACTCCAGACTGGGTAGAACCAGCTCCTCCCACCTCCCACACTAGGAAGGAAGTCCAACCAGCAGGAAGGAAGTGCTAGTCACCAACTGCAACTCCCAGTCGCCCCTTCCCCCACCAACTGTCAGTCTTGACAATTTCTTCTCTCTTGATTTTCCCAGTGTTGCTTGTTCCAACACAGTGGCAGAAAGTTCAGCACTTATTTCTAGTTTCCTTTCCACAGTAAGAAGAGTAAAACCATATTATATGATTTATCAAGAGCTACAGAAAAGGAAAAAAATATTATTAAATATGGGAATTCTCACATACCCTTAGTTAGGGTATTCAATGATTAAAACCTATGAAAATATTAAATATATATTTAATACCACAATCCTCCCATACATAAATTGAACAAAGTTTCTCATCTGAACTCATAGGATTTTACACATGGACATTTTTTTCATATTTTAATTTGTAAGTGACATAAAGTGAGAGAAGAGACAAAATGATATAGCCAGGATACAAAATACCTTGAATATCTACAACCTTAAGCCAGATCCAGTGAAATGAAATGGAAAGGAAATAGTCATATACTTGGGTTCAAAAAGTCAACTACAGAAATATATGGTAGGGCATGTGTATTTTCATGTGAAACAGACTTTAGTGGTCTTTGGGTTCAAAATAAGATAATAGACTGACATATGGGGCCACTCTCCATTAGCATACTCATACATACACAAACAAGCATATGCACGTGTGCAAGGACATACACACACACACACACACACACACACACACTGTACTCTGTTCTTTTCAGACCAAATCTAGATCATTGTATTCACAGTGTCACATTTTGGGATTAATATTTACAGACTAGAGAATAATTAAAGTAGTAGGAAAGAATGGAGGATCATACAAAATGGGGATTGGTCAAAGGATAGAGAAATTGTGTAGACATCATGGTAAATCAAATGCTTTCAAATAATTGGAATATTTTCATGTAGAAGGAAGATTAGATAGTTTATGTATGAACCAAAAGGACAGAAATAAAAACAATAGACAGAATTTCCAGAAAGTCTAATTTCAGTACAATATATTTAAGGAGGTTACCTAGATAACACCATGGATAGAGTGTTTTTCCTGAGGTCAAGAAGATTCTTCTTCAAGAGCTCAAATCTGACCTCAGATACTTATTAGCTTTATAACCCTGAATGGGTCACTTAATTTTGTTTGCCTCAGTTTCTGCTTTGTAAAAGAACTGGAAAAAGGAAATGGCAAGTCTCTTCCATACCCTTGTCAAAAAAAAAAAACATCAAAGTGGGTTAGAAAGAGTCATATATAAGTGAAAAATGACCAAACAACAATATGTGTAAGAAATGAGATAGAGACCTCCCTCAGCCACTTTACTAATTCCAAAGCCAGGCAGGCCAAAAACAGAGAAAGAACACTATACGCCAATCTCCCTAATGAATATAGATGCAAAAAATCTTAAATAGGATACTAGCAAAAAGACTCCAGCAAGTGATCAGAAGGATCATTCACCATGATCAAGTAGGATTCATACCAGGGATGCAGGGCTGGTTCAACATTAGGAAAACCATCCACATAATTGACCACATCAACAAGCAAACCAACAAAAATCACATGATTATTTCAATAGATGCAGAAAAAGCCTTTGATAAAATACAACACCCATTCCTATTAAAAACACTAGAAAGCATAGGAATAGAAGGGTCATTCCTAAAAATAATAAACAGTATATATCTAAAACTATCAGCTAATATCATCTGCAATGGGGATAAACTAGATGCATTCCCAATAAGATCAGGAGTGAAACTAGGATGCCCATTATCACCTCTACTATTTGACATTGTATTAGAAACACTAGCAGTAGCAATTAGAGAAGAAAAAGAAATTGAAGGCATCAAAATAGGCAAGGAGGAGACCAAGTTATCGCTCTTTGCAGATGACATGATGGTCTACTTAAAGAATCCTAGAGATTCAACCAAAAAGCTAATTGAAATAATCAACAACTTTAGCAAAGTTGCAGGATACAAAATAAGCCCACATAAGTCATCAGCATTTCTATACATCTCCAATACAGCTCAGCAGCAAGAACTAGAAAGAGAAATCCCATTCAAAATCACCTTAGACAAAATAAAATACCTAGGAATCTATCTCCCAAGACAAACAGAGGAACTATATAAACACAACTACAAAACACTCTCCACACAACTAAAACTAGACTTGAGCAATTGGAAAAACATTAACTGCTCATGGGTAGGACGAGCCAATATAGTAAAAATGACCATCCTACCCAAACTCATTTATCTATTTAGTGCCATACCCATGGAACTTCCAAAAAATTTCTTTACTGATTTAGGAAAAAAAAACATAACAAAGTTCATTTGGAATGACAAAAGATTAAGGATATCCAGGGAAACAATGAAAAAAAAAACACAATTGATGGGGTTGCAGTCCCAGACCTCAGACTATATTATAAAGCAGCAGTCATCAAAACAATTTGGTACTGGCTAAGAAACAGAAAGGAAGATCAGTGGAATAGACTGGGGGAAAGCGACCTCAGCAAGACAGTATACGATAAACCCAAAGATCCCAGCTTTGGGGACAAAAATCCACTATTCGATAAAAACTGCTGGGAAAATTGGAAGACAGTGTGGGAGAGATTAGAAATAGATCAACACCTCACACCCTACACCAAGATAAATTCAAAATGGGTGAGTGACTTAAACATAAAGAAGGAAACCATAAGTAAATTGGGTAAACACAGAATAGTATACATGTCAGACCTTTGGGAGGGGTGTGGAAAGGAATTTAGACTGACAGTTTGTGGGGGAAGGGCCCAACTGGGAGTGACAGTTGGGTCTTGTGACTAGCACTTCCTTCCTGCCCAGTGCGACTGGCTTCCTGGTGTTGGAGGAGAGAGGAGCTACATCAGCCAGTCTGGAGTGCCATGCTCTTTCTTGGTTCAGCCTGAAGACTCACGTCCAATCTCTTCTGAAGGTCAGACATTGTTGTTTTCTGTGCACTGCTAAGATTCTGAATTAGAACAACGAGAGTAGACGGGAGTGGGACAAACCCTCCGCCAGCCTCTGGGCCTGGCCTCAGGTCTGAAGCTGAGAAAAAAACTCCAATTCCAACTGCTTATTAAACTTTATATTATTTGAATACACAGTAAGATAAGTGGACTATCTTTTCTGGTCATAGAGGGAGCTGAACTTCAGCTCAATCATTCCAGGACAAAGAGTCCTTATCTGACCCCTGTGGCTTCCTCTCAGCAGGGGGCATCTCCCTCCCTTGCCTCTCCAAGCAATATACCCTCTCTTCCCTCAACTACTCCATATCCCATACAAACATCCTTTTATCCCCCACTTTTCCAATCCTATTTCCTTTCCCAATAAATATTACAGGGGAAAGACTTTAAAACCAAGCAAGACATAGAAAGAATCACAAAATGTAAAATAAATGATTTTGACTACATTAAATTAAAAAGCTTTTGTACAAACAAAACCAATGTAACTAAAATCAGAAGGGAAACAACAAATTGGGAAAAAATCTTCATAAAATCTTCATGACAAAGGTTTAATTACTCAAATCTGTAAAAAGCTAAATCAACTGTACAAAATATCAAGCCATTCTCCAAAAGATAAATGGGCAAGGGACATGAATAGGCAGTTCTCAGATAAAGAAATCAAAACTATTAATAAGCACATGAAAAAGTGCTCTACATCTCTTATAATCAGAGAGATGCAAATCAAAACATCTCTGAGGTATCACCTCACACCTAGCAGATTGGCTAATATGACAGCTATGGAAAGTAGTGAATGCTGGAGGGGATGTGGCAAAGTAGGGACACTAATTCATTGCTGGTGGAGTTGTGAATTGATCCAAATATTTTTGAGGGCAATTTGGAACTATGCCCAAAAGGTGCTAAAAGACTGTCTGCCCTTTGATCCAGCCATAGCACTGCTGGGTTTGTACCCCAAAGAGATCATAAGGAAAAAGACTTGTACAAGAATATTCATAGCTGCACTCTTTGTGGTGGCAAAAAATTGGAAAACGAGGGGATGCCCTTCAATTGGGGAATGCCTAAGCAAATTGTGGTATATGTTGGTGATGGAATACTATTGTGCTCAAAGGAATAATAAAGTGGAGGAATTCCATGGAGACTGGAACAACCTCCAGGAAGTGATGCAGAGCGAAAGGAGCAGAACCAGGAAAACATTGTACCTGAAAAACTGTGGTATAATCGAAGGTACTTCTCCATTAGTGGCGGTGTAATGTCCCTGAACAATCTGCAGGGATATAAGAGAAAAACATTATCCATAAGCATAGGACAAACTGTGGGAGTAGAAACACCGAGGAAAAGCAACTGCCTGACTACAGCTGTTGAGGGGACATGACAGAGGAGAGACTCTAAACGAACACTCTAATGCAAATACTAACAACATGTCAATGGGTTCGAATCAAGAATGCATGTGATACCCAGTGGAATCACGTATCGGCTATGGGGGGGGGGGGGAGGAAAAGAAAATGATCTTTGTCTCTAATGAATAATGCTTGGAAATGATCAAATAAAATATTATTTTTAAAAAATAAATTAAACATTAGGAGAAACTATTTATATTTGGCAGAATTTTCCAAGAGTCCTACTATCTTTATTCCACTTACATTACTGTTAACTTTAGATATCCTACCCAAGTTGATGCAAACTGATTTTGTTAAATATCTATTGTATGCTGGATGTTGAGATTGCAAAGACAACCAATAACATTTAAAAAAAAACACTAAAACTAAACAATTAAAAAAAAACAGTCATTGATATAGGCAGGAGTCTATTGGTGCCCATCTTGAATGGATTTGCTGACCAAACTTTTAAATTTTTAGTATGAGTAGTGACACCTCAGAGTTCAGGAGATGCAATAAATTAGTTTTATTTAATTTTGTTTTAATTGTCTAGGTTTATGGAAAAATATTAATAAGGCAAATTAAGCTTAAAATGTGCTATACTTGCCTTTATTTTTTATACCTAGATAACTGATTGTTAAACATTTAACAGTATACCACTGGATACAGAATGAGAAGCTATCTTAGAGACCTTAGCCCAGTTCTGTCATTTTATGTATGAATAACATAAAACTCAGAGCTGTCCAAGGACATTCACTTAGTAGTCTGAAGAATAGTCACAGATTTAGAAATGGAAGACTCTAAGAGTTTTGGGAAGCCACTGATTTGTCTTCTCATTTTTGAAAGCATCAAATTAAGGCCAGAGAGGTGTACATAACAGATAGTAAATGGCAGATCTGAGATGAAAATCCACATCCTCTTCCTCTACAATTGCTATTGTTCATATGATGATGATGTGATGATGGAGCTTATTCATGTAAGCTTTTTATAGAACCTTTTCTCTCCCAATACCAATCAGGCTAAGATTGTTAGAAATGGACAGATCCATAATTACATCAAACATCAAAACAATATGGTACTGGCTAAGAGACAGATGACCTCAGCAACACAGTCTATGATAAACCCCAAACTTCTCTTGAACTCTCCACAAAAAAACAATAGTAACAATGTCAAACATCTATATAGCATGTTCATCTTTTCATTTAACCACTTAACATTAATTCATTTTTTATAAAATAATATTAATTTTAGTAATATGTTACCCTACATATGAATGGGGAAAGGATTGTATGAGCTTTCTTATTTTCCTTCATCTTTTGGGAAACAGAATAGATTATTCTATTTTTTAATTTCCTGCACTGTATTATTTTCAATAATATTTTTTCATAACTCTAATGCCAATTTCATTCAAAACTACATATGAATCCTCCCCAACATTGCTAGTGCTCTCTCCTTGAAACTATCTTCTATTTACTGTTTATACCAGATGTTATATATAAGGGTATGTGTCTTTGAGTGTATGTATATATAATGACAAAATGAAATATTCCATTTGGAATGAGGTTAAAATAATGATTAAGGGTGAATTATATGTTAGTATAATATATGTTCTATATCATTTATAATATATTCATTAAATATTATATACATATGCAAAATATTTATTTTCTTAACTTGCAAGCCAATTATTTATCTAATAAAAATAATATATTACAATATATTTCTCTATAAAATATATTGAATTGAATAATTGTTTCATTTATTTTGATATCCTTGTTGACTTGCATGGTTCCTGGAATATAGCAGAATTATTAAAGCATTTGTTAAGTAAATATATATATAAGTATTTTTTTCTTTCTATCATTTCTTAAGATTTAAAACTGAACTACCATATTTATGTTAGAATGTAAACTTTCAGATTAGATGAAACATGATTAATTTTTAAAGGAATGTTTTATTTTGATTTTGTTTGGGATCTCAATATTTCTGGAAAATGGTGATGATTGATTGAGGAAAAAAAGCACTGATGTATGCAGGCTTTGTGTGTGCTTTAAGTGGAAGATGATTTTTCTTAATAGAGCAATAGGCTGAGGAATTCAGATTGTAACCTAATAGAACCCAAAGCAGTCTGTCATTGTGATTAGAATATTTCCTTAGCATTTACAATGTCTTAAGAACTGCTCATTTCAATTCTTGAAAGCCAATTAAAAGCCCTCCTGTGGACTCAGCATGAAAACTTCATGCATACCTCAAACACACACACATATGCCACTTTCTTGTTAAAGAATGATTTAATGAAGAAAAAATTAATAAGTTTTTTAACTTGCAAATGACACAAAATATGGTCACTTTTGTTGATGTAAAAGGGAGGGAGCATTTGCATCTTAAAATGTGGCTCATTTCATAGTATAGTGTAAAATCATCAGAGCTGATTGGAAGAATGTGCAGAAAGAGAAATTGGAGTTATCATGATACAGTTTATTAAAGATGTTAAAAATGAACATTTTAGTTTAGGAAAAAATGTGCTATGATCATGTTCATCAATTGTATTTCTCATTAACCTCTCAAATTCCTTTCCAGTTCCCAGCTTCTTCATGCCTTAGTAATGCCAGTTTGTGTTGATCTATGCCATTTATGAACAGTAATAATACTTGTAAGTTTTATCCCAGAATTACATTGCTAAAGACAATCTGCCTTAAATCTTTGTCTTCATGTGTATTTGAATAGTGTATATATATGTGTGTGTGTATATGAATGCATACATATATAAACATGTGTACATATCTATTGTGTATCAAAGATAATAAATCTGGGGGACTAGAAAAGTGGTAGCACCTTCAATAGAATTAAAGAGGATGGGTTGGAAGGAGACAATTAAATTATTTTATTCATCTTGACATTCAGATTCCTTAAGGACATTCAATTTTCTATGTTCAGAGGCTAATTGATAAAGTAAAAATGAAGCTCAGAAGAGAGACTAGAACTAGATACACATATCTGGATTCCATCTCTAGAGAGGTAACCATTAAATTCATGACATTTGATTAGGAAGTAGAACCAAACCTTAGAAATATTCATAGAAAGGGGGCATGATGTGGATGACATGTGAACAAAGGAAGCTGAAGAAAAGTTAGACAGGTAAGAGGAAATCAGAAGAGAGGAAGACAGATAAAGAAGGAAGAGACTATCCAATTAAATAGAGAAAGATTAGGGGTTAAAACACATATACATGACAGATTTTATCATTTAACATGGAGGAGTAAGTGAAAAGAAAGCATGTGCATTAACTATAGATAACTCTTGAAAAATTTAGTGAGAAGATTTTTTTTTAAAAATGATAGAAGCATTTAAAAGGTCTAGAGAAAGGTTTTGTTTTTTGTTTGTTTTGAGATAAAAGTGTACTTGGAAGTAATAGGAGAGATCAGGGGAATTTGGACTAAGTGAAAATGTGGAGAAATTTGTTCTAAATCAACATGACCAAGGCTGTATAATTAATTGCTTTCTGCCATACAGATGAATCTGGGAAAGACTAAAGGTTAGTTCACAGGGCACAAGCATCCTCAGCAATCTGTTTTTTCCTCTTAATTTATATATCTCTGTTTGCAATATTGAACATGTCATTGTTGTTCACTCTTCCTTTTGGAGGAAGACGCATAACACCATGAGGTGATTCTTGGTTTGTGTGTGAACTGAATTTAAGCAAGATAGAGTTACACAAAGTCCTCAGCCTCCTCTCTTCCAGAGTCACAGAAGCCCAAAGACAAGACAAAAGTTGAGAAGATGGGTGATGGCCCGTCATGTAGCAGATGACCTTGACATCTTTGATTTTTGATCAAGCTCTGAGCACTTCATGGAAACTGTTTCAACACTTGATATAGACATTGCTTTAATACAGAGAGAGGGGGGAGGGAGACAGAACAGAGACAGAGAGAGATAGACAGACAGACACACACACACAGAGAGAGAGAGAGAGAGAGAGAGAGAGAGAGAGAGAGAGAGAGAGAGAGAGAGAGAGAGAGAGAGAGAGAGAGAGAGAGAGAGAGGAGAAACCTACTTACTTTAAAGTTGCTTAAAGGCTTAATAGATTATATTTTACTGTATTCTCACCACATCCCTGGGATTGAAGTGTTATTATTTTGAGGTGAAGTGTTATTATTTTGAGGCAAACCAAGGTTAAGTGTCTTACCCAAATGGTATAAGACTGAAGTCAAATTTGAACTCAAGCTTCTTGATTTCGGATCCAACACTGTATCTGCTGCTACCACGCCATTTAAGTGCTAAAGAATCATAGGTTTTGAGTCACACTATAGACAGGGCATTCAGAAAAATCAGATCTACTTCAGCTTTGCCACATTTCAAGAATGACTTAAAGCAAATCATTTCCCTTCTATGACCTCATATTCTTCCTTTACAAAAATTGGGCATTGGAGTATAAGTCTCTTTTTAGCTTTCTAATTTTAATATTTATTCTCCACAAAATCTATATTTCTCTACTTGTACGATGAAGAAAAGAATAAGGCAATAGTATAATGTGAGAGAGAATGATAATGAAGCCTTATTTCTAGTTTCAGTTATATAATACTTTGGAGTCTATAGCCCATCCATATTTATCAATATTAATAATATAAGTAGTAGCAGCAATAGTAGTAAATAAATATATATTTCTCTCTCTCTCTTTACACACACACACACACACACACACTTTCTTTATGCACACAGATACACAAATTTCTTTAAGGTAGTGTCAAAAACCTAATATCCATTTTCTTATTTACTTATGACAGTTAACATCCATCAAGTAAAGTACTCAGAATATTATTATCATACTCATTTTATAGATCAGTCAATCAATAAACATTCACTAGGCAACTAGATGGCAAAATGGATAGAGCATGAGACCTGGAACCAGAAAGATTCTTATTCCTGTGTTCTAATCTGCCCTCAGATTGACCAGCTGCTTGTTCCTAGGCAAGTCACTTAATGCTGCTCCAGTTTCTTCTTCTATAAAATGAACTGGAGAAGAAAATGGCAAACCACTTGTATATCTTTTCCAAGAAAACCCCAAATGGTGTCACAAAGAGTCAGATATGATCAAACAACAACAACAAAACAGATACATATTTACATGTCATATGCCAGACAGTGTGCTAGGGCTTGGGGATACAAGGGAAGGTGAAAGGCAATCCCTACTCTATTTAAATTCCCATTTAATGAGGGAAACTCTAGTCAGGATAAATTGGAGATGATTCATAGAGGAAAGGCACTCACATTAAGGGAGGTTGGTAAAAAGTCTTTTGTAGAATAGATTTTCTTGGGATTTGTAGAAAGTCAAGAGATGAAGATGAAAGAGAGAATTCCATTTGTGGGAAGCAGTCAGGGAAAATGCTAGGAGTCATGAGGATATTTAATTTGAGCAAAAGCAAGGAGGCTGGTGTTACTAGATCACAAAATATATGATGGGGACTAAGTATAACAGAAGGAGGTGAGGGCAACTCAGTAGTTTCAGAGCTAGTCTAGAGAAGGGAGGTCTTGGGTTCAAATAGGGTTTCTTTCCTTGCTATGTGACCCTGAGCAAGTCTCTTACCCTCATTGTCTAGCTCTTACCACTCTTCTGCCTTGGAATCAATACATGATATTGATTCCAAGACACAAGGTAATATTTTTTTTATTTTTTATTTAAATTTTATTAAATTTATTAAATATTATTTAAAATGCAATACAGTATGAGAAAACTTATGGAAAGAAGGTAAATGATTTGCCTTCTATTTCATAGGATTCTGAATCTAGATTGTGACCTGGATGTATGTACCAGCTACCATGTTGGCTCTCAAACTTTCCCTCAACATTGCTCATCAGAATGCATTCATGCAGATGGGAGGCAGGATGACTGTGGAAAAGTTGATTTCCATTTCTTTATCTATAAAATGAGACGGTTATATTTGCTGTATTTGTTGATCTCTCAGAAATCTTTGTGGCTCTGAATCTCTGAAACTAAATTGCAGCTGGTTAATAAGTACTTCTTAAATGTACTAATGAATACTATGTATATGGTGCCCCAGAAATCTAAGAAACTAGTATAACCCAGTGGAATTGAGCATTGGCTAGGGGGGAAGAGGGAAGAGGGAGGGGAAGAACATGAATCATGTAACCATGGGAAAATATTCTTAATTAAATAAAAATTTTCAATTGGAAAAAAGGAATCTAAGAAACTCTAAATTTCAACATTGAATAAGGATTTTCAATTTCTCTTGACTTATCTTCCTGATGGAGGACTCAAGAGCACACTCTCCTTGATTTTAAGAGGAGTTGAGACAAGAGAAATATGAAAATGTGTTGTCACTAATAAAAAACTGATTCTCTAAGCAGATATTGACTGTCATTGACAGCCTCTGATAGGAGAGCCAATATCTGTAAGTCTAAAACTGCAGCCATGAAACATTAATATACATATCATGAGGCAATTGCCATTCAGAGAATATTTGTTGTTATTAAACTTTGGTCCATTTTCAATTAAGCATCTTATAATTGGGCACTAAAATTTTCAATGACAAGTTTTGTTTAGCCTCCTCTAACAATAATAGACCAATAAATGGGAAAATCATGGACCACTGGTAATACCTGCTGACTGACTTGGGCTGTCTTAAACTAATGAGAGTTATTTTAGAACCTGCCTGACAGCCTGCCAATTTCGAAATGTGCTCCATTGTGAGCATGCTGTTAAATGAGTGGAAGTTGGGTTCTGATTCACAACTAATCATGTCACCCTGCCAAAAGTCATCAGGGTGATGGTGACAACATTTCTTTAAGCAGAATCATTCCACATCCTCAGCAGCAGTCACAGAAGACTACAGCCCCCTTGCCTTTTGAAGACTAGATGGGAGAAACCTCCACTTAGCTTCATGAAAAATGTGGCCCCATCGAAACTACAATCTCAGCCTGAGAAATCCTGCCAATGCAGTGCCTCTACAAGAGGGTAAATATCAAGGCAAGATTCTTATTGTGCAATCTGGCAACAGGCAAAGCTCTCTGTTATGTCCCCAAAGCTAAATGTTTGCTTTCAATTATCTCCATCTCTCCATGAAGAAAACTTGTTGAAGTCGAATGAAATAAGAAATGTCTTGACATATTTGCTTGAAAAAACTAAGCCAATATTTGATGTTCCAAAGGTTTTGGCAAGCTAAAAATAAATTATCTGACTTTCTAACCATGAATAAAAACTGTAACTTTTACTAGTATGCTATATGTGGATTATTTGTAGTATTATTTTTAAAAAAATAAGGAATCATTCTCTTATTATGATAAAAACAGTTTGAGATTTGGGAAAGGTAACCTAGGAAACTAGCTTGTCCAACCCACTCATAAGGAAACTGAATCTCAGAGAGGTTAAATTATTTGACTGAAATTTCAAAAGTAAAAATGGAATTCAAACTCATTCTTCTGATGTAGAGCTAGGGCTCATTCTAATAGACCATAATGCCTCTCAATGGTCTAGTATTTATTATAATATATATTATAACATAATATAGCATAGCATAGCATAACATGACATGACATAATATAATGTAATATACTATACTATAATACGATATGATACAATATGATAAATATGATATATGATACAATACAATATAACATAATATGTATTTATTAAGTTCCTGGTATGTCTGATATGCTTTAAAAATTGCCAGTGTTACAAATTTTAAAAAATTTAAATATTTAAAACACTTAAAGAAAAAGGGCAACTCAGTGGATCAGTGAATAGAACACTGGGTCTGGAATCAGGAAGACCTGAATTCAAATGTGAACTGAAACACTTTCTAGTTGTGTGACCCTGGGCAAGTCATTTAATCTCTATTTGTCCTAATCCAGTAGAGAAGGACACATCAGACCACACTAGTATCTTTGCCAATAAAATCCTATGGAAAGCACTGGTATGTTGGGATTCACAATGCCACACTGAGTTTGACACAACTGGACAAGAGCATTTGTGATGTTTCCTAGACATCACTTGTGATACTTTTTATTTTTTAAATAAGAAGTTTCTTGTTCTCAAAGAGGACATTCTACTAAGAAATTTAACGTGAACCCAGAAAAAATAAACAGATTGCTAAGTGCATTATAAATATTATCTCATTTGATTTTCACAATAAGGCTGGAAGCTAGATGCTAGGTATGAGACTAGCCCCCATGTTTATAATTGGGTTACCCTCATATGCCCTAAAGAGGAAAATGAAAGAAAAAATATTCAAACCAAGAAATAAGTTTGACTAGTTTTATAATATTCAAACCAAAGAGACTATGGCAAGATTTGGAAAAACCAGGATAATTTTAACAATAAAAAAAATGAAACATAAATCTCAAAGAATAATTTTCATAAATCTTTATTTTGTTAGAAATTGATTTCTTGACTTCCGGTCAAGATGGTGGCTTAGAAGCAGCGAAAGTTCAAACCTCAGAAACCTTTCCTTACCGATTGCAAACTGAGTGCTCCTAGGACACCGAAACTCAAGCTGAACAACAGGACAGACCCAGGGAACCCTCCTCCTGGACCTGGATCAAAAGGTATGGCCACCCAAAAGCCAGAACCCTAGATCACTCGGATCTAAGGGGTAGGCAGAAGGAAGGTCCCAAGACCCATCCACCCCTACTCAGAGTGCTGAGCCCACAGCAGCAGCAGGAACCTCAGGGCTGCCAAAGGGCCTCAGGGCTGGATATTCTGAAGGACTCACCTTGAAAGCAACCTGTGCGAGTCTCCAGGGTGCCCAACACAGACGCAGGGAAACATAGAGAGAAGGGGGCAGGCTGTAGCCCCCTGGCTGGGTCCTTCCATCTGAGTCTCAAGGGAAGTTCCAGCTTTAGGGCACCAACTGAACCCAATTCCATTAGGAGCCCTCAGAGCTACTGAAAGGACAGAAACCTCAGGGCCGACAAAGGGGTTGCTCCAAAGAGCTTACCTTGAAAGCAACCTGAGCCAGTCTCCAGGCATTCAACACAGATTGTGGAGGAGGAGGATTTTTGGTTCGGGGATCATTTGGCCCACACCAGCTGAACTTAATCCCATCAGGAGCCCTTAGAACCCAGGGAGGCCAGGACCCCTCCCCACTTAAAGAGTAGGGTATTTGGAAAGAACAAAAACCTCAGGGCCAGCAAAGGGGTTGCTCCAAAAGGCATTCCTTGAAAGCAACCTGGGCCAGTCTCCGGGCATTCAACACAGATTGTGGAGGAGGAGGTTTTTTGCTTCAGGGCTCATTCGGCACAAACCAGCTGAACCTAATCCCATCAGGAGCCCTCAGAGCCCAGGGAGGCCACGAGCCCTCCCCCCTTAGAGAGCAGGGTCTTCTGAAAGAACAGAAACCTAGAGGAAGAGTCAAGATGGCAGCCTAGAAGGAGCATAGACCTGGCAGCCTGTCCAGAGCTTTGGAGATACTTCATATTTGCTCCAGCTGTCCAGGAAGTTTAAAACTCAGAGGAAACCCAGCCCAACCAAGCTAAACTTAATCCCATCAAAAGTCTCCAGAACCCAGGGAAGCCCAGCCTCCCCACCCATCCTCATTGACTGCTGGATTTTAAGCCAATCAAAAGCCTCCAGAGGACAGGGAAGCTCAAACCCCCAACAACCCTCCCCCAGAGATTACACCAAGAGATCCTTTGTTAAAGCTCCAAGAGGGGAGACCGATAGACGTCCCCAAAAAACAAAAAAAAATGAGAGGAACAAGAGTACAGACAAATACAGGGAGTAAAGAAGGGGTGAATTTGAGCAAACAACAGAAAAAGAAGAAAGAAACTACAATAGACAGCTACTATTCAGCAAATGGAACAGAGGGGGAGAGATCAACAAATGATAAACCAGAAATCCCAGTGAATTGGATACAGGCTGTGGAAGAACTCAAAACACAACTAAGAGAGGCTGAAGACAATTGGGAAAAGAACTTAAAAATTAAGATAAGTCATCTGGAAACAGAGGCACTTGAACTAAAACAAGAAAATAGTGTCTTGAAAGCCAAAATCAACCAGCTGGAAAATGAGGCAAAGGAGATGAAAGATGAGGCAAAGGAGATGAAAGACAAGGTAAAGAGGATGAAAGATGATCTTCAAAGAAAATCAGACCAGAAGAAAAAGGATGACCAAAAAGCCAGAGATGAAATCCAATCTCTAAGAACTAGAATAAAACAACTAGAATCAAGTGACCTCACAAGGCAGCAGGACACTATAAAGCAAAACAAAAAGAATGAAAAAATTGAGGAAAATGTGAAGCATCTCATTCACAAAACAGACGATTTAGAAAATCTTTCAAGAAGAGACAATTTAAGAATAATTGGACTACCAAAAGACCACTACAAAAGAAAAAGCCTAGACATAATACTATAGGAAATTATTCAGGAAAACTGTCTCGAGATCCTAGAACAGGGGGGGAAAGTGGAGATTGAAAGAATCCACAGATCACCCCCTGTATTTAATCCTCAAATGACAACACCAAAAAATGTTATAGCCAAATTCAAAAACAATCAGATGAAAGAAAAGATATTACAAGCTGCCAAGAAGAAGCCATTCAGATCCCATGGAAACATGGTGAGGTTAACACAGATTCTGGCTGCATCCGCATGGAATATGATATTGCGGAAAGTAAGGGAACTAGGTCTACAACCAAGAATAAAATACCCATCAAACCTGACTATATTTTTTACAGGGGAAAGTATGGTCATTCAACACAGCAGAAGAGTTCCAAGCATTCATAAATAAAAGACCAGATCTGAACAGAAAATTTGATGTCCAACCACAGAACTCAAGAGAATCATCAAAAGGTAATTTAAAAAGAGGGAAAAAACAAACAAAACAACAACAAAAAAATTTTAAGAGTCTCAATAAGTTAAAATGATATGTATCCCTATAAGAAAAGAGGTCATTGGTAACTCTTAAAAACTGTTGCTATCACCTGAGCAGCTAGAAGAATTACACTCAGAGGGAACAGTGACAAACTGTATAGGATGAAAGGACAAGACATAAATAGGCATATAGATATATGCATGCATAAATACATATACATGTGTATGTATGTATATATATACATGACTAGAGCTAAAAAAGAAAAGAGGTTATGACTAAAAGAAATGGGAAAAGAAACTAATGGGGTAAATTTATATGTCACAAAGAAGCTCATGGTGGGAGGGGGGGTGAACATCGATACACTGGAGATAGGAAATACTCAACTCTTATGTCCTTTGAAACTGACCCAAAGAGGGAAGAACAATCCAATCCATTGGGGAAGAGAATAGATTTGCGCCCAAAGGGGAGTAGAAGGGTAAAAAACGGACTGGTGGGGAAGGAAGCAGTACAAGGGAGGGAGAGGGTGGGGGGAAATTTTAAAAAGACTACAGGGGAAAATAAGGGAGGGAATACAAAGGGAGGGTGGTAGAAAGGGAAGTAAAATAATGGGGGAACTAGGGGGAATGGCTATAAACAAACATTGGTATAGAAGGAAATAGTGAAAGAAGAAAAGGCAGGACCAGGAGTAGAAATCAAAATGCTGGGAAATACACAGCTAGTGATCATAACTCTGAATGTGAATGGAATGAACTCACCCATAAAATGCAAGCAAATAGCAGAGTGGATTAGAATCCAAAACCCTACCATATGCTGTCTGCAAGAAACACACATGAGGAAGGTAGATACGCATAGGGTGAAAGTAAGAGGATGGAGCCAAACCTATTGGGCATCAAATGATAAAAAGAAGGCAGGAGTAGCAATCATGATATCGGACAAAGCCAAAGTAAAAAAAAATCTAGTTAAAAGAGATAGGGAAGGTAATTACATTCAGATAAAAGGCAGTATAGACAATGAGGAAATATCTGTACTCAATATGTATGCACCAAATGGCAGAGCATCCAGATTTTTAAAGGAGAAACTAGAGGAGCTCAAGGATGAAATAGATAGAAAAACTATACTAGTGGGAGATAGAAAAACTATACTAGTGGGAGATCTGAACCTTCCCCTATCCAAACTAGATAAATCAAATCAAAAAATAAATAAGAAAGAGGTGAGAGAAGCAAATGAAATCTTAGAAAAATTAGAGTAGGTAGACATATGGAGAAAAATAAATAGGGACAAAAAGGAATACACCTTCTTTTCAGCAGTACATGGTACATTCACAAAAATTGACTATGTACTGGGGCACAAAATCATTGCAAACAAGTGCAAAAGGGCAGAAGTAATAAATTCAACCTTCTCAGACCACAGTGCAATAAAAATAATAATTAGTAAGGGTACATGCATAGATAAATCAAAAATTAATTAGAAATTAAACAATATGATTCTCCAAAACCAGCTACTTAAAGAACAAATCATAGAAACAATTAATAACTTCATTGAAGAAAATTACAATGGTGAGACATCCTTTCAAAACCTATGGGATGCAGCCAAAGCAGTACTCAGGGGGAAATTTATATCCTTGGGTTCACACATAAACAAATTAAGAAGGGCAGAGGTCAATGAATTGGGCATGCAAATTAAAAAACTAGAAAGTGAACAAATTAAAATCCCTCAGATGAAGACTAAATTAGAGATCCTAAATTTCAAAGGAGAAATTAATAAAATTGAAAGTCAAAGAACTATTAATTTAATAAATAAGACTAGAAGCTGGTACTTCGAAAAAACAAATAAAATTGACAAAGTACTAGTCGGTCTAATTAAAAAAAAGGAACGAAAACAACCAAATTAACAGTATACAAGATGAAAAGGGAGACCTCACCTCTAATGAAGAGGAAATCAAGGCAATCATTAAAAACGATTACACCCAATTATATGGCAAAAATATGGCAATCTAAGTGATATGGATGAATACTTACAAAAATATAAATTCCCTAGACTAAAAGAAGAAGAAATAAATTACCTAAACAACCCCATATCAGGAAAAGAAATTGAACAACCTGTCAGGAACTTCCTAAGAAAAAATATCCAGGTCCAGATGGATTCAAAAATGAATTCTATCAAACATTCAAAGAACAGCTAACCCCAATACTATACAAACTATTTGACAGAATAAGCCAAGAAGAGGTTCTACCAAATTCTTTTTACGACACAAACATGGTACTGATCCCAAACCAGGAAGTTAAAAACAGAGAAAGAAAACTATAGGCCAATCTCCCTAATGAATATAGATGCAAAAATATTAAATAGGATACTAGCAAAAAGACTCCAGGAAGTCACCACAAGGGTTATCCACTACGATCAGGTAGGATTCATACCAGGAATGCAAGGATGGTTCAATATTAGGAAAACCATCCACATAATTGACCATATCAACAAGCAAACCAACAAAAATCACATGATTATCTCAATAGATGTAGAAAAAGCCTTTGACAAAAAACAACACCCATTCCTATTGAAAAATCTAGAAAGTATAAGAATAGAAGGCCCTTTCCTAAAAATAATAAACAGTATATATCTAAAACCATCAGCAAACATCATCTGCAATGGGGAAAAACTCAAAGCCTTCCCAATAAGATTAGGAGTCAAACAAGGATGCCCATTATCACCTTTGTTATTTAATATTGTACTAGAAACACTAGCAGTAGCAATTAGAGAAGAAAAATAAATTGAAGGTATTAAAATTAGCAATGAGGAGACCAAGCTGTCACTCTTTGCGGATGATATGATGGTTTACTTAAAGAATCCTAGGGAATCAACCAAAAAGTTAATCGAAATAATCAACAACTTTAGCAAAGTTGCAGGATACAAAATAAACCCACATAAGTCATCAGCATTTCTATATACCTCCAACCCAGTTCAGCAGCAAGAATTAGAAAGATAAATTCCATTTAAAGTCACTCGAGACAATATAAAATACTTGGGAATCTATCTGCCAAGACAAACACAGGAACTATATGAACACAACTACAAAACACTCTCCACACAATTAAAGCTAGATCTAAACAATTGGAAAAAACATTGATTGCTCATGGGTGGGATGAGCTAACATAATAAAAATGACCATCCTACCCAAACTTATATATCTATTTAGTGCCATACCCATTGAACTACCAAAAAAACTATTTTACTGAATTAGAGAAAACCATAACAAAGTTCATTTGGAAGAATAAAGGATCAAGGATATCTAGGGAAAAATGAAAAACAAAATACAAAGGAAGGTGGCCTTGCAGTCCCAGAACTCAAACTATATTACAAAGCAGCGGTCATCAAAACAATATGGTACTGGCTAAGAGACAGAAAGGAGGATCAGTGGAATAGACTTGGGGTAAATGACCTCAATAAGACAGTCTTTGACAAACCCAAAGACTACCAATCAACAGCAGATGCTTCTCTCAAGGACTACCCTCTCTTTCACACATGGGTCACAGACCTCCCACTCAATGTATGAAATGGGTGTTCATACCTCTTTGTGATTAGTTTACACCTTTTTGTAGTTAGTTCATACCTTTTTGTGGTTAAAATGGGTAGGTCTACTTTAAGTACTGTGTTTACACTTTGGGGATTAAAATCCAAAAATAGACAGGGGATTACAATTTAATCTTCACAATAAAGGAAGAGCTAAGTGCCTTCACTGTTACAATTAAGGGAGAGGTAAATCCAATCTTCATACCATCACTAATTTATAAAACAATTTGTTGAGCCATTTCACAATTAATGGATATCCCCTCAATCTCTTATATATTGCCTCCACAAAAAAAAAAAGAGCTGCTATATTTTTGTAGAAGAAGGTCCTTTTCAATTTTTTATTATATTTTTGGTATACATACAGAGTAGTTGTATTCTAGGATCTAAGGATATGTGCATAGTTCTGAATGGCCCTCTAGAATAATTGAATGAATTCACAACTCCATCAAGAATGACTTAATGTCCCAATTTGGCCACATCTCCTCCAATGTTTATTACTTTCCTTTACTATCATATTGGCCAATCTGATAAGTGTGAAGTGGTACTATAGAGTTGCTCTAATTCATATTTCTCTAATCAAGAGGGATTTGGAACATTTTATTGATTATTGATAGCTTTGATTTATTCATATGAAAATTAATTATTCATGTCTTTTGAACATTTGTCAATTGGGAAATTACTTGTACTCTTACAGATTTGACTAAGTTCCCTATACTCATATATATATATATATATATACATATATATATATATATTTGAGAAATTTGTTATAATTTTTCCCAGTGTGTTACTTCAGTTCTAATCATGTATAAATTGGTTTTGTTTGTACAAAAGCTTTTTAATTTAATGAAATAAAATTACTCATTTTACATCTTATAATGCTACGTTATGTTGGGTCATAAATTTTTCCTTTCTTCATAGATCTGTCAGGTAAACTAGTCTATCATTCCTCTAATTTAGTTATGATATCAATCTTTACATCTAAATCATATACCAATTTTGACCTTATTTTACAATAGAATATGAAATATTGGTCTATACCTAGTTTCTGCCAAAGTGTTTTCCAGTTTTTCCAAACAGTTTTTTTTAAACAGTGAGTTTTTATCCCCAAAACTGGGGTCTTTGGATTTTTCAAGCACTAAGTTACTAAGATCATTTACCCTGGTATATTGTGTATCTAATCTATTCCTCTGATCCACCATTCTATTTCCTAGCCAATACCACACAGTCTTGATTATTATCACTTTATAGTACATTTTGAGATCTGATGCTCATAGGTCATCTTCACTCATATTTTTATTTTCATTAATTCTTTTGATATTTTTGTTCTTCCAAATGACTTTTGTTATAATTTATCTAGTTATATAAAATAATTACTTGGTAGTTGAAATGGTATGTCACTTAATAAGTAAGTTAATTAAGATGGAATTGTCATTTTTATTATATTACCTTGGCCTACCCATGGACAATTAATGTTTTTCCAATTGTTTGGATCTGATTATATTGGTGTGAAAATATTTCATAATTGCATTCATATAATTCCTATATTTATGATGGCATATAGATACTCGAGTATTTTATGTTGTGCAAGGTTACTTTAAAATGAATTTCTTTTTCCATCTCTTGCTGTTGGACTTGGTTTATAATATACAGAATTTCTGGTGATTTATGTGGGTTTATTTTGTATCCAGCTACTTTGGTGAGTTATTAATTATTTAAACTAGTTTTAGTTAATTCTCTAGTATTCTCTAATAACATCATCATATCATATGCAAAGAATGATAGTTTAGTTTCCTTATGGCCTACCTTAATTGATTTATATTTCTTCTCTTATTGCTAAAACTAACAATCCTAGTGCAATATTAAATAGTAGTGGTTATAAGTGGCATCCTTGATTCACCCTTTATCATATTGGGAAGGCCTCTAATATTCCCATTGCAGATGATACTTGCTATCGGGATTAGGTAGATACTACTTATCATTTTAATGAATGGCCCATTTATTCCTGTGGTTTTTAATATTTTTAATAGAAATGGGTGTTGCATTTTGTCAAGAGCTTTTTCATCATCTAATGAGATAGTCATGTGATTTCTGTTAGTTTTGTTATTGACATGGTCAATTATGCTGAATGTTTTCCTAATATTAAACCAACCCTGCATTCCTGATATAAATCC
The DNA here is from genome assembly GCF_027887165.1 of Monodelphis domestica. NCBI lineage: Eukaryota > Metazoa > Chordata > Mammalia > Didelphimorphia > Didelphidae > Monodelphis > Monodelphis domestica. The sequence goes on from NC_077232.1 coordinate 37,659,353, forward strand.
CACCTAGTCATAGTGAATGATCTTTGTGATAAATAACTGTTGGCTCCTAGTTAGCATTTCATTCACCATTTTTCGTTTCTATATTCATTAATGAAATTGATCTGTTGTTTTCTTTCTGTTTTTGCTCTGACTGGCTTAGGTAGCACTACTGTATTTGTGTCATAAATAAAATTGTCATTGTCATTGTCATTCTCCTTAATGAAATTATTGTTTCTACAATATATAATTTGGCACAGTCCTTTTTTAGAACTAGATAATGTAGTTTTCAATTTACCTTACTTACATTTCCAAGGATCCTTATGGATTATAATTTTTTTTGGTTGTAAAGTATTTATGCCCTAATACATGATCAATTTTTGTTACATGCCATGTACCAGAGAAGAGTAGGTATATTCCTTCATATTACCATTCAGTTTCTTTTCATCTCCATTCAATTTTCTCCAGAGATTTACTAGTTCTAACTTTTCTAAATTCCATTCACTTAGGGGAAGTTGAAACCCCCCACTTGTAGAGTTTTACTTTTAATTTCCTCCTAAAGCTAATTTAATTTCTCCCTTAAAACCTGGAGGCTATACCATTTGGTGAATATATGTTTAGTATTGTAATTATTTCATTGTCAATATTTTACCAAGATGTACTTTCTTTCCTTATCTATTTTAATTATATTTATTTTTCCTTTAGCTTTATCTGAGATCATAATTGCTACTCCTGTTTTTTTTTTAATTTCAAGTGCTGCATAATAAATTCTGTTACAGCCCCTTACCTTTACTCTCTGTGTATCTCCCTGCCTCAAATGTGTTCCTTGTAAACGTCATATCAAAGAATTCTGGTCATTAATCTACTCTATCCAATTCATTTTTATGAGTGGGTTCATCCCAATCACATTCAGAGCTATTATTACTAATTGTGTATTCAAATCCATTGTATTTTCCCTTTTCCACCCTGCTCTTTCTCCTTTCCCACACTCTCTTCTCATGGTTTGCTTTTAATCACAATTTCCTACTTCCCCTTACCTGATGTCCTTTACTGTAGATGGAGAAGGAAAATAAAAGAGTGGCTACCAAAAAGAGACTGACCAAATTATAAACTAAATTGAAATTTTCAATATTTTATTTAATACCTTGCCTCTTTGTGTTTTTTCTTTACAGAAATGAACACTAGACTTAGAAAAAAAGACGCTTGGATTCAAAGGCTGCACTTTATCATTTAACTAGTTATATGGCCAAAGAATGAATATTTCAAGCTTCAGTTCTCTGATATGTAGTGTTAGGATATCAATTCTTACGTAAATTACTTCACAGTGTTATTAGGAGAACACTTTCAATACCAATGAGAGTAATTATTGTTTGCATGTGGTTTTATTTAATTGATTATTATTTCTTTAAAATTTCTCTATCAACATAGTTTCATATCAACATATGGACTTAAGCCTTTGTTTTGTATTAACAATTTTATATAGTTTAAAGTATATTATATTGGATTATAAAAAAGAATTTGAAATCTCAGTTAAAATATGCAATTTAAAAATCAATTATCTATTTCTTAAATATTGATTGGCCTTGCCTTTTCTCTTTTGAGAGAGCTTTGTTTCTTGGAACTTTAATGTGGAAAAAATTTGTCCTTAGAAAAACTCAATATGGATCTTGAAATAGGGGATATTAATTAGGTAATACTGTAGGTAAAACTGTTTTTAAAACAAATTAAAAAAACATAATCTTTCATTAAGACTCACTGAATTCTTATTTTAACAAAGAAGTCAAGATATATTTCTATGAACTTTTTAAATAAAATACTTTAATGAACTAAAAAAACCTTAAATTTCTTTCTTACATTAAGATTATTTATTTTTTGTGTTCTCCAAGTCATGAAAAAGCATTTGTTAAGCAGAAGCTATATTCCTGGCACTGTGCTAAAAACTGTGGATAACAAAAGAAGTAAGTTCTTTACCCTCAAAGTATTTATAATCTGGGTTATTATTTTTTTCATTTATATTACCACCAAAAACACATCTTGGAATGTACTAATCTTGTCCTCCCAACCACCTTACAATTACAATAAGTATAGGTAAGTTTGTTGCATCAAAGATAAATACTTTTCTGAAAGCAAATTTTAATTATCTGATGACATGAAAATAGTTTTATCAGGGAAGAAACAGGATGGAATTCCAATTTTTCAGTAATCTACACTTTTTTTCCTGTAAATGAAGGTAAATTATAATATTATATAAGAGGTTTAAAAATTATAAGCAGTATGTTTAGCCAGTACTGAATCCAGCTAGTTATACAATTTATTCCATACTTCTCCATATTTTGCATACTAATAGAAAGGTTTTGTATCATTCTAGGTAAGGAGTTAACCAGCAATTATTAAGTACTTGCTGGGTTCCATATATGCTCACTCCTTCCAGTTGTTAACTCTCTCTTAACCAGAGTCTGACCTGTTCTTATTCATACCACCTTGAATCCTTTTCTAGATGTTAACTAGCCATCCCTTTAATAATATGGGCTATTATTTCCCTGGGAATTGAAAACAAGATCACTGAGGAAGCTAGATGTCCTCCTAGCAAGATAACTTGATTTAGAGTCATGAGGACCTGAGTTCAAGCCTAGCCCCAGACATTTACTAGCTGTTTGACACTGGATGAGTCACCTGAAGCTGTCCACCTCTAGGCCATCATCTACAAATGGGGATTATAATTGCATCAACTCACAAGGTTGTTTTGATAATAAAATGGGGTAACATTTTAAAGTATCTTATGAATCTCAAAACATGTTATAAATGCTACTTATTATCATTATTATATTTATATAATTTTAATTGTATTATTAGTAACAGCAGAAGCAGCATTAGCCAAAGGTGGTCATTTTTCTCTTCCATTTTTTAACATTTCCCCTTTTTCAGACCTGAAGTGCCTTGTCTCTTCTCAATGATCTTTGGTATATCACTGAAAATTGTTCAATAATCATAGGTATATGTTCTTCTTCAAAACTGTATGAGTACCAGTCCATAGTTGTTGCTCATTTTTTTTCAATTATATCTGACTCTCCATGTTCTAATTTGGGATTTTTTTGGCAAAAATACTGTGTGGCTTGCCATTTCCCTCTCTAGCTCATTTTGTAGATGAGGAGATTGAGGGAAATAGGGTTAAATGTATTGCCCAGTGTCACACAACTAGTAAGTATCTGAGCCCAAATTTTAACCCAGAAAGATGAGTCTTTTTGACTCCAGGTGTGGTACTCAATTCTCTATACCATCTGGCTGCCCAAATCTATACTACAGCAAGATTTACTACTAGAGATATGGACAGTAAGCAAAGATATTTTTAAAACAACTCAACTTTCAAATATTTTCTACTAAAGTATAGAAAGATTCATATTTACATCAATGCAGGTAATTTGGGAAAAACTCACAGGGTCTTCAAATCTAGATGGGGAATAAACTATTCCAAACTCTTCATTTTACTGTTGAGGAGACTTGAGTCTCAGTTGTGAAATGATTTTATGAAGATCACATACTTAAAAGTAGTTAAACTAGAATTTGAAAGCATATTCTATCACTTCAAATTCAGACTGAACAAGTTAACCACCTCAGGAAATCATGAGATATTGTAGTTTGTGTCTTTCATTTTGTTTGTTGTTTTTCTTAAAACATTCAGAATTGTTTCAATATTATTAAAAAAAATAGAAGACAAAAGTTAAATATGGCAGGAATCAGCATTATGGAATCTAGGGACATGGATTCTAGTCCTGCTGCCTTAATTAAAAATCCCTACCTCCTCTTTCTGAAATTTAGTTTCCTTATTTGTCAAATGTGGGGGTGAGGTATTTCTAAGGTCCTTTCAAGCACTAAAATTGTAGCTCGGATTTATTGAAAAAAATATGTCATTTTCTCGAAAATCTGGGAGGTTTGGGGCAGAGGCAGGTAAACGGAAGAAGCAATTACTTTTATTCTTATTGTTGTTTTTATTGTTTGTTTTCCAAAATTTCAATGAATGATAAAACAAGATTAGACTCGATGATCCTATTTGCTTCTCAAAATCATTGATTTTATGATTTATGAATAAAATCAGTGTATCAAACTTGAGTTTTTTTTCCTTTTGGAAATGGAATCCTAAACAACAGAAATTCTTTTAAGGTTAAATAACACTGTCTTGAGTCTAACTGATCACTACAAGGAGAGACATTCTTCAGATTTCTTTATTAATATCAAAGTGACTTAGCAGTAATTGGTTAAATAAGCCTTCCTAGCATTTCTTTGGAAATGCTCTAAGACACTGCACATAAGGATTTACCCTGATGATTTTAGAAGGATTGCTACATTTAGGAGCTCAAGGTTTATCCTGTTTGAGTCAAGAGAAATCCCAACACCTTTTGCAATAGATACACACAATAATACTTTTCAGTGATATGCAGTTAAAATGAGTTCATGGTACAGAATGAGAACAAGCATCAACACAGGGAGCCAAAAGTCGAATACATGAGCCCATGCCTGGAGATATCACCATGGAGACAAGAAAAGCCTAAGTTAGTGAAACTCATGAAAGGGAAAAGGTATGATCAGAAAGAGAGCCACAGATAAATTAAAATCAAATCCTTTTGGCAGTAGCAGAAGCAATATTTATAATCTCCTTTAGATTCATGCCTTTATTTTAAATTTCATCTCCTGATGGACCTCAACTCAGTAAATGTCTCTGGCCTACAGGACCAGACATTCCAACTTCACTTCACTACTTCATCATAACAGAAGTTATTTCAAGGTACATTAGGCTTCCCCAGCTGGGATAAACAGAGCTGTAATATGATGTTTGTTCCTTTAAAAAAATTATAAAAGAATGGAGCTTTCAGTAACCAGTGAGCTGAGACTGCTGTGTCTTGAAATCTCTAGTCACTCTCAGAGATATTAACTAGACCCCATTGTGTTCTGTGCCTTAAAAGGATGGTGGGGTAAGCAAATATTTCTTGTGGCTTTAAGAGATAAATATGGCTTCAAAAACAATATTGGGAAGAATGAACAATCATAACCCCAAGAGAAAAGGACAGAGGCATGTTTTGGTTGGTCGGCTTTACTTACTTTTTACTTGTTTCAGGCATAGTCTATTGAGATGCTGGAGGAATAAAAAAGGCATTTCTTACTGTTGTGAAAAAGATATTTAGAGGAAGTAAAGAGGCATATTACAGAAGAGACCTGGGTCATTTTGGATTTTGCTTGCAACTGACCATTAGGCAAAATGACAATAACTCAAAATAAAGAAAATGTAAGGAACATAAAGTAGGAGAGAAGGCTAAGATCATGTATTTAGAGATAGAAGGGACCTTGGAAATTATCTATTCCATCTCTCACAATTTATAGGTGACAATTAGAGACACAGAGAACAAGTCAATGCTTAGGCATGGCAAATAATCAATAAAGGAAGTGCTTGAGTTTGAAGCATGCACCATACTCTATCTCTAATTATGTAAGCATGTCAGACTTTCAGGATCAACAGAAGGTCTAGTACTCTGTGTGAAAAAACCAAGAGTGCAGATTTATAGAGAAAACAATGCTTTAATTCCAGCAAGTCCAAAGACTTCTATTTCTATGACATATTATCTCTTTGCCATGACAAATATGTCTATTTTCTTTAAACAGCATTGTAGAGAGAGGTCATTGAATGATATCATAGATTAACAATAACAAAAATTAGAAAACTGTAGAGAGTTTTTTCTTCCATATCCACTTTTATTGTCAGAATTAAGCTGATTTTAGGAAAAAAATATGTCATTCATACTTGAGTCCCTTTTAAAACCATTTTCTCAGTAGAATTATGAAATGTCATATCTTAAAAGAATTTAGAGACCCTCATCAAACCTATTCATAATTTGTTTGAAAACTGGAAATGAGAAAATGTGTAAATGATGTATTATTACAGTTTTACTCAAATGGTGGTTCTGTCTCCATAGATTTTCAAAGAAAAGTATAGCCAGGATTCTGTAATATAGCATTTCCATTGAATCCCAAGTAGGCTCAGAGAACTATAATAATAAATGCTATGAATGATTAAAATATAAATAGTTATGTAGTTCTTGACCTTAGCAAGTTTACTAAGAATCCAAGTTACCTCAGAATATCAATGTACATCATGAAAATGATTATCCTAAATTTTAAAAAGGGGGGGATGACAAATTGGATCTTATAGGCAAATAGGTCAAACACACAGAAAGGAGCTGTTTGCCAATATAACAATGTACTTTTACAGCTGTAGTTCTATATCCATCCATCCATCCATCCATCTATCCATCCATTCATCCATCCATCTATCCATGCATCTATCTATCTATCTATCTATCTATCTATCTATCTATCTATCTGTCTGTCTGTATGCATGTCTGTCTGTCTGTTTTTACATTTGTCCATCCATCCATCTATGTATCTATCTATCCACCCATCCATCTACTTATGTATCTACCTACCTATCAATCAACTACCTGTCTTCATATCTATCACCTTCTATCTCTCTGTTTCTCTCTGTCTATGCCTATATCTATTTTGTTATCAAATTATTTTTAGTCATGTCCCACCCTTTGTGATCTCATTCCAGTTTTTCTTGGCAAAAATACTGAAATGATTTGCCATTCTCTTCTTCCATTCATTATACAGGATTAAGTGACTTGCCAAGCATCATATAGCTTGTAAATATCTGAGGATGGATATGAACAGAAGTCTTCTCTCCTGACCCAGTCCTCTACCTATTGTGTGCCTGACTGCTCATATATCTATATCTATCTTCATATATCTATATATCTATATACATATATATATATATAGCATCCTTTTCCCCCTTATCTATTTCCATCTTCATCTCTATATCTGCCTCTACCTCTAAGTCTACATTTATAAGCATATCTATTGCATCAAAATCTACCTATATCCATAGATATGAATATAAATAACAATTACTCCCTTAATCATCATGGCTTGAAAGCCATATATGTTAAATTTTACACACATTCCCAAAGCTTCCTTCTATCATTCCTGGTATTTAGGCGTGTCATGACTCTGCTGTTGAATAAGACACCCACTGATGATGCTAATTCAGTTTTAAGTAAACCCAGGACCCCAGTTCCTTTTAAACACTTAATAATCAGGATAGCTTTTACAAAGGAATATTTATTTCAAAATGATAGCAAGAATAAAAATAAAAACACTCCCTTCAACACCTGGGGACATAACCTCTCCCTAAGGAACAACCTTATACAATGAGGAGGGGTAGGGAATTTGGTTTATAGTTTAGTTCACTTACTACAGAACATAGTCTCACCAAGCACCAAGACCAAAACCTCACTTGAACTCAGCTCAAGTCCTGGGTACATTGACTTCTTAGATTTTCCCTCCTGGGATAGATGGAAAAGTTGTCTGTCTAGAACTCTAGGCACAAATTCTACTTTCAAGGTTACTATGGCTCTAGTCCAGTGGAGATTCTTCCATCTGCCCCTAGAATAAATGATGATGAGAAATGATGAGAATAAATCCAACCAACTAAACAAAACAAAATAGATATCTTTTCCCAAAGCAGGATGTCTCCATATTAGGTTATCTGGGCATATGAAGGAAAGCTCCCATTATACACACTTAGATGAAGAAGGAATCACTATCTACAACCCTGCCAAGGAGATAGAGATCTAAAGATCTGTCCTGCTGATAGGCTCTCCAGAAGCCTTAGGAATGGTTATCTAAACTTCTAGTATACCATGAAGCTCCCTGGGTCTTGGCAACCACAATTTCATGAACATATGAGATTTGTGGGACATTCTATCAACTCTATACATAACCTTTTTTCATTAATCTTTTAGCATCTTCAATTAGAGTGTAAGCTACTTGAGGGTTGAAATTTTGTAACTCTCTTATTTGTATCTATACCACTTAGGGAAAGCTTCAGTACATTTTAAACATTTAAGAAATATTCATTCATTAATTATAAAAGTGTTACATTCTACTAATACAGCATAACATAATATATCCTTGAGGATAGAGAGTATTGTTTTTTATATATCCAACACTCATAGAAGACCCTTTTATATAGTAGATTGTTTATATTTATTAGTTTAAATGAATTTAATTACATTTATTATATTTACATGTTGTAAACATCTTTTCCTCAAAATGAAATGATAAATTCCTAAAGACATGAATTTTCTTTGTATGTGCATATGTGTAACACTTATTATATCAGATACTTCAAAATATCTTAATATTTTAGTGATCTGTTATATTCCTCATAAGATATTACTACCCACTAAATGTAGATAAAAAACTATGATACAATATAGAAAAACTGTGAAACTTGTTTTAGTCAAAACCAAAAAAAATCACAACCAAATCATATACTAACCAATTTGATACTAAACTCTACCAAATAAAGCTAATCTCATTTACATGTGTCTCAAAGTATTTTGCTGGGACCAAACTAAAAAATTCCTATATTTGCCAGAGTGTATATAGTTTTGTATGTATGTATATATGCATAGTTACATGTATAGATGTACATACACATACATATGTATATATATATATATATATATATATATATATATATATATATATATATTCACACACAGACATATGTATTTCACCAAAATAATCATTGAGAATTGTGAACTTTATACTTTGGCAAAATAGTAAAACTCATTGGAAGTCTTTAATATAGGAATCATTTTATGTCTTGAAAAAAAATATATAAATGAAAGAACAAAGATGTCTCTTTAAAAGCACCTACAATAAGCCAAACATTGTTGTAGGTATAAAGATAGAAAGACCTAAAATAGGTGAGTGAGGTGAATAAAAGAGTTTGTAGATATGTTGTTTCACTGTTTTCATTATTACTCAAAGGAACTCACTCTGCAGGCCTATGTAGGCCTGAGAGTCACCTTTTAGGCCAAAGCACTATCTGACTCTTTTTTAAAAAACACTAACAAAGACATTCGGGTAAACATGGCAGCAGTCTAGACACAGGACTCTTCCTCTCCTCATCACCTATTGATACAGATTACTTTAAAAAGCATCTCCCCCCAAAAAACCCCTGAAATTCATATGAAGAAGGGAATCTAAAGTAGGGCATACATCATTGAAGGTACATGGGATTTAGGCATTTCCACACCATAAGGGGGTGAAAAAGCTTCCACCAAAATGCAAACTGATCCACCCTCCCACTCCCCACCAATGTAGCCAGAGTCAGAGCCAGCATGTGCTAGAATCAAAGAGTGAACAAGGGGCACTTATGGAGTGAGTGAGGGGCACCTCTGGGTCCTTGGCAGCTGACTCTGACCACCAAGGACCTACCCCTGAGAGCAGCTAGACCTGAGGTCCCTGCAGGTTGAGGAGCCCAGACAATGGGCACCAGCAAGTAGAGAGCACAGAGAGGGGTAGAAAATAGTGGAAGCAGCAGAGACTCGAGAGCTGGCCTCAGCCAAAATCCTTGCTCCTTAGCTCCATAAACAGAAAGCCTGCCCTTCTCACTCAGATTTCTAATTAGAAAGGGAAGGAAAAAAAAACAGTAATGGTAAACAGTGCCCAGGAACAACAACTTTCCAACACCAAGAAAAACAAGAAGGGGCAGACCCTGGAAAATTTTTAAGGAGGAAAAGCCCAGACTTCAGAGGAAATAGAAGAGGGAATACAAATAAATGCACCAAAACCATCCCCCCAAAATGGAAATTATAAGCACGTTCTTGAAGAATTTAAATTGGAGCTTATCAAAAAGATGGAAGCCTTCTGGCAAGAAAAATGGGAAATAGATCAATTAGAAAGCAACAGTTTAAAGGGAAAGAACTCCCAATTAGAGAAACAGCTGGAAGTCACAAAAATCAGGATAGAACAAACCAAAAAGGAAAACCAGTCCTTAAAGACCAGAATTAGGCAACTGGAAGCCAATGATCTTACAAAACAGCAAGAATTAATAAAGCAGTCAAAAGACTAACAAAATGGAAGAAAAACATAAAATATCTCACTGAAAAGATGATGGATCAGGAAAACAGAGCACAAAGATACCATTTGAGAATCATTGGTCTACCTGAAAACCCAGAAATGAACAGAAATCTTGACATCATACTACAAGAAATTATCCAAGAAAACTGCCCTGATATTCTTGAACAAGGGGACAAAATAGACATTGAAAGACTTCACAGAACACCCTCTATACTAAATCCTCAAAAGACAACTAGCAGGAATGTAATTGTCAAATTGAAGAGCTTCCAAGCTAAGAAGAAAATGTTACAAGAAGCCAAAAAGAGAGAATTCAGATATCCAGGAGCACCAATCAGGATCACACAAGATCTGGCAGCTTCCACACTAAAGGATCTCAAAGTCTAGAAGATGATATTCAGGAAGGCAAGAGAATTGGGTCTTCAACCAAGAATCACCTATCCATCAAAACTGACTATATACTTCCAGGGGAAAGTATGGGCATTCAACAAAATAGAAGATTTCCAAGTTTTTGTAAAGAAAAGACCAGAGCTAATTGGAAAGTTTGATATCCAAAGCCAAAGATTAAGAGAAACATGAAAAGGTAAATAAGAAAGAGAGAGAAAAGGGGAAAATATTTTTTTTTATTTAAACTCTATTCTTTAAGGGCTATAATTAGATCAAATTATATATATTAATATATTGGGGAAATGTTATTTGTAACTCTCAAAAATTATATTCAGTATCATAGTAATTAGAAAAATCATTCACAGGAAGACTTTGGGGCACTAAGGGCTATAAGATGATATGCAAAAAAGAAGAAGGGAGGGAGGAATTGAAGATGGCACCAAGAGATACTTGAAGAAATAAAATAAATAGGATAATCTTTATCACACAAAGATACACATGGGAAGGGGAGGGGAAGAATACTCTTATAAGAATGTGAGGAAGAGCATTCTTATTGGTATTACTGAAACTTTACTCTCAGTGAAATCAATTCTGAGAGGGAAGAGCATCTAGGTCCATTGGGGTCTTGAATTCTATCTTATCCTAAAGCAAAAGTGAGAAGGGAAAACTAAGGGGTGGGGCAGAGAGTACAAAAAATGAGGGAAAGACAAGAGGGGGGAATTAAACAGACCCCAAAAAAACAAGAAGGGAAAAATAAGGAGGGGCCATAAATGGAAGCATGTCAAGTGAGGGGGTTAGGGGAACTGATTAAAAGCAAACCACTGGTTTAAAAGGATATAGCAAAAGAAGAAAGGACAGAACTAGGAGAGGATATCAAAATTCTGGGGAATATACAAGTGGCAATCATAACTTTGAACTTGAATGGGATGAACTCACCCATAAAACAAAAACAAATAAGAGAGTATATTAGAGTCCAAAATCCTACCGTATGTTGTCTATAAGAAACACACCTGAGGTAGATACTCACAAGGTTAAAATTAAAGGTTGGTGCAAAACCTATTGGGCCTCACTGATAGAAAGAAGGCAGGAGTTGCAATCATGATATCTGACATAGCCAAAAAAAATAGATCTGATTAAAAGGGATAGGGAATGTAAATACATCCAGATAAAAGGGAGTATAGACAATGACAAAATATCAGTAATAAACATATATGCACCAAATGGTATAGCATCCAAATTTCTAAAGGCGAACCTAGTTGAATTGAAGGAGGAAATAGATAGTAAAACTATACTAGTTGGAGACCTTAACCTACAGCTATCAAATTTAGATGATTCAAATAAAAAAAACAAATAAGAAAGAGGTAAAAGAGGTGAATGAAATCTTAGAAAAATTAGAGTTAATAGATATATGGAGAAAAATAAATAGGGACAAAAATGAATACATATTCTTTTCAGCAGCATATAGTACATTCACAAAGATTGACCATGTACTAGGTTTTTGGAACATGGCAAACAAATGCAGAAAAGCCGAAATAATAAATGCAACCTTTACAGATGATAATGCAATAAAAATAATGATCAGTAAGGGTACATGGAGAGCCAAATCAAAAATTAGTTGGAAATTAAATAATATGATTCTCCAAAGTTGGCTAGTTAGAGAACAAATCATAGAAACAATTAATAATTTCATTGAAGAAAATGACGATGAGATATCCTTTCAAAATCTATGGGACGCATCCAAAGCAGTACACAGGGGAAAATTTATATCCTTGTGTGCATATATTAACAAATTTGGGAGGGCAGAATTCACAGACTTGGACATGCAAATCAAAAAACTTGAAAGCAAACAAATTTAAAATCCCCAGAAGAAATCTAAATTAGAGATCTTAATTAAGGGAGAAATTAATAAAATTGAAAGTGAAAGATCTATTTAACTAATCAATAAGACTAGAAGCTGGCATTTTGTAAAAACAAACAAAATAGACAAAGTACTGGTCAATCTAATAAAAAAGGAAAGAAGAAAACCAAATTAACAGTATCATAGATGAAAAGGGAGGCCTCACCTCCAATGAAGAGGAAATTAAGGCAATCATTAAAAACTATTTTGGCCAATTATATGTCAATAAATAGGCCAATCTAGGTGATTTGGATGAATGTTTACAAAAACATAAATTGCCTAGATTAACAGAAGAAGAAATACAATTCTTAAACAATCCCATATCAGAAAAAAGAAATTGAACAATCCATCAAAGAACTGCCTAGAAAAATTCCTCAGGGCCTGATGGATTCACAAGTGAATTCTACAAACATTCAAAGAAAAGTTAATCTCAATACAATATGAACCATTTGACATAATAAGCAAAGGAGTTATACCTAATCCCTTTTATGACACAAATATGGTACTGATTCCAACACCAGGCAGATCAAAATCAGAGAAAGAACACTATCGACTAATCTCCTTAATGAACATAGATGCAAAAAATATTAAATAAGATACTAGCAAAAAGGCTCCAGCAAATCATCACGAGAGTTTTTCACTATGATCAGATGGGATTTATACCAGGAATAAGGATGGTTAAATATTAGGAAAATCAACCATATAATTGACCATATCAACAAGCAAATGAATAAAAATCACATATTTCCCCAAAAGACACAGAAAAAGCATTTGACAAAATACAACATTCATTCCTATTGAAAACACTAGAAAATATAGGAACAGAAGGGTCTTTCCTATATAATAAACAGGATTTATGTAAAATTATCACTCAACATCATCTGCATTGGGGATAATCTAGTAGCCTTCCCAATAACATCAGGAGTGAAACAATGATGCCCATTATCACCTTCTTTATTTAATATTGTACTAGAAATACTAGCAGTAGCAATTAGAGAAGAAAAAGAAATTGAAGGTATTAAAATTGCCAATGAAGAGACCAAGCTATCACTCTTTGCAGATGATATGATGGTCTACTTAAAGAAACCTTGAGAATCAACTAAAAAGCTAGTGGAAATAATCAACAACTTTAGCAAAGTTGTAGGATATAAAATAAACCCACATAAGTCATCAGTATTTCTATATATATTTCCAACACATCTCAGAAGCAAAAATTAGAAAGATAAATCCAATTTAAAATCTCCCTAGAAAACATAAAATACTTGGGAATCTATCTGCTGAGACAAACACAGGAATTGTATGAACACAACTACAAAACACTTTCCACACAATTAAAACTAGATCTAAACAACTGGAAAAACATTAACTGCTCATGGGTATGATGAGCCAACACAGTAAAAATGACCATCCTACCCAAACTTATTTACTTATTTAGTGCCATACCCATCGAACCACCGAAAAACTTTTTTACTGAATTAGAAAAAAAAAAACATTACAAAGTTCATTTGGAAGAACAAAAGATCAAGGATATCCAGGGAAATCAAGAAAAAAATGCAAAGGAAGGTGGCTTTGCAGTACCAGATCTCAAACTATACTATAAAGCAGCAATCATCAAAACAGTCTGGTACTGGCTAAGAGACAGAAAGGAGGATCAGTGGAATAGAATTGGGGTAAGTGACCTCAGCAAAATAGTCTATGCCAAGCCCAAAGATCCAGCATTTGATAAAATCTGCTGGGAAAATTGGAAGACAGAGTGGAAGAGATTAGGTTTGTATCAACACCTCACACCATACACTAGAATAGACTCAGAATGGGTGAAAGACTTGAACATAAAGAAGGAAACTATAAGTAAATTATGTGAACACAGAAAAGTATACATATCTGACCTTTGGGAAAGATTTTAAAACAAAGCAAGACTTAGAAAAAGTCACAAAATGCAAAATAAATAATTTTGATTACATCAGATTAAAAAGTTTTTGTACAAACAAAACCAATGTAACCAAAATTAGAAGGGAAGTAACAAAGTGGGAAACAATCTTCATAACAAAAACCTCTGACAAAGGTCTAATTACTCAAATTTACAAAGTGCTAAATCAATTGTACAAAAAATCAAGCCATTCTCCAATTGATAAATGGGCAAGGGATATGAATAGGCAGCTTTCAGCTAAAGATATCAAAACTATCAATAAGCACATGAAAAAGTGTTCTCAATCTCTTATAATCAGAGAGATGCAAATCAAAACAACTCTGAGGTATTACCTCATACTTAGCAGTTGGCCAACATGTCAGCAATGGAAAATAATGAATGCTGGAGGGGATGTGGTAAAGTTGGGACATTAATTCATTGCTGGTGGAGTTGTGAATTGATCCAACCATTCTGGAAGGCAATTTGGAACTATACCCAAAGGGCGATAAAAGACTGTCTGCCCTTTGACCCAGCCATAGCACTGCTGGGTTTTTACCCCAAAGAGTTAATAAGGAAAAATACATATACAAGAATATTCATAGCTGCGTTCTTTGTGGTGTCAAAAAAATTGGAAAATGAGGAGATGCCCTTCAGTTGGGGAATGGTTGAACAAATACTGGTTTATTTTGGTGATGGAATACTTTTGCACTCAAAGGAATATATAAAGTGGAGGAATTCCATGGGGACTGAAATGACCTCCAGAAAGTGATGCAGAGCAAAAGGAAGAGAACCAGGAGAACATTTTACACACAGATCGATAAACTGTGGTACAATCGAATGTAATGGCAATGCACTGATCCTGAATAAGCTGGAGGGATCTATGAGAAAGAACACTATCCACATTCAGAGGGAAAACTGTGGGAGTAGAAACACAGTAGAAACACTGAAGGAACATCCTAGTGCAAACATCAACAGCATGGAAAATAAGTTCTAATCAAGGAAACATGTAATACGTGAAATTGCATGTTGGCAATGGGAAGGGGGAGGGGAGGGGAGGGAGGAATAGAATATGATTTTTGTAACCAAGGAATAATATTTGAAATTGACCAAATAAAAATGAAGAAAAAAACAAATTTAGCCTTAAAAGAATAAAATAATTGTTGATAACTTTTTATTTTTTTATCACATAAAAATCTTGTCACTAATACCACCCCCCTACCAGAATGCCATTCTGTATAACAAAAAAAGAAAAATTTTAAAAGTAAAAAAAGAAAATTAAAAACTAACAAATACAAAAATGTCTGTCTTTATATATATATATAATTCCATACCTATGAATCCCACACCTCTGTAAAGCAATTGGGTAGTATTATCAGATATTTCTTATTTGAGGGTACACTTGCTCTTTGAGATTTTACAATTTCAATTTTTGGTTATTTTATGATTGTCCTTTCATCACTTTATGCTGCAAAAGCTAATGCATTTCTACTACCCTCATATTTATTATATTCACCCTTTAATTTCTTAAAGCACATTAAAAACAAAAACAAAAATTGTTGTCTTTACATATTATAATCTCTTGAGCTATTCTTCTCCAAGTAATGGGATTCAAAATTATTGCCAGCTATTTGATGTCACAAAACTGTTATAAATACTAAGGTCTATATGGAATTTTCCTTCTTATCAAAGTTCTCCTTAGTGATATATTCCCTTTCTCTCTTCCTTCTTTCCTTCCTTTTTATCTTAGCTTCCCTCTTCTTCCCATCTCTCCTTCCTTCTTTTCTTATTTACTCTTGCCTTCTTCTCTCTTTTCATCCTTTGCTCCTTTGCTCCTTCCTTCCTTCCTTCCTTCCTTCCTTCCTTCCTTCCTTCCTTCTTTCCTTGCTCTCCATGGTACAATGTACAATTTACAGATTATCACCTCAAATCCTTCCATTTTACTCCTGGAGAAACTGAAGATGAGAGAGGTCATTAGTTGCCCAGGTAAATGGAGTAAGAATGCATCTGAGGTATGCCTTTAAGCCAGATCCTCTGGCTCTAGAAACAATTATTTTAAGCAAAAACTCATTTTGCCAATGTTTGTGCAAGTACTTTATATATTCAGCAACACACTCAGCAAGGTAGGTCACACATATCTCTTTGGTACCAGTCTGACCCATTGACCTATAGAATATAAGAACAATGGTCCATTGCCTCTAATGAATAGCATAATTTTTTTTCTTTCTTTGGTCAATGCAATGATGGGCAGAATTAAATGAATGTCTCACCATGAGAATGTAATAAGTGGATGAACTAAGTGGTTGTCTTATACCAATGAAACAGGTTGGCAATACCAACTGTGGAAATACCTTTGAAGTCTGAATTGCAAGTGCAAGGCAGATCCACTCTGGGAATCAGAGCTTCATTACCTATAAAATGATGGGTTTTCATTAGCTAAGTATTGAAACTCAAACTTAAATAATGCTTATATAAAACATAGGTTTTTTAAAATATTCTTTACTCAAAAAAACCCTCTCAAGACAGGCAGTATAAATATTGTTCAAAGAAATTAGATCTTAGAAGAATGATTTTAAGGAGTACAGTCACTAGAGTGCTGAGCCTAGAATCAGAAAAATTTGCATTCAAATCTGGTCTCAGATATTTTCCACCTGTGTGACCCTAGGTAAGTCATTTAACTGCTTTTTGCCTCAAGTTTCCTTAAATGTAGAACATGGATAAACAGAAGCACATATCTGGACAAATAGTTATGAGGATTCAATGAGAAACTATTTGTCATAGCAGAGTTTCTGGTTCTTTTATTTTTCGTTACCAGAGATGGTTATAGACCCAAAGAATAGAATTGGGGAGTGCTAACCCCTCAGAGACAGCATGACCTAAAGAACACATCTTGGAGTCAGGAATAACTAGGGTTAAATTATACCTTAGACTCTTTCTAACTTTGTGATCCTGGAACAAGTCACTTTTGCCATTTTTATATTGAAAGTGTTGAAATTAATACTTCTAAAAGTGTCCATACAGTTCTATATCAAGCTTCCTAGGGTATTGGACTCTTTCTTTTTACTGAGACATTAAGATCTCAGTTCTGAGGCTTCCTGAAAATATCTTTGGTTCTGATTCTTCCCAGTACTATTCTGGAGGATTTAGACCTACCATCAATGAGAGTGTGATTCATGAACAATAGTAGTGGAAATGCCAACCAATGCGAATAGGATGATGGGTGGATTTAGTATACTTTTCTTGGCAGTCTAAATCTTTCTGTTTCTCATCAAGGGCCTCTGATCCATTCATTGGTTTATTCTTTAGTCTCAGGATTCGTACAGCAGCCTACAATAAAAGCTCATAAAAAATGAAAGCAGGAAATAACAACTTGAGGTGGAGCAGGTGGGGTGGGGGAATCCTTTACTGTTTCTAGTGGTATTTGGTACCTCTTCATTTTGAGCCATCATTTCTTTTAAAAACCAAGTGAGTATCTCTTAAACCTACTAGAGCTAATGCTTTCAAAGGAGATGTTAATATATTGCTATTGTTGATTACCCATTGGGCTCTATGCAAATTGTGTTGGAAATAATTGAATCTTTGGTTAAAATTACTTTCTCTCTACAATATCCCAAAGCTTGAATCATCACCCTCCTGTTAAAAAGGGATAATGAGTTCACTTGGAATCAATTTTCCTCTTCCCCAGTATAATTTCAGGAACTCTAACAAACAACCACAATTAGACAACTGGGTAGAAAAGCAGCTGTGAGTTACCATGTTTGCATGACAGCTTCCAGAGCTCTCTCTCTTACTCCAGTCACCCTAATTCACTAATTCACTTGATGAGCAGTGAGCACCCTAAAAATCACTTCCTCCACCAATCACAGTTCTGGAGCTTCATGCACCTGGCTATCAACATCCCTGACACACTCCCAGAGCAGATGTACCATGGTAGAAAGTGCAATGATTCATGCCAAGACAATGCATGACTTACAGGAAGTCATAGTCCTTTGAGACAATACTGCCAGACTCTTCCTTGATCATCTATTGCTAGCTGGAAAATGTGCTTCTTTTTGTTCTTCAACTAAATCAAGGCCAGTCATATCCCAGGTTTGTTGAATCTCTTCCTTGATGTTTGTATTTCTGTAAAGGTAATCTGATTGACAAATGGCTCTCTCCAGACTCTTTATTATACTTTTTATGTCACCATTCTTCAATATATTGGCATTCTGGAAAACAAAATGATTTACTTAAAGGAATTTTACCAGTAGTGTGGGTAATGTGGAAAACTACACAGTAGTCAGTCCTTTCCTTTGGCAAAGCACATTTATATGAGAATGAATAGGACAAATGCCTGTTTAAACAACCAATTTTTCTCTGATGGCACAAGGTTGTTTTTTTTTTTTGTAAAGCATTCAGTTGAGTTGGTATTTATTACTGGTCTCATATGCCTAGAATCCTGTCCCTCCAAACTATTTACCTCTAAAAATTCCTGCTGTCCTTCGAGATTCAGCTTGAACATTACCTTTTCTTTGTATTCTTGTATTTAGCACAATTCCTGTGACATAGTAAGTGATTAATAAATGTTTGTTGATTAATTATATTCCCATAAAAATAGAATATATAATCAATTAATAAATTCATCAACACACATATATATTTGTGTTCTTTATATATGATGCAGACATACATGCATATATATGTGTATATTTCCATATATATATGTGTGTGTATGTGCATGTGAATGCATCTGTGTATGTGTGTGTGTGTGTGTGTGTGTGTGTGTGTGTGTGTGTTTGTGCTTTCAATGTACCAGGTAGCAAGCAAGGCAATGGAGGTATGTTAAAAATGGAAAGAAATATGTTCTCAAGGAAAATAAGATTCCATAGTGTATCACATTGCCCAGGACTTTGTAGGTGCTTAATAAAGGCTTTTTGACCAACCAATCACCTGAATGGAATTGGGTGAAATAATATGTAAGCATGCAAATTACATAAAATTAATATATGCTAATTTCAGAATCAGTGTTAAGACCAGTAGATGCAGTTTTACTAGATTTAGATAGAGATTATAATCTTAAATTTCTCTGATATATTCATACAGCATCTGGGGAATTGTGTTTCATTCTATGGTTTACATTTTAGTAAGTAATACCCTAGATTTAAAATGTTCCGATGGAGAATGACCAAGAACCTCAAGATAATGTCATAAGAAAATTAGTTGAAGGCATTGGTAATATTTAGCCTCATGAAGAGAAGGCTTTCTTCAAGGGTTATGATCCTGTAACTTCATTAGACTTGATCTTCTTAACCCCAGAGAGAAAATCAAAAACTCCCAAGAGTGGATGTCAGTTGCAAAGTGGCTGATTTCTACTCATTTTAAGAAAAAATGAACAACTAGAGCTGTCTCCTAAGAGGAAGGGAGAATGTGAGAATGGGGAGTGGGGCATTGTTCCACTTAACTAAAAATCTTAAAGGAAAGGTTTCATGACTATTTCTGAGAGTTTGGAAGACAAAGTTCCCAGCCAGATAGCATTTAGACAAGATAGCTTCTAAAGTCCCTTTCAATTTTAAGGTTTTTTTATTCTGTGATTACCTGATATACTATCTCAAGGGGCTTAGAAAATTGTGTGGAAGTGAAAGTGAGCACAAATGAAACAATTAGGAACCGATTAAGTACCAAGTGGGGTGCAGTAGCAGCACTAATCATATGCACAATAGTAATTGTGATAAAGGAAAATTCAGGTTTGTATGAAGTAGTCAAAGGGAGTTTCTCTTGGAAATTAAAACTTGAGAGGAAGGAAAGGATAGAAGATAGAGGATAAAGGGTAGAAAGAAAGAATAGAAGATAAATAGTAGCAGTTAAATATTTTGCGATGAGATCAATCTAATAATCCTCCTTTTCTCTACTTCCCATGTACCCCACAAATAAAAACACATAAACAGATGATTGAGGCTTCTAATCTACATCTGGAGGAGATCTATGCTGCTGGTAGTATTGGCAGTAGTTTTTAGAACAGCTTCACAAATGATCCTAACATAAAGCAAAGTAATATATTCCCTTTAAATGCTCTTATGGTATTTAAGCTGTTTAACATCACAGAAAGCATTAGAAGGAAGAAGACTATGGAGAGTTAGGTTAGTACATAGAAGAATATTTGTCTGAAATTGGCTTAATTCTAGCTCTAACATTTACTGTTTATGATCTTGTGTGTATCAATTAATCTAAGTGGTAATTTTGCTTATATTTTATTACATTTGAATTGTATTATAACATATTCCAGAAATAATCATTTTTGGTAAATTATTTTTTAAGTATTTTTCCAATTACATGTTCAACAACTTATGTATATATATATATATGTACATATATATGTACATATATATATATATATAATTTTGTCTTCCAAATTATCTCTCTCCTTCCTCTTCTTTGAATTCATAAGGCAAGAAATTTGACATAGGTTATACATAATTTTGCTTATCTTTGAAATATGGCTAATGATGATGATGATTTTGAACTCACTTCAATCTAGTTATATAATCAACGAAATTATTTTTTACCCACAAATTACATTAGCTATAGCACTCATTAAGCATTTTTAGTGGTATTTTGCTAAGCACTGGAGTGTACAAATGCAAATAAAAAAAGAAAGATAATAAATGGTCTCAAACACTTGGGATGACAACACATAAAGGGGAGGTGAAAAGATAAAGGATGGGGCAGGGAAGGAATCCACTTTGGGGATAATTTGGAAAATCCAGAGAGAAAAGATTGGCATCAAATTGGAAGTGAAATATGGGCCACCATTTGGCAGAGAGAATTTAAGATTGTAGGGATTCCCAACATGAGAAGGTAGCTGGAGAGGAGGTAGAAAAGTCTTGAGTGTCAAGGACTGAAATCCATTTAGAAATTAAAACAAATCATTTTCACTACATAATATATTGTATGTATGCACACACACACACTATCTACTGTGAGATAGAAGTAGGTTAGTCAACAAAGAAGTCAAGGTTATCCCCTGCATCTTGAGGCATCTCCAGTCATCATGATTTTTGTCTTGCCACTGAACTTCACTGATTTAAGAAGAGTGAGACTATTGACTCTGCAACTCTGCCTAACTTAATTCCAATTTCTGTGGAAGTAAGAAGAAATTATCAGTGGTGTTATTTTGGTCATTTTTGAATACAAAAGATAGCAACTAACCAACCAATTATATGACAGATAATATACTAATCTCTTACAAAGATTACCTCATTTTATCACAATCATATTGGGAAGAAGGTTATATTATTATCCTCAATTTATAAATGAGGAAACTGAAACCCACAAAGTGACTTTCCCAAGTTCACACTGCTAGGAAGTGTCTTAGCCAAATGTTAAATCAGATCTTCCTGAATCCAGGTCCATTATTATAACAATTATACTACTGAGGAATGCATTAGAGAAAAAATAATATTGTTTGATATCTTCATTTTATAGGGAAATTACTGACCACATAGTAAGTAACATTTTCTTCTAGGATCTAAAATATTGGGTCAAATAATCAAATTAATACATTTATTAAAGAAGTCTATAGGAAAAAATGTTAAGAGGTTACTAGAGAGAAAAGCACATTTGAAGCCTACTGTGGTAGTCTAATGTATAATGTTAAATAATTCAAAAATAAATGTATCCTTACCAAAGGAGAAAGAGTAAATTCCTTCTATAGAGTGACATAAAAGCATTTTTCCAAGAGGTTCTTGATCTGATTGGCTGGAGATCATCCTAGGATTTCCCAAAGATTCAGGAAATCTAGTGGTACTTTTTTTGTTTTTCTTTTTTCTTTGCTATGAAGGGAATCTAATTAGAAAGTTTGAAAGAAGACAAGTTTCAGTGGAAGAAACCATTTGCAGCAGGAGGCCATGCTTTCCCTTGAAAGTACTGGTTAAATAATTTGAGTACTTCAGAGCTGATTGGGAGTGATAAGGAAGTGAATTAATGTTTTCTTTGCAAATAAAGTTATTTTTCTAGGTCATTTGGAATAAACAACAAGGAAGCTAGCCTACAGTAAATATGTCTAGAACTTTTTAGCACTAAAGTTGCAGCTCAGTGGTCAGAAATGAAAGGTCACTGATCTTCAGGAAAGAAATATTCAATAAATTCTCAAAAATGTCATTATTTTGCCATGTAATAAGTTGTAATAAAGGAGATAGTTGAATAGAGAGATAATTTCTTGAGCAGGAAAATAACTATTTCAGACCTATACAAAACCTAGGGGGTCATCTCATCAAATCACCCACATTTTAGAGAAGGTTAACTATCTATCTATCTATCTATTAACAGAGGTTAATAGATAACCAAAGTTCCACAGCTCATCAAAGATAGAACTACTTAAATTCAGAATCCTTTACTGGACACTAATTTTCCACTATATTCATTTCTTTTATGTGACTTTGTTTAGCTCATGATTGGCAATGTTCTTTTCTCTTAGAATGTGCTTTTCATTCAGTGATTCCTAGGTAGATGGCTTCTCTTTCACCTCTTAGTGGATGTAAACCTTCTATTATTTTTCAGCTTTCATCCATTCCCCAGAGTTCTGCTCATGTACTAGACCCAGTGGCATCAGATTCAAATAGAAAGGGATCCCTATAGGCTTTATATTGATTTTAAAAACACAAATGAACATTATCTATGTTGTATTTTATTTTTATTTATTTTGTTAAGGAGGGCATTTTTAGGTCACATATAACCTCTGAAATTGAATTTAATACCTCTGGACCAGATGGTTCAAATGTCTGGTGGAAAAATTTTATTCTATAAGTAGATTTCTCTCCATGAAGTACCAAGCTAATGGGTTTTCTTGATCTAGAAAAAAGATTACTATTTTTTTGGACAGGTAATGGGAGAAAATGTGTTTAATTCCCTTTGGGGGTTTTATAAAAAGCTTTTAAAATTAGAGTAGCAATTTTAAAATATACTAACCCTTGCATAAGAATGAATCATTTTCATTAGCCATTAGAGGCAGCTGTTCAACAAATTCAGTTCAATTCAACAAACACTTAATGAGGAAATAAGTATTCGAAGACAGTCTATATGGTATAATAATTAAAAAAAAAAACACAAAAAGGACTCACTCTGGACTCAGAGGATCTGGATTTAAATCCTTTTTCTATTGATTACCTCCCATGTAATGTAAAGGGTTTTTGAGTACTCAAAGAAGACTAACCCATCTTATATGAAGACTTTTCAAGCCCTTTTTATGGTTGCTTACTCACATTTGGTATCCACCTTCAACTCAACTCTTACCTTGAATTCCAAGCAGTTGTAGAATCCCAAGTGGTCACACCCCAGTAAACCATCTCAGCAGATGAGCTAATCCAGGTGATCGACCATGAACTTGTCAGTGATTTAGGGTGGATTGTTAGGGGAGAAGTGTCTACCCCAAGCTTATGAAGACTTCCACTAGTGGAATGAGCAGATGAGCATAATTTCTTCCAGTGGCCATGAAGGTCGCTGAAGCAGGCAGTAAAAAGCACTTAAAGCTTGGTCAGATATTGAAGTTCTGAGGTTAGTCCATGCATCTGAAAAGATGAAATTCTATTTATTGCTTTTATACCATTTATTATAAAATCAAGTGATCTCATATAAACTTTTAGGTCATATCTGTAACTAAGATCTTATGAAGGGTAGTCCCAGTTATTAATTGTGTGTATAAGCAGTGATAGATAAAGAAGTATTAGCTTAAGAGCTCATGTTATCAAACTTGGAATTTTAAGTACAGAGCCTGACTAAATCCTGATTATAGATAAAGATAACACAAATAATAATAGAGTCAGTTGTAGAAGTAGGAGTTTATTAATAGTATTTGTTTTTCTAGGAATTTATGTCAATAACATGATCCTCAGATTTTTATAATCAAAGAGATGACTCTTTTTACTTCATGTGCCTTTTAAGAGTTATTGTCTGGAGTTATTATTTATAAGATCAATAAAATGGTTGGACATTGTAATAAAATTTATCACTGATTAGCTAACATTATTTTGATTATGTCGGTTTTGCTAATCAATTATTTGTATCAACAGTCAAAAGTATAAACATAATAGTGAACATCCACAAGACTTCTTTCATCACAGAATGGGTATGATGAAACTGCTGATTATTTACTCACAAATAAAGTATTCAGCTCAGAATTATGGCCCAGAGATTTCTTTATTTCTTACACCTTCAAAACTATCACCAGTCATCTCAATTTCTGTCTGAACTTCAATAACTAGAATGTCTAAACTTCAATAACTTAGGACAGCCCATCTCTAGGACTGGCTCTCTATCCACTAAGCCACTTACCTGTCCCTACTCAGTCATACATACATTCATACATACATATACACACACACACACACACACACACACACACACACACACATATATATATATATATATATATATATATATATATACATATATATACCCACACACTTCCTTTGTGATCCTGGAGATGCAATTTAATTTTTTTCATGCACCAGATAATTTAATATTATAAATTATGAAATATTTGTGGCTCTGCTTTGGCAGCCAAATTTCCAATCTACAACTTTCCTTTGCCAGTAAAATTATAGATCAAAGCCCAACTCATCAAGAGATAAATAATATAAAATCAGAAAAACTGGTAGATAGATACAGACAGATAGATAGATAGACAGACAGACAGACAGACAGACAGACAGACAGACAGATAGATAGATAGATAGATAGATAGATAGATAGATAGATAGATAGATAGATGGAAGAAATAGCTGAGTACTGCATGAGTCTACCATTCTTTAGCTCATAACTAAAAGCTCTCCATAATCTGGCTCTTACTACTGATGATAATTATTTCATAACTCTACTCTGATAAATTCTCAATTTCAGATATTTTCTATTTCTTATTTTTCTTCCCCATTCTTTCTCAATTATTAATACTATCTATCCATTGACTTTCTATTTACATACTCGATCATAGAGGGTGGATATTTTTGTTTTAAAATAGTAAGATTCTTGTAGTCTAGGACTGTTTTCTACTCTGAATATTATAAAATGTCTTATACATAGTAGATAATGAATATTTGCTTCATTGAAGGGAGGTAAAGCTAAATGACTTCAAAGGAAAGAGAAAATGTGTGTATTTATGAGCTTTAATCTGACCTTTGCACTAAGTGCATCTTCAAAGAATTTATATGATTCACAGGGACTCAATTAACTATGAAAAATTCTACAGCCTTTTCTTAAATCTCCAAACATATTTGCCAGATGGAGTGTATAATAATATACTAGAACTCAGTATGTGTTAGGGAGTTATATAAAGAGAGAAGGTATATAGAAATCATCTTCTTTAAAAAATATTTCCAAATCCTCTCCTCTTTGTCCTCTTCCCCACCCATTAAGAAGACAAGAAATTTGATATCCATTATTCCTATTTTGAAGTTTCCCCAAATATATTTTCACTCTGGTAATATTGCAAAAAAAAATGAAGTAGAAAAAATAATTTGATCCACATACAGAGTTCATTAAACATCTCTCTGCAGGTGAATATCATTTTTTATCATGAGTCCTTTGGAATTCTCATTAATTATAGTATTGATCAGAGAAGCTATATCTTTCACAATTGAATGTCATTACAGTATTATTGTTACTGTGCACAATATTATTCTAGTCCTTTTCATTTCACCTTGTATTAGCTCATATAAGTCTACAAAGGTTTGTTTTTTCTAAAACCACCCTCTTCTTTGTTTCTTATTAACCGGTTAGCATTCATCATAATCATTTATCACTACTTGTTCAGTCATTCCTAACTTAATGGATGACCTCTCAATTTCCAGTTCTTTGCCAACACAAAAGGAGTTAGTATAAATACTTTTGTGCATGTTCACCTTCCTTTTTTTATTATTTTTTCTTTGGGGGATATAGACCTAATAGTAATATTCCTGAATCAAAATGTATGCTCAGTTTTTTAGCCCTTTGGGCATAGTTAGAAATTGTTTTCCAGAATGACTGGATGAGTTTGCAATTCAGTCAAGAGTGTTAGTGTGACTAATTTTTTCATATCTCCTCCAGCACTTGCTAGTCTATTCTCTGTGAGGTAGCACCTCAGTTATTAATTTGCATTTCTGTGAATACATGTAATTATACTATTTTTCATATTATCAATAGCTTTGGTTTCTCTTTTTGAAAAATTTCCTATGCATATCCTCTGTCTATATATAAATTGAGGAATTGCCCTTATTTTTTTCACTTTAAACATTATTTTATTTGGTCATTTCCAAACATTATTCATTGGAAACAAAGATCATTTTCTTTTCCTCACCCCCACCCCCTTCCCACCACCTCTCCCATAGCTGACGCACAATTCCACTGGGTATCACATATGTTCTTGATTCCAACCCATTTCCATGTTGTTGGTATTTGCATTAGAGTGTTCATTTAGAGTCTCTCCTCAGTCATATCCCATCAACCCCTGTAGTTAAGCAGTTGCTTTTCTTCAGTGTTTTTACTCCCACAGTTTATCCTCTGCTTGTGGGTAGTGTTTTTTAGATCCAAGCAGATTGTTCAGGGACATTGCATTGCCACTAATGGAGAAGTCCATCACCTTCGATTGTACCACAATGTATCAGTCTCTGTGTACAATGTTCTCCTGGTTCTGCTCCTCTCACTCTGCATCACTTCTTGGAGGTTGTTCCAGCCTTATTTTTTTTTAATTTGGCTGTTCCACATATATTTGAAAAATGAGTTGTTTCTTAAATAAATTTATTTTCCTATATTTCTTGTTTTGTTTTTAATTTTGTTCACATTTTTCTTATGTAAAAATTTAATTTTAATGTAATTAAAATTGTCTACCTATCTCTTATATCATGAACTTTTCCCCTTCTAACTTTTTTTGCTCCCCTAATTTTCTTAGCACCTTTTATATATTAATTATATGACCATTTTGCACTTATCCTGATATGAGGCATGAGTTTTTAGCCTATGCCTAATTTCCACCAGACTGTTTTCCATGTTTTTGATCTGTTTTTGTTGAAAAATGAATGAACCATCTTGTAAAGAAGTAAATCTTTAATCAGTTGGTTATTTGGTTTGTTTTGTTTTCAAATGCAGCCTAGTAGATCCAGCCATGGAAAAACACAGGAAAACAGATGAGGAATAAGAAGAGAGAAAAATAGTATGGGAAGGAAGAGAAGGAGGAAAGACAAGGACAAAATATTAATAATCATAATTAATAATTAAAAATAACCTTTTATATGTCAGGTACTCTGCTATCGATGTCACAATTTTTATCTCCTTGATGTTCACAACAATCTTGGGAGATGGATGCTAATATTATCCCCATTTTACACATCTAGAAATTAAATCAAGCAGTGCCACACAGCTTAGAAGTTGAGGTTGGATTTGAAATCAGATCTTACTGACTTCAAGTCATATACTTCAACTAATGAGCCACTTAACTGAGAGAGACAGACAGACAGACAGACAGAGACAGAGACAGAGATAGGGAAGGACATAGAGAGAGACAGACATAGACAGAGATGGACAGACAGATACAAAGAGACAGATTATTTTAATTCATTATATTACCATGTCAAAGTAATTTCCCTATTCTAAGCCCCATTTCCTCATTTTTGTAAATGGAAGTCATGGTATATCTGTTTTCTATTATTACATTCAGCTTTTAAAACCCTGTAAATCTGTGATATCAATACCTTCTTAGGTTCAAAATATATTCCTAATCATAATTGGTTAACGGGATAGGAAAGCCCTATCAATATATGAAACGCTGACTAATTCCCCACCAAATGCCCATTCCACAACGAAAACACATAATAAAGAGTAAATAAAGCCATTTGTCCAAACAGAAAAAAAGGAAGTATACGTTTGAGAATATATACCAGACAATGCACAGAGTGAACGAGTTCTCTCTTTGATAGAAAATCGATCAGCGAAGAGAGAAAATCTCAGATCTCACTCTAGAGGAAATTCCCCTAAATATCTAACATAGCTGGCTGGGGATAGACATATGATAAAGACAGCTTCTTCTCAAAGTCTTTCTCTTCTTTCAGGCATATGCCAAGAGGTTGGAGAATTCAATCTTCTCTATTGAAACAAGAAGCTCAAAAGACAAGGAACTTTTAACCCCCAACTTTTTCCTTAATACAAATATAGAGTATTAAGAGAGTCTTATGCCAATGAACTTCAAGGCTTTGGTTAAAAAATACAAAATATTGTGGAAGAGGAAGTGGTACCCTAAGTAGGGATTCAGAGATTAAGCATTAAATAGATCATTCCTGAATTTGATTTTAAAGGCATATAGGAACACGGTAGGTAAAGGTAAAAAGGGAGTAGTATATTATATACATTGTGGATGACTTGTATAAAGTGTGGAAATTGAGGATACAATGTAATTTATAAATCACACAGAGAAAGATAAGAAGCTACAGTGGAGTATTCCACACCATCTTTCTAGTACTTTCCCATATCAAGTGTGTTCTGGGGAAATAATGTAGTAAGGCTGGTACTTATATGAAGTAAAAACAAAACAAAACATAACTATCCTATTACAAGGAGAGCTCCCCACATGAGACAAATCGTGGTAAAACTGTATTTAAGTTAATCTTAAGGGTATGTCAATCTTTTGATTTTTCCATTATTTATAAAATTAGATTTAAATACACCTTCCAAATAACCAAATCACAGAAATAAGGAATCATAAAATTGAAGAAATATTTTTTCTATTTAAAACTGCATATTTTATTTACTATTTTATTTTCTCAGTTATAAATAACAACAATCTTTTGCATATGCTTGCTGAAATTATAATATCCAAGTTGTCTTTTACCCCCCTCTTCTCTCCCCAACTCTCTGAGATGATGTGTTCATATTTCCCATATTGGTCAAGTTGTGAGAGAATACTCATAAAAAACCAAATTCCAAAAATAAAAACACACCCCCAAAAAATGAAGAATAATAAACTTCAATCTACATTCATTCTCCATCAGTTCTTCTTTTGGGGGTGAACGGCATTCTTTGTCTTAAGTCCTTTGGAACTATCTTGCATTATTGTACTGCTCAGAATAGTTGTCTTTCACAGCTGAACATTGTACAATACTGTTATTGCTTTGTACAATGTTCTCCTGGTTCTGTTGACTTCACTCTGCATCGTTTCATGTAAGTCTTTTCAGGTTTTTCTCAGATCATCCCACTCATCATTTCTTATTGTGTAATAGTATTCCCTCAAAATTATATACCGTAACTTGTTTAGCCATTCCTCAATTGAAAAATATCCCCTCAGTTTCAAATTATTTGCTACCACAAAAAGAGATGCTATAAACCTTTTTGTAAAAATAGGCCTTTTTCCTTTTTTGAAAAAAAAATAATGTTTTTGGTGTACAAACCTAGTTGTTTTAATACTGGATCAAAAGGTAAGAACTTCTTAAGTTTTAAAATAGTGTTGTTTTTCTTTAAAAAAAAAACTAAATGACATCATAGTGTGATGTCTTAAATTGGACTTAAGTGAAACAGAGTTGAATAGAGCTGTACAAAACCTCACTATCTCTTTCAGAGTCCTTGAAGTCTAGTGACAAAGATAAAAGCCAAAATGATTGGTGATGGCTAAGAATGCTGTGGATGACTAACTTCAGAGGAAGTCTTCATATGCCAGTTACCCTCAACTTGATTTAGCCTGTCGGCCAAGACAGATTCCCTGGGTGTGACTACAACAACTGGAAAAACCAAAACTCTCCCTAAATATAATTTGGAAATAATAGAGGTAATACTAGAAACATTTTATACTTTCCTTTACACTTTAAATTGAATTTCCTACTTTTATGAATGAAAAATGATACTTATCTAGGGGAAGATACTTTATAAGAAAGGCTGCTTCTGAATACCTTTGAGTCTTTGAGGGGAATCTCTAAATTAATATTACATCCTTTCAAAATTGCTAAATACTTTTAACAGGCATAGTAAATTCACAAAATAAATGGCTTATTTTTTAAATCTAATATAAGAAGGGATTGGATAAAGAAATCATTTCTTTCATTTGGATTTGAAAGCCCCAAAAAGAAGAAGCAGACAATTCTCAGGCATCATTGTCCCCTGTTCTGAAGTTCATGTATTCAATGTCAATGATTAGTAAAAATTGGAGAACTTCAGAAAATGTCCTACTAACATTAGCACCTTTTTGCTAATGATTATTTTTTGGGGGGGAGATTTAAAGTACTAATGTCCATTAGTATGTGATTGTTAAAAGTCAAGTCCATTTAGTTATTTTCATTTTGGAATAAATCAAAGCTTCCATAAAGTAGCATCTTGTTATTTAGTTTAATTTTAATGAGAAAATTTTATTTTTATTCAACCATTTAGAGCTGATTTGCAACCTTATTTCAACACCTCCTTCTTCCCCTCCTCTCTATGTATTCGTTGGGAATATAAGCAGGATGGAGCATTCATTATAACTTCAGTATATTTACTAAATTTCAAAGAAAGTGAAGAAATTGTCAGTGATATTTACTAGGATTATTGGAATATTGCTAGAAGGAGAAACAGTCCATTGAGTAAGGCATTGAGTTGGAAATACACAAATATGAATGATATTTTGGTTCTTTTTTTTACATCATCATCATCATCAACACCATTATATTTTAACATAATTATAATATGTACAACCTGTCATCATAATGTAGGAAAATAGAAGTGAACTGGTGAGCCAGAGTGAGGGGGAGAGGCATTGCCTTAGAGTTTTCTGGGGCTTAGACTTTATCATATCTGTTGACCTTCCTTTTCCTTTCCTTTCAAAAGATATGACTGTACCTGAAAGCCTGTACTGCCTCATTTATGCTTGACTTTAATCACTGATGGTCTTAACAGTATTGTTCAAACTTGACTCAATCTGCTTAAAAAGTTGGCTTGGCAACTTGATTCAAATATCATTTTTTCTGTTTTCATTTTCTGTTTTTCTGCCCAGAAATTATAGGACTCATTTGTTTTATATTCGCCATACATAGCCAAGTTGCTTCATTTCAGTGGATGTTGGCTGTTGATGTGCAATTAATCAATAAATATTTATTAAGCACCTAAAATATTATAGACACTATGCTATGCATTGGGAATATAAAGAAAAAGTGAAACTATCCCATTTCTCAAGAGTACTTTTTTATAAGAAGAGATAACATATATATGTTCATATAAAATAATTTTGATACACATATATGAAAACTATATTCTATATATTGAAATGTACCACACATTATATATATATATATATGTACATGCATATCTATAATTTAACATGGTTATATCACATATATGTATATAGATATAGTAGAAGGGGAAACTCCTTATATCTATATTACAAATAATTCATAAACAACACTCATAGATAGTAAATTAATGTAGATATGAAAAGTCACTTACAACAAGGCTACCTTCAAGATCTTTTAACCATAAACACATTTGGAACTCTTCTCTGCCCTCAGAAATCAGGATGGATCCAACTAAATAAGGCAATCTGGAACCTTTACGTTTGTAGATTCTATTTGTTTATTTCAATATTTGTTGTTCAATCATTTTAGTCATGTCTAACTGTAATTTTATTTTGTTTTTTTAGTAAAGATGAAGGAGTGGATTTCCTTCTCTTCTTCAGCTCATTTGACATATGAGGAAACTGAGGCAAATAGGGTTAAGTGATTTGCCCAAGGTCACATAGGTAGTGAGTGTCAGAAGCTGGATTTGAACTTAGATCTTCCCTACTGCAGTTCCAGCATTTGATCCACTGTTCCACTGACATGCCTTTAGCTTAAATAAAGAAGAAAATTAAAATTTGGTGAATAAAAACACGATTTCTCTGGACTAAGTGCATGACAACCTTAAGATAATAGTAAAATTCATAAGTGGGTGAAATTAATATTTATTACTAGGCATGTTGTTCATAGCTCATGGACCTTTTCTGGCCTCAGCATAGAACCTGTCAGTTCCAGAGCTTTTATGATATATTCTTTAAATCCCTGGGGAAGTGGGTACTATATGAAAAAGACTTTTGGCCTTTATTATTGGCCTTTTAATTAAAGCGCAGAATTTCGTATTAAAAGACAGAGGTTAGAGTCCCAATCCCCCCACATATTAGGTATACAACTTTGAGCAGCACAACACTTCCCTATTCTGCACATTAATTTCCTCATCTACCAAATGAAGATTGGCATAATACTCACTTTACCTAGATTATATGGTTGTTTTGAGTCCCATGTGAAATATAAGCTAGAAATTCCTTATATGATCTACAAATATGACTTATTGTCATTGTAATTGAATTTTCTGTCTTTCTTTTCTGTTATCACTATTATTTAATTGTTTCCATCATATCCACATTTTTGTGACACCATTTGAGGTCATCTTGGCAGAGATATTGAAATGGTTAGCCATTTTCTTCTCTAGCTCATTTAATAGATGAGGAACTTGAGGCAAACTGGGGAAGTGACTTACCCAGAGCCATACAATTAGCCACGCTAGATTTGAATACAGACCTCATACTCTATCCATTGAACCATCTGTCACTGAACTAGAATTAATTTCTGGCTTTCATTAAGTAGGATAAATCTATTTTTGTCTCAACAGGATCAAAACTAGAGGAAGTCATTCAGCTAAAAATCCAAGTATAACATCATCCATTATACATAAAATCAGTCCTTCTTTTGGTCAGAATGTGATGAAGTAGGGTGCAAGAGATGAAACTACTCTCTCTATAAGCATAAGGAAATATTTTCAAAATATAGCTGACTTACTGAGAAATGTAATCTTGGCTTGATAGAGAAAGACTCTTATGGGAAATTTGGAGGACTGAATATACAACTCAATATGGAGAGTTGGATAAAGAGATCATCTTTGTTGAAAGAAGTCATGAAATAATAACAAGAATGGTTAGGATTTGGGTTATCATTTTGGTTTTAGAGAGATTGAGCACACAATTCCAAAGGAGTCCAAGCAAGCCCGAGTAAAGAAAGATAAGCACAATAAAGTTGAAGGATTAAAGATTTGGATGCTGAAACACTGTCCCCTTTACCAAGTCTCCCTCTGTGCAGACACCAAGGAAGCACATGGCTAGAATATGTCAGAGGCTTACCAATATTCAACATTCAAGACAATGGAGACATATAGAGGAATGCTAATTTTGCATTCCTCTATCTCTCTTCCTTAGAGGCAGATATTTACTAAAAAGGTTCTCTGGTGTTTAACTTTGTTGAGAATTCTTGTTTTAATTAGTACCTGTAAACTGCTTTACTTTAGTTGAAGGTTGAGAACTAAAGGACCTATGTTTGAATGAAGGCTATTATCTACTATCTTCGTGACTTTGGATGAAGAAAGGATGAACTAGAAGATTTCAAAAGACATATAATCCTGATGTAATAGATGACCATAATTTATTTTAATTTGTATAGTTCACTTATGTATGTGGGTGAACAATGGGAGTAAGAGAGAAAGACAAAGATGTTGACATTTAGAGGGAAGAGAAACAAAAACAGAGAGATACAGAGAAATAGAGTGGCACAGAGAGGGAAGCAACCCAGAGGAAGAGAGGGAAAGAGAAAGAGACAAAAACAGATATATATGCCCATAGTAAAAAAAAAAAGGGAGGGGGAGTGAAAGAGACATAGAAACAGAGAAATTCCAATGAGTTTAGACAGCACATATAAGGAAGCTGAAAAGGGAACCAGGATTGGCAAATTATCTGATATTGGGAAATAGTAGAGAAAGCCTGGAACATCAGGCTCATTCCAAAAGAAAGGAAAGAACATCCTGTCTGTGTATCTTTTTGAAAATTTACATATAAAAGGGAGTAAAAGGACACTGTGTGGAGGGTTGCAAAAGGTAGGGAAGTTCAAATTTAGGATGGAGTGTTGATCATGGTCTTCCTTTTCTTCAGAATGACCCCATCCTCATTCCTAGCTATTCAGAGCCAATTCACCCTTTGAGACCTAATTGTGACCTTCAAGTCACAATTCTTCCATGCAATATTTTATTAGACTTTCTTATCATTCCAATCTTCAGTATACACATTAATATTTGATATATATTTTAAATGACATTGAAGTATAATAGAAAGATTTTGGGACAAAAGATAGAGATTTGAATCACAGCTCTGAAACCCACTAGTTATGTGCTACCATGTAACTAGGTATAACTCTCTGAGCCTCAGTCTCCTTATCTGTATATCTTAGATGCTTTTCTTACAGGGTATCTTGTAAGGAAAGCTGTGTGTAAATTTGATGTTGTTATAGAAATAAGAGATTTTTATATCATAAGCATTCACATTGTTTCCTCAACTAGAATATAAACTCCTTGAAAGTATGGATGATGTCATAATTTCTTTTTTGTTCTCATCTACCAAAGAAACCGACACAAAAAAGAGGGGGAAATAATGGGACCTGCAAATTCATTAATAAATAACAGAGATATCAAAATTTGCTCATGTGTGGCTTGAATCAAATTAAAATATCATTTGATGGCCAAGATGGCTGAGTAAAGGCAGGGGTTCTCCTGACATCCCTTAAATTCTCCTACAAATAACTTTAAAATAACACCTCAAAATGAATTCTAGAACCAACAAAGGACAGGGTGAAAAAAAAGTTCCTCACACAAGACAAATTAGAAATTCAATGGGATAGATCTGTCTCATTGGGTTAAGAGTAGAGCACAGTCCAATACAGGCAATGCCCTAGCAAGAAAGCAACAGGCTGGGTCTAAACAAACCAGAGCAAGCCATGTTGGCAAATGAATCATCCACAATGACTGACTTTCTGCATACTCATCCCAGAGATGATTAGGAAATAAGAAAATTTTCAAAGAAAAATGTGAATAAGACACAAGCACAACAAGAATTCTTGGAAGAGCTTTTAAAAAGATTTTTTAAATATCAAATAAAAGAACTATATAAAAATGTGACAAGAAATGAATTATTGTGTCTACTTATCATCATCTGGGGTTTCACCCTCTCCCATTATGGCTGGACCACAATGGACTGCTTTCCTCCCACTGCTCACTGTTCTGTGTCACTCTGGCCTCTGCTATGACTGGTCTGTGCTGGGCTCTGCTCCTTCCACAGATGCCTTCATAGTACTGTGTGGCTTCCTGCCTTTGTGTGGCTATTCTTTTTCCTCTACAGCTTGTATGATATTACAACCTCTTCACAATTGTAGTTTGGCCAAAAAGTCTCAAAACTAGGATTCAAAATCAGGGTTTTTAGCATCAAGGTCCTCAAATAAATCTTAGGACTTTTTAAGCCCTTATCTTTTGTCTTAGAATCAATATTGTTCCAAGGCAGAAGAGCTGTAAAATCCAGGCAATAGGGTTTAAGTGACTTGCCCAGGGTCACCGAGCTAGGAAGTGGCTGGGGCCAGATTTGAACCAAGACCTCCTGACTCTACACCTGGCACTCAAACCACTTAGCCACCCAGCTACTCCAACCAATCCTATTTCTAAAAGAAGTCAGGAGATAGAGATTTACATGTCTCCAGATTGTAGTGCTGATGATAAAAACATAATGTAACCCTTTATAGATAGAATTTCATACCCCACTATAGTAAAGTTGACAAAAACATGCTTTTAAAAAATTAAGAATTTTTATTATTATTGATAATAATAGGCTATCACAAGATGGTTTTAAATAATATCAGTAAATTAAATTATTTTTGTTAGGAGTCCTGAAATACTGCTAAGCTGTACTTTATTACATTCAATTTTCAAATCACACTAAATTATTATCATCCCTTAAATAGGGCCAAGGGAAGAGCAGATAAAGCTAACATAGACACAAATGGAGCATATCTATTTGAATGGATCCCTAAACCCTGAGCAAAATATTTGATTATGAATTGAAAAGTTTATGGGAGGACAGACTTGGCTACAGCCTTTATTCGCAGAACCCACGTCTGATGTTTCCACTTCTTTGATAACCTTTTACAGAGTCCTGGCTTCTTTCCTGAGGGATTTTCAACATCTCTTGTCTGCTCTATTATTTTAAAATACCAAGGAGAAAAGGACTTCCTGCCCTCAGGTTGCCAGCTAACAAGGCAATATCTGTCTGAGAAGGTGGAAAGGACGACTGGAATGAGGGCTTCCTGTGCCATCGTTTCTGGAATTTTTATTGAAAGTGTGGAGGAAAGAGCTTGCTCAATATAAAAAGCCCTATGTGCCTCCATTCACTCTCTATATGTTTTTCAAGGCTTGAAATTGAATGATGGATGGAGCAGGGTAGAGACTCCCTTAAAAAAATGTCAAGGTCCTGCTTGTTCAGATTGATAGTCAGGTGTTTGTGAGAATGCTGCTTGTTTATAACTCTCTCTTAAAATCCTTGACACTCTTTCTCTTGTTAATCAATACCTTGCTCATTGCTTTCAGTCTTAGAAAATGACTGTCAGGCAAGGTTTGTAGAGAAGACAATTTGATCAAATTCACAATCAGCATCATATGAACCTACAGGCAAGTTTAAGATAATGCACATCAAAATTTCAATAATAGGAATGATTAATTATTATTTCACTCTTTTAGGGAACTCCTGGTAGGAGAACTCTATTCACCAGTGCAAATCATACACTTGCAAGATCATAGACTTAAGGACCTTAATAGTAGCAGCACATGCCAAGTTCTCATTTGACAGATGAATGAAGTGAGTTCCAGACAATTTAATTCACCTTTTCAATTTTCATTCAGTTGGATAAATGAAAGAGCAAAGGGTTCAAATTGAAGCCTTTAAATGAAAGATGCTATTAAAACCTCAGTACAGCTGTAAGAAGATCCTTAAGTAGTGGCATCGTTTTTATGGATTATAAAAGAGTTGGGTATTTCTGGAAGGAGGATGATACAATACATTCCAAGCAGACAATATAAAAAGGCAAAGGAAAAGATAGGCATAAGTATTTTTAAAGTGCCTCCTATGTGCCCGGCACGGTGTTAAGTACTTAAAAAAATTTGTTCTTCATAATTCTGTTATGAGGTAGGGACTATAAATATCCCTCATTTTTCACTTTAGAAAACTGAGGGAAACATAGCTACCATCTTGGTTTGGGCTCTCATATCCCCTTTATAGACTAAATCAGACTCTTCCTAATTTTTGTTGTTTTGTTGCTCAGGCCTTTCAGCCATGTCCTATATTTTGTGACCCCATTTGGGGCTTCTTTGGGGAGATAATAAGATAATTTACCATTTTCTTCTCCATCTCATTTCACATATAAGGAAACTGAGGCAAATTGTCCTAAGTGACTTGTCCAGGTTCACAGAGTTGGGAAATGATTAAGATCAGAATTGAACTAAGGTCTTCCTGAATCTAGGCCTGGCTCTCTATATGAGTTATCTAAGTTGGTGTCCCTAAAGTTTCTTCCCTGCCTAGTCCATCCATCTTACATGCCTATGCCAAAGAAATTTTCCTTAAATAGATTTGTGTACGATTTCCATGAGACAGTTCCAGTGGCTTCCAATTGTCATTAGGATAAGATGCAAAATACAAATTCTTCTCATTAACTTGTAAAGGCACTTTTCTTATCAAACTCACTTGCCATTGATTGATTGATGTGCTCTGCTTCCTTCCCTTTGTGATCAAAAGACAATGGTCTTTTCACTTTTCCTTAGAGCATTCCCAACTCTGCCTCTCAGTGTTTTATCCTTATAGGACACCTGTATTTTAAATGCTTGCAAATGTTATTATCTACATTTTGGTCATGAAGCAACTGTGGAAACCTAATTCAAAAAGAACTTACTATGTTCTGGGAATTGTATAAAGCAATGGAAATTCAAATACAAGCAGAAAGGAAGACATTCTCTTCCCTTAAAGATCTTAAATTCTAATGGGAGAATCCTTAAACATAAAAAGGGGAAAAGAGAGTTAGAGAGAGGTACCGATATGGGGGAATGGTGGCAACTTCTAGAGAAACAGGAGCATGGCAGAGAAAGGAGAATGGCTGAGTCACATCCTCAAATTTAAGGTTCCTAGGACATGTTCACCATTTGTGAGTAGAGGGGGAAGGAGGAATGAGGCATTTTCCAGAGAGCTGATGTAAATTCCTTATGATCACTTGGCTTAAAAGTATCAGAGGGAGGATATGAACCCAAGACTCATGGCACCAAATCTAAAGCCATCTATTAAGCCATGCTGCAAAATCTGAATTGTCTTATCATCCTGTTCCCCTAAAATAAACTCTTGACTACTACTAATATTGTTAATGAAAATGAAGAATAGATGCTAGGCTAGGTTTGCTTAGTGATGCCAGCACACATTCTAGAGTGAAATCAACCATTGGATCCTTCTTCAGTGTTTAAACTCTAGGCACATCTATTGCAATGACCTTGTAATTTCTTTATAAGTTTTTTTCCCCCTCCAACCCTCTTCCAACTAATGGATTGCCTTTAGGGCAATTTTCCTTTGGTTCTTTTACAGGATAAGCGTCAGAAAGAAAAGAATAATAGCAGAATGGGTGGTGTTATTTCTATGAAGCCACTTTTCTGATACAATCAAACTTAGAGGTAGTATGGGAAGTTTCATTTCTTAAATCTGATGAGATTGGAAATGGTTTCCAGAGCATTAAAAAAGGAGCCTAGATTTCATTACAAAAGTAACAGCAGTTCGTTCTGTCTTGGATAAGACATTTTGTTACAAGAGGAAAAAAAAAAGATAATACAATGGATTGAGGAAAAATGATTTTGAAATGGAAATAAATGTTTTAAAATGTCTTAGGCTGACTAAGCCCAGTGAAGAGAAGCTAGGCAGTTCTATATTGTATCCTAGAATCTGGCCCAAGGACAATGGGACAAACTCCTGCTTTATTAGTAAAGTTTTTTTTTTCCATAGATTTCACTTACAAGACACACCTATGTTCTGCATTGCTTCTTATTTTCACAAAGTAGATCTACAAATCGTTCTCTGTATCATACAAAAAGAGGCAAATCACTCAATATGATTTTTAAGGTTTTCAACTATGGTGAGATGTCTAACTGTCTTTGAATATAGATCTTTTGGATAAGGACTAGAACACATGTGTTCTCTCCAGCAGGGCTAGTATTGTCTGAGTGCATCAATGATCTCTATCTCTGTCTCTGTCTCTGTCTCTCTGTGTCTCTGTGTCTCTGTGTCTCTCTCTATCTATCTATCTTCTCTCTTTCCATTTCTCTCTCTCTCCTCCATTCCTCTCTGTATGTGTTTCTCTTTCAATCAAAATCACATATTAAGAGTTTCCTTTATATGTGAGGCAATGTATTTGGTACAAAAGATGTCCCAGAGATGTTGTCCCATTCCACAAAATAAAAATACATATAACAATATACTAAAAAAATGAAATTTAGAAGAGAAAAAGAAAACTAGAAACTAAATGGATAGAGGTAAAAAAAATAAGACTTGAAAAATGGTCATGTTTGAATTGAACTTTGAAAACGCCAAGGGAATATATGATAGAGAGTTGAGAAGGATATATATAACAAACACAGGTCAGCCTGTGCAAACATGTGTGGAAGAGAGAAATGCTAAAATGAATGAAAAGACGGGATTTTGAAAAGCTATTTCAAAAAAAGATGAGGTGGAATTCTGCTGCCATTGGGGGATGAGAATGGAACATTCCAGCTAAGTAAAGGAGGAGCAGTTGGGGACTGCTGGGTTCTTTTCTCCTTGGCTTGAAGAGGGAAGGAACAAAATCCTGACTGAGGAGACAAAGCTATACCCACTAAATCCTTTGCTGAGCAGTAGAAAATCCAGATCACTCATCTGATATATTAGTAGGATAGAGACTTCTTCCCTTCGGGGAAGACAATAACCTATCCTGTAGAAGATTCAGTCAAACCATATCTCTGAGACAAGAAGTACCAACAGCTTGAGCCCACAAAGACATTAAAATAGTCTGGGACTTAGTCCCAGACTTGTGCTTCAACCCCCCAAACCATCTGTAGAAGGGAAATAGGGTATTCTTGTTTCCTCTGTCCTCATTTATACCTTAACCATTTACCCAATTAATAGTTATTTTTGCTTTACTGAAGACTCAACTATCTTAAATATACAAGAAGGGGGATTACAAATACATCAACTAAAGAAGATACTAAAGGCGATTTCCTCTTATCCTTTCAGATCTAGTCAGATCTGACTCCATTATTCAAACAGTACTGCCTGGAGGGAAGGATAATAGGTGTTACTCTTTATCTGTTTTCTCCCTCTCAACTATTTGTCAAAACTTTGGTTCCTTCTAACATGTGTACCCACTAGTACACATGTTAGAGATGAGACATGGAATGCATTTCGTGTATAAAAGCAAGTAGACAATTTTTATCTGAAAGATAGAAGTAATATAAGGGCATACTGTGTAAAAGGTAGAGAATAAGATAGGATGCAAATAGATCATGAGGCATTTCTGTCAGAGTTGTTTTTTGTTGTTGTTTAGCTCTAATTTTTGTTTTTGTGGTTGTTTTTTCAAGACAATATGTAACTATGCCATCTTCCTTGTTAGGGCAGTTATATAGTAAACCGTATCATTCTCTTCTCTCTTTTCCTTTCAATCTGACTTGGTCATTTGGCAAGGATGGACTTGTGCTTACTGGAAATTATTGAAAAGCTGGTTCATTGTCACATAGATTTTATTATTGGAAAAAATTTCCAGTATTCCCTCCAGCCCAAACTTAAATAATTTTCTGGCACCTTAATTTAGCCAAAGATTTATAGTGAGAGGAAACTCATTACGTTCTGAAGCAGTTAATTTCATTTTGGAACTATTCTAAATTTTAAAATATTTTTTCATGTCATCAAGGTCAAAACTATTATTCATCCTTCATTGTTTGCTCCTTCTTCTGCCCTCTGAGAAAAGCAGGGATATTGTATTTTCTCTTCCATATGACAACTAGCCAGGTTCTTTCTTGGTCATGTTCTTTTTATGTGTTGTTTGCTCATTCTTTGAGCATATATCTTGATTTTGAACTTTATGTCCAAGTTAGACTGTGCTTACCTAGATGGGTGTTGGAGTGGAGGAAAGGGAAACTACATCAAACTTTTGGATTTTTCACATTACTGTTGTCACAGCTAGTTCTGGAGGTTTGTGAGTTTTCAGTGCTTCCAATGTTGTAAGGTCCACAAAGATGTGTGACTACTCTCTCCTGGCCAATACTGGACCCGAGATCCCTTGTAGCTGCAAGGTACTTCTTCAACCATACAACTCTTCTCTTCTTTTTTCTTCTTTTCTCTGCCCTATAACTATGGCCAAGAACTGGATATAAGCACTAGTCACCAAACAGTACTAGGTGCTCTGTCCAGTGCTAGCATGGAGATTCCCTATCATTTTTCACACTTATTTTCCCATCTCCTTCCTCTCTCTAGATTGAGAGCTCCTGAAGCTGTTGTTGCATCTGACATAGCCATTTCCAAGGTAGTATTTGTAAAAAAAACAAAACAAAACACTGAACACTAATAAATCCTTGACTCTTACTGCTCTTTTGTCACCATTCACCCTTTTGTTGAATGTCTCACATCACTTCAAGCCAAACCCAAACACATTCTTTAATTTACTTCTAAGAAATGTTCTTCAACACAGCTCAGCACCAAAAACTAGAAAGAGAAATACCATTCAAAATTACCTTAGACAAAATAAAATACTTAGGAATCTATCTCCCGAGACAAACACAGGAACTATATGAACACAACTACAAAACACTCTCCACACAACTAAAACTAGACTTGAGCAATTGGAAAAACATTAACTGCTCATGGGTAGGATGAGTCAATATAATAAAAAATGAACATCATTATTTACCTTATTTATTTATTTACCAAACTTATTCATCTATTTAGTGCCATAACCATTGAACTTTCAATAAATTTCTACTGATTTAGAAAAAAACATAACAAAGTTCATTTGGAAGAACAAAGGGTCAAGGATATCCAGGGAAATCATAGAAAAAAAATACAAAGGAAGGGGGCCTTGCAGTCCCAGATCTCAAACTATATTACAAAGCAGCAGTCATCAAAACAATTTGGTACTGGCTAAGAGTCAGAAAGGAGGATCAATGAAATAGACTTGGGACAAATGACCTCAGCAAGACAGTATATGACAAACCCAAAGATCCCAGCTTTTGGGACAAAAATCCACTATTCCATAAAAACTGCCGGAAAAATTGGAAGACAGTGTGGGAGAGATTAGGTGTGGATCAACACCTCACACCCTACACCAAGATAAATTCAAAATGGGTGAATGACTTGAATATAAAGAAGGAAACTATAAGTAAATTAGGCAAACACAGAATAGTATACATGCCAGACCTTTGGGAAGGGAAAGACTTTAAAACCAAGCAAGACATAGAAAGAGTCACAAAATATAAAATAAATAATTTTGGCTACATCAAATAAAAAGCTTTTGTACAAACAAAACCAATGTAACTAAAATCAGAAGGGAAGCAACAAATTGGGAAACAATCTTCATAAAAACCTCTGACAAAGGTTTAATTACTCAAATTTACAAAGAGCTAAATCGATTGTACAAAAAGTCAAGCCATTCTCCAATTAATAAATGGTCAAGGGACATGAATAGGCAGTTTTCAGATAAAGAAATCACATCTATTAATAAGCACATGAAAAAGTGTTCTAAATCTCTTATAATCAGAGAGATGCAAATCAAAACAACTCTGAGGTATCACCTCACACCTAGCAGATTGGCTAACATGACAGCAAAGGAAAGTAGTGAATGCTGGAGGGGATGTGGCAAAGTAGGGACATTAATTCATTGCTGGTGGGGTTGTGAATTGATCCAACCATTCTGGAGGGCAATTTGGAATTATGCCCAAAGGGTGATAAAAGACTGTCTGCCCTTTGATCCAGCCATAGCACTGCTGGGTTTGTACCCCAAAGAGATAATAAGGAAAATGCCTTGTACAAGAATATTCATAGCTGCACTCTTTGTGGTGGCCAAAAATTGGAAAATGAGGAGATGCCCTTCAATTGGGGAATGGCTGAACAAATTGTGGTATATGTTGGTGATGGAATACTATTGTGCTAAAAGGAATAATAAAGTGGAGGAATTCCATGGAGACTGGAACAACCTCCAGGAAGTGATGCAGAGAGAAAGGAGCAGAGCCAGGAAAACATTGTACACAGAGACTGATACACTGTGGTACAATCGAAATTAATGGAATTCTCCATTAGTGTCAATGCAATGTCCCT
Organism: Monodelphis domestica; assembly: GCF_027887165.1. Taxonomy (NCBI): domain Eukaryota; kingdom Metazoa; phylum Chordata; class Mammalia; order Didelphimorphia; family Didelphidae; genus Monodelphis; species Monodelphis domestica. The sequence goes on from NC_077232.1 coordinate 37,702,655, forward strand.
GAGCAATCTGCAGGGATCTAGGAGAAAAAAACACTATTCACAAGCAGAGGACAAACTGTGGGAGTAAAAACACAGAGGAAAAGCAATTGCTTGACTACAGGGGTGGAGGGGCCATGTCTGAGGAGAGACTCTAAACGAACACTCTAATGCAAATACCAACCATATGGAAATGGGTTTGAATCAAGAAGACGTGTGAAACCCAGTGTAATCGCGCATCAGCTATGGGGGTGAGGGGGAGGAAAAGAAAATGATCTTTGTATCCCATGAATAATGTTTTGAAATGACCAAATAAAATATTGTTTTAAAAAAAAGAAATCTTCTTGCTAACCTCCCTTTAGCCTTACCCCTACCATGTCTAGGACCATAACAGAGGCAAGCATGTCATTACTATTTTAAAGGATTTTTTAAAAACTGTATCAATCTGCTCTTTTAGAACTCCACATTTAACAACCTTTCAATTTTCAAATGAAAACACCCATCTCTGCTCATCAAGCTTTTATAGGCATCACCTCACTCAAACAGAATCTAAGCTTTTTGAGGGCAGAGATAATTTTCACTTTTGCACATGAATCCCCAGCTCTAAGCACAGACTTTTGCACACATCATTAAGGTAGGAAAAGACCTGTGGTTTCTATGTATAGGAAACTCCCTCTACCAATGTATATTGTGACATATTAAGGAAGAGAACATAGAAGGGATAAGAGACATGCCCAAGGACACAAAACCAATACATGTCAAGGGGTAAATAATGAACTCTGCTCTTCTGGGCACTGCAGCTCTCAATTCATTCTACACCCTGTGCTTTTTGGTGAGACCTTTTTCAATCATATCTGATATTTTGTGACTCCATTAGGGATTTTATTGAAAAAAGATCCTAGAGTGATTTGCTATTTCCTTCTCTAGCTTATTTAACAAGTGGAGAAACTGAGCCAAAAAAGGGTAAGTTACTTGCTTAGAGTCACAGAGATAGTAAGTGTTTGAAACCAGATTTGAACTCAGGAAGATGAATCTTCCTCACTCCAGGCATGGTGCTCTATCTACTATGCCATTTAATATTCCACTTCTACTTCATATATAGTGAATGCTGGATAAGTAATTTTTGAGTTATTAATTCATTCAGTGCATTAATAATTTTTAGCATTATGTTCTAAGTTCTAATCCATAGTTGAACTGGAATTGAACTACACAAATGACCTAAGTAATTGTGACTAATAGTTCAAATAATCCCCAATTGATCAAACTAAAAAGTCAAGGCTCTTTTACCATGGATGCCAAGAAGTAAAATCATTAAAAAGCCCACAGGGTGGAGAGGAACATGATTTTTCTAGGGCCATTATTAACAAAGATACACTATCTAGAAACTGTAAAACATATTTTTACTGTCAAAATATTTTCACTGGCATTAGTTCATAATTCAAAAATACCCTATTTCTTAACATGGAACACTGAATACATTATAGCACATATGCCATTATTGTTACTGAACTTAGACTAATGTCAGTAAACAAGGAACAGCTGTTATTTTAAAGTATTGTTTGTAATTCTTTTCTGAAAGATAAATATTTGACAAATTAAATAAAAAACATATACAAAATGAAACATTTTGAAATGTAATGTGTATTGGATTTAGAGTCTGAAAGCCTTAGTTCAAATCTTTACCCTGATATTTCTTAAGTATGTAACTTTAGATAGTTAAGTTAATGGATTTTGTTCATTTCTAAAAGGAGGACAAAAGTATTCCCTCTTCTTTCATCATAGGAAACTTAGGAAGGATGAAGGAGGCAAAATATATTTGTATCTGCAAAAGAGTACATAAGTTTAAGTTACTCCTATTTTTCTCAACTAGACTCCTATAAATATAGCATATTTAATTGACTTACTAATATAAAAAAGTATAATCACATATAGTAACATCAAGTAAAATGCCTCTAGTAACAAGTAGAAACTGAATTAAATAAACATTTCTGAAGGGTGGTCTATGTTTGTGTCTTCAAGAATGACAATGAACTGGGAGAATAAATAGTTGACAGAATAGATGACAAAGCAGAAATCGACAAATATGTTGGTAGAAATGAACAATAGGTTGAATATAATAAAAAACAGGTTACTGGGAATAAATGTAAAATCTTACACTTGAATTAAAAAAAAAACTCTTCTAGTGAAAAAAAATAGGAATTGATAGTTAGATAGCAGTTGCTCTGGAAAGATATGGGATTTAATGAATATTAAGCTGAATATATGTCAGTTGTGTAACATGACAACCAAATAAGCTTAGAGGATCTAGGCATCATTTTTTCCTTCTTCTGGGAATAAGATGTTGTCTTCAGTTATTAAGACTCACTTTAGGAAAGATACTGGAAATCTTTAACACGTCAGGATGAGGCTTTTCAGGATGTTGAAGAGCCTTGAGTCCATAACATATGATCAGTGACTAAAAAAACTGGCCGTATGTCATTGAAGAAAAGAGGAGTCAAGAGGGAAAAGTTAAAGTACTTGGTAGCCTGTGAAATGGAAGAGAAGTTGGAGAAATCAAGAATTCAAAAGGACATAACTAGTAACAATAGGTGGAAGGTACAAGAAAAAACAATTTGGGTTTAATGTCAGGATAAACTTAAGTAGAATAGACACGAATATCCACATAATCTTGATATTTCTCTGTCACTCAAATAAAAATTAAAATAATGAGCCCAAGAATCTTGTGAAAGTCAATCAGCATAATACAAAACACAAGTGACAATAATCAGTTCCTTCTTTTACTTCTTACAATGCTTTATTACCCTTAAAAATGACTTAAGAAAATTTAGAAACAATTTAACCAGTCTTCACCAAAATGGGAATTACTTTTGTATATCATTCATGTATTATTTTAGGTCACCACTTTGTTGTTGTTGTTTTGCCATTTTAGTTGTGTTAACCTCTTTGTGACCCCATTTGGGATTTTCTTGAGAAAGATACTGAATTGGTTTATCATTTCATTCTCTAGGTCATTTTACAGATGAGAAAAATGAGGCAAACATTAAATGATTTACCCATGAGCACAGAGCTAGTAAGTGTCTGAGGTTAGATTAGAACTCAAAGATAAGTTTTACTCTAGCCACTGTACCACCAAGCTGCCCATGATGAAGATGACTTTATCATTTTTATGAGAATATTCACTGTAATCAAAATGTGATTTCTTTAGGTATCCATGACTTTTTATTTACATGACTCCTAAATTCAGGTCTGGTATTCTATCACTGTACCAAGAAGCCACCCAAGATGAAGAAGAAACAAACAAATAAATAATTTGACCCCAATCCTGGAGCCTATAAAGCACTGGAACTTGGAGAATATTTATTTAGGTGACTTAACTATCATGAACAGCTTCTTCAATGGTGATTAGTGAATTCAAGTAAAGCTTTAAATTAATACAATAAGAGTTGCATTTTAATAAGGTAAAGAGAAAAGAAACAGGAAAGGGGGATTGGAAGGTTGAAAAATAGTTAACCATCTTCCCTGGGTTTCTCTAGGAAAATCTTATTCTCAGCTTCTGTCATTATATGAACTGTTCAGTTCTGCTGACTCTGCCCTGAGATTTGAGAATGTTCTTGAATATCTCTTTTAGATGGGAGCATTGGTCTATCTTGTCTGAGCCATTGAATGTCTTGATTATAGTCCTCACAGGGCATCACAAGCCCATGTATACTTGATGAGTTTGCCCAAGGCAAAGAAAAGAAACCATATTTTAACAAGTGCAGACACCCCCAGTGTCAGGATGTCACTTAGTTCAGGCTCCAGTATTTGTGGAAACATCCAGAGTCTTCCTTTTACAATATGAGTCAAAAGGCAAACTCCAAGTTACTCTAATAGCATAGTATACACAGTGAATAAATTAGCAGAGCATCTCCATGACAGCCTAGTGTGCTGAAAATGGATGGACAGCTCCTGAATCCCTATTGTTTGCCAGCTCCACAGATAGGACTCCCAGTTAATGAAACGGCTAATTAGATTTCTGTAATCCTGTAGTCATTGTGTTGGAGGTGACATTTTGCCAGGATTCCTCTTGTGGTTCCTTCAGTGTGTGAGGGAACATTTTCCCCTGGCCAATTTGGCTCTTGTCATTCTGTTGGAATGGCAGTTCCCTCTGTTGGTGTAATGAAATCACTGCCTTCCCCCCCTAAACAGCTCTACCACTCAGCATTTAAATAGGGACGAATAGGAAAATGATCATCTGATTAGCCAAACAGGCCCATGTTCAAAATCCATTTCCAAAATCACATAATAGAATTGGATTGAGTTCATAGTGAAAGAATTACTTAGGTATTATTACATACTGTATTACATATTCATCGACTGGCGGAACGTGGATAGAGTGAAAGCTCCTCACTCTCCCCCGCTCCCCACCTACCATCTTCTGAATCACAACCAGCAGAGATCACTAAAGAAAAGACTCTAGTTCAGATGACATTAAAAGGCCCTCACAGTTCGATTCTTATCCAGGCAGGGTAGGAGCAGAGGAGTAAAATTCATCAAGGCAGAAGCTAACATCACAACGTTTTCATGAATTCTGCTACCAAATATATTTTCAAGTTCTCTTCTAAATTTTAGAGTAATAAAATGTATTAAATAGATTGTAACTTCAAGGATTTTTTAAAGGTGAAATACAAAATTTAATGAGTGGTATTAGTAGTATTCCAAATTCATGTATGCCATTTGGAGTGATGATATTAGCTTCAGCAAGCCATGGGTTCAAATCTTATCTCAGACAATTACTAATTGTGTGATCATGTGGACAAGTCACAATTATTCTTATTTTTCCCATTCACAAAATGCTTATAATAAATTATTTGAGAGGTTTAGATGACACAATATATTTAAAACAATCTGGACAAAAAGTAAATAAATAAAACAATCTGAACATCCTACAATCCACATTTATATCTTATACCTTCCATAACCAATGATGAAATTCATCATATCTTAGACTTATTCTCTTAGCATGCTATTTGAGTGCTGTGAGAACGTGTCATCTGCTATGTGAAAAGCACTATGCTAAGTATTATGAATCTAAAGAAGAGTAAAAAACAATCTCTGCCCTCAAAGAGCTTACAATGCATTGGAGGAAACAACAACAAACCAATATGTAAAAATAAGCTATCTAGAGGATAAATAGGAAATAGTTAATGGAAGGAAGGGAATATATTTGCCTTATTGAAAAAAATTCTTGTAGAAGGTTATGTTTTCCTTGGGGATTGAAGTAAGTCAGGGATTCCAGGAGGTAGAGATGAGGAAGGAGAGAATTCTAAACTATATCTAGATCTAGATCTAGATCTACATATATCAGAAGAGCAAACTCTCATCAAGGCAGAAACTAACATCACAAACTTTTCATTAATTCTGCTACCAAATATATTTTCAAGTTCTCTGCTAAATTTTAAAGTCATTAAATGTAGTAATTTATTGTAACTTCCATATATATAAATAATATATATGTATATTATATAATATATATATAAATAATATATATATATATATATATATATATATATATATATATATAATAAAAGGACAACATCCAGGTGGCAGAGAAAGTGCATAGACTCACCTGATATCTACCAAATTATGCTCCAAAAAATTAAGATGTAAAGCCTCAAAATGAATTCTGTTGAAGCATAACACCCCCAGAAATGAGAGGAAATAATTTTCCAGACCAAAACTACTTAGAAGCCCAGCATGAAAAATCTATTGCACCATAGTGGAAGTGGACTTCAATGCAGCACCTCTAGAAAGGGCCAACCAAGACAAGAGGTGTTAGGGGCAGCTGAATTAGCAGCAAATACATCTGCGATTCATAACCACAGAGGGTGAGGGTAGTCTGACAACTGTTCAGAAGGAAAGGATAGAGTTCCCTTTGCTGACTCAGGGTATATGACTTCTTGAAATGTAAATAGGCAGTTCTGGGTCAGAGTCCCAAAGTAAGTAGGGGCAATAGCACACACCAGGATTTGTGGCCACAGGGAAGCAGGAGATCCTGATCTAGTTCCAAAATGGAAAGGAGTGCTGGTGGTTACTCATGGAAAAAAGTACAGACCAGGAGAGTATTAAACACAACTCTACTTACATCATACCACCTTGGAAGAACTGAAAGCATACAGATTCCCAGAATTAACTCTGATGGCAGCTGAAAAAGAATCTGAAGCTTGGAACAATGCTCCCTTTAACACAGGTAGAGATACAAACTTCAACAGATTTTTTTTTAACTTAAAAGAAAAGAAAAAGATTGGTAAATGAGTCAACAACAACAACAAAAGAAACTCAATATAGGAAGTTATTTTGGTGACAGGGAAGACCAAAATACAAAATCAGAAGAAGATAATAAAGTCAGTATTGTAGTATTCAAAGTCTCCAAGGAAACACCAATTGGTCTCAATTCCCCCCCCCAAAAAAAAATAATGAAGGAGTTCAAAAAGAGTTTCAAAAATCAAGTAAGAGAGGGAGGAGAAAAATTGGGTAAAGAAATGAGAATGATTTTGGAAAATCATGAAAAAAATCAAGTGCTTGGTAAAGGAGATTCAAACAACACTGACAAAATGAATACCTTAACAATAAGAATAGACTAATTGGTAAAAGTAGCACAAAAATACAATGAAGAGAAGAAACACTTCTACTTGTATATATATATATATATCTGTGTGTGTGTATGAGAAGAAATTCTTAAAAGATAAAATTAGCCATATGGAAAAAAGAGGTAGAAAAATTCACTGAGGAAAAGAAGTTTTTAAAAAGAAAAAAATGGCCAAATGGAATAGGAAGTACAAAAGCCCCCTCAAGAAAATCATGTCTTAAAAATTTGAAGTGTACAAATGGAAACTAATGACTCTGTGTGACAACAAGAAACAATAAAAAAGACAAAAGTATGAAAAAAAAAGTGAAATATAACATTGGAAAAACAACTGACATGTAAAATAAATCCAGAAGAGACAATTTAGGAATTATTGGACTACTTGAAAACCATGACCAATATAAGAGCTTTAACATCATATTTCAAGAAATTATCATGGAAAACTGCCCCCATATTCTAGAATAAATGTATAAAATAGAAATAGAAAGAATCTACCAATCACTTCATGAAAGGGATCTCAACAGGATAACTCCCAGAGATATTATAGCCAAAATCTGGAACTCCCAGGTCAAGAAGAAAATATTGCAAGTAATCAAAGAGAAACAGTTCAAATATTATGAACCCACAGAAGCTATGGGAAAACTGAGATGCTAATGCATTATTGTGGTAGTTATGAACTGATTCAATCAATCTATTGAGCAATTTGAACCTATGCCATAAGGACTAGTTACATGCTCTTAAATCTAGCAATACCATTACTAGATTATATTCTCAAAGAGGCAAAAATAAAAAGAGGAATAACCTATATTTACAAAAATAGTTAAATTAGCTTTTTTGTGGGGGCAAAGAACTAGAAAGCATGAGAATATTCATTAACTGAGGAATGGATGAGTAAATTACAGTGTATGATTATAATGCAATATTATTGTCTTTCAAGACATGATGAGCAGGATTAGTTCAGAAAGACTTGGAAAGAAACAAATTGAAGCAGACTGATGATCAGAATCAGCAGAACATTGAACAGTGAAACACTGGAAACAATTAACAGTTGTGAATAACAGCTATTGTGAGCAATACAATGATCTAAAACAATCTCCAAAATACTTGTGATAAAAATGCCATCTGCTTTCAGAGAAAGAAATCTCTCAGATTTCAGATGGAGTATGAATCCAGACCAAAGCAAACTTTTTTCACTTTCTTATTTCTTTTGTTCACTTCTTTCCATAAAATTATTAATATGGAGAAAATGTTTTACATAATTGTACATGTAAAATCTATATGAGATTGTTTACTCTCTCACTAGGGTTTGGGGTAGGGACAAAGGGAGGGAGAAGATTCAAGACTGAAAATCCTTTAAAATTTTTAAAACTTTTTACATGGAATTAGTAGGAAAATTAAAGTAAAGTAAAAAATGAATAATAAAAATCACTAAATATAAACCTCTCCTTTTTATTCAACCATGATTTTTTATTATTATGAATTCTCAGAAAAATAACTTATGATCTTCTAGATTGATTCCTTTATTTTATAGATGAATAAACTGTGTCCTAGATAGACAATATTGTCAATGTATTGATTTGATTTCTTAAACTATAACTTTTGTAATAATGTCTTTATTTGGATGAATGTGGATATTTTTTTTATTTTAAGGTGTTTTTAAGGGTTCCAAAATATTTTTGACAGTGCTTCTATTAGAAAGTTAAAGTTTTTAATTTTTTTGAGACAACATAATGAAATGAAAAAGAGCACTGGAATATTGTGAGAAACTTTGGATCCAAATCCTTCACTACCTTTACACATACAAATATAGGTATAGATTCAGTTCTGTGAGAATTTATTTTTCATATACTGTATTAATTCCTGTATATTAGGGAGAATTGTGTGTTCTTATATCTGAGATCTAGGTCAGAAATGTGAACTAGTCTATTACTTTTTGCATTTTCTACATCCTTGAAAATCCCAAAGAATATCTCCCTTTTCAACAGAATTCTGTTAATAAATGAAGGGGAGAAAAAAAAAGTGAAAGGAAGAAAGGTCTTTCTTGCCTGCTTGCAAAACTCCACCCCTCAGTTTGGGGAAGGGCTGAAGATCTAATAGACAACTTTTTAATTAGCTATCACAAATTAAAGTTGTCTTGAAATGATCAAGGGAAGAGCCGAATAATGAACTCCTAAAAATGTATATATAAAGCTGCTTGACCCAGTTCATGTCATGCTTGCTACAAGAAAGCCATGGAGATCCATATCACTTTATTGGTTATGATGTTGGTCTATCCAATAATCCTAATATAATCAATAAGCTTATATTCTTACAAAATATATTTTAATCATGAAATAATTATAATCATAACAGCTCAGTCATGTCCAACTCTTTGTGATCCCATTTGAGGTTTTCTTGGCAAAGATAATGGAATGTTTTGCCATTTCCTTCTCTAACACATTTTATAGGTGAGGAAAATGAGGCAAACAGGGTAAAGTGACTTACCCAGGATCACACAACTAGTGTATTAAGCAGGACTTGAACTCACAAAGATAAATATGCTTAGCTTCAGGGTCCTATCCACTATGACACCTAGCTACCATAGGTTTAGATAGACATTAAGATCTTATTTATCTATATGTATCTACACACAGACTTCTGTATATGCATGTGGGGTGAGTGAGTGAGTGAGAGAGAGAGAGAGAGAGAGAGAGAGAGAGAGAGAGAGAGAGAGAGAGAGAGAGTGTATGCCTGTGAAGTTGGTGATACAATGAAAGAATTCTGGACCTAGTATTAGAAGATCTGAATTTAAAACTGAACTGGACTACTCACTAATTGTGTGACTCTGGGAAATTAACTTAAAATCTGTCTCAGTTTCTTTATCTATAAAACAGGGATAATAATAATACCTAACCCCCAAGGTTGTTATGATGATCAAATGAAATAATATTTGTAAAGCACTTTCCCATTCTTAAAGAGCTGGATAAATACTAGCTGTTTTTTGTTCTTGATAACAATGATGTTGTTGATACCTGTAAAACCTTCCAGGTCCCATTTTCCTTGAGTGGAAAATAAAAGGATTGGACTAGATGACCACTGAGGAAGATTTCAGCTGTAGGTCTATTATCTTATGATATGGGATCCCACAATCCAGATTCCTTTCCATTTAAGTCTATGTTTGGAATCCATTAAAGACTCAACCAATATTCTTGATTTGAAGACTAATTTACTTTCTCTTACTTTCACAGTTTAAGTGATGCATGACCTTTTTGGTAACCATACTGGAACCCCATCTATGATACAGCTGACAACCCATCTATATCTGTCCATCCTATGGATTTTTATAGGTCTAGTAATCAATTATTTACAATGTGGTATTTACCACTTATTCTGGAAGTCTTCCTCTGGTTCAAAAGTTCTAACCTTTCCTCTGTGGCAAGAATTAGAAGCATTTATCCCTGGAAGAAATTAAAAAGTAATAAATTCCAATTTTGTTCTTTTTGTCTCCCTGATGATTCTTGACATAACAGGATAACAGCCATGTGAATTTCAGAGCATATGCTTAATAGCACTTTGTAATGGATATATTTCAAATTGATCTTTGCAAAGAGAAATTGATGAGTAGCATTTGACAGAAATTTTTTTCTGTCATTGTGGGTATATGTAGCTTTCACATGCATACAAGGGACATTTTACATTCAAGGCTATTATTCATTTTCCTTTATAAACCAATGATCCAAGTTTACTTAATGTTTAAGATAATGGCTTTCTTATTTAAAAGAATATAATAGAAAAATTAATTAAATATTTATTGATAACAATAATGTTTAAGTTAAGCTATTTATCTAATTAAACATACATACTCATATTTACTTAAATCTTGCTCCAAATAAGAAATTATATTGACTTTATAAAAATAAAGGAAGTAGAAAGTAAGTTAAAAGTCACACTATTGTGAGACTATTCAAGAAAAAGGTCCTCATAGGTATGTTTATATTAGGAGTTTAAATAGATAATACTATATGGTTATTGAGAATGACGATTGTCTTTGTGTAGTTTCATCTACGGTGTACCCTCCTGTGGCTTTGGTGTTCAAAGGCTGAGGCGCACAGTTTGTGGCACTTGGGGCCTGGGACGCCAGTTGTTACGGGAGGTGCGGCTGTGGCCTGGTGTCGGCGTTTACACACAGCAGCAAGACGTCGACGTCGCTCATCTTCAAAGGTGGTGGCGGCCTGGTGAATGTGGGTTCACCAGCTGCTTCTGACAGAGGCAGCGAGTTCTAGTGGCTTTGGTGTCATGCCAGCCCACTTCAAGTTGGACTTTAGCTGATCCTGGAATCTTTTCTTTGGCCGGCCTTGTTTCCTGAGTCCAGCTGACAGTTCCCCATAGAATGCCTGTCTTGGTATTCGCGGTGGGTCCATGCGGATGACGTGTCCAGACCATCGTAGCTGGGTTTGGAGGACCAGGACTTCGATGCTGGTGGAGTTGGCTCTGTCGAGGACTTCCTGGTTGGTGATTCGGTCCTGCCATCGGATCCTCATGATTGACCGGAGGGAGCATTGGTGGAATTGCTCCAGCTGCTTCATGTGCATCCGGTACAGTGTCCATGTCTCACAACCGTACAGGAGCGAGCTGAGGACCACTGCGTTGTACACTTTGAACTTCGTCGCAGTGCTTACACCGCTGTGTTGGAGGACTTTGCAGCTCAGCTGCCCGAGTGCCTGGCTGGCCTTTTGGATCCTGGCATTGATCTCGTGGTCTAGGGACCCATCGCTGGCGATGGTGCTGCCCAGGTACTTGAAAGTGTTGACGTTAGAAAGCTGTGTGCCGTCGATTGTAATGCACGGCTGGTTCGTTGGCTTCCCTGGTGCGGGTTGGAACAGCACCTCTGTTTTGCTGAGGCTGATAGTTAGTCCAAACAGTTTTGTTGCGGTAGAGAACCTGTCCACAATGGTTTGAAGATGATTTTATTGGTGGACTATGAGAGCACAGTCATCTGCAAAGAGAGCTTCCAAGATGAGTCTCTCTGTTGTCTTTATTTTTGTAGTCAGGGGGCGAAGGTCAAATAGTGAGCCATCCAGTCGGTATTTGATGTAGATCCCCAGGTCTAGATCCATCACAGCATGTCGTAATACTTGGGTGAAAAATAGGTTGAATAGTACTGGAGCAAGGACACAGCCTTGTTTCATGCCATTGTAGATGTTGAAGCGATAGGAAGTCTCTCCACCAGATAGGACTTCCCCTGTCATGTCGACATGAGAGAGCTGGATCAATTTGACAAATTTTGCTGGGCAACCGAGCTTGCTGAGGATCACCCACAATGCATCCCTGTTCACTGTTTCAAATGCCTTCGTCAGGTCTATGAAGACAATGTAGAGACTCAGGTTCTGCTCAAGGCATTTTTCCTGCATTTGCCTCACCGTGAAGACCATGTCGATGGTGCTGCGATCTTGTAGGAAACTGCTTTGTGATTCAGGCATGTTCTGCTCTGAAACAGATGACAGGAGTGTGTTGAGCATAACATGGACGAGGATCTTTCCAGAAGTGGACAGTAGTGAGATGCCTCTGTAGTTGTCACAGGCTGCTTGTGAGCTTTGTTCTCGTATAAGGCTACGATGGAAGCATCTCTGAGTTCTGGGGGCATGTCTTCCTCTTCCCATATGCTGGTCAGCACTATGTGGAATGCCTGGAGCGCCTTTCCATTTAAGGCCTTGTACACCTCGGGTGGGATCCCGTCTTTACGGGTGCCTTGCCTACACTCATTTGTTTAATGGCTTTTTGGACTTCCTCTATTGAAGGAGGGATGTCAAGTTGTTTAATGGTGCGGTTTTGGGGGATCTGGTCAAGGGCGCTTTGGTCGACTGAAGAAGATCAGTTGAGAAGCTGACTAAAGTGTTCTTTCCACCTGTTGCTGATGCCTTTTTTATCTTTTATGAGAGTGTCACCATCAGAGGACAGCAAGGGGGTGGTGGCGGGTTTTAATGGCCCATAGAAAGTCTTGAGGGCACTGAAAAATTGTTTGTAGTTTTTCATATCATCAAAGTGCTGGATTTCTTCTGCCTTTTTTTCCCCACCATCGGTCTTGCATCTTCCTGATCTCACACTGCTCCGCGGCTTGGAGAGACTTGAATCTGTCCTCTTTAGGAGCAGAGTTTGGGTTATTTTGCCACTCCATAAAGGCTTTGTTCTTTATGCTCAGTAGGTCTTCAATAGCAATGTTGTTCTCGTCAAACCAGTTCTGGTGGTTGTGTTGTTTGGGGCCTAGGACTACCTTTGATGTTTCCTGCACTGTGTCTCTGAAATGGTTCCATTTATTGGTTGAGCTTCCAGTGAGTGGTCCCTTGACAGACAGTTTGTCGTCCAGGCAGGACTGGAATGTTTGCAGATAAAATGGATCTCTAAGACGACTCATGTTGTAAAATGTGTGAACTGTCTGGGCACGTTTTGGATGGCGAGGCACAATGTGCATTTGAAGAGTCTCTCTAACCAATCCATGATCTGTCCAGCATTCAGCTCCTCTCATGGCTCTGGTGATCTCGCCGGCTTACAATGATGTAGTCAATGAGATGCCACTGTTTTGATCGTGGGTGCATCCATGGCATGGGACTACAATTAAAAAAAAGAATATGATTTATTACTCTAATAAAGTATATATTTCTTGAAGTACATTCAAGCAAAATTCAGAAAGAAAATAGAAGGTAATTTCAGGAAGAAAAGAACAATAATATCTAGAAGGCATCAAGAAGATACCGTGTAGGAGGTTATACCTGAGGAGACTTTTAAGGAAAGTAGAGATAATAGGAGCTTTTAGAATAGAATGGAATATATTCTAGTGGTAGCAAAATATTTCTGCAAAGAAGGATATTTAGTTGGGAAAGTAGAGATGGAATGTGGAATTTGGGAAATAGCCAGTACATGATTTTGGAATGAATAGTTCATGGAGGAGAGTGATACTAATAAATATAAATTTATTTGTAGGAAGTCAACTGTGGAGGACTTTAAATACCAAAGATTTTATTTTATCTTAGAATCAATGGTAAAATACTGAACTTTTTCAATAAAGTAATCATATGATCAAATCTGGGAATCAAATTTGCTTTGGGAATGTTAATTTACTAGCTACATAGGGGGTGGATTAGAAATGGAAAGACTGAAACTAGGAAGAACAATTAAGAAACTAGCAAAAATCTACATTAGAGGTAATGAAGGCTTGAACTAAATTGGTTTCCATTAAAGTAAAGGGCATAAATGGAGGATATGTGATAGAGATAAGAGTCAATAAGTCTTGGCAAGTGATTACATGGAGGGTGTTTGGAAGAGAAAGAAGAGTCAAGGAATGTGGATTGCCAAATGTCAGAAAATTATTACTAAAAATTGTATTGACATGTGTAAACCTTAAAATTTCTTAGACTTATGAATGTTGGAAATTTCACCATTGGGAAATTTCATACTTGAAAAATTTCCTACGGATAGTAAGAACTCTATTGGAATGTGAAACTCCTTGACATGGGAGGATCCTTCTCCTCCCTACTTAAGATTACTTTAGGACAGAAACCTTTTGATAAACAATGGAAAGGGCTTTGACCTATGCTTAAGCATAGAACAGGAAGTTCTTTGAGTCATGATTGATTTTAGAATTGATACAATAGAGATACTTGGAATGACAGAACCAGGTCTTGGAAAATACAATTTCCACCCCACTCAGTCCTAACAGGATTTAGGAAGGGCTGCAGCAAAGGTCAAGATTTAATTATTTGAGAATATGACCTTCAACAGACATGTGCAAAGCCACAGACCTCTGGGCGGTCCTGGGTTAAACTAGAGCCACCATTGGCACAGGGGAGACATCGACAGTGATTGGTATATGTGAGAACTGAGGGGAGGGAACTTAGATGGTTTCCTTAAAGATAGCGGAGTCTGAGGACAGAGGGAGGAGGTTTTGCTCTGAGTGAGGAGGCTCTGAAGGAGGACTGAGGAGGTTGCTCTGTTGGAGGACCAGGAGAGAAGGCTGGCTCTGAAGGAGGAGAATTCTCTGGAAACATTTCTTGAAAGGAGGCTCTCTTGAAGGTGGAGCGTGAGGTTGGCATGAGAAGCCTTACCTAGAGAGATCTTGGGTGAGTGATAAAACCAACTGACTGATTTATTCATTCTTATTCCTTTCTTACTTTCTCTCTTTTTCTATTGATTAATCAGTGTATTATAAATTAAATTTCTCTATAAAACCCAGTTGGCTTGGGCATATTCATAAATTGGGAATATATTCCCTGGCAACCATCTTATATTTATATAAAACCAAGACACAGTAGAAAACATTTCAGTGGTCATAATTGATATATATATTTCCCTTGCTCCCAAACATTTTAATTATCACAGTTTATGGCTCCCACTCTCTTATCTACAACTATTTAACACTCAAAACTATTTTAAATCTAACACATGTAATCTGAACAAAAATGAAATGTATTACAAAAAAGAAAGAAGAGGTAAAGATAACTATTTGCTTTGTAGTAATAATTCCTGTAATGCAGAAACTTAGAAATCCCAATGTCCTAAATGCTCATATATTGTATATGCCCAACTTGTAGTAAAAACAGGTGAACCTATACATTGATCCCAACATTGTGGTGTCATTTTTGTCTTCTTTGAGTACAACAGACAAAAATACACATTTATGGAAATATTTCATCTTCCCTACAAGATAATAAAGTTTTTGGTCATAGACACCTCATTATAATAATTAGTTCATTTTAAGGATACAGCCCCTAAAGTACACATGATTCCTTATTTAGTGATTTTTAGAGTATTTATTTGAAGCAGAAACTATGAGTTTCATCAAAATAGATTTGAAAATCCAAGTAAAGAAAATCCTCAATATTATTCAGTGGTTGTTTCCTCTGCCTAAACATATGTTTGTGTCTATTCTAATTTACATTTGTTTCTTTGTGATTAAGCCAAAGTAAAGACTATTGAGAATATTTGGATAACAAAAGAGCATCAATCTATTGTTTCTGTTCATAGAAATTAGAAGGGGAAGTTGAAAAAGTTTCAGAACTTATTTCTCAAAAATTTCCTCTATCCTTGAGTTTGTGAATAAAATGGTGCAATCTATCTGAGTTTTCTGTTGTTGAAAGCCTAGAATTTCTTCTCTGACAGTCTTAACTCCTCTCTCTCTCCTTTTGCTTGTTTCCCCAAGGCTGACAATTATTTCCAGGCCAGCTCTGTGTGACTTTAATCCTTTATCTCCACTTCAAGACTCTTATCTGGTTTTGACTCTTATTCTGGTTTTTATTTTGTTTTTATTTTTCTTTAGTTTTTGGTTCTGAGATAGTTTTTCCTTTATATACAAATTCCTTAGCAGAGGAACCAAGTTTATAAATAATATCTCTGATTGATGCAAAGAACTGTTACAGGTTTTATTTACTCTCAGATATGACTGATTTAAGAAGGAATCCTTTATACTTTATTTCTCTTTGTATCTTTCTTAACATCTACCAGGGATTTTTAAATATGATACTCTACAATTTTGGTTTCATAGACTGGAACTGATTTCTTCTCTGGAAGAGAATTTAAGGCTTACATTGTAATGCAAATCTACTTCACTTAAATCCAAGTCAAAAGACATCACCAGTGATGTCATTTTAGTCTTTTTTAAGTCAAAGTCATCCAACCAATCAACCATCAGGATCTGGTGAAAATTGTAGGCAGAAACTCCAAAGTGAATCTAACCAATTTCTAGTGTGCATCCCTTGAAAAAAAAGCCATTAATCAGTGATGGGTTGCCATACAGTTGTTGGTATGTAATTATATTAAACAGAATATTTCCAATTAGATTGTGTATCATGGAAAATATATTAACACTATCTACAAACATGGAGGTTATCTAGGTAGTGTGTCAGTCCTGAAGTCAGAAAAAATATTCATGAGTTCAAATCTGGCTCCTGACACTTACTCGCGATTATGACACTGAGCAAGTCCCTTAATTTGTTTATCTCAATTGTCCATATGTAAAATGAACTAGAGAAAGAAATAGTAAACCATTCATTCTGTCTTTGCCAAGAAAATCCCATTGGGGTCATGAAGAATCAGCCACAAGTGAAACAAAATCAACAAACTGTTTTGTCCCTCTATGATATACTTCTATAATGTACGTATTTCCAAACTTTGTTAATGTTCCTCCCATCTTATATACTCTTTGTACTAGCAAACTGGCTCTCCTATTGCCTTCCGCACATGACACTAACCATCTCTCTCTTCTAAAATTATATTATCTTCATTAAGTTTATATTGTCCAAATATACATGTCTCCACTGAAGGAACATGAGCTTCTTTAAGGATGAAAACTTTTCTTTTTTACTTTGTATGTACAGTATCTACAACACTGTCTGGCACAAAGTAGTCAATTAATATTGCTTTTAGCTTGATTAATTGATTGATTTTGTCTATATAACAGTAATGAGTTTATTTGAAGTCTGGTAGTACTATAATTGTCCCTATGGCTTTCTTCATACTGTTTTAGGGAGTTTGTAATAAACTAAAAGTACAAAAAACTTCATTCTGAATCATCATGAAAATTCCTAGCAATAGGTAGAGGTTTCACTGTTTTAATTTATACTTATCTTCCATTAACCATTGGTCTTATAGTTAAGGCAACTTTTAGATTACTGGAAATGTTTGAGTAAAGAAGCAGCAGACTATTATTTCCAGTGTATTTTGTTAGGCATTAGGAGGAGAAATTGAGGGAGAAAACCCTCCTCTTGGAACCTCCATTAATCTTTTAAAAAGCTGATAAAACTGGTGGTATTTATTGATCTGAGATGGCCATGAGCACAATGACTATCCTTGATATCTCTCTCTTCTGGCCACAGATTAACCTTTCCTTTTTGTTTATCTTTTAGGTCACAGACCCTGTGCTGACAGTTCATTTCTTTTTCTCTACTGCTAGTCTCTCAAAATATCTCTCTACTGAAATATTTATTGGGAAAGATGGGGAGGATATGAAGAACAGGGGATAAGGAAGGTTTGTAGCAGGGTATACAGGAGTTGAGGGGAGAGAGGGAAAATATTGCTCAGTGAGGCAAAGGAGAGAGATACCCCCTGCCAAAAGGCAGCAGCAGGGGTCCGATAAGAAACATTTGTCTTTGAATGACTGAACTGATGTTCAGCTCCCTATATGCCCAGAAAAGATAGTCCACTTAGCTGGCTGCAAATTCAAATAAGATGAAGTTTAATAACCAGTTTGGATTGGAGAGGTATCAGGAAAGAGGGGCAAAGGCTGTCCCTCAATAAGGTTGGAGTCTTGCTCAGTTTCAGAGCTGAGACCAGGCCTCACAGACTGGTGGATGGTTTCTCCCACTCCCATCCTCTGTGCTAGTTTTGTCAATTTCAGAATCTTAGCAGTAGACAGAAAGCAACAAGAACACAGTTCTAACCTTCAGAGTTGATTGGGCCTACATCTTTGGGCTGAAGCAAATAGAGGTACTCCCCTCCAGACTGGGTTGAACAAGCTCCTTCCACTTCCAACATCAGGAAGGAAGTGAAGCCAGCAGGAAGGAAGTGCTAGTCACAAGACCCAACTACCACTTCCAGTTGCCCCTCCCCCCACCAACTGTCAGTCTTGACAATGTCTTCTCTCTAGATATTACCACTGTTGCTTGTTCCAACACAGTGGCAGAAAGTTCAGCACTTATTTCTAGTTTCCTTTCCACACTAATATATGCTGAAATACCTCAAGTTCTGGTCTTTATTTTTTTAATGGCTCAGAAGACAGAATCAAGTTTCTTCATCCAATCTGAAAAATTCATAGAAGGATCTTTAACACTTAATTAGAAGTCTTTACTCTTGTTCTCATCTCCTAAATGTATCAGTTTGAGTTATCAATTATTGTTAGTGAGGGTGAGTTAATCAATAGGACCAGTTAGGTAGCACAACTGATAGAGTAGTAGATCTAAAGTCATTAAGACTCCTCTTCCTAAGTTTAAATACAGCCTCAGACCATTACAAGCTGTGTGATGTTGAGCCAGTAACCCAACTCAGGTTGCCTCATTTTCCTCATATGTAATATTCACAGAGAAGGAAATGGCAAGTGAGTATAGTATCTTTGCCAAGAAAACCCCAAATAGGGTCATAAAGAGTCAGACATGAACTGAAAAACCAACAGAATGAACTTAACAAGGAAATTGAATAGTAAATTAATTCTGCAGGTGAATAGTAGAAGGTCACACATAGTTGCTGGAGTTTAAATGAAGTTGTAGATTCGGTAAGAATCATCTGTTTACAAGCCAATCTCCATAAGGATCTAATTGTCTCTTTTCAAAATTAGCACTATGATAGCTGCTTAGATATAGTGTAGATGTGCGGTATCTAATGGTGAAGAAAGCCAGTGTAAGGCACAGTGTCTATATCTCCATGGTCAGGGTTATTCAAGGACTCTAGGTAGAAAGTTTTAAGATTGAATGTTTATGAGTACAATTTTTATCCTAGTGTGACGGACTCTCTGTTTCTCAGGATAATCCAAATAAGAGTTTTTGCCCTTTAAATATATTATATCATATCATGGGAGGAAACAAAGTATATGCCAATCATACATACAATGAATACAAAATAATTTTCAGAGGAAAGTATCTCCCTGCGGGGCAAGGGCAATAAAGTTTTTAAACAGAAAGTGGTATTTAAGCTAAGCTTTTAAGGGACCAGGAATGCTAAAGAGTGGAATATGGAAAGCAGATATTCCAAGAAATGGGGAATGGATCTGCAAGGGTATGAAGGTAGAAGTTTGAGATAGTGAAGTTTCTCCAAAATGTGAGTGAACAAAGAGGGAAAATTAGGTAATAAAAATAAATTGGATTAAAATAACAGCAACAATATCTACAACAGCAATAATGATAACTAACATTTATATATTGCTTATTATACACCAGACACTGTTCTAAACACTTCACACTTTTTATCTCATTTGATCCTCACAAAAAATCATGGGAGGTAGGGCAATAGAGGCAGAAGAGATAAGATAGGATTAACTTTCCCTTGTCTACTTTTGAATTGAATCAACAACAGAATAACCACCCTACTTAGTAATAGGTGAGAAGCTATCAAGGTACTTAGAGAATTCACACCCTTAGAAATTCAATTAATCAGGAAACTGATCTTTTTTGGTGAGAACTTAACCTTCATAAGGTGAGAAGTTGATCCCACAGACAGTGACCCCTGGACAGTGCTAGACAATTTGGAAACTGTGATTGGCCCCTGTGATGAGGGGAATGTACAAGAAGTCACCATAAATGCAAGCCCCAAACACTTTCAGAGGGAGACTGCCTTTGAGAAGACAGTCTGAAGAGATTGTCTTCTGGAGATAGTCTTAGATAGTCCTAAAGGGTGCTTTACTGGAGACTTTTGCTTGGATCATGGGCTTGGAGCTCGGCTTCTACTTGGACTCTGACTCTTCCCTTTCCTGGCTTCTGGAGAGACTAACTTCCATCTTGGAAGTGGCCACGTGGTTACTCACTACCAGCCTTCCAGGTTGAGAATTAATTAATCTCTATCTGGATTAAGCATACCAAGAACAAAACATTTAGGGCAATAGGATAGACAACTTCTCTATCCCTCTCACATTTCTCTTCTTTATTATATACTCTCTATTTGTATATATTTGTAAATAAATTTTTTGACTCAAAATATAATAAATACTGGAGACCACATAAATTCATATCATCATCATCCAACAATTAATTTTAATCTTTATACCATGAAGGCAGCAATCAGGTCCTATGAAGCATCTAGGGCTTGATCAGGCAGACATCAAAGATTCCAAGGTAACCATTGTCAGTGGTCCTGATCTTTAGCTTTCCATTAGACCAGGGGTCCCCAGTCTATAGCCCATGGGCCACATGTAGCCCCCTGAGGCTATCTGCCCCACCAGCACACTTCTGGAAGGGGCAACTCTTTCATTGGTGGTCAGTGAAAGGAGAACTGTATGTGGCAGTGCCACAAAGTGCAACATCACTCATGTACAGTATTACTTCCAGTGACATAATCCTTGGTGTGGTGCCTTAGAACATGGCAAAGCGCAAAGGATTATGTGGCTACACAATGGAAGATATAAGTATGGTGAGCAGCAATCTAGGGGAGAGGATTTTAGACTGTGTATTCTGCTGCCTGGATAGCGTTAGGATTAGGGTTAGGGCTAGGGTCAGGTTTTTATAGTCTGGACTTGCAATGGTCTGAGAGACAATGAACTGGCCCCCTGTGTAAAAAGTTGGGGGATCCCTGCATTAGACTTTGATGACTCTAGAAAAGAGAATGTGGCTAATAATTTCTACAATTCTGCCTCATTTAAATCCACTCACAAGTCAAAACATCATCCTCTGATGTCCTTGATCCTCTTCAAAAATGAATGACAAGCAAAACCAATATATTACAAATGAAGAAACTAAGGTAAATAGAGATTATATAACCTGCCCAAGGCAACATAACTAATAAGTGTCTGACATCTTATTTGGACTAAAATCTTCCTGAGTTTAGGCCCAGAGATCTATCCACTATGTCATTCATTAATTCTACCTATGAATAATAATTTACACAATGTTTTAATATTTGAAAAGCACTTTGCATAGGTTGTCTTATGATTTTAAAATGATTGAGAGGATATATACTGAGAAGAGGATTTAAGTTTATTTGACTCTAACTTAAAATACAGGAATTATGCAATCTAGGTCAAGGACAAAATATATCTACCAAAGTGCTTTTAAACTGTTTTTGCTTGGACTCATTAAATCTAAATGAAATGAGATTAAACTGAAATGGAAGGTGAAAAGAGAAAACTGTTTATGTATATCTATAAGATGAAAGACAGCAAAAGATGCAGAATAGTCAGCATTTTATCACTAATAATGGTCTAAATTTCAGAAGGAAAAACAGAAAGTAAAGGAGTTAACAATAAAATAAATAGTCTCAGATTTCCTTGCAAATATATACATAGTAAAACAAAATTGAAGTTCAAATTCTAGCAGAAGGAGATATGTTTAAGTTAAGAGAGTAAGAAAGAAATAAAAGGGAAAAAACTGGTGAATAGCCTTTATTTTCAGCTGATATTCACATTATAATCATTTTAAAACGATATTAAGAAATCCTATAGCATATTAGATTGATACTACCTTTCCTCTATCCTTCATCATCTCCTATGAAAATCTCTTAGGAGAACATGGTCAAATATATGGCCATTGGGAGTAGCTGGATGGTTCAGTAGAGAGGGAAAAAGTCCTGAAGCTTGAAGATCCTAGGTTCAAATTTGGTTTCCTAGTCATGTGAGCCTGGGCAAAACACAATCCCAATTGCTTACCCTTACCACTCTTCTGCCTTGAAACTGATATTTAGTATTAAGTCTAAGACAGAAAATAAGGGTTTTATTTTAAAAAGCTACATAGAATTGATTAGATATCCACATTAGAGGGAATCTCCATGTAGATGAAATGAGACATGTCTTTATATATTTGTAGTAACGGTAATATCTCTAATACTTCATGGTGTAGGGATCATGGATATAACAACAGTCTAGAAAGCAAACAATATTTAAATGGGCAGAGATATGTAGAGGCATGTATGGGAAGAGATGAAGTAGCATTGTATGTGAAGAAAAAACATACAATAAAATCATGGAATCAAAAGGGGAACATGGTGAAGTCAGTTTGGTAAAGACCAACAAAGGTAGAAAGTCAGTCAGCCAAAAATATTTATTAGTTATTGTGCTTATCCCTGAGAATTCAACTATAAGCAAAAATGAAGGAAAATCCATGACCTCATTTGTAATGGGGAAAACATGAAAAAAAATAACCAACTAATAATGTGTGTGCATTGGGGGGAAGAGAAGATACCTGGTATGGTGATATGATGGTGAAGTAAAGAGGAGTACATCTAGGTCAGAAATGAAGAGATGATATGTGGGTCCCCCGTAAATGGAGGATCCTGAAGGAGCCATTAATACTCTAAGGAGGAGGGAACTACAGGGACCCTGTTTGCTGTAGTAAAAATAGGAAACATGGAATATCTCTGAACTTGA
This sequence comes from Monodelphis domestica, assembly GCF_027887165.1. Classification (NCBI taxonomy): domain Eukaryota; kingdom Metazoa; phylum Chordata; class Mammalia; order Didelphimorphia; family Didelphidae; genus Monodelphis; species Monodelphis domestica. Next base: position 37,725,286 of record NC_077232.1, read on the forward strand.
TCTTAGAACTTATCATAAAAAGAGAAAATTTGGTTATAATATGGTTCTTTCTCCATTACTACTTTTTGAAGATGATTCACTGAGTCATGATATTTAAGAATAATTGACTCAGGCTTCTTCAAAATTAAATATTTCTTAAGCACTTACTGTGTTAGGCACTGTACTTCTCTAAAAAAATATAAGGGCCAAGCTTTGAATAGCTTTTAATAAAACCAAATAGAAGGTTTTATATTTAATCCTGAATATAAGTGATAGCCACTTGAATTTATTGTAGAGAGGGTAGAAATGGTCAGAGTCAATTGGACTCATGCATTTAATTCCAGTTTCATACTTGTGTAGCTTCAGAATCTTTCAAGGAATCCATCTGCTCCAGTGAATCATGTAGCCTTTTCTGGAGAGGAATTGATTAGTAATAAAACTGCCAATGATGGAATTATATTTCAACTGAAAGAATTTTCCAAATAAATCAGAGACAAAGAGAGAAAGGGAGAGGGAGAGGGAGGGATGGAGGGAGGGAGGGAGGGAGAGAGAGAGAGAAACAGACAGACAGACAGACAGACATAGAGTCAGAGACAGAGACAGAGAGAGTTCTAACACAAGCCAAGATTTGGAGTTGAGGAATAATCTGGAGCACAGCCATGATGAGGAGTAAACCTGTACCTTGCCTTTCATTAAGCCTTTCAATTGTATGGGTAACAAAAAAGGCCAAGGAGAATGGGTTTTCTGTCTCTCTTCTTCACTCCCCAATAATTCACATTTTTGAGGAATAGATTTAGGGATTATAGATCCATGAGCAAATTGAAACTCATGATAAAGGGAGAGTTGAGTTAATCATTTAAAAAATTGTATTTTACCTTTATGTGTTATGCTGTCTTTCTGTCTCTCTTTGTTTATTTGTCTCTGTCTCTTGTATAAAAGAAAATTCTGGTTTGGTTGGTATAATGTGCTTTCCTGGTATGTTTCTACCATTTATGTAAGAGATCTAGACATATGATTTATTCTTATGCTCAAAGAACTGTTGTGGAAAACAGATTAGACTTGTTCTGCTTGGCCCAATAGGGCAGAATTGGAAGCCAGGTTTGAAAGTTGTAGAGAGGTCGATTTTGACTCTAAATAAACAGAAAACAGACACAGAAAGAAATGGAAATTACCTCCAATCTCAAAATTTCTGAACAATCAGAGCTATCCACAAGCAAAATGGACTTCCTTATAAGTAGACCCCCCCCCCCCATTTTTGAAACCTTCAAACTAAAGCTAAATTGTCATATGTTACATAGATAGTATAGATGATTTGGGTGTTGATCTAAGTGAGATGCAGACTTCCCTTCTAGCTGAGAATCTGTGATTATGAGTTCCATCAAAGGCATTTATGAAAGAAAATATCCTTTAATTTGACAACTAAATAAATTTGATCTAGAAGACACTTGAGAGAATGACTACAGAATTCCATTATGCCATTTCTACAGTCACTTTTCAAACTATAACCACACTTTAAAGAGCATAAAAACAGGGGGAAAGTAAAGTACTTGAATTAAGATTCATTAATATTCCATGCAGGCTCAGTAGTCAACAATCACTTTTTATTTGGATGCATTTAGCCTTCAATATAGTTTTAATGTGCACGAATGTACCTAAATGGGTCTGTAGATAGCACAGGGGGAAGTTAATTTCAGTATTTGCTACAGAAGAAAATCAAGGAATGTCCAATTAGATGATTATTAAAATACTTTAATTTCTCTGCAATCATTCCATCCTCCAAGTACATAAGATGATCTCTGAATAATGGCCTCATCTTACCACTTTGACATTTTTTTCTAAGCAGTTAAAACCATTGCCTCTTTTTCCTATGCCTCCCATCACAGTGGGAAAATACTATTTGCAAATAAATAGCATGTCCTTTAAACCTCTATTGCTATTGCAATTTGGGATAAGGAAATAAAGAACTTTATCTCAAAAAATATTAATGGGGCTCTACCCGATCTTATTTCAGATAAATCCCCATTACTAGCCTGGGGCTTTCCGGTTTTCTCTTAGAATACTTTTTAAAAAACATGATTATCTTTTATCTTAGTGATAGATTCATCTGTCAAGTAGCATTCCTGATGACAGGATGTACATTGAGAACCTTAAAAAAAATAGATCAAGGGAAATAACATTGACTTTTGAGCAAGGCCCTTCCCCCCCCCCCCCATAACAATCTGTATTCTCTTTGCCTAATTTATCTCTTCTCTTTTCTCCATTTGAATTGCTTTAAGACTGTGGAGTTTTAAAGAACTTTGCCAAAAATCATGGTTGCCAGTCTTTTGGAAAAAAAATGAATTGTATACATTTGCAGGTTGGAGGGACCAGTGAAAAGCAGATAGAAAATAACATTAGGAAGAAGAACAGAAAGAGATTTCTGATCCTGACTCTCTCATTAAGTAGCTTTCTTTCCATGGTGAAACCCCTGAAGGTCTCTGGATTCAGGAGCAAAATCTGGAAATAATAGTATTTTCCTTGACCAAAGGGAGGGAATTTGGATCAGATAGCAGCTTTAGATGTCTGAATCTGTAGGAGCTTATAATGTCTCAGGAGTTTCAATTCCTTCCTTAAAGTATGCAGATATATGCAAAGAAAAAAATGGGCCAGCATCCTGAATATTTGTATCTAAACTCCCTGAAGAACCTGTGATTTTAGAAGCATGAGGATAAAATGCCTTTTAGGGAGATAAATGTATGATGAAGATGATAAATCCCAGATAATTGATGCAAAGAGAGATTGAATGACTTACCCACAGTCATTTAGTTAGTAATTAGGATTTGAATTAGAATTCAGATCTTCTTGACTTTTGTCCCAGGACTCTATCCAGGACAATGTCTATGTCATACTATCTGATACAAATGTTTGTAATTATGAACTGCCAATCATCAGATCACACATTTATGTATTAAGGTTTAAAAATAATGTGATAAGAAATCAATATGAATTTTTAATCTGACAGGAGTGAATTCCAATGAAATATTTTCAAGAATTTTGCATGCAAATGAATGTAGTAATAACAAAAGATTATTCTTTATTTCCAAAGCTACTTAAGAGATGCTCTAAGTTATAGATTTTCTCCCTGTCTCTGAATATGATTTTAAAATAATTTGAATGGTATACATTTAAGTGGAATAAAATAAATTTGATTATACATATATAATAAATATGTTACATATGTGTGTGAAGATATATAGATGTAGATATATACACCCTCTGTGTGTATTTTAACGTGTATCATAACAAACTCTTCAATAAGCAAGTGGTTGTCCATAATTCTTTCTAGTTAGGTCAAAGGATTAGGGTTCATTTTCAACTAACGGAGCTCTAAATTTCTCTGTAACTTCTAAGATATTGTTTCTCCCTTTTAAATACATCTTGCTGAAATAAATGTAATTTTAATTTAATTTAAAATGAAGTAAGGGAAGAAGGGAAGAAGGGGAAGGCCGGAAAGAAGGAAGGGAAGAAGGGAGGGATATATATATATATATATATATATATATATATATATATATATATATATATATAATTATATATGTGTGTGTGTGTATGCATATAACCATTTGAAAGGAGGAAAGGAGAGGAAGAGACAGAAAGAGACAGAGATACAGAGAGAACAGAGACACAGAAAGAGAGAGAAGAGAGACACATAGAGAGAGGGACAGAAAGAGAGATAGAAAGAGAGAAAGAGAGATAGAGAGACAGAGACAGAGAGACAGACAGACAGAGACAGAGAGATAGGAGACAGAGAGAGACAGAGACAGAAAAATAGAGACAGAAAGACAGAGAGATAGAGAGACAGAGAGAGACAGAGACAGAAAGAGACAGAGACAGACAGACCGACAGAGACAGAGAGAGAGGACAAAAAGACAGAGAGAGACAGAGAGAGAAATAGAGACAAAAAGACAGAGAGAGACAGAGAGAGAGAGAGAGAGACAGAGAAAGAGAGACAGAAAGAGACAGAGACAGACCGACAGAGACAGAAAGATACAGACAGAGACAGAGAGAGAAATAGAGACAAAAAGACAGAGAGGGAGACAGAGAGAGACAGAGAGAGAGAGAGAGAGAGAGAGAGAGAGAGAGAGAGAGAGAGAGAGAGAGAGAGAGAGAGAGAGAGAGACAGAGACAGAAAGAAACAGAGACAGACAGACTGACAGAGACAGAGAGATAGAGACAGAGAGAGACAGAGAGAGAGGACAAAAAGACAGAGAGAGACAGACAGACAGACAAAGAAGAGAGAGAGAGAGAGAGAGAGAGAGAGAGAGAGAGAGAGAGAGAGAGAGAGAGAGAGAGAGAGAGAGAGAGAGAGAGAGAGAGAGAGTCCAAAGTAACATAGTATTGGGCTATAGGGAACCACAAAGGGAAGTGAGATTAAGGATGGATTAAAGTCTGCCTGCCACTAAGCAGCAGAAGTATTCCTTGTAACTGAGATACAAAATGGCTCAATTCAATTCCCCCACAGAACAATGAGAGAATGAATCTGATGGGAGAGCAAATGGAAACAGCTGTGTTTTACTGCAGCACAGACAGTCGGCACATTTTGCTGCTGATTTATAATGAAAACAGAAATTGTAAGTGACAGGCTGAAGGTAGTTTATAAGGTAAACATTTGGAAGCCTTGGAGGGGCCTCTGCCTGCTGAAAGGGAAGCCCTATGATTTCAAGGGTTTTCCTTCATGTATAATCCTTGAAGTTCTATATGGAAATCTGGTAACCTCTTAGTGATTCCCAATGGAGTCAAATTGGACAAATAATTCAAGTTAGTCTTGTTCAACAGAGGATGAAGTGAAATGATCCATGGGCTCTTTCTTGCAAGAGATGCATTGGAATTCAGAGCACATTTTTCTATGTGACCTTGTCCAATTTTTGGCTACCTGACTTTTTCTTGGAATGAAGTTAGGGATGTTTTCCATGTATTTTCACAAAGATAATGCACATTCTGAAGGAATACTAGTCAAGAATGAATCATGCCTGTTCTAGCTACTGTCTGACATTTAGGATGGAATTATCAGGTTCTTATAAAACTCTAGGTGGTTCCATCATTCTAATACTGGACTTCGCATAAGAAACACAACTTCAAACCCCCATGCTAAATTTAGGAGTAAAGAAAGCATGCTAGTTAACTGTGAGAACATGGCAATCTCTTAATTTATCTGACCTTCGAGCTTCTTAATCTTATTTTTTTTTTAATCAGGAAGTGGGTATAATAGCAATTGCCTAACACATTTGTGTGTTTTCAAGGTGCTTTGTATACTTTAAAGTGACAAATGAGTATCAGTTATTCATCAAATAATTAGGATTGATGCATTAAGCAGCAACTATTTGTCAGTCATTGTGCCAACCACTGGGGATAGAGATATTAAAATCAAATCACTCAAGGAGTTAATATTCTATGATGGGAGATAAAATAAACTATAACTACTAAATATCATCAGATAGTTATATAAATTTCAATCTTAATATATCCTATGAATTGATGTTTTTACATATGCCATATTAAGATGCATAAGAGATAGAAACACAAGTCTCACTGCCTGCATATATATATATATATATATATATATATGTTTGTGACCTTATCACTTAAACTCTGAGTACCTCAGGCAACTCTATAAAATTCTAAATTATGTATGAAATTTTTGGTCTGGAAAATATATCTGGACATGATATATTATCTGTATGAGCTGGGAAATTTATTTAATAACACAAGTCATCAGTTTTCACTTCTAGAAAACAGCATTAATAATAACTAAGATAGTTAAATAATTTGGGTAATTCCCAGGATCAAATGAAGATGCATTTAAAATGTTTTGACAATTTGGATGAGTTATGTAAATATTGACAATGGATATTCAAAAAAGTATATGAACTCATTTTACCCTCACAACAGCTTTATTATATATATATATATATATAAATATATATATATATATATATAATACTGGTATAATCATTATTATCCACACTTAATAGATAAAGAAACTGAGCCTGTGAACTATTAATTGATTTGCCAATCGTCAAAAAATTAGATTTTGCAGCACAATTTGAAAAAAGGCCTTTGGGGGGGGGGACTCATAGGCTTTCATCTTGAGGCATGTTATAGCTGAGTACTTCTGTTTTGGCTGCATTTTCTTAGTAAAGATGCCTTTTAAAACAGAGACAGAGAGGTAAGGTGGGAAGGAGAAATACAGACAGAGTTAGAGATAGAAAGATAGTAAAAGAAATACAGAGATACAGAAAAATATAAAAGCAAAAGCCAGACACAGACAGAGACAGGCATGAAGACACAGACAATAAAAGAAACCCAGAGAACACAGAGGCACAGAGAAAGAGACAGAAGCAGAGCAAGACAGAGAAAAATAGAGCTGGAGAGACAGAGACAAAGAAGCAAAAAAAAATGTCAAAGGAATCACAGAGAGATACAGAGAAATAGAGAAAGAGGCAGAGTAAGACAGAGATTTTTCAGTCCTCTTTTTGTCCTTTGTCTCTGAAAATCCCTTCTCAGGGAATAACTTTTCTGTCTATTGAAGTAGCAGCATCTTTGGATGCACTAAAGTAAAAGCTTCCTGTGTTTGTAAACTGATAATGATGAGTAAAATCATTTTTTCAGGGTATATTCAGTAGCATAAAACAATGTATCATGCTAGTAGTTCATCACATGTATCATAGAATTAGAGAATATCAAGCAAGGTTTTCAGAAGTAATCTTGTCCAACCAGCCTGTTACTAATCAGAATCTCTTTTCTATAGCATCCCTAAACCCTCCCCCCCAAAAAAGTGGTCATGTATATTTTCTTTCAAGAATACTAGCGACATAAGACATACTATCTTTTTTCCCTTCATTGTACTTTGTGACAACTCTCATTGTTATATATGTACTCTAAATTCTCACATGTTCCTTTCCTTCCCCATCCCTAAGGTGGTAAGCAATTATACACACACACACACACATATATATATATATATATACATACATACATATATACACACATATATATGTATGTGATATGTAATATATTTGTATATTAGTCATATAGTGGAAAAAGTCATAGATTTTTTTAAAGAGAAAAACAGTATTCAAATTGCATTCAGACTCTATCAGTTCTTTTTCTGGAAGTGGATCATTTTCCAACGTGTCTTTCAGAATTATTTTTGGATCATAATATTGCTGAGAATAGCTAAGTTATTCACAGTTGATCATTATACAATATTTTTATTATTGTGTATGATGTTCTGGATTTGCTCACTTCACTTTGTATCAGTTCATGTAAATCTCCAGATTTTTCTGATATCATCTATGTCATTTTTTTATAGCACAATAGTACCCCATTACAAACATATAGTACAGCTTGTTGAGCCATCTTGTAACTGAGGACATCATCTTACTTTCCAATTTTTTTTTTCTACAACAAAAAGACCTGCTATAAATATTTTTATACAAAGAGGTCCTTTCTTCTTTTGTTTCATTTTCATCACTTCAGGATACAGATCTGGTACTAGTATAGCTGGATCAAAGAACATGCAGTTTTATAGCCCTTTGGATATAGTTCCAAATTGTTTTCCAGAATGGTTAGATAAGTCTATATACAACTCTACCATGAATGTTTTGGTGTCCCAATTTTCCCAAATCCCCTCCACTATTTGTCTTTTCCCTTTTCTGTAACATTAGCCAGTACAATAAGTATGTCTCAGAGAGAAAACTCTAAGTTTTAAAAGGACTGTATTTATATTGAATCAAAACCATTTTTTCTACAACTTTTCTAAATAGTTGGAATTACATCACTTTAAAGTTTCTAAAGCATTTTTTTAAAAAAAGAATCACATTTTGTACTCACAAAAATCCTGGAAGTTAGTTGCTATTTTTTCCCAGAGACCAAATTTGACCTCAGGTCTTCCTAATTCCAGGTCCAACACTTTATCCACTGTTGCCACTTAGGAACTTTTAACCCATTTTTTACAATTTTGTTTTTGGGGACAAGCAGACCAAGTATAATTCCTCTTCCAAATAAGTCTGATTCACTCAATTTCAAAATTAGCAGGTAGGCCTTTTGAGTGATCAAGAGAAGTGGGGGGGAAAAGGAAATTAGGAAGCAAAGCAACATTCATTGAGTTTTTAGGGTAGAATGGTAGGAATCACAGAAGGGGTTGAGTTAATATCAAAGCCAGGAAGATGTTCAAATCCATCTTTTGACACATATCCTCTAAGCTCCTTCAGAAAGTTACCATTTCTTAATGCTCCAGACAATTTTAAAATAATTACTTACATAGAAAATGTATACATGAATTGGCAGATGGAGTTTCCTCCCTGTTTATTTTCTGTATATACCAATGAAATCATATGTCTACTTTTTATAACTGTTATTCCTACATGAAAAAATGAATTACTATATTCTCAATGCTAATAAAAAATTAAGGGCACATGTATAGTGACAAAGAGAAGGCCTTAGGAAATAGGAACACAGTATTCATAGTTAAAGATTTTATAGAAAGTTAATTTATAGATTTAGAATTTAGTATGTGAAGTAAAAATGAACAGAAAGTACATTTTCCTGGAAAGAATTACTAGGATGTTAGTATATACCTACATATGCAGATAGCTAAATAATTCCTTCTAAAAGTTGAATATATGATACATAGCAGAAATAGAATTAATCTATTTTAATATAAAATAGATCTACTTAAATAAATCATATATTACGATTTATTACTATTTGTATATGCTGTATCACTTTAGACCTAGATATGTAGATATAGTGAGATCTAGAAACAATTATACATATATGTATAAATATAGATAGATCTACCTATCGCTATCTCTACCACTATATCTGCCTTTAGCTATATCTATTTATATCTGTATTTGAAAAGGTGGATGGATAGACAGACAGATAGATAGATAGATAGATAGATAGATAGATAGATAGATAGACAGATAGACAGACAGACAGAGATAGATAGATAGATAGATAGATAGATAGATAGATAGATAGATAGATGGATAGACGTATAGACGGACAGACAGACAGATAGACAGACAGATAGATGGATAGAAAGACACAGATAGATAATAGGGAGATAGATATACAGACAGATAGATGAACAGATAGATAGATGTACAGATAGACAAACAGATAGATAGATAGATAGATAGATAGATAGATAGATAGATATCACTTTGGAGTCATAATGTACTTTTAGTATTAATTGCTTCAGTATATGTGTAAATATATATAAACTATGTATATGTGTGTATTGCATATATTTTAATTTTATATATATGATGGTATATATTATGTAGATATATGTGTATAAAATGCATGAGTATATATTTATGTGTGTGACTGGTGGTGGTGGTGATGGTGGTACTGCATATTTATTTCAGTCACATTGGAGCATTCATGACCTTGATGCATTTGGGGTTTTCTTGGCAAAAAATATTGGAGTGGTTTGCAATTCCTTTATACTACATGCATACATACACACATATATGCATACACATATGCACATGCAAATGTTTGCCATATGTATATTTATAGATACATGATTATGTATGTACAAATATGTGTGTATGTATAGTCATTTGAATACCCGATAAGGGTAGGATAGATACTCTCATTTTGTGGATGAAATAATTGATGTATAGAGTGGCTAAAAAACTTCCACATGACTATATGCCTAGTAGATATGGGCAACTAGACAGAAATGCTGTTTTTATTTATTGCAAGATGATGTTGAATTAATTTTTCCCATTATTTGCTAAATGAAAGATCAAGGAGGGTGCTCTACAGATATGCTGAATACAAACCCATTTACCATTCGTAATGCATTACATTCCATTTGCGGATCCTGTTCAGCATAGCACATTTATAACAGCCATGTGTTTGATGTCAGAGACTGTGTTTGAGATCTAGCTTCTCCATTTACTAAGTATTGGACTGGCTTCCCGTTTCCTTTTCCATCTCATTTTACAGATGAGAAAACTGAAGGAAACAGTTAAGTGACTTGCTCAGTTTTTCATAGCTAGTAAATGTGTGTCCAGATTTGATCTCAGGAGGATGTCTCCCTGATCCTGGCTTAACACTCTACGTTCTCTGCTACCTAACTGCTGAAAGAATAATGTGTAATCATTAATTTTAGCTGTAGAATATATAAGAAAATGTTTCTCTCCTCCCCATAGAAAGAGGGTGAAGCACTGAGCTATAGTCACTTGTTTGGTTATGTTGTTCTCTCTCTGTTAACATGTGAAGGCTTATTTAGGTGGAAATAGAGGGTGAAAAAGGTTGCAATAAATCCAGAAATGATTGTTATGTCAAAAACCAAAGGGATCAAAAATGTTGAAACAGTTTTTTAAAACAATAAAATAAAATGACTGGTTCAAAATAGGGAATTTCTAGTACATCTTAAAGTCCTAAAGGGCTTAATCAATAGACTTCTTTCACAAAATAGTTTATAACCCAGGCTAAAGCAGTTGCATTTATAATAAAAATACTATTTTGATAGATATTATTATTCCAAATATTCATAATCTCCAAGCTAACTGGAATTAAATCTTTCAAAGTAAAGGTACCTTGAAGAGGTTATTAAAATCATGTGGGTACAGGTTGAAGTTATTATCATCTCTTTTGTCTTAATTGCTATTGATTCCAGGGAACCTAGAGAGACTGAGCCAAGGGGCAAATACTTTTATATAAATGCAGTAGGAGTTATTTTATATACATCTAGAAGAGTCTGTAGAATAGTTAAAATAGAAAAAGAATAGAGGATTGGTGCCCTTTCGGGGGAATTTTTCTGTCAGAATCCCATCAAAAAAGAAATGATGACCAGATCTTATGCTGTACTATAAAGCAGTGGTCATCAAAACAATTTGATATTGGCTAAGAAAAGGAAGGAAAGATCATGGAAATAGACTTGGGGTAAGTGACCTCAGCAAGATAGTGTACAATAAACACAAAGATCCCAGCTTTGGAGACAAAAAACCACTATTTGACAAAAATTTCTGGGAAAATTGGAAAACATTATGGGAGAAATTAGTTTTAGATCATCACACATCATACATCAAGATACATTCAAAATGGGTGAATGACTTAAATATAAAGAAGGAAACAATAAGTAAAATACATGAACATATAAGAATATACTTGTCAGATCAATGAGAAAGGAAAAAAAAAATTTAAGACAAAGCAAATAATTTTGATTACATTAAATTAAAAAGGTTTTATACAAACAAAACCAATGCAATCAAAATTAGAAGGGAAGCAACAAATTGGGGGAAAGTCTTTATAACAAAAACCTCTGACAAAGGTTTAATTACTCAAATATATAAGTAGGTAAATCAATTGTACCAAAAAATCAAGCCATTCCCCACTTGATAAATGGGCAAGGGACATGAATAGGCAGTTTTCAGATAACGAAATAAAAACTATCAATCAGCACATGAAAAGTATTCTAAATCTCTTATAATTAGAGAAATGCAAATCAAATATCTCTGAAGGACCACCCCATAACTAATAGTTTGGCTAATATGACATGACAGTTCATTTCAATTGTAGAATGGCTGAATAAATTGTGGTATCTTTTGGTTATGGAATACTATTTTGCTAAAAGGAATAATAAACTGGAGGAATTCTATGTGAACTGGAACAACCTCCAGGAATTAATGCAGAGTGAAAGGAGCAGAACCAGGAGAACATTGCACACGGAGACAGATACTGTTAATTTTAAATGTAGTTGGACTCTGAATATTTATATAGGTGGTCACCAGAGATTTAATTTCTAAATCCTCAAATGAATTACTAAAGTAAATGGAATTTATGGTCATTTATTTACAATAGAGGGAAGATATTAAGGAAGAGAGAAAAGGGGAGAGAGAGAGAGAGAGAGAGAGAGAGAGAGAGAGAGAGAGAGAGAGAGAGAGAGAGAGAGAGAGAGAGGAGGGATGGAGGGAGGGAGGGAGAGGGAGAGGGAGGGAGGAGGGAGGGAGGTCTGGCTTCCACTTATATCAGCTAGAAATTTTAAGACCCCAGGGGAAAAGAGTCTCAAGATAATGGGCCTTTCCTGAAGTCTTCATGCCTCCAAAAAGGCAGATTCACTAAGTCAGCCTTTCACTCACCAAGGCTGACCTTCTAAAAAGAAAGCAGTCTGAGGTCTCCTGCATGAGTTCCTCCAGGGTCGAGTTCCTCTTCAAGTCTCTCCTCAAGTGTCTTTCCACCAGTCTTTTCTCCAAGTCAGAGTTCTTCCATCTAACTGGAATTGAATTGAATATCTTCTTCTGGCCTCTGGTCTTCTTTTTAAAGATCTTTTTCTCTTGTGTCACCTCCCCTAAAGTTCATGTCTACCAATCACAGCAGACTCTGCTCTAGGACTGCCCACAATGCAATTAGGTGATTTTAATTCATTACTCACTATGGCACATGTGGGTCACAGACCTCCAACCTCATGATTAAGTGGGAGATTTACATCCTTGGTGATCAGATCTAACAGGAGAAGATCTTCCCACTCAACTTCAAGTACTGTGTTTACATTTTGGGGGATTAAACCAACAAATAGAAATATGATTATAATTTAATCTTCAAAATCAAGGAAGAGATAAGTACCTTCATTTTTACAGTCAGGGAAGAACTAAATTCAATCTTCACAACACACTGTGGTACATTGGAATGTAATGGACTTCTCTCTTAGCAGCAATGTGATGATCCAAGACATTTCGGAGGGACTTATGAGAAAGAATGCTTTCCATATTCAGAGGAAGAACTATGGGAATAGAAACACAGAAGAAAAACAATTTCTTGATCACATGGTTCGATGGGGATATGATTGGGGATGTAGACTCTTGTCATATCACTAATATGGAAATAGATCTTGATGAGACCCAGTGATTGACCCAGTAAAACCCAGTGGAATTGCATGTTGGTTATGGGAGGGGAGTGGGAGGAGAGGAGAGAAAGAAAATTAATCCTTTAGCTGTGGAAAAATGTTCTAAATTAATTAATAAATAAATGAACGTAATTAAAAAACAGAAAAAGATGATGGCAGTGGTAGTGGTTGTGGTGGTGGTGGTAGTGAGGATTATTATTATTTTAATGATGGTTACCATTAAAATATTAATAATACTACTTATGATTGTTGATATTTATAGAACACTTTGCAAAATACTCTATAATTGTTATTACATTTGATCCTCAAAACAGTTGTGTATACAATACTATTCAGTATGCATTTTAGTGGATAGAGTTCTGGACTGGAGTCAGGAAGACATTTTAATTCTGGCCTTAGACAGTTACTCTATACAACTCAGTTAACCTTGGTTTTCCCAGTTATAAAATGAGATAATAATATTTTGCATATAAAGAAATGGAGATTAAATGAAGTTAACCGAGTTTCCCCAGTTACAAAGGGATACAATATTTGAGGTAGAAATGAAACTTAGGATTCGTTATTTATGTTTTCAATATATTATATCACCAAAGAGGAAATCTGCCAAAAATTCCATATAAAAAGAATAACCTCTCTATCTTACTCCAAAACTATGGAGATAAACAAATAGGGGAATTTGTTGTTACTCTTAGTAACAACGTATCAGTCTATGAAATGCCACAAAATGAATTTATTACATAGATATACCCTTAAACTATTTCCAGGCAAAGACAATGAATATCTGAGGAAAGATTCCCCCAAGCACTGGGTACTAATGTCATGACTCCATTCTTTTTCCGCAGCCAGTGCAGTGATCTTAGGACTGCAAGATATTAGAGAGTAACTAGGGTTTCCTGGGAAACTGGGAAGAGAAAGGTGTATCTTCCAAGTTCTGCTCTATCCTTTAGCCTGCCCCTTCATCCTCAGAAGTCCCTATTTTGGAACCCTAGGTGAGTGGAAGGGATACACTGAACACTTGAGCAGCTTTACTTTTAAACATACAATTCTTTATAATATAACATTAATTCTAGTAAGATACACTTTTCTAAAAACAATAGTCATGAAATAACCCTTAAAATGCAAGACACAAAATAAAATTGGTAACATGTACAACATTTTTTTCCTCTCTTGTCTCCAGTGAAAGATTATATTAGGTGGTTGTGGGATGCTAACCCCCTCTTTCCCATAAGTTCAATGTATCAAACTTTGTATTATACTTTCTGTTTTCTAGGAATGTGTTCCCCATGGAAGTTGAGAATTATCTTATATGTATGTCAAAACATTGGTGAATATATGTATGTAGTTTTATATGTATGCATGTATTTCTACAGACACACATACATACATATACATAAACCTACTATCTGGTAACCTGAATTAATGTCTCACTTGTCAACTAGACACCATGGCGTAATGTAGACACAGCCTGAAAGTTGTTCACATTTTGTTTTACAAGATGACAAGATCTCATCATTGCAGATGTCAAATAATTGAACATCTGTCTCCTTACAGCCAATTCCCTTCCGTATTTCCTGTATCTGTCAAAAAGGATGCCAACTAGAGTTTGTCCTTTTGGCAACAAATAGTCTCTCATATATGGTGCAGCTGATGAGCTCTAACTGAGCCATGGGTTGTATTATCATCGATGTGTGTTACCCAGGAATTCCCTGCTAATGACAAGATGTTTCTTTTAATTTTCATTGTGTTTTTCAATAAACTTTGCATCAGAAAACTAAGCACTAGAGTTGATATTAGTGAATTCTCTAAAATACGAAGCTTTTCTGACCCATAAATACTTCAGGCTTGGTAGAGGTGTTTTGTAAAGGATTTAGTGTTTTACAAAATTCATCATTTTTTGAGTGTTTTAATTTATAAAGTAACATTTATTTTTCTCCCCCGTAATTCTGTCTTGACACAATATCCCGCTGAAGGAACAAGAAGACAACTTGGCACAGTAAGATAAATATTGCAGTGGGGAAATGTCAGCTTTTTAAATGAAAACCACTGGAGCTGAAAAATCTACTCCCTGTGTGATAACAGGTGAGAGAGACTACATATCATGGCAGGTGAATGGATGGTTCAAAAAATCTCTCCTAAAATTGACAGTGTTTCTAGAAATTCTAAGGATTAAGAAAGGCCAGGAGCAAAACCAGAATTTTCTTCATTTCAGGAATTCAGCTGGGTCTGATCTCAGGTTCAACTCAGACTAAGATATATGATTTATGTTAAAAAGTAAAAAAAAATTCAAATTTTCTCCTCTATAAGTGCAAGATGGGGAGATATGACTAGGTGGGCTTTTGTCTAAAAATGATCTGGACTTTTAGGTGGACTGCGAGCCTAATATATGTCAATTATGATATATTACAACTGAAAAAGGTAGTGTGGACCTCAGGAGTATTAGATATAGATTATTATTATATATTAGATATAGGAGGAAAAATAATTCCTCAGTAAGCTGTCCTTGTTAGTGATCAACTAGAGGTGCCACATTTCATAAAGGATGTTGAAGTTTTGAAGACATATTGTCAAGTGGAGGATGACTAATGTGGTGAAGACACTTCAGATCGTTATGAGAATCTGTTGAACATACTAGGGAGTTTAACCTTGAAGAAAGAAGACTTAGGGAAAACCAGGATTATTATGTTTAATTTTTTCAAAAGCATTATATTATATGGAATTTTTACTCTGCTTTGTTCCAGGGGACAAAACAAAAAACAAAGGGCAGAAGGTGCAAAAAGGCAAATTTAGACTTGACTTAAAGATAATATTTCCTAACAATTAAAGTCCTACAAAAGTTTAATGTATTGTCATGGGCAGAATTAGGTTTTCTTTCTAGAGATGTCTTTAAAAACAAACAAACAAACAACTTGGAATATTATTCTAATTTATTGCAGAGAGAATATTTCATTAGACAAAAGTTTTCTAAAAAGTCCATCTGGGTTTCTCTGATATAGTGGTAATCAGGGGTGTTTGGGTAAATGTTAAAAAGGCAGGTGTCCAAATATGCACAACAAAATTTTTACATTTAATCTTCTTTAATATCTTTTCCTTCACATCATTAAGTTTGGACAATCAACAAAATAGTGAATCAGTCAGAATAGGATAGCATTTGTCAATTTCTAAAGTGTAAATGCCAAATGTGAAAATTTAACAATTGATTGTCTTTTCTTCTTTCAAGCTATTTCCTATAGTTATCTCATCAACTCCCATTGATTAAAGTATCATCTGTACATTGTAAATGGAGACCTGGGACCAGTCTGGCCTCAGATATGCAGCTAGGTGAACTTGGGCAAGTCACATAAATATTTGCCTCAGTTTCCTTACCTGTACAATGAGGTAGAAAATGAAATTGTAAACTACTCAGGAATATTCTTCCCAGAATAAATATGTTCTTCATGATTTGAAAATATTTGAAATTATTGTACAACAACAAAAATGCTGATGAGTCTCAAGTTGACTTATGCTGCTTCACCTGCATTGTCTATGAGTCACACATCTGTATTTACCTATCAGACACCTCTAAATTTATATTTTATATACATCTTAAATGCAACATATCCACAGATTAACTCCTTAACTTTTCTCCAAACTCTCTCCTATTCTAATATCACTCTTATTGTCAGTATGACCACTAGCCTCTTGGACGCCTAGGCTTGCAATTCAGTTGTTGTATCCTTGACTCCTCATCCATTTAGTAGATACTTAATAAATATTTATTGACTGACTGACTTTAAAGTTCCTTTCCCATCTTCTTTCTTGATATCAAGTATGTAGATTTTTAAAAATATTTTCTCCCACATGTTCTAGAGCTGAGTGGTGCCTCAAGAGGTCTAAGTCGATCATTTTATAGATTAGGAAACTGAGGACAATGAAGGTTAGTTTTGACTTTACAAAAGTCAGGCAGTGAATAGGAAATAGAGGTAGGGTTTGAATCCAGATCCTCTGACTCCAGAGCTAATGTTCTTTATAGTCTCATATCTCCACCTCTGGATTTTTTAATGTATTTTGGATGAGTACACACTGGTTCTTTGAAAGGCTCGTAATCTGATTTGTATTGGAATATGAATCAAGATAGATTTAGAAACTAGAAAATAACTACAATGGATTGGAATCAGAGAAGGCTTGTACAAAGCAGGTAAGCTTTCTGTGAAATGGGCTTTCTTCAGAGACCTTTAATTATTAAGAAAATAAATTGAAAGTAAACTTTCCAAGAGAACATGGATTACATAGGAAAGTAGATTATTTATAAATTGTATCTGTGATTTTCTTAGAATAGAGAGTTCCTTTTAAGGCAGACCTACTCTGAATTGGAAAATCTGAGAGACTGACCTTCACCTTTAAGAGGTGAAGAGTGTTGGCACACAACTAGTATGTTAAAGGCAGGGATTGAATCTCAGTCACCAGAAGAATCTCATTCTATAGACATGAAATCAGGCAAAGCAGTAGACACCAAGTGGAATGGGATCCTTTAGAGTCCAGTTTCTATTCTTTGTACAGGAAGACATTGGCAGGAGACAATAAGAAGAGAGCTGAGGATGAGGGAGGTGCTATAAATAAGTTTTGAATTAACAACATGGTGGTGAGTTTAGAAGTGATAAGTTTATCCTGGGTGGCTCATATTGTGCCCTGGTGTTAAAACAAAGGAGAGGAGGAGATAGAAAGAAGAGTGGTTTTCCTTCTTTCTAAAAACTATTAGAGACTGAATCCTCTAAATGAAACTTTTGGAGAACCCAGGGTCACCTTTAAATCATGATCAGGTAGGTCCAAGAGAAGGAAAAAGAACAAGAAAGGAAGAAAGGAATATAGGAAGGAAGAAAGGAAGGAAGGAATGAGAAAGAAAGGAAGGGAGGAAGGAAGGAAGGAAGGAAGGAAGGGACAGGGGATGGAAAGGAGAAAGAAAAAAGCAGGAAGAAAAGAAAATTAAAGAATTTTCATATAATAGCATGTATTGAGGATCCCACTATACAATATCTATGCTATATTGGTTAACAAAAAAGAAGAAAAAGGTTGCAGCCTTTTTACCTCAAGAGGGAAGTAGAGCACAGAAGAAATAGATCTTATCCTTCCATTCTGCTTCTCTAGAAGTTTGAGTGATTCCCCACAGCCGTTAGGTCAGAATTTGTGTGTGTGTATGTATGTGTGTGTGTGTGTGGGTATTTGTGTGTTTGTGTGTATACACGTGCCTGCATACAAGGCATGCCTTTCTGATGGGCCATATGAGAATAAGTTAATAAATTAGTTCAATAAATGCACACAGTACAAATGAAACTCATTAAATCAAAACATAATTTATCTATCAATCTATTAATCTCTATATCTTTCTATCTATCTATCTACCTACTTATCTCTATTTAATCCCAAGCTCATGAATGTAAATGTCTCTGTTTGGTAATTAAAGTCCATCATTTGTTCCCAGTCTATATTTTTTCCTCTTCCTGTAGTCAAACAGGCCTCCTTCCTACTTCCCACCAATACTATTCCATTTCTCACTTCTCCATCTCTGTAGCAACTACCACCCATGGCTACAATGCTTTTTCTTCTCACTTCTGCCACCTGGAATCCAAAGTTCACCTTAAGTCTCAGTTTAGCTGCCATTTTATTCAAAGAGCTTTTCATTATTTCCCCAGGTTTTAAGATCCCTTATCTCAACTCAGTATAGGATCCTGGATCAAGAACTGAAAGAGGGGAAGGCAGAGTCAAGATGACTACTTAGACTCAACAAAAGTCCAGTCCTCTGTGAAAACCATTCCACACCAACCAAAAACAAAGTGCTTTGAGGGGACAGAAAACCAACTCTAACAACAGGACAGAGCTGGGGAACCCTCCTGCTGGATTCAACTTTTTATGTTTCTGGATTTAACTTTTTTTTTTTAATTACCCTTTAGATATGCCCAAAAAAGCCTGCATTCTTGAACTCTCCTGTTTAAGGAAAAGGAAGAAGGAAGGTCCACACTTACTGTGCTGAATCTCCAGTGATCACAGGAATCTCTCAGAGTGCAGGCTCCATCCAAGAGGGAGTGACTTGCTGTGCCAGCAAGTTCAGGATGCTGACCACAGTAGGCAGGAAGGCAGCTGGAGGAGAGGCATACAGAGGGAATAGCATCCTAGTCTCAGACCAAGCTCTCCATTTGACCCACCCAACCCTGTTCTCAAGGTCTTGGCTTCAGGGCACATCCAGCTCTGCAGATAAGCTCCACCCTGGCTTAATCTTACCAATAGGACAGATAAGAAGTCTTCAGAGGGCAGGGAAACTCAGTCTCCAACACTCCTCCCCACTGACTACACTGAGAGCCTTGCTGATTAAACTCTCAGGATGAAGACTGCAACCACCTCAGAATACCTTGATAATAGGGCAGGAATCACAGCTCCTTTCAGCCTCCACACCTGTACCTATACCTACACCTTCAGCTTCACTTGCCAGATGGGGAAGATCTGGCTTCAGGGCTCATTAATACTCCATTGCAGACAGCTGGGTAGCTCAGTGGACTGAGAGTCAGGCATAGAAACTGGAGGTCCTGGGTTCAAATCAGGCCTCAGACACTTCCCAGCTGTGTGACCCTGGGCAATTCACTTAACCCCCATTGCCTAGCCCTTACCACTCTTCTGCCTTGGAACCAATATACAATATTGATTCCAAGACAGAAGGTAAGGGTTTAAAAATACAGCATGAGCCTAATCTAATCAATCAGCAGAGGAAAGAAGTCCCTTCAGGACAGAATAGCCCAAACTCACAGATCCAGCAAATAAACAGAGGAGCAAGACTACAGCCTATGATGGGGGGGGGGGGGGGGGAGAAGGAAAAGATATATGTCAACAACAACAACAACAACAAAACAGAAAAGAAATTACAATCAACAGCTTATGTCCAGTTAATGAAAAACAAACAAATGGAACAGAGGAGGAACATGGAATACCAAGCAAAAAATTTCAGCGAATTGGACTCATACTTTGGCAGGACTCAAACACAATTCAAAAACAATTAAGAGAGACAATTGAGATAAGAACTTAAAAAGCAAAATAAATCAGCTGGAAACAGAGGTACATGAACTAAAACAAGAAAATAGTGTCTTGAATGCCAGAATTGACAATCTTGAAAATAAGGCAAAGAAGGTGAAATATGACATACAAAGAAAATCAGACCAAAAAGAGAAGGATGACCAAAAAGCCAGGGATGTAATTCAGTCTTTAAAAATTAGAATCAAAACTACTAGAAACAAATGATTTTATAAGGCAGCAGGAGTCTATAAAACAAAATAAAAAGAATGAAAAAAATTGAGGAAAATATGGCACACCTCATTGACAAAATTACAGACCTAGAAATTACATCCAGGAGAGGCAGTTTAAGAATTATTGGACTACCAGAAAATCATGACAAAAGAAAAAAGTGTGAACATCATTCTATAGGAAATTATCCAATGATTCTGACATTCTCAAACAAAAGGGAAAAGTGGAGATTAAAAGAAACCCCAGATTGCTTCCTGCATTTAATTCCCAACTGATAATACCCAGGAATATTATAGCCATATTCAAGAACTACCAGACCAAAGAAAAAAGATTATAAGCTGATGAGAAAAAGTCATTCAGATATCATGGAACTACAGTTAGGATAACACAGGACCTGACTACATAAACATTCAAGGAAGAGAAGGCATGGCATATGATAGTCCAGAAAACAAAGGAATTGGGTCAACCAAGAATCAACTACCCAGAAAAACTGACTATATTCTTGTAGGGGAAAGTATGGCCAATTAATAAAATAGAAGACTTCCAAGCCTTCATAAAGAAAAGACCAGACATAAACAGAAAATGTGTTGCCCAAACACAGAACTCAAAAGAGCCACCAAAAGGTAATTAAGAAAGGAGGGAAAATAGAACAACTTTGTTTATGGGACTCACTAAGTTCAAATGATTTGTATTCCTATAAGAAAAGATGATATTGTTTGTTCTTAAAAATTGTTATCATCATAAGGGTAGCTAGAAGAATTATACTTAAAGGAAACAGTGTCAAACTGTATAGGATAAAATGTATAATATATACATATATGTGTATACATACATATATCATATATATATATATGCACACACTAGTGGTAAAAAAAAAGGATAATACAAAGAGAAATGGGAAAAGAGACAAAAGGGGATAAATTTATATTCCATAAAGAAATGTAAGGGGGTGGGGGGAAGAAGACCAATACAATGGAAGGGTGAAAGAGATTTGAGACAGGTAATACTTAATTCTTACCACTCATTGAAATTGACTCAAAGAAGGAAGAATAATCAGATCCATTGGAGCAGGAAATTGTATTGTGCCCTATAGAGAAATAGAAGGGTAATAAACAGACTGTTGGGGAGGGAAACAATCCAAGGGAGAGAGAGGATGGGGTATAATTTAATAGGTAGTATAGTAAGAGGGGAATCAATAAAAGGGGAGGTGCTGGGAAGGGAAGTAACGTTAGGGAGGGGAAAGGGGGGGAACTGACTAAAAGTGAAAAGTTGAAGGGGAGAGAAATAAGGATAAGAGAAAAAGCAGAATCTAAGGAGGAAGTAAAAATGGAGGAAAATACACAAACAATAATCATAACTGTGAATGTGAATGGGGTGAACTCACCAATAAAAAGGAAGTAGATAGCAAAATGGATTAAAAACCAGAATACTATCAAATGTTGTCTACAAGAAACATACTTGAGGCAGGTAGATATACACAGAGTAAATGATACAGGATAGAGCAGAATTTACTGGGCTGCAACTAAGACAGAGAAGAAAAGAGTAGCAGTTATGATCTCAGACAAAGCTAAAACAAAAATAGATCTCATTAAAAGAGATAAGGAAGGTAATTGCATCTTGATTAAAGGAAGTATAAAGAAATATCAATACTCAACATATATGCACTGAATGGTATAGCCATAAGATTTCTAAAGGATAAACTAAAAAAGCTTAAGGAGGAAATAGAAAGTAAAACCATTCTAATGAGGGACCTTAACCTTCCTCTATCAGAACTAGATAAAATTGAATGAAAAATAAATGAGAAAGAAGTAAGGGAAGTGAATGAAATATTATAAAAATTAGAACTAATAGTTATTTGGAGAAAAATAAATAGGGATAAAAAGAATACACCTTCTTTTCAGAAGCACATGGCACATATATAAAGATTGGCCATGCACTGGGTCATAAAAATATTGCAAGCAAATGTAGGAAAGCAGAAATAATAAATGCATTTTTCAGTCCATAATGCAATAAAAATCATAATCTATAGGGGCTTGTGTAAAGGCAGATTTAAAACTAATTGGAAACTAAATAATCTATTTCTTCAAAACTTGTTGGTCAAAGAATAGATCAAAGAAACAATTACTGATTTCATTGAAGAGAATGATAATGTAGAAACAAATTATTAAAATCTGTTGGATGCAGCCAAAGTAGTACACAGGGGAAAATGTATATCCCTGAGTGCATATATCAACAAATTAGAAAGGGAAGAGGTCAATGAATTGGGCATGCAAGTTAAAAAATGAGAAAGAGAACAAATTAAAAATCCCATAATAAACACTAAATTGGAAATAATAAAAATGAAAGGAGAAATTTTTTTAATTGAAAGCAAAAGAACTATTGAATTAATAAATAAGATTAGCAGCTGGTACTTAAAAAATGAATAAAATAGATAAATTATTCATTAATCTAATAAAAAAAGAAAACCAAATTAACAGTATGAAAGATGAAAAGTACAGTCTAACTTCTAACAAAAAGGAAATTAAGGTAATTATTAAAAACTCTTTTGCCCAATTATATGGCAATAAATATGGCAATCTAGGTAAAATGCATGAATATTTACAAAAATATAACGTTTAGATTAACAGAAGAGGAAATGGAATACTTAAACAATCCCATCTCAGAAAATGAAATTTTATCACCTGGTTCAATGGGGATATCATTGGAGATGTAGACTCTAAAGGACCACTCTAATGTAAATATTAATGATATGTAAATAGGTCTTGATAAATGATACATGTAAAAGTCAGTGGAATTTCTTGTTGGCTACAGGAG
The DNA here is from genome assembly GCF_027887165.1 of Monodelphis domestica. NCBI lineage: Eukaryota > Metazoa > Chordata > Mammalia > Didelphimorphia > Didelphidae > Monodelphis > Monodelphis domestica. The sequence continues at coordinate 37,748,252 of NC_077232.1, forward strand.
AGGAGATGGGAGGAGAGGAGGGAAAGAGCATGAATCATGTAACCATGTAAAAATATACCAAAAAAAAAAAAAGAATTGAAAGAAACCTCAGAGATCACCTTGCCCAACTTTATATCTCAAAACAAATTTTCTCTAAAATATATTTGATATTGTTATCTGTCTCATTTTGAAAACTTCCACTGAAGGAGTATCCACAATATATTGAACTAGTCCATTCAAGTTAAGGAACCTTCTTAAAGATTAGTAATTTTTTTCTTTGTATCAAATCTAAATTTGCTAAATTTGATCTAAAATCAATGCTAAATATTATAAAATGCCTCTCATACCCATTGCTCCTGGTACTCCCTTAGAGGACAAAGCTAATCTGTCTTCCAGAAAATAATCCATAAGTCTTTTATTATTCAAGTAAACATCTCGAGTTACTTCATCTGATAGACATTTGACATGAACTTGGGGTCCTTCACTGTAATTTGTTTTTTAGGCTAATGAGTGGAATTGTTGTAGCCCAAGGAACTGCAAGAACCTTATGAGATGGCCTGATGTTGTTTAGAGTAAAGTTTCCTAAGAAAGTCAAAGGTTACAAGTTCTCAAATAATTATTTATCATAATACCCAGATTTTGGGAACATTTTTTTTAAAGCTAGAAAATAAGACAGAGCTGAGAAGCCTCAAATGTAAATTAAAAACACTAGATTATCTTCTCTGTTTCTTGGAAAGGTGGGAGAATAAGCATACAGCATAAACTGATTGGCAGATATGTTAATTTTGTTAGATCATTTTACTAATTTCATGGCAATTTTTTGTTGTTACAAAGGATGACTCAATACAGGAAACAAATATATGTATGTGTACATGTATATGTATATATAAAGCTATGTATATATATAGGTACATGTATATGTATAATTATATATACATGTATATATATATATATATATGAAAGGAAAAAGATAAGTTAAAATAGTTTTTTTTTTCATTTGAGAAGTTAGAGGATAAAGTTAATTCCCCATAGCTTAGGGCCCAGCTATCAACAGGTTCTTTTTATATTTATATTTAGCTCTTTCTTCCTTGCATATTTATAAAAGCATCAGTGTCCAGATTCTGCTTATGTAGTCCCCTTAATGGAAAATTTCCCCATCGATGACAGCAGCTGTAGCCAAATGTTATCTATTCCTTTCTCATATCCTAACTGGTGATTCATCCCAAACACAGCACAGTATATAGAAAAGAAAAATGCTCTGAGATGGGTTGGAGGATGGTTAGCAAACAGCATTACAATTCAGAAAATGCTTTTACTGCCTGTTTTCTATCAGTTTCTGCAAAAAATACCTATGGAGGAGGCTTACTACATGGAGGTATAATCTTAAACCACAACACAATGGAAAAACACTACAGCATAATATTCAATAAAGCAATATTGAATCCTTTTTTCGGCTATAGTCATATACTTTTCTGTCTGGTGTGTATCATTGATTTTAATTCGTTCTTTGGGCTAAAAACTAGTAACAGCCTTGTGTCCTCTGACTGTCAGTAGTTTTTTTGTTTGTATATATATTTCTGGACTTCTATAAAGTAATTCAAAGAACTCATAGAAAAAGAAACTTACTTTTAGAAGAATAAATGAGAAATTCAAAGATAAGAGAACAATAACCTAGGATAACTACATTTTAGGTACAGTAGGAAAAAAGAACCAGTTATATAAATTAAACCAAACTAAACTAAACAAAATCCTTAACCAGCTGATTCAGTGCTATTATAGAAGTTGATCACCAGATATACCAGAAATAAGCATAGGATTTAGAGTTTGGAGACACATTAGGGATCATTTATTCTAACCGTGGCATTTTAAAGAAGGGTAAAAATGAGAATTCTAGAAGTCTCATAGCATTTGAGTTAAATTTCACATATATCTACATTTTTTAACATTCTTCTATTCTTCCCTTTCATTCATTCCATATATCTAATTAATTATCAGTTCTTATAATTTTTACCTTAACATCTCTTGCATTCATGCCTTTTTTCCTCTGTGATTGTTATATTAGCTCAAGCCCTCACTATCTTTTAGACCCATGTTGGCAAAGGTGTGGCACAAGAGCCAGGGTGGCATGGAGGGGGTTTCTTTCTTCCCCCTCTTCCCAGTACCTGAGGACATTTTTTTGCATGCATTATCCCTCTATCCAGCCACCCAATGTGAGCACTTCCTCCCTCTGCTCTCTGGGGTAATTTGGGGGGCTCACAGGCAGTTGAAAGTTGCAGTTTGGTCATGTGATCTCAAAAATGTTCACCAATACTGCTATAGACCATTGCACTAGCTTCCTGATTATTTTTTTCCTAATTCTACCCTCTCCTCCCCAAATCATCATTTGCCCAGTTACAAAGTGATATTCTTAAAGCATAGGTCTTATCTTATTAATTCCTAGCTCCAAAACAAAATTCCTATGGTTTCCTCCAGGGGATACACTTCTCTGTGAAAAAGGCTTTAAAAATACCTTTTATATCTAAATCTAAAATATCTTTCCAACATTATTTCACAAAATGCTCATACATTCTGAGTTCTAGCCAAACCAGTTGACATGTTATTACTTAGTAACAGTATTGGTTCTAATATCTAAATGATTTTGCACAGACTGTCCCTCATGCAAGTATTTTGTTTATTCCAGCTCTATCTTTTACTCTACCTGTTTCTTTTTATATTCAGTTTCATTATCATTCTCTCTGTCTCTCTTTTTCCCTCTCTCTTTCTCTCTCTCTGTCTCTCTTTGTCTGTCTGTCTGTCTGTCTGTCTGTCTGTCTGTCTGTCTCCTCCCTCCCCCTTAGTCAGTTGGAGCATTCAGATTATTGGAGATGTCTAAGGTATGAGGCCAATTGCTCTGAATAGACTTTGGGTGTTCTAATTTCTTTAGGGATTCCTGGCAGGCAATATGTTGAAAAGATAATTGGTAAAAAAAAAAGAGAAGGGGGATCTCCCTAAGAGGCTATGTTCTTGAAATTTATAACACATTTAGCTGATCTTCTCTGTAATGAAAGCCATTTTTTTCAATATATTTTCATCATACTTTCATGGGATCAAGTTTCTGAATATAAGGCAGATACTGACTTGGTTTAGAGTATTCTTTCAACTTCTTGTTTGAATTTCTCTAATTTCTATCCTATACAACTGTAAACTCCTCTCAAAGTAGAGTGGGCAAAGTTCAAATTCAAATATTTACTCAGGGGTATAAAACAATATTGTTAAAAATGAGAGTGTAAAATGTGCTTTCCAATTCAGTGTTCTACATTATTTCACACAGTAAATCTGCATCATTATCCACTCAAAGAAGCTAAAACCCATAATACAGATGAACCATGTTACTGAGAAGGGAACGTATAGATCATCTAATCCATCTCTTTTGATGGATGGAGTAATATTGCCCCAGAGAAGGAAAAAGGGCTTGTTCCAGATCATACTTGGATAATGGTAGAATTATGCCTAAAACCTCCTTCTCCATCTTCTTCTGGACACTACCTGAAAAGCAACATTCAAGTTAGGAAATCAAGAAGAAAAAAAGGAATCCGTTAATCAGTTTTAATGTGTAGCCATTATGTCTCTACAGCAAGAATACTTATTTATTTATCTTTCAATATTAAAGTTACTTATTGACTTCGCAAAATCATTCTTTCCTTTAGCAATGAAACAGGATCATCAGTTGAACAATTAGGTGAAACAAGGAAACTGCTTGTTAGGAGCTACTTTGCCAGAGGGGAAAGAGTATTAGCCAGTCAAGACATATATTCAAATCCTCCTACAACATTTACTAAATACACATTTTAGACAAATCACACAATAATTCTCAGCCTTGCTTTCCTTATATATAAAATAGTGATGATGATGTTTGTGATATCTATTTTACAAAGTTGTTATCAGGCTTCACATGGTCAAATTCTTCAAGAACTTTACAAAACAAAACTTTTTATGCATCTATTACATGTCATTGTTGTAAATATCTTGCTTAATGATTATATACATCAGATGGTATATTGACTTGAATCTTGTCTTGATTATCTTGAACCTAAGTAAAATTACTTTAGAAATCTGTAGAAATATGTGATTGTATGTTTGAGAATAGAATCTTTTAAAAATATATAATTCTTCATTGTTCCAACCATTGTTTTTTGGTGGTTGTGTGTGTATGTGTGTGAATTTGGAATGTAGAATACATAAAACTCTGGGGAACCTTATCCCAATTCCCAGTTTCACAGATAATCTTTTCTTTACTATTTCTCCTCATTCCTGAGGGTGAAGACTGCATTTTGTCACTAGATCTTAGTATACCATTTGATACATAGTAGGTACTTCAATTATTATTTTCAGTTGTTCCACAGTTGTTTTTAGAAACCCCAACATCTCTGAAATCTAAAGTTTCTCCCAGTGCCAATCAGTCAATATTTGACTTAATCTTTAAACACTGAAGATATTTCAAATTTCAGTAGGAAAGAAAAATGGTATTTCTCTCTCCCTCCCCATTTGCCTGAAGAATGATAATGATATTCATTAATATAAGGCCTATGTCCTAAACAAATAAAAATCAGAAGCTTAATTAAATTGGGAATACAAAATGCATCTCTTGCACTGTCTATTTTTTCGAGAATAAAATGACAAACATACTGATTTAGTCAAGTTGAATCTGTATTGTTTGATTACCAGATGCATCCTTGTGACTCAAGAGTTGTACAATGAGGTTATAAGTTAGGGTCATCATTATGAATGCATCAAAGAGTGCTCCTTTGACTTCTAAAGAAGAGTAAAGATGAATAATCACCCCATGCTAAATGGAATATTAAATTTAGTTTCCCAAAAGCAAATGGAAACCTTTTCCCCCAATAGGAAAACAAATATATTCTAAAAGCATTTTCTATCAAACAATCAAGAAGCACCACATTTATAAATGTAAAGTTTATCACAGTTATTGAGGATTTGAGGAAAATGCATCAGAGTTCCAAAGAAATTATCTTATGATTGAAATTATAGAATATAATTCTTTGACAAGACTGCTTTTATCACAGAAATTCAGACATAAGAGAGGCCTCAATGGCCATTTATTAAATTCATAGTAAAAATATCCAAGATATATTTGAACCAGCCTGAACCTGCTCTGGACTGAATTGTGAAATTTTTAGCGTGTATGTATACTTGGGGAATTTGGCAAGTAATACAAATCAGAGTGTTATTTGTGGTTTTGTTATTTGGAATTAAGAAAATTCATAGAAAAATATTAATAATGCAGATTAAACGTAAAAGTTGCTCACCCGTTCAAAGACCCAGAAGTTTAAAATATACCATCAGTCCCCTTGATTATAACCCATTAGAAAAATGGCATCTAGTCTCTGCTTAAAGAACTTCAATAAAGAGGAAGCCACTGCCTCTAAAAGTCACTCATTCTATCCTTGGATAGCAAGACATTTAAAAGGGGAAAATTCCTACTCCATTACACAAAATCAAAATTTTCATGGCTTTCCATGCATTGTTCATTGTTATTTTTTCTTCAAGAAAATAGAACATATTAGTGTTCTAACATAAAAAAGAACAATTCTCTGCCATGTTGCTTTATATTGATCTTTCAGTACACACAGTTCCAACTCCCTGCATTAACTGATGCATAAGATAATGAATGCTGAGGTACTTGTTTCATCAATCTCTTCCTCATTTAAGTAGAAGAGTTAAGTAAAGGGTCTATTCCAAGGCAAATATAGTGTAATGAATGGCACTGGTAACTGGGGAAGAGATAGACCAAGAACGGGATGCCAATGAGGAGATATGTGATTTGTGAGACAATGTAAGTCAATGAGAAAAAAAAAAATTAAAGATACATGAGGGATCATTAAGAAAATGACCCTGACAGGCATTATAAGGATTTTCTCTTCTTCCTTAATAATTGGATAGAATATCTACTATGTAGCTGTGGACTTTGTCAGGATGTTGATCACAGAGAGAAATGCTATCAATGTCACCTTTTCAACTTAAAGTGGAAATGAATGAAAAAAAAAGTCAAGGAGCAAAACTGGGCTGGGGTTGGTGAGGAACATTCTGGAAAGAATTTATGTGCAAAATTTTAAGTGATTTGGGAGCTTCAAATAGATATTTTTGGACTTATGTTCTTAGTAACATGATTTAAATTTGGATTCTCTACATTTTATAAAACTTTCCTGAATGATATTTGAACTATTCATTTACAAAAGGAGAGGCTTCTGCCTCAGAAGAGTAGGGACAAGGTGTCATATGTAATTTAATAGTCAAAATAATAAGGGACCCTATACCCTCCACAAATGGACTAGATCCTCTTTTGTTGTAAAATATTTTCTAAAACAAGTTTTTAATTATATTTTTATATCCATTTATATCATTAAGGTATATATTATATGTGGACATTCACCCTCTATGATATTAATTTGTTTCTACCAAAATATACTTTGGTGAAAACGATAAAATGGAGTAGATAATTCCTCAGGACCAAAAGAATCAACTGGACATTATGCAGACTGACCAGCACTATGACCATTTAATAGTATTGAGGCTTTTAATGCCACTGGGGCTCATGTGATCAGCCACATAGTCTGTGGATGCTCTCATTGTATATATAGGTTCAGAGATTTAAATCTAGATGACACCTCAGAGATGATATGAGCCAGTTCCCCCATTTTCAAGATAACAAAACTGGTCCAGAGAAGTTTTCTGAGTGGTCCAGAGTCACATAGGTATTAATAGCAGAAATGGGATTTGAACAGAATTTCTCTGCTTCCACATCCAGTCGTTGCACTGTAATTAGCTATTTTTTGAGGATACTGGAGTGGAGTTTTCTGTTATTCAAGATTTAGTTATGATGTAGTATTTATAGCAGAATGAAATTGTTTTGATTGAGTTATTATTCTAGTTATAAGAAAATAACATGCACACAAAATTCATATATATATATATTTATATAAAATACACATTTCTACATATTGTAAAGATTAAAATTTAGGGGAGACTGAGGAATGTAGAAATTAGTTTCTCTCTGCAAGGAGTATTATATTTTTATGAGGTTTATTAAAGGTTAAGGATTAAAGAAAATACAGAATAAGAAAGCACATTCCTAGGCCAGAGAAGCCTAGACAGGATAACCTCACATCATGGAAGAGACGCATCTGCTCCAAAACTGAAGTCCAAAAGAGGCCAAGCCTATTCACAACCAGGTTTAAATACCCCATCTGGCTCTCTGCCCAGGTGAGATTACAAAGCATTCTGGGGAAGTGGAGCAAGGGCTTCTGGGGATTGAAGTCCTGGATTCAAGTCTATTTTTTACAATATACATATATTAAATACATATAAAATTTATATAGATACTAATATTCATATGAATAAAGATCTAATTGTAAGATGATGGCCAATCAACTAATAATAATATTAGACTTTTTGTAGTACTTTAGGTATTAATTAAGCCCTTTCCTCACAATAACCCAAAGATGAATGTGGTATAAACACAAACTACAATTTTTACCAATGAGAAAATAGAGTCCCAGGAATCTCAAACAAATTCATTTAAGCTGACAGAGCTAGTAAATAAAGGATTCAAAACTATGTCTTTTCACTGAATCCAATGCTCTTCCCATAATTTAAATTTACCACTATATGCATGAACTCAAAATAAACACACAAACCACCATGATAATTATGGTGGTAGTGGTGGTGGTGAGATGAAGTTAGCATGTCACAATAGAGAGAGTACTAGGTTTAGAGTCAGAAAAACCTGGGGTCAGATCCCATCTCCACCATCTAGGAGCTATTTGATCTTGAAGTAACCACTTTTCTGTGCTCCAGGAATTTTTCTATGAATGTATGTGTGTATGTATAGCTTCCTATCTATATAAAATTTGCACACACAATGTGTATACATACATAGGCAATTGGTCATTAAAATAACATTTTAGATTTTGCAGATATAAAATCTTACTTGATGTATATGCATTGTAGAATATAGGGATGATAAGTAAGACTTTTCTGAAATGGAAATGGGCCAGTGTTTAGGTCCTGGCAATAAAGGCTATTAAAGTGTGTAAGTACCCATCCGTAATCAATGATCATGCTGGAGTCAAAATTAGATTCACAGAGAACTTGTTAACATGTAAAGCATCCCTAGTTGAATCTGCAGGCATGGGATGAAAATCTTTAAATCATAAATTCATATCCTGGAATCTTTCTATTCCCTGGAACTTGAAAGACATTGAGGGGAGGCGGGAGCGGGTGTCAGGGAGTGGGCTGGTCAGATACTTTCATTTCCAGGGAACATTATAAAAGATTTGGCAATCTAGATAAGCTTCTTTTCATAGATTGAATCCTCTCCACAGGGCATGTGAACTGTTGATAGCCATCATTTGTTCTAGTAAGTCTATTTTCTACATTTCCAAAGTCTTGTGTGTCTAATATCCACTTTCATTTTCCTTCCTTGGTGGAAATAATGCTGATATTGTTCTGCTGTCAGTAAAAATGTGTAAATGCGATCTTAAGAGGAAATTTGCTCTGACACTACAAACAGTAAATAATTCTAGTCTGTTTATACTGATGAGTAAACTGATGTGCTTTTCCATGTTATTTCTCTGTGCTTTCTGCTTTATTTTGGGAAAACAATTTTAAAAGCAACAGTCTGCAAAATATGATTCTAATCCATGGAGCACCATAGAAAAAAAAAGTTCTACTTCATTTTAACAATACATATCCACCTTTACTCCTTCTTCTGCCAAGGCAGTTTGATGAAGTCACTAGTTGCAATCTATTTGACTAAGATGCTCTGTTAATCAGCCTGCAGGCTTATAAACAACTCTGTCCTTTGTAAACTTAAAGCTCATTTTTAAGGGTCCTGTGCTAGAACACCTCTCTTACCTGCCTGGTTCATTCATTCATTTTATCAATCATTAATCAGATATTGATTTCACTGGTCAGCCAATTTAAAGGATATATGGTGTGGTGGTTAGAGAACAGGTTTGGAAGTCAAGAAGAAAATGACCCAAGTCCTTTTGCTTCCTGAGTGGCCCACGTACAACCTCTATCATCAGAACAGGTCACTTTCTAATACTAAAAGTTTCAAAAGCATTTCATTTTGCAACAGTGAAGGGGATTTCCAAACTGGCAGTTCCCTATTCAACAGAAAGCACCTTTGCAAAAGTTAGGCATCCTACCAGATATTAAATGCTCAAAATCATAGAGCAGGGGATAAGATTATTTGTAAATCAAAAGATAACAGAGCCCCATAGAAGAAAAACAGGTCTCAAAATATCCTTGAGCAATGCATACATGCATTATACTGAATACTGAAACAGTATTACAGATCTAATTTAATTAATAATCATAATTTCCTAATTCCATAAACAAAACTTGGCCCAAAAAAGTTAAGAACAACATTTTAAATAGATGCCATCAACTTAAATGCTCCCAAATTTCAAATTATGTTTTAATGAATATCATGCAAAGGAGAGCATAACTCTTGCTTAAGAAATATATGAATATATTGTTTTAATAGTTCATTCAAAAGAGAATTATTTTCCACTGTAGAATATCAGAAAAGCTTTTGGAGTAACTAAGGTTTATGGGATATGCAGGGAAGATTACTATTTCTGGTGTGAGGATTTGCTTACTCCTTTGGTGTCCACTTGCTATGTGACTCACACATGTGGCTCAAAGAAGATATAGTATAGAGTGGCCATACCCCTTGTAAGTGATCTCAGCGGATGGGAAAACCATGTTGAGGGTAACTAATGGGCCTCAAAGTCATTGGTGATTTAGTGAGATGTCAATTCCAGGCATGTGACAACTTCCCTGATGGAAGGGGTTGATGAGAATGATTTTTTCTTATGACCTGTGTGAAGATTGGATTTGGCGATCTCCGAATTGTAACAATGAAGGTACTTAGCTCTTCCTTTATTGTGAAGATTAAATTGTAATCCCCAGTTTATTTTTAGATTTTAATCCCTAAAGTGTTAACTCAGTATTTAAAGTAGATCTAACCATTTTAACTACAAAAAGGTGTTAACTTACTACAAAAGGTGAACTAACCAAAGAAAAAAAAGGTGTTAACTAACCACAAAAGGTATAACTAACTAAAAAAGGTATGAACACCCATTTCATACATTGAGTGGGCAGTCCTGGAGAGGAGAGTCTGCTTTGATTGGTAGACATAAAATTTAGGGGAGGTGAAACAAGAGAAAAAGATTTTTAAATAGAGGAAATAGAAGCACACAAGAGGAATCAAGGATTCGGTCACTTGGAGGAGAGACTGGAAGATCAATCACTTGGAGTTGGACTGGAAGACAGACATGAGGAGAGACTAGAAGACGGACACTCAGACTTAGAGTGAAGACACTTGGCTGTGGAACTGGACCCCCAGAGGAGCTCGTGCAGGAGACCTCAGACTGCTTTCCTTTTAGATGGTCACTGCAGTGAGTTAAAAGCTAACTTAGTTCCCTTCCCTTTCTGGAAGTGTGAACCTCTGAGAAAGGCCCATCATCTTGAGACTCCTTCCCCTGGCTGGGGCTTAGAATTTCTACCTGGCTCTAAGGAAGCCAGAGCTTTCTCTCTTTCTTTCTCTCTCTCCCTCTGTCTCTGTCTCTGTCTCTGTCTCCCTCTCTCTGGTTGACACTGGAAGACAGAATGAGACTTACTCCTTTTTGCAATTTAGTTCACTTAAATTCAATTTATGTACAAGTCAAAAGAAATCACCAGTGATATCAGTTTGGTCCTTTTCAAGTACTAAGGACAGCAACCAATCAGGGAAGCTCATATTGAATTGGTGGCTTTTGAGTTAAAACTTGTAAAGGAGATGGAACTTTGATAGCTAAAGATATGAGCAGAGTTCTCCATAGAAGATGTTTCTTATATCATTGTATGAAGTGACTGTGAAGATTTAAAGACTAGACCAGGGCAGCATAATATTTAATAAGTCCTACCACAATAGAAATCTGTGCACATCATCATGAGAGTGAACTTCATGTATGTAAATTCAATTATCAATCTAGATAATTTCAGTTTCAAAACGAGCTTAACCTTTTTTCCTTGGCCAAAGTAATACACAAAGAAAATATGCTAATTTTTTTAAACCCTCACCTTCTTTCTTGGAGTCAATACTCTGTATTGGCTCCAAGGCAGAAGAGTGGTAAGGGCTAGGCAATGATTTGCCCAGGGTCACACAACTAGGAAGTGGCTGAGGTCAGATTTGAACCTAGGACCTCCTGTCTCTAGGCCTGGCTCTCAATCCACTGAGCTACCCAGCTTCCCCCTCTGCTAATTTTTATAGGGGTTGTGTCCATACTAATTAAATCAGGGATTCCTGAAGTATCCAAATTAAAAAAAATGCATTCTAAGAATAAGCACAAGCATGAATGAGTAAGGCAGGTGGCTGTTACAAAGGATAGGATATGGGACCTAGCTGAAATTAATAAGATCTCAGTTGGAATTGTCCATCTAGTACTGATCCTGACCAAATTACTTAAGCTTTATTTGCCACAGGTTCCTCATCTATAAAATGAGTTTATTAATAGCAATTAGTTCCTAGAGTTGTCTCAAGAATAAAATAAAATGATGCTTGTAATACACTTTGTAAGCATGAAATTACTATATGAATATTAGACATCTTCGTTATTAGAAATGGAAAAGTGTGAGACTCTTTCGCCATGTAGTAGGAATCAAGAAATCAAGGTTTTCTATGCCGTAGCCAATAAACCAAACATTTTGTGATAAATAAATAAGTTTTAAAAATGGTTCCTCTGATTATTAATGGATAGTAAAGAGAGATCCAAATTTCTAAACTCCTATCATGCTACCATGACAACAGATTTATTTTCATAATAAGAAAGAAAGAGAAAAATAAAGGTTCAACAAGAAACTGAATGCCAAGAAATGTTCAACAGGAAGAAAGAATCTTATTATATGTCTTCTCAGTGAAATGAAGTCTCCTAGTCTTTACAATTTCATCCCATACTGAGCCTGAAATTGTTGATGCAATATATAAACTAACGTTGGTTATTCTTGAGGTACTATACTAAACCAGAGTTGTCATAGGACAGGAGTTAAGCAATGGCCCCAATTGTAGGATATGGGGGTAAAGGTGGTTTAAAAATTACTTTCTTACTTTAAAGGCTGGTGAGCTAAACAATAATTATAGTCAAAATTCTATCACTGATTATAGAAGGAGAGCATGGGAGCACTAGAAGGGGAAATTATATTATTAAGAACAATTCCTGTCAGACAAACTTATCTTACTAAATTCATTTCTGCCTTGGACAAGATTAGTGGTCAGATGGTTCAGGTAAATGTTTCAAACAGAATATACCCATATTTCATCAAGACATTTGGCAATGGTCTGCATAATATCCTATTATATAATTGGACTCTTAGGTTGTTTTGAACAGTAACTGGTTGAAGAGCAAGATAAAAAGAGAATTGAACAATGTCAAATATGGAAGGAGGTTCTTAAGATTGTAAGACTCTCCATCTGTTCAATGTTTGATCAATTATTTGAATAGGGTAGAGAGAACATACTTAGCAAAATTTTAGGTTTTAACATGCTGGACCTATTTTCAATAGAAATATAATGAAAGAGATAGCAGACCTCAATGGTAAAAACAACCACCACAAAATAGGTTCAAGTCTCACCTCTCTCATGCATTATATAATTCTGGGCCAGTTATTGCATTCATTCCAGATATAGGCAACTTTCTAGAACTATGTGTTGCAAAGAAGATGCAAACTAGTATTAGATGAGGCATATCCCTTTGGTAATGAAATCACAGGTTGAGTTCCTACCCCTGTCACTAAGAAGTTCGTTGTTATTGTTTGTTTGTTTCATTCCTGTCCACAATGTGACTCCATTTGGGATTTCTTAGCAAAGATATTGGAGTAGTTAACCATTTTATAGATGAAGTCCAGCTCAGTTTACAGATGAGGAGATTGAGGCAAATAGGATAAAATTAATTGGCCAGATTCACACAGATAGTAAGTGCATGAGGCCAGATTTGAATTAAAGATTAGACTTTCTGACTCTGGGGCTGGTAATTTATCCACTATGTCACCTAGCAGCCCCCAAAAGCAGTCATAGGTGCATTAATATGTCAGACAGATTTAGGACCCAAGGATAATTCAACAGTTAATAATGGTGGAATGAATGAAACAATATTTAATGTAAATGATAGAATCAATTACATAAGTAATGGTGAGATTCAGCAGATATGCTCAGAAATTAGTACATATTTTAAAAAGACAAGAAATTGTTAGACTAAAGACTCAAAATAAATTTTAAATTGTCATATGGCAGATAAAAATAAATTATAGGATAAATAAATGAGATATAAAACAATGGAGATGATCAGCATTCTATATTCATTATTGGACAGGCCATGTAATGAATATTTTGCCTGTTTCTAGATGAGGCATTTAAAAGACATGGTGAAAAAATTCAAAATTCATAAGCATGAGATCAAGTAAGGTCTAACAGAATTGAAAACCATGCTACAGAAAAAGTTCTATGGAAGAAGTATGGATTTTTAGCCTATAGAAGAGAACTTGGAAGAGAACCAGGGCAGTTTTTTTCAGTCATCTGAAGAGTATTTAAGTGGAAGAGGAATTAAACTTTCTAATCCTATTAAAACTAAAAAAAAATTATTCTTTCTCACACACTCAATAGCCAAACCAAAACTGGACTGTGTTTTGACCCATGGCATTCCATATCTCATCTCCATTCCTTTTCATAAATACACACAGAACCATAGTGATATTATATATATATATTATATACATTCATATATGTGTATATATATGCACATATATAGTTATGTGTACAAATTAATTATTCATTTATTTTATCATTATTTAAAATTTTTTAAGTACCAAATATTCTCCATCCTTCCCACCTTCCCATTAAAAAAACAATAAATTTATTTTTAATAGTTACAAAATCATACTTCACTGTTCACTCCTAATTCACCATTTCTATCTCTGTAGGTGTATAGAAATTTTATTCATTATGAAACCTTTGGGATTATCATGGATTGCTAGATTGATCATAGTACCCAAGTTTTTCATGGTTGTTCATGATTATAAAACAAGAAAAATACTAAAATTATTAAAATATCCCACTAAAATAATGCAAATCAAAAGGTGGAACTTTTAAACATTAGGTCTATCAAAATGGGAACACAACCCCCTTTAAAAGCATAAGGCAGGACTTTCAAGGAGTCTCCTTTCTCAGAAGGTTAATGAAAAGATCTACTCTGTCAATGAGATTAGATGTCCCCATTAATAAACAGAGTTGAAATTGATGAAATGGCTTCATAACCTTTATAAGTTAAAATTCTGATCGTATATAGTTCCAGTATTAGAAGAAAAAGCATGTTCTTTTTTAGAACATCAGGATGAAAAATGATGACAAAGAAAAATGAAATCTTTGTACTAAGGCTCTCTAAGATCTCTGAATAATTGTTCTCAAAACAAACAACAGAAATAATTATTTCTTTCACGATTCGATTTTTAAAAGGAATAATTTAGAAGATATGTGAAAATGTTACATTTAAGAATGTTCACTAAAACCTTGTCTTTTATTCAGAGGGTTTTTAAAAAATAAAATATATGAATTGAAATAATAATTAAAAATATCATAATACTTGATAATACTTATATTTCCCAAATGAATGCTCAAAATTTAATGTTTTATACAAATCTAATAAAAATGATACCACATTATTGCACCATGGAAAAAATAATAACCTTGAATTGTATTCAGTTATAAATATTTCAGCTTTTATTTAGAATTTAGTTTTTTCATCTTGGAATTCCTAGTTTGATCAAATTGACTATATTATATCTTGCTGACAGTATGTCTATACTGCTAGAGCCGAAAGCACTCTTATTTTCATAAATTCTTCAGAATGCTGGTCTAGCCTGCCAAAAAATCTTTGGATAATTTTAAAATTCTATTTCCTTTTCATTTATTATTCAATAAAATTATTTTTTTTCTTTTTAAGTTTGTGAGAATTTTTAAAAATGAATTTTTTCTTCTCATGTGAAACCCACATTTAATTTTGAATCATAGAATACTAGAATTGGAAAATATAGAGTTTCTACGTTAGGGTCAAATTAAGGAGTTGAGAAAATAGTTGGAATTGCTATTGAATACTTGGAATTATTAGTATTTACAAACTTGAAATTGCTATGGATTTTTATTCTTAGAACATTGATATTTCAAAGTGTTCCAATATCAATGAAAGCACAAGTTGGCAATAATCAATCTATCAACATGCTTTAAAAATGTGTGAAAAGTTGTTTCTTTTAATTTTTTCATAAGTTTAAAAGATGTCTCAGGCATACATACATACAACAAATGCAATCTTTCCTGATTCCATTGCAGAGTCTATTCACATTTTACCAAATTTTTTTGGTTTTCTCCAAATAAGTAGCTCTTCGGACCATGAAAATAATTATTTTTTTAAAACAAATGTGAGCATATTGTAAAATATTAAATTTCTACATGTATGATGGGTTTCTATAGTCACTTTAACCAATTAAAAGTCTCTTTCTTTTGGTGATACCAATTTCTCTAACTGAGATACAGGCAGATTTTCATTTCAGCCTTAAGCATCCCATTGGCTAGCCTGAGGCCATGACAAAGTCAGTTAGTATATGAATCAGAGGTCACCAATAATTTGTGACAATTCACTTCTTGGGAAGTGCCATTCATTTGAGGAGTGTATACTTTTTAATTCTATATGATGCTACCTATAATCATATATCATCTACAATATATATATATCCATATACATATTTTATAAATTGCATATGCATAAATTATATGTATGTATATTATGATGTACATAAACATATTCACACATTAATTTAGATCCATAAATAATGTGTGCACATACATATGTATTTATTTATACATGTGGAAGGGATATGACCAGACAGATATATCTAAGTCCCATTTAGAGTAAATAATAAGTTCATGAAATAGTCATATTATTTATATTCAAATATCATATTTCTAATATCTGAGCATATTTTGCTAGATTTTATGTAAATAGAGGTTAGACACATACAAATTGACAAGGATGCAAGGATGAGAGAATCATGGGTGTGAGGAAATGTTGGTTTATTCACATAGACATGTAAATGTGTGGGTGTCCTTCATCCTTTAGATCCACAGACATCAAGAATGGTTTGGCTGTTGGAGTAAGAATGCATATGAAAGCATGTAATTTTTTACTGCAGTTTATTTGGGTTTTTATTTGTGGTTTTGATTTTATATGATTATTCTCTCACAAAGATGAACAATATGGAAATGTATTTTGTATGGTAATACATGTATAACCTAGATCAAATTGCTTACCAGTTCCAGGAAGGGGAAGGGAAGAGAGTGAGGAAGAAAATTGGATCATACAACTTTGGAAAATTTATGTGGAAGTTTGTTATTACATATAATTGGTAAAATAAAATATCTTTACAAGTAAAATAAAAATAAATAAATGTGAATAATGGTTTGGGTATATTTTTTTAAAAATTTGTTTGTTTGTTTTTGACCCAAGTCAAATCACCAGAATTCTTAAGTCCCTTCCTTTATAAGTTACTGATGCTACTGGGAAATTTCAAAGAGTGGGAGGGATAATTTAAATCAGCAGATATTCTGGATTTCAAGTAATAAAAGACATATAACATTCTCTCTTTTTATGATCCATCAAAACTTTGGAACACAGTATCAAGGAAAATGAATTGAGATTAAATAGTCCATGGGTGAGTGACTGGGAAATCAGAAATAGGATTACAGAACACCTGCAGATGTCTCAAATTGGGGGGGGGCTCTTTCCTCAGAAGCTTTGGGGAAAAGCTTCATGTATGACTGACCACTGAAATCCTTGAACAAACCAAGACAGTTTTCATCGTCAATGGACCTTTTATCTCCAGAAGTGTCTAAATAAGAATGGACCAAAAGTAAACTAAAGTCAATAAAAGCAATAAACTTTTTGTTCTTGGTTTTGCAGTGGAATCCATTTCACTGTGCCAAGTTTGTCCTTGAGAGCAGTAGTCCTAAAACATGAGATCCACATCACCAGAGAGTGTGGCAGATGAAAAGAGGAAGGAAATAGATGTATAGCATTGTGTTTAGAGATCTAGACTATCAATCAGAGACAAAGTTCAAATCTGGTCTCTAACACTTACTAGGTATGTTATTCTGTGCATTCCCCTTAACCTGTATAAGCCTCAGTTTATTCATCTGTAAATCAGAATAGTAATGTCTCTAGCTTTGACTTCATTGAGATTTTTGAGAACATAAATAAGAAAATGTATGTATGATGCTTTGGAAACTCTATATTGAACCATATAGGATTATTATTCAGTAAAACTCTCTTGAATATATATTCTCTAGTAGAGTCTAATTCAGCTTATGAATGAAATGTCTTTGAACCATAACGTTCTCCTGAGAAAGTTAATGATCCGAAAATTGCCTAGAGCAAGAGTTCTTAATCTTGAATGTTTTAATTTATTTTAATACCTGTATTTTGATATAGGTGGTTTCCTTTGTAACTCTGTTTTTTAATTATGTATTTGGTTGTTGCATTTAAAAACATTCTGGTAAGAGGCACATAGACTTTACCAGATTGTCAAAGGGTCTCCAACACACACACCCACAAACACACACACACACAGACACACACAGACACACACACACACACACACACACACACACACACAGAGAAAGCCTTTGGCATTAGAGAGAAAGGATCAATCAATAAACAAAGCCTTAGCTTAAGGGCTACTAGCATCTGTATTCAGAAGTCTTCCGTGATTTCCCCAGTTTTTAGCATTATACCCCCAGAGAAGCCAGTGAGCAGGATTATGATTCCATGGAGACTTCAGACTTGAAACATGGCAGGACTGTCCTATATAGAAACGGAGTTAAGCTTTGAACCTTTTTCTTCCACTGCCCCCCCCCAGAGTCTGAATTGCTATAAAGGATTAAGATGTCCCCCTAGGAAAACATTTATGTTTTTAATCTTGCTACACCTTAGAAGCAAATATTCCTTTTTAAACGCTAATCTGACTATTAAATGTTTAAAATGGAACCAGAAGCTGGGGACTCATCAAATTGAGACAATAAAATTGGTGGGGACTTGAGTTAAAAGTAAAGACAAGACATCTTCTTTCCCCACTTAAAATTACCAGAGAACCATGAGAAGAACGAATTATAACTGACCGTCAGATAATAGAGAATATATGGAGGAAGAAAGAGAGGGGGAAGAGACACAGACAGACAGACAGACAGAGACAGACAGACATAGAGACAGAGAGAACATTTTAGTGTTTACAACGGGTCAAGCACTGAAGATACAAATAAAAACAAGCAAGACAGTAACTCCCTTAAGAAGGTTACATTCTAATAAGTAAACACACACAGACACAAATGCAAGGGAGCTTCCTTTATAAGATGGAGCCACACTCCTGAGCAACATCTGTTGAAAACTTCCTTTTTAGAGTCCAGGGAGGTTCTATGCACTCAGTTCCAATTTCACTAGGAATAAGTGGGATAAGGGCAAAAGCACAGTGTATGAATTATCTTTTATTTTCTTTTTCTTTATCATGGCAACTTTCTTTAGTCATGGCAAATGATGTGTTTTTGCAATATTGTTGCACCTGACCTACACACACACATACACACACATACACACACTGTTCTTCATATATTTTACACTGAGGTCATCATAGTCTACTAAATCCAGAGATGACCTCAGAATCAGGAAGAACTGGGCTCACTTCTGACCTTAAATACATATTCTAAGCAAGCAAGTCAATGAAGCTCTCAATTCAAAAAGATTGTAAATTGCTGAGCCCGTTCCAATTTAGACTGATAGAAGTTTTCTCACTCTAAATAAGCACAGTCTATCTAGAGATGTGTTTTATATTGAATTATCTCATTGAATAGTGTTTGTCCCCAGTAGAATTTTAACTCCTTAAAGACAGAAAACATTTCCTCTTTTGCTTTTGTATTTCCAGAATTGTGTATAATTTTTGACAAGGAAAAGGCACTTAAAATGCTTTTTAAAGGATGGAAAGAGAGATCCCTGTTAAGTTAAAAGAAAAAAAAAGAACTGCTGTAGTCTGTGGCTCGACTTTATATTTAAAAGTTAACAGAACATGAGATCACCTAGCCCAGTTCCATTTTGTAGACTAAACCACTGAGACCTAAAGAATTGAATTTGCTTTGCTTAAGATTAACAGAATATTAATTTGAGTTTAGGACCTTTGACACAAAATCCAGAGCTCTTCCCGTTGTTAGTGATATAAACATAAAACAAAATCCGTTTTATTTAAAAGAAAAAAGACATACCTTTATGTGTCTTTACTTCAGGGACTATATAGATAGACCCTACTCACAAATTTCTTAGAAAAGTAATTATAACGAACTGAAGCAATTCAAAAAGATCTGAAACATGAAAAGTGAACAGACAATTTTAGCTATGTATGCAAAGAGGAACCCTGAGTCTCATTAAATGTTTTGGGGAGCTCTTTAAAAAATCAATTTCATTTATTGAGTTATAGACTGTGTCCACAGGAGCAATTCTGATATATTTGGTGAGTCACAAACATATTCAAAGAACCATGGCCAAATTTCCTTCAACTCTACCATTCTGATCATCTGAGCTAAATTTTATTGTACAAATAATTCATAGGGTCCTCCAGTGGATACAAGAAGGATAAGAAATCTATGTGATCTATGGCATTAAAAGTTTGGGATATCCCTTATTTTGTGTTTTCTTTCCTTATTTTCTGTAAGGAATGTCTAGGAAAGGATGTAGTTCTAAATCTTTTTTAATGTTTAGTCTTAGAGAGTTGCCTGCTCCACTGAAGTGACTTGTTTGAGGTTACATGAGAATTTAGAAGAGTCCAAACTTAAATGTATTAGTGATGATTTTCACTTTAATTTTCCATCTCATTCTCATATCTCACCCTACATTTCTCTACTTGTTTTTTGTCTATTTTTTCTTAATTGTAGTTTATTTAATTTGTCTGCCTATCCAATTATTTATTTATATTTTCTACTTTCACTTGACCTTATTAAATCAATTTTATAGGGATGATTAATTAGCTTTTTTTCAAAGTAGAATGCACTTATTGATCTTGAGACATAGAAACCCCAAATGAAAATTTATCATTATGTCTGCTACTAATTATGATCATTATTTTTGTTATTATAATCAGAAGCACAAGGGATGGGCAGGAATGTTATAAGGGTTAGGTGAATTTAACAATTTACTGAGTTATCATTGTTTTTAATTATAATGTCTTTGGACTTTGTAGAAAGATATTATTGATTTATTTACTCCTAGGAGACTAAAAACCATGTATTTCTCTGAGTGTGCTGCATATAATATGTTAATTATATATTTATATAAGTATTTAAATATATTAAATATATAATTATATGTATATTGGAAGTGATTACTTGCCAATATCTTTATAAACAAGATTATCTTCAAGGGTCAATTTGGTTTTTATCTCCTATACATATGTCAAGGCAACCAGAGAAATATTCCAAAGCTTCACAGGAATGGAAGATTGCTGCCTGCTGTAAGCATAATAGCATATGAAGTATTGAATACCTAGCCACAATAGTCATAGTGTCTCATTCTTTGTCTACATCTCTCCTTCATCATCCATTCTCAATCCAAATAATCAACCTACTCCCTGATCTCCACAAAACTAAGCAACCTGGGAAAAAAGGCAAATGAAGTTTGATTAAAGTTTCAATATAATGGTCCATCAAACTTCCCTATAGTCCCACTAAATCAAGTATTGTTTATTTTATTTTGAAAATAGTGTATGTGATTCTATCTAAAGGTTTGCTACATAAAGACTCTTGGAAACTTAAGTAAACCATAAAGAAAAACACAAATTGGGAGCAATGAAGAATGAAATGCATTCTTGTACTTTATAATTAAACTTTAAAAATAAGTCAATGACCATTCATGATTTAAAAGGACCAATAATGAAAATTCAATGACGTTACATACCATGAAGCTAAAAAACACAATAGGGATACCGCTCTAAAGTAATTCAAAAGTGATTTCCATGAGACCTCTGTGCTAAAGTATAGGAATTATTTCTGTTTTCCTCCTTCCTGACAGACAGAAATTTGAAGGGGAAAATAGTCAGCTGGGAAACTTGCTGAGACCCATAATTGAAATCAACCTTAGTTATCAACATCCAATTGACTCCATTTTCTTGAGCACTTGGAAGTGTCTGTTAAAATATAATTCTCTTTATTTGTTTGAGATGATCATAGTAAATTACATTAAGTAATGATATTAGAAAAAATCATAAAAAAATCAGTTCTATAGTGTTGTGCTTAATCCCACCCTAAAATATTATTTTTTCTTATCTTATGAAATTGGACTTCAGCTAGAAACCCCAGTTGTCCACCTCAAGGCTAGCCTGGGTTAGGCATTTAAATATAATTAAAGATAGTAAAGACATTAAAAGTCCAGGATTTTTTTCCTTTGTGATATTATGAGCTGGGTCAACTATTTCAGTTTTAATTGTAAAACGTTGTCTTAATACACAGAAAAGTTCTAACCAGATACTTAAAGTGAAATTTTTAAATTACGTAAAGATGTGGGTAGTGTGAAATTTTTCTCTTCTCTTTACTCATTCATTTTTTACTACTAGGTTTGTCCTAAATATCTGAGACAAAAATGAAATATCAAAGACCTAGGAAGGGAGTCAATAAACACCATCAAAAACCATTGATAAACATGAGGATTGTTGATTTGGATTCAGGAATGGATTAAGTCATAGTAAATTTATAAACTTTCATCAATATGCATATAGTAAATTGCTGGCCATAATTTTAAATAATTTTCAAACCTGTCTTTTCTTCAAAATAGGATTCCCCTTCTTACTGCTGTATGGTCATTCTCCTCTCACTCAATGACTTCACATTACATATCTTGAAGTGAAAAGAATAGAGCCCTTTATCTGCAGGGGATATGTTGCAAGAATGACTTCAATTAACTTTGTTTTAGTGTTTCTTTTTTTTAATTAAAGAAAACAAACAAACAACCCTTACCTTCCATCTTGGAATCAATACTTTGTATTGGTTCCAAGGCAGAAGAGTGGTAAGGATTGGCAATGGGGGTTAAGTGATTTGCCAAGGGTCACACAGCTAGGAAGTGTCTGAGGCCAGATTTGAACCTAGGATCTCCTGTCTGTAGGCCTGGCTTTCAATCCACTGAGCTACCCAGCTGCCCCATGTTTTAGTCTTTCTTGATGTATTTTGCAGTCACTAGCTTCCATTTGTCCAACTCTAATTTCTGTGAGTTTTTGTGTCTCCTGTATAATTTGGCTAATTATCTTTTTAAATATATTTTTAATTTTAGTTACTTATTTTACTTTAGTGCTTCCTTTATAAAAGTCTTGATTGTCTTTGTATATTTTTTTTTAATTGCATCACTATCCTTTCTTTTCCCAGTTTTTCCAAAACAATTTTTTCAGGGCTTCAAGGAAGTCTTATTGGGCTTGTGTTCAATTCTCCTCCCTTCCTTCTTTTCTTCCTTCCTTTCTTCCTTCCTTCCCTCTTTTTTCCTTCTTTCCCTCCTTTTTTCTTCTTTCCTTCCTTCTTTCCTTCCTTCTTCCTGTTCTTTTTCTTGTATTAACAAGTTGGAAATTGTAAATCTTGAAATTTCTCAGACTTGTGAATGTTAAAAATTTCCACATTGAGGAATCCTCCATTGGAACAAATTCCCTACTGGGAAACATTCCCCATTTTGATGTGAGAACTCGCCAGGATCAGAAATGGGAGGACCTCTACTCTACCCATACTTAAGACTGCTTTAGGGGAGAAAAATCCTTGCTATGGGAGGACCTCTACTCCACCCATACTTAAGACTGCTTTAGGGGAGAAAACTCCTTGCTAAACAATGAAAGTACTTGGACCCATGCTTATAATAAGGCAGGGAGTTCTTTGAGCCATGCCTGTTTTTTTAGAATTGATACAATGAGATGCTAGTTACCTAAAAGGGTTGGGCAAGTTTTCTCTTAATGAGATTAGTTGACTCAGCTGTGTTTTCACTGGTTCAGACTTACTGAGGAGATTAGTTGACACAGCAGCATTTTTTCTGGTTCAGACTTACTGAGGAGATTAGTCGACTTAGCAGGAATTCAGATGGGCAGTCCTTTGGAAAACATCTACAGTGATTGGTAGATGTAAGGACTTAGGGGAGGTGACATAGGAGGAAAAATCCCTATATAAGAAAAAGCAGAATCTCTTGAGAAAGAAATCCTTTTGGAGGATCTCTGATGAGGATCGCTTGGGAAGAATCTCTTGAGAGAGGCTCTGGAGAAGGGAAACTCTTGGAGGACAATCTCTAAGGAGATCTTGCTGGAGCTCCTCTGAGGGGACTCTGTCCCTCTGGAGGCTCTGGAGAGAGGCCCTTTGGAACAGTCTCTGGCTGGATGGCTCTTTATGGAGGACTCTGGCTGGAACTCTCTCTGGTGAAGTCAGCTGAGATGGAGCTGGCCTGATGTCACTAGAATCCTTGCTTAGACAGACCTTGTGGTGGGTGATAAAAGACTAACTGACTGATCTCTCTCTTAAGACTCAAGTCTAGGCCATGTTGGCTTAAGGTCCTTCATACTTATTTCCTTTCTCTCTCTCTTTCTTTGATTACTCATTGTATTATTAATTAAAATCTCTATAAAACCCAGTTGACTTGAGTATTTGAATAATTGGGAATATTTCCCTGGTGACCACCTTATATTTGATTTAAAAACCAAGACACTGTAGTGAAACATAATTTTCCGCGGTCAAATTTACTCACCCTCTCTTATATCTATCACAATTTATATCTTCCACCATTTTAGCTCACTACAGTTTACAACATCACTCTTTTAACTGTTACAGTTTAAGGCCTTCAACCATTTTAAATCTAACAAAATTGAGAGAAACTCCAAAATTGGGGAATGGATGAACAGGTTGTGGTATATGATTTTGATGGAATATTGTTGTGTTATATGAAATGATGAATATAATAATTTCCAAAAAAAATGAGAAAAAACTTAAATGAACAGAGCAGAACCAGTGGAACATTATATATATTAATAGCAATACTGCATGATGATCCATATTAATGTAAATAACCTAGCTATCTAAGCAATTCAAAGACCCAAGACAATTCCTATGGCTTTATGAAAAAAAAATGTTATCCATTACCTGGAATCTCAATGTGGGTCAAATTATTATTTCTTTACATAATTTTTCTTATTATTTTCTTTTGCAACATAACTAATATGGAAATGTGTTTTGTATGACTGCACTTTCATAATCGATATCAAATTGCTTGCCTTTTCAAGAAAGGGTCTTGAGAGGGAGTGAAGGGGAGAATTTGAAATTCATTTTTAAAATGAATATTAATTTTTTATGTAATTCAGAACATAAAAGAAAATCTGTTAAAATAAATAAATAGTATAGTATCCAGAATTGTCCTAGAAGACAACGTCCTATTTTTATTATATTTTATGAAAGACCCATGTATGGTATATTGAATTCTAATGTATCCTTTCTTATAGATAGAAAAATTCTTAAATGTAAAAGGGATTTTAGAAATGCTAGTTCCTGGTTGATTGACAGGCCAGTACAGGGCATTCCTGTGAGCTGGTGACCAGGGAATATAGGCAGGGATGCAGAAAAAAGGAAGTTGTTTAGAGGATGTTGTGAGGCAATAAGAATGCTGCTTCTATTTAGGCTAGAAGTACTTTAGGAGACAGCCAGAAAAGAATGTAGAACAGAGGCTTGTTTTATCAGTTAGAAAAGGCTTAGTGGTGAAAAGCAGCAGGTGAAGAAAAGTTCTCTAGGAAGCTGGAAAAGGTTCCAAGGAGAGACTAGCTTCAGAGATGCTGGGTAGAATCAAGGAAAAGAGAGCCCTGCAATTTCAGAATTCAGCTTGCTAGACAACGGGTGATTTTGATTTCACAGTGGAGAGTTATACCAGTATACTAGTTAAAAGGAAGGTGACCCTTGAGGCCAAGGTAAAGGAGATAGAGAAGTTCTTCTTGCTTTTGTTCAGTCATATCCAACTCTTCAGGATCCCATTTAGGGTTTTCTTGGCAAAAATACTGAAGTGGTTTGCCATTTCCTTCTCATTTTATAGATGAGTAAACTGAGATAAAGAAGGTTCAATGACTTCACAGCTAGTAAGTCTTTGAGACCAGATTTGAATTCAGGAAGATGAGTCTTGGAGTCCTGACTCCAGACCTGGCATAGTATCCACTAGTGGAAAATTATATTAAATGGAGACTGTCTGGACTCCATGATGATTTTTTAGCTATTAAAAGTAACTTATTAGCTTATATTTTATTTTCAGCTCTACACTAAAACAGATTTGTGTCATTGTCACCACACACATATACACATACTACATGCTCACAAACATGTGTGTATGTATGTGTGTACATGAAAGGATTCAATACAAATTAATAAGCACTAACATTTATTGCACTTTGAGGTTGTGTACTTGATATGGTTTTACTAGTGGATCCTATAAGGAAATAGCCACAGACAATATCACCATTATTATCTGATGTTCCAAGAGATTCAGTGAATTAACTATTATCACATAGCTGAGAAGTGTCATAGGTTAGTTCTCACATAAACACTAACTCCAAACTCTTTGTGTTATCAAAGGTATCACCCAATGGTACCTTTAATTGTGAAGAAAGTATGCTCAAGTCTCATATTCTGTTATGAATCAGAGAAGAGATTCAAGTCCCTTAATTCTGAGCCCTACCTTCTTCCTACCCACACAATCCTGAGAATGGGGATTAGAGAAAACATAGAGGGGCAGTTATTAATTCTAATGGCACAGTCATTGTTAGAAGGGGGCAAAAAAATCACCCTTCCTCATTTTTTTAATTGATTTCAGTGCAAATTTCCAAGGAACCTAATTTCTGACACAAGGTAGCCTATTCTATTTTTGGACAAGTCTATTGTTTGAAATTGTCATCCTTTTGGAGATAAAATCTATACTCTTCTAATCTCTATTAGCCTATACTTTCAGGATATATGACTATTAATGCCTATCTATCTATCCATCTATTTATCTATCCATCCATCTATCTATCTATCTATCATCTATCTATATATCATCTGTCTGTCTGTATATCTATCTATCTATCCATCTATCTATCTATCTATCTATCTATCTATCTATCTATCTATCTATCTATCCATCTATCTATCCATCTATCTATCCATCTATCCATCCATCCATCTATCTATCTATCCATCCATCTATCTATCTATCTATCTATCTATCTATCTATCTATCTATCTATCTGTCTGTCTGTCTGTCTGTCTGTCTGTCTGTCTGTCTGTCTAGGGGTCTATCTATCCAGATAGATAGATGGAGAGATAGATAAAGAATAGATAGATACATATATACATAGATGGATGGATGAATATATAGATGGATGGATGAATACATAGATGGATATATGGATGGATCAATAGATAGATAAATAGACAGACGGATGGATGGGATGGATGTATAGACAGACAGACAGACAGAGACAGAGAGATATTGAGAGATACACACAAACAAGTGTGAATGTGAAATTTTTCCACTTATATTTTCAGAAGAATCATATACATTTGGCTCTATTATCCACTTTGAAACCCTAAATACATCTCCGGAAGGATGTAGACAAGTTAGTAGTTAATAAATATGTGTTTACTGCTTGACTGCTTCAGTGTCTGAATGGGATTTCATAGAGTGAGAAGGTGTGGGTTTGAAATATGCACTGAAGCAGAGAGAACAAACATAAAAAACGTGTAACCACTGAAGCCCCTCGATCCTATATGTCAGCATTTAGATTTCAGAAGAGGTTCTTCTGTGCATGATTTGGGGAGGAGAGAAATGAAACATTCTAAAACATGGTAGACAACAAATTATAAGATCATTCATTTAGAGGCAAGAAAACATTTTAGAGACTATCAAGCCCAACCACAGCATTCTACCTTAATTCTTTAACAAAAATGGTTTTATTTCTCATTTTTTTTACTCTTCCCTTAAAAAATAAATAAAACAAGATAGAAATATGTAGCCAAGGTACACAATTTCTCACCCTGACCATTTTCTGTATAGACAGGTTGTCCCAAAAGTCTTAATGCATTTAATGCTTCAATATACATATGTTTTACAAAATGATTTCTTATTGCCTAGGTGCACATGTGTGTGTGTTTGTGTGTGTAGTTTTTCCATCTCAGTTCATCACCAACTAATCAGAAGGTGAGCAGCATGTATTTTCCTCATTGGTCTTCTCTAAAATTAATCAGACATAGTATTGATCAGAATTCATTTTTATTTCTATAGTGTTTTCATTAGGTAAAATTGGGTTTCTTTTTCTGTGTAATTTCTATCAATCAGTTCATAGAAGTCTTCCCAATGTTTATACTGTCCCTTTAATTATTTCTCATGACATAACAGTCCATTAGTCCATAACATTTGCACAGAAGGGTTGCATCTAAACAACACAGTGCATAGAGTGCATAGAATGCTTTGTGACGAATATTTCAGTAGATTATAAAAAAACAAGAGGCAAAGCTCCAAGTGGAGAGTGAATCCTGTCCCTCAGCAAAGCTAGGTTTCCCTCACAACCTAAGACAAATGAATGAACAATTTCCACCAGTTATATTCCCTAACATTTCCTCCTTTTGGTCACCTCACCACAGTCGCCCTCATTCTTTCCAGGGAAGCTACTTGAGATGGTAAGATGGATAGACCATATAATGAAAGAGGATATGCTATATAAGGTAGGTCTTCCACAGAACAAGCCTGGGAAACCTTCAGCCTTTTGGTTAGTTAGAATTATAGAAAATAGGGAGTTTGTTGAATATAATAACTTTATAAAATATAGTTACTATAATTATTAATCACTATCTGAGATTAATAATTTCTTTTATATAAATGCTGATAAATTCTAATATCTGGGATCATAATTTAAAAAGGACTCAGAGATGCTCATTCTTTCAGTGTTGAGCCAGACAGCTTTAGCTTCCTAAATTCAAATCCAGCCTCACACATGTATTAGCTATGTAACCCTGACCCAATTACTGTTTTCTTTAGTTTCTTCATCTGTAAAATCTGGCCTCACATATGTATTAGCTGTGTGACCCTGACCCAATTATTAAACACTGTTTTCCTCAGTTTCTTCATCTATAAACTAAGGTAAAAAAGACATAATGCTGCAATGTCTTTGCTAAGAAAACCCCTAATAAGGTAAACAAAAAGAATCAACAAAAATAACAACAGAATCAAACAATAATAATAACAACATCTACTATTTCCTTGTTGCTACAAAACAAAAGACACTGGGAAGCAAGGAGAGACTGTTAGGGTGGGAATGGAAATCAGAGACCATCTGCTTCTACCCAGAAGCAAAAAAAAAAAAATCCTTCTACATTGCATGCAAATAATCATCAGATATTTGAAAATGCACAACTTCCCCAGGAAGCCTATTTTATTTTCTCAATAGTTTTAGTTAGGAAGGATTTTGGGATTTTTGTTTGTTTGTAGGATTTATGTTTTGCTTTTGTTTTTGATTTGTTTGGTTTTAGAGATAGTATTGCATAATAGAGAACCAATCTTGAAGGATACAAGTTTTAGGTTTAATCAAATCTCTCATTATCCTAGGAAATTCTGTAAGGCTGTTTATTAGTTGCAGAGGAAATGCTAACTTGCACTGGGGGAGGGAGGTTTTTCAAAGGGAGTTCTTTATAACAATGAAACCATTTGCTTGCTTACCACTAGCCTTCCTTCAAGGGTAAATCTGCTGCTTTGCAACTTACTGATTGTACTTCTATCCTCTCTGTTCAAACAGAGAAAGTCTCATCCAACCCTCATTGCCCTTCTAAATCTGCTGATATCTAGATCTCCAGGTTAAGCATCCCTAATTCCTTTGACCTATCTTTAGATGACATGGACCTAAGGTCTATTAATGTCTTTCTCTCTACTAAAATTGTTTCCATTTTATCAATTTCCTTACTAAAATGTGGTACCCAGAACAAAATGCCATGTTCTAGATCTATGACTAAGGCAGAGTAGAACAGCACACATTTCCTTTTTTCAAATAAAATGTGTCTTTTAACATTGGATTTCACTATATTGGCTGGTCTATTCTATAGGTGAATTGTACAATTTGATGATATAATTCTCCTGCAGTTCAGCCCAAACCGCATTTCTTTTAGAGATGAAGTGCTTATCTAAAGTGCCGTAAGTCAAACGAAAACAAAAAATAAAATGGTAGAAAAAACAAACTATAGGAAGTAACTGAATTCCAACATTCATTCCTGATATTGCAAGGGAAATGAAGTGATATTTGTATTAATGAAAAGACCATAGAATTAAATATTTTGATCATGTGACTCTACCTCTGCTACTGGTCTTTGTTATGATGGATGATATTTTAGTCAATTTCTGTGCATGACAAAGTCAGTAATAGTGGCCTCCTGTTCCTTGGAATGAAATCATATTTATTGAGCCTTTCTAGCCACCATGACTAAGTAGGATGAGCTGAGATCAAAGCCCATTTAAACATAAGAGCCATTGAAATACTGAATAATAATGATAATGATAGTAAAATTTAATTCTCAGTCAGTGGTAATATATGGAACAGCAAGGCGCTCACATCAGGAGTCTACAGTCTAAAAGCAAAGATTAGACATTTTTCTATACCACAAGTATGGCATTAAACAGTCATCAGAACAATGCTGCATGTTGGCAAGGGCAGAAAAATGTTATTTTTGATGATTGTAACTTTGCATAGTAACTAAAAACAAAGCCAGTCTTACATATAAATGACTTATTGATTCATTCATTGAGATTCCCTCTCTTCCATTTGAAGGGTAAGAACTTATTATCTAATTAAGACAGCAGGGCTTTATCTTCATCTTTATGACTGAAAAAGTGAAGGCTGTTGCTGCATACCTGCTACCTTAAGAACAAGATTGACCTATGAAATCTACACATTTCTGAGAAATGTAAACAGTCTTCTTTCTCAGCCTGACATTAATGCCTCTAATGAAAACCTGAGAGATCAGTTCAACCAGACATGTCTGTTGTAGAAGCTTTGATGAGATCCTAATACACGAATTTGATCTCTAGTGCTCTCTATGGAATTAGCCCAGAGTTTCTGTCAGTGATAGACAACATTTAGATACAGAAACACATAAAGAAAAAAGACTAAACACACCTTTATCTCCAGAATAATTCTGGTGGCAACTAGATTCACATCAATCAAATAGAGGGTCTCCTTCTATCAAGGAAAACCCAAGAAAGACCTTATTGAGCCCAAGTCATGATGAATATTTTCTGAGTATTTTAGAATTCTTTCAGGATTGTACAAAGCCAATATAGAAGACAACCATGATTCAAACTTGGAAAACATATAGTATGTAAAGCTGATGTATAAGTAGTTCATATCCAGAAGTAGAGTATTTGTCTTAGACTATATCTGTTTTGTTTTTAGTATAAATAAGAGGGGGAGAAACAGGAAAAAAGGGTCCTCCTTTTAAGTGGTTTTGAGCAATTCATGTCAACACATTGAACTCAGTATTATATCTATCAGATCAATAAAAGATACCTGGTGGATATTAGAGATCTAGACAGCATAGAAGATAGATCTCTGGTTTTGGAGTCAAGAAGACCTGTGTTCAAATTTATCTGTAGACAATGTCTTGCTGTGTGACCCTGGGCAAGTCATTTAATCACTGTTTGCCTTAGTTTACTGGATATCATAATAGCACCTCTGTCCCAGGGTTATTAGGAAGCACTTTGCACAATTTCTGACACATAGTAGACATTTTATAAGTACTTATTTCCTTCCTCTAGATAACAAGTAAAAAAACATATATCTTGGTAAAGCTTGAAGGCTTTCAAAGCTTTTTCTTCATGATAATTCTAAGAAACAGGTCTGTCAAGTATTATAATTCCTTTAAATATGAAGAAAGCATGGGTCAAGGCCATCTTCACGGTCACACACTTACTAGTGCTGGAGTCAAGAGTCTAACCTGAGCTTCTTGTGGCCAAATCATCATCCCAATGATATCTGAAATTTTGTCAGTGTCTGAACTTATCTGATTCTATGGTATCATCTTAAACCAATCAGAAATGTCAGATCAGACATTGTTCTCTTTATTGTCATTCTTCATTTCAATAATTGGGGAAAAATGATAATTTTACGAAGGAGGGAATTGACTGATATTACCTTTTGGCCATACTTATCCCCATCTCTTTCTCCCTTACTTTATAATCAATATTAGTTAGGATTGCCATGTCTAATCGGGTAATTTGGAGGGACAATACTGGGGAGGCAGTGTCAGATAGTGAGAAGAATGGATTTATAATCAGAAAAGCAGGATTCAAATCCAAACTCTGTCACCGACAACTTTTTATGTTATTGTTGTTTAGTTCTACTATCGTATATGATTCCATGAAAACCTGAGAACTTGTCTTCTTGGCAAAAATAGTCAAATGGTTTGCCATTTCTTTCTCCAGTGTGCCCCTAGTTTAAAGATAAGATACTGAGACAAATATCAGTTAATTGACTTTCCCAGAGTAAAATAGCTTAGGTGTCTAAGATTAGATTAGAACTCAGATTTTCCTGACTTTAAGCCTGTACTCTATTCGCTTGGCCACTAGGGCAGCCTAACAACTACCTATCTAGTCTACTAGAACCCTTTATGGCTCTCATCAAATTTAACTCCTCTGAGCTTTGCCAGCACCTCCAAGTCTATCAAATGCCCTAGAAATTAATGAGGTCATATGGAAACTGATACACTGTGGAACAATCGAACATAATGGACTCTACTAGCAGCAATGCAATGATCCAGGACAATTCTGAGGGACTTATGAGAAAGGGGCATGGACATTGTACCCCCAGAACTATAGAAGTGTTTCAGGCAAACTGTAAGCAGGGAAATTCCTTTGCTCCCTTCTATCATTGTGACTCCTAAGGCAAAATATCTGATTCCTCCTATAAGATCCTGAGAGAATTATCCTCCTTGGATCGTCCTTTAGATAGACAAAGAGATAAACCTCCTTGATATCATCAAATTATATCTCAGACATTCATTTGTCCCCTAAACTATCAGGGTCACCCCCTATGTCTCTAGGCAGACCTGATCAGGTGACCAAACCCCCCACCGAATGCCTGAGTGTTTACCACACTAGAGTCACAGTTTCACTGTGGCACAGAGTCATGTCTCCACTGTTGTAAAGAGTATAAAATTTCCAGAATTGATGTCATCTGGGAGGACAGCTTTTCTATCCATGCTGTCCTTCCAAGGAACAACTTTCCACTCATATTGTTCCACCTAGGAGGCAGGCTTCCACCTGTGCTGTCCTCCTGGCCAGATTCAACATTATCTTCCAAATTAATAAATTTCTCTTTTTATTTTTAAGCTAAGTTTCTGAGTCTTGAATTCTTGCAGAAAGATATCCTTACCTGGGGGTTCACCTCCAGCACTGTAACAGTTAAACTTAGTTTCTCTACTAAAAGTATTATATTTTTAGATGTTTATTAAAGATTATTGGAATTAAGAAATAAAGAAATACAAAATAAGAAAATCACATGCAACCTACTCACTACGTCTTGCTTGCCCGGTAGAGAGCCCACGTGTGCTTAGAAGTGGAAGCAGAAGAGAGCAAGTTAGTGGTACAGTCAGTTTAAATACAAATTCTGATCTTGAACTCAGGTGAGGACTCAGGTGAGATTATAGGGCATTCTAGGAAGTGCTAAGGACTTCTGGGGATTGAAGTCTGGGGTTCAAATCTCCATTTTTACAGTACCCCACAACAAAAGAACACTATCCACATCCAGAGAAAGAACTTCAGGAGTAGAAACACAGAAGAAAAACAAATGCTTGATCACATGGGTCGATGGGGATATGATTGGGGATGTAGACTCTAAACCATCGCCCTAGTGCAAACATCAATAATATGGAAATAGTCTTGATCAATGACTCATGTAAAACTCAGTGGAGTTATGCATCAGCTATGGGAAGAGGGGGGTGAGGAGGGGAGGGAAAAACATAAACCATGTAACCATGGAAAAATATTCTTAATTAATTAATTAATTAAAGGCTTTATTATAAAAGAAAGAAATTAATGTGGCACAAGGGCAAAATGCATTGATGAGGAAGATACCTGGGCACCCTTTTAGGGGACCATATTTCTACTCCTTGAAGTGTTGCAATCCTGTCAAGCTTCAAGTTAGAGCTTCTCCCTCTCTCCTTTGGAATTCAGGGTCCCCAGGGGAGGCACTTAAACCGCCTGGAAAGCCTCTTACCCTTTCTTTCTGTGCTGCTGCTACTTCTGATGCTGCTCAGCTCTGCTCTGGTTCTCATTTAAGGACTGGAGAAGGGAACATGTTTCCCTGTGGGGAGGCAGTGGGAAGACAACCAAAGCTCCTGACACCCTTAATAACAAGGCAGGGGAAATGAAAGTTCAGAAACAGGCAGAGAAATTGTCCCATCTCTGGGGACTGCCTGCTGTTAGCTTTCACCTCAATACTGTTTACAGCGTCGGGGTTTTATGCCCCCTCCCCCATGATTTAGCACAGAATCCCCATCTCCGCCCCCACTGCGCAATGGCCCTGGCCATGTCAACCTGAACATTAATTAAATTTCGTGTCCTTTGGATGTAGCAGGATCCTGTGATGTGGTCTGTTAATCTGGACCTGCCCAGAGAGATTTCAGCTGTTTGATAATCTAAATTATTCCGGCGTTCAACGTTGCTTTTATAAACCCTGTAATGAAGGAATCCCTGCGGGCCACTTACTCTCCACTACCTCTCCTGCGCCGCTGTCAAACCCTCTCTCCCAATTTAGCAAGTGCCCAAGGAGCTGGGTCTCTAATTGGAACTGACAAAAAGGAACCATCAAGGAAATGTGAATTGAATAGACAATCAACAGCCCTTTCTTTCCTTTGGAGCTACTGGCCTTGATCTCTTCTCACCCAGGACTAGGGATAGATATAATGACAGAATCGTTGTTTTGTTAGCACCAAAAAGTGTTGAAAAAATGAGAATCCGCATGGGGTAGTGGGTAGAGAAAACCTAAATTTGGAGTCAGGACGACGTGAATTCAAATCTAGCTGTCTGACTGAGTATTCCAGGCTTTGTGCCTCAGTTTCAATGTTTATAAAATTAGAGACTTCATTGGACAGATTTCTAGATCTCTTCTAGATACAAATCAAGTGACAAAAGCTATATATTAGAACCTTTTAAATTACTTCCGAGTGCCCTCTTTCCCTGCCTTTGCCTATTGAATTCCTACTTACCCTTTAAAACGAAACTCAAATACCACCTACTCTAGTAAGCTTTTTCTGATCTTCTTTTAACACCTCATAACAAAGCGCTTCACAGGACAGTCGAAACTTGGTACTCTACAATTTCAGAATTCATTGAATTTGGTATTCGATGCATTTTGAAGAGAAAAAAATGTCTTGGTATTCGACATTTACTCAGCACTCCACGTGTTTGCTAGAACTTGGCATCAGGAAACATATGCCAGCTCCAGCCAAAACAAAGGATCAAGTGTTTGTTCGGGACCATAAAGAAGAGGAGCTGCAGGAAGTTCCAAAGGAGCAGCAGAAGCTAGTGGGGGTGAGGGAGTTCAGGCAAAGAGGAGCCCAAGGAAGATGTCTCCATGTCTTTAAAGGAAACGCGTGAAAAATAGGTGGACTTTTTTGAAAACTATCTCTGAGAATTGTAAATATTTTTAAGGACCAGACCATTTCCCACCTTAGAGGAATTTTGGAATGCAGACAAAAACGAACATCATTGGATAGGTTTCTGGTGACACTTACACCTGGTGACTCTCAGGCAGGGCTCAGTGGTAGGAAGAGACAGAAAAGAAAAAGGGAAAGGACTCGAGAAAGGCCGTTTCTCCCACTTGTTATGGAAGGGAACTCCTTTTTCAGAAAATAACATTTCTGGTTGTCACCATCCACTTATGCCATGAACTTCTCTTAATACTGGTAAAGTTCAGTTAAAACTATTTAATTTATTGTGTTTTTTAAAATTAATGTCTATGTTATGAATGTTTGTTTAGTAAAATACAACTTCATTAATGCATATAGTGCCTTAAAAATCTTGAGTTCTCTGGGTGTCTAGAACAGATCAATCCAATTTACATTATTCTTTATAGGAAAAATTCATTTGGTACTGGACCTTTTTGGTACTCTACCTGCTTTCTGGAACAAATTAATGATTGATACCAAGGTATAAGTGAACGTAAATTTGCTTGGGTTCAAAGGATCTTCATTTTGAAAATGGGAGGGCCATGAAATTTATCTATTCGAATTCCCCCATTTTACAAGTAAAGAAATTGAGGCCAATAGATTGGGATTGAGTTCCTCTAATTTTACAGATATTAAATGTCAGTGGCTGAAGTACATACCCAGATCCTCAGATTTATATTTCGAAGTCCTTGTTATCATGTCTTAGTAAAACTACTGATTTTTCAATATAAATTTATACTTTATTTTCTTAAAAAACAAAACACAAAAACTTGCTTTCTATCTTAGAATCAATATTGTGTATTGATTCCAAGACAAAATAGTTATAAGGGCTAGTCAATGGCAGTTAACTGACTTGCCCAAGGACACAGAGCTAGGAAGTGTCTGAAGCCAGATTTGAATTATTTCACTTTCAAAGAGATATAATTTTAGGAGATCAGCTTAGATTTAACCCAATATAATGTATTTCGAGGGTCTCTTGTCTTAGTGCATAGAGTGCTGGTCTTAAAGTAAATAACTCCTGGCTTGAAATTCTCATGCCTCTGACATATTCTGCCTATGTGAATATGGATAGGCTATGAAACATTTTAGTGACCCTTCTCTCACAACAGAAGCAAACTATTTTATGGAGGTGCCACTGGCATGCATTGGTAGGGGGCAGTTCTTTAATGAGAATTGTCTATGCTGAAGGAATCTCAAGTTCAAAAAAGTATATATAGTTAGGTCTTATATTTTGCCATTTTGATTTTACCAATGTCGTTCTTTGGTGCATCAATAGATCAGGGTTATCAGGACTTGGAATTCTCTGTTCCTTTCATGTTCCCGAACCCCTGAGTTCTTAAGTATTCAGTGTAGTCATCAGGAAGTGCACGAAACTCCTAGTCATAGGATCAGAGTTTGAATTGCACCTGTGATCCTGGGCAAGTCATTTACCTATATGAGGCTTATGTTTCCCTCCCTGGTAAAGTGAAGAACTGAAGTTATATGGCCTTGGGAAGTGTCTTCCAAATCTAACTCAATCATAGTATAATCCTGTAAATGTCTCAGTAAAGAAGGGACATGAACAAAATTATAATAATGATATGTTCCCACCCTTAATTAGCCCTGATTATATAAAATGTTATTATCTTGGGAAAGGGATGATTGGAATGGCTTACAAGATATATGCAGGACAAATTGGAGGTAATCTCAGAGGAAGGAACTAGCTTTGAAAGGAACTAAAAAGGTTTCTTGAACAAGACAGGATTTGAGCTGAGTTTTGAAGCAAGTAAGGAAAGCCATGAGGCAGAAATCAAAAGTGAAAACATTCCTGGTCTAAGGGAAATCCAGTGAAAAATCATAAAATATGGTGTTGAAGTTTCTTATTCCAAGAGAAAGGAAGTCAATGTCACTGGGTAAGAGAATATCAGGATGAGGTATAAATTTAAAGAACAGAAGTGCAATAACACACAGGAAATAATTAGTAAAACATAAAGTTATACATAAATATGTGCTATTGTTTTTGTTGCAGATGCTGTTGCTAATGATAGTAATAATAACGAACAGCAAAGCCCAGGGAACGATAGGTGTAACTAGTTTAAAATGTTGTTTAGTTCATATATTCTCGACCTGTGACTTGCTGAAAGTTCCAATGAAGATGAAAGCTTAAGATTTCATTTTACCTGGAGTCAGCAGCAGGTGAAATGACTTGAAAAGAGTGGAAAAAAGAGACATTCATGCCAATGACTTTATGAAAGTTTATTTTCCGTTCCTAGCTCCAGCACACAGCTTAAATTTGGCTTGGCTGCTAGGCAGCACCATAGGGAATATAAGAATAGAATGAGATTCAAAAGCAAATAGTTCACAGGCTCACTGATAGAAGAACCAGCCCCTTTTCATGGGTGCTTTACTATTCTGGACTGCCCTCTATGGATGACACATGCTGCATTTTGGGAAATAAAAATATATAAGATTTTCTTTTTCCTCCATCAGGAGAGTGTAGAGAAGACTAAGCTAGGAGTCAAGAGGCTTAGGTTAGGGTTGTCTTTATCCAAGAAACTAGCTTTGTAATCACTAGCAAATCCTATAACACCCCTGTTTTTTTTTTTCAATTGCCTCAGTTTAAAAATGAAGGAGTTGATCTAGGTAATGTGTGACTTGCTAATGTAATTTATTTGAAACCATTTTAATATTATAGAATATCATATATTCTAAGAAGCACAAATCTGTGAAGATATGTGTTAAAATTCCTTTATTTTACAAGTGAAAAACTGTGATACAGGGAGGTTAAAGAATTTCCATTCAAAAAGTACCTAGTGAGTGATTAGTGACTTTTAGGGGTAGAGCCAAAATGTAGAGTAGAGGAATCAGCCAAACTCTCCAGAAGTTCCCTTCCAAACAACTGTAAAATAAGTCCTCAAATAAAATTCTGTAGTAGAACAGTAAGAAAAAAAGGAAAGAAGGGACGAAGGAAGGAAGGAAGTGACATGGGCACTGTACCCTCAGAAACCCAGGCAAACTATCATCAGGGAAATTCTTCTGCTCCCTTATATCCTCATGACTCTGAGCCTAAAAACACCCAATGACCCCTCTAGAGTCCTAGGGTCCTGAGATGATTGTCATCCTTTGATGGATCCTATGGGGCTACATCTCAGTTATCTGTTTGTTTCCTAAAACTAAGGAATCTTTATGCCTCCAGGAAGACCCCAGTCAGATGACCAACCCACCCCACCAAATGCCTGCGGGTTTACCACTCTAGAGACATGTCCACACCATGACATAGCATCTGTTGTAAAGAGTATAAAATCCCCAGAACTGATGTTCTCTGGGGGACAGCTTTTCCATTCATGCTGTCCTCCCAGGAACTGCTCCCCATCTTGCTGTTCCACCTTGCTATCCTCCTGGCCATTCTCAACATTACCTCCTAAATTAATAAATTTATTTTTTTTGTTTTTAAGCTAAGTTTTGCATTCTTGCAAAAGGTCTCCTTCCTGAAACCCAGGGGTACACATATGAACCCCATAACAGAAGGAAGAAAAATTGAACACAGCCCCAAGAAGACTCCCTGGAAGGCCTGAAAAAATTGTTTTGGAAACACTGGGAAAAGAAAAGGATAGTGATGATGATGATGATATATATATGTATATATATATATATATATGCACACACAAACACACAAAAGCTTTGCAAAATAGGCACAAAATATTAAAAACAATAAACTTTAATAAAAGAACATTAGCTAAATCATAAAGGAGGTACAAAAGCTCACTGGAATTAGAAGTGGACAAATGGAAGCTAATGCTGCATAGAACATCAAGAAACACTAAAACAAAGTTCAAAAGAATGAAAAAAATGTAGAAAATATGAAATAACTCATCTGGAAAATAACTGATAAGGGAAATATATAAAGGAAAGATCATTAAAAATTATGGAACTACTTGAAGTTATAATAAAAAGCCTTTATCTTATATTCCAATAAATAGAGGAAAACGGCCTGATATTGTAGAACCAAACAGTAAGATAAAAATTGAAAGAATCTAGAGATCACTTCCTGAAAAAGATCCCAGAATGAAAACTCTCATTTTAGCATAGCCAAATTCTACTGCTCTCAGGTCAAATAAGAATTATTTTATTTTATTTTTTACCAAATACTTGCAATAACAAAGTGACACATTAAGGTTTCCCAAGTTATATGATCCAAATTTTCTTCCTCCCTCCCCCCTTTCTTCCACCATCCTGGAGTTTACAAGCAATTTAGTCTGGGTTATACATGTATTATCATGTTCATTTTTGTGAGTGACTATCTTATGAAAGCAAAATCCCAAAATATATACCCAAATAAAGAAGTGAAAAATTGTATGTTTTCAACTGCATTCCTACTTTAACAGTTCTTTCTCTGGAGGTAGATAGATAGCATTCTTTATCATAAGTCCCTCAAAATTGTACTGGATCATTGAATTGCTGAAAGTAGTTAAGTCTATCATATTTGATCATTCCACAATTTTGCTATCACTATGTACAATATTTCCCTGGTTCTGCTTATTTCACTTTGCATCATGTAGATCTTTCTGAAATCATGCTTTTCATCATTCCTTACAGTACAATAATATTTCATCACCATGATGTACAGTCATTTCCTAATTCATGAACATCCCTTTAGTTTCTAAATCTTTGCCACCACAAAAATGAAGCTGTAAATATTTTTACAAGTATATTTTTCCTTTTATTTTAATTTCAAAGAGGAAGAATTTCAAGCAAATAGAAAGAAACCATCAGATTCCTTTAAGGCAGTCAGGGTCACACACACACAAGATATAGTAATAAGTACTACATTAAAGAAAAGGAGTTTTTGGAATGTGTTTTTCTGGAATGCAAAGGAACAACATTACAAATAAGATTTACCTACCCAGCAAAACTTAGTATAGTTCTTCGGGGGTGGGGGGGAATGGATATTTATGACAATAAAGAACTTTCAAGCATTACTGATGAAAAGGCTAGAACTGAGTAGAAAATTTGACTTACAAACAGAAGATGCAGGAGAAGCATAAAAAGTTAAAAATGACAGAGGAATCTTAAGAGACTATAAATCTAAACTCCCTCGCTTCTTGAATGGGAAGATGATAAGTTTCTCTATTATTAGGACATGGAGAAGGATTCTACATAGAAAGTACAGGAAAGAGTCAATTATGTAGGGATGATTAAAAAATGGAAGTGTGAAAAAGTGATAACTGGAGAAAGAGGGAAAGGAGAGGAATAGTGATCAAATTATCTGACATAAAAAGGTAGGCAGAAAGAGCTCTTGCCAATGAAACTATTGAAGTATCATTTTACAGAGCTAGAAAGAATAATAAAAAAATTCATCTGGAAGAACAAAAAATCAAAAATATCCAAAGAATCAATAAAATATGAAAGAAGAAAGTCTAGCAATACCAGATTTCAATCTATATTACAAAGTGTTAATCATGAAAATGATGTCTTCCTGAATGAGAAATATAGTGATGTTTCAATGGAATAGGTTAGATACATAACACAGTAGCAAATTACTATAGTCATCAGGTTTAGATAAACACAATAATCTAACTTCTGGGAACAAGAAATCAGTATTTGAAAAAATTTCTTGGAAATCCCAGAGAGCAGTTAGGAAGAATTTATGCATAGGATAATATTTCATACTGTGTACCAAAATCAGGTAAAATGGGTATATGATTTATTCATAAAGGGTGATATCATAATTAAATTTGAGGAGCCTAAAAAATTTCACCTATCAGATCTATGGATAAGGGAAGAGTATATGATCATACAGGATATAAAGAGGATAATGGGAATAAAATGGATAATTTTGCTTATACGAATTAAAGGTTTTGCACAAACAAAATAATACAGCCAAAATTAGAAAGGAAAGCAAAAAATGGGGTGGGAGTATGATTCATGGTAAGTGTTTCTGATAAAGGACTCATTTCTCAAATGCATAGAGAAATGGGCAAAATTTATAAATAGCCATTCTCCATTTGAAAAATAGTCAAAGGATACAAACAGGCAGTTTTCAGAAGAAGTAACCAGAGCTATTTATAGCCATGTTAAAAAAAATATTTGAAATGAGTATTGATTAAAGAAATGCAAATCAAAATTTCTATGAGATACTACCTCATGCTTGACAAACATGATAGAAAAGAAATATGACAAATGTTAAAGAGGACTTGGAAAATGAAGACAATAATGCATTGTTGCTGGAGTTTTGTACTGATAAAACCATTATGGAGAGAAATTTGAAACTGTGCCCCCAAAGCCTATAAAACTGAATGCCATAATGAAGCAATACCACTAATGGACATCTTTCCGGAAGAGATAAAAGAAAGAGGAAAAGGACACACACACACACACACACACACATAAAAAGGAAAAGGACACACACACATTAATATATATATATATTATATATATAAGCTTTTAATGTAGTAACAAAATTTTGAAAATTGAGAGAATGCCCATCAACTGGGGAATGGCTGAATGAGTTGTTGTTTATGATTTTTATGGAATATTATTGTGATATATGAAATAATTAGCAGGTTTTTTTAGAAAAAACCTGGGAAGACATATGAATTGATGCAAAGTCAAGTGAGCCTAACCAAGAGAACATTTTATACAGTAATTCCAACATTGTAATACCCATCACCTTTGAAAGATTTAGCTTCCCTGACCAATATGATGATCCCAGACAAATCCAAGTACTCCTGATAAAAAAAAAATGATGTCCACCTCCTCAGAGAGAATGAACTCTGAGTTCTGACTAAAGCATATTTTTTCATGTACTGTGTTTCTTTTTGACAACATGGCTAATATAGAAATATGTTTTTTCTTTAACTTCCCGTATATATCTGATATCATATTGCTTCCCTTCTCATTGGGTAAACAAGGGACGAGAGAGAGAGAGAGAGAGAGAGAGAGAGAGAGAGAGAGAGAGAGAGAGAGAGAGAGAGGGAGGGAGGGAGGGAGAGGGAGGGAGAGAATTTGGAACTCCATTTTAAAAATAAATTGAAAATAAATAACAAAAAAAAGTTGTTTTCTTGTATATTCTTTGAACTTACCATCCACAGTGCTAACCATTTGACCTGGCATTGCCAAAGACTCTGAAAAGGGCTCACCAGTGAATCACCCTGTGGTCAGTTTGCCAGCTTTATAACATTCCAAACTTTGTCCTCCTTCCCTGGCTACTTTTACCCTCCATATGTTTTGCAACTTCCATTAAAATGTAATACCTTGAAGAATATTCATAGCTACGCTCTTTGTGGTGGTCAAAAATTGGAAAATGAGGGGATGCCCTTCAACTGGGGAATGGCTGAACAAATTGTAGTGTATGTTGGTGATGGAATATTATTGTGCTAAAAGGAATAATAAAGTGGAGGAATTCCATGGGGATTGGAACAACCTCCAGGAATTGATGCAGAGAGAGAGGAGCAGAACCAGGAGAACAATGTGCACAGAGACTGATACACTGTGATACAATCGAATGTAATGGACTTCTCCATTATTGGCAGTGCAGTGATCCTGAACAACTTGGAGGGATCTACGAGAAAGAACACTGTCCACATTCAGAGGAAAAACTGTGGGAATAGAAACACCAAAGAAAAACAATTGCTTGATTATATGGGTCGAGAGGATATGGTTGGGGATGTAGACTCTAAATGAACATCTTAGTGCAAACATCAACAACATGCAAATAGGTTCTGATCAAGGACACATGTAATAACCAGTGGAATTGCCTGTTGGCTATGGGAAGGGTGGGGGGAGGGAAAGGAGAGAAAGAATATGATTCTTGTAACCAAGAAATGATGTTCTAAATTGACTAAAAATATTTTAAAAATTGTAATACCTTGAATGTAGAAGACTGGCTAGATTTTTGTATTTGTTGTCCATCACTTACCACAATCGTAGACTCTGTAGGCTTTATATATGTATATATGTATACATATATGTATAATTTATTCATTTTATTCAAGTTATTCCTCCCAATAGAATGTAACTCTTTAAGAGAAAGGACTGCTTATTCTCTTTGTTTTTATTCTTACTTTGTAGCCCCATCATTTAGCATGATTCCTTTCATGTAATGGCACACAATAAATATTAGTTGAATTTAATTAAATTGAAAGAATCTCTTGATTTTCTCAATACTTTAAATCTAGGTTGTAGTCTTCTTCCAAGAACATAGTAGGACTTCAATAAATATTTTGTGAATAAATAAATTAATAAACTCTATTTTGCTCTATGGAAACAGAGTTTGCTCTCATATTGAATACTGGCTTCTGTAAATGATAACTTTTCAAAGAACTGAAAAGTTATCACCTCCCTTCCTCTATATATCAAATAATCTTCAGTTTTCCAGGCTAAGCATCCTTAGTATCATCAACTGAACTTTACAAGACATAAATTCAAAGCTATTCACCATCATGGCCACTATCTTGTAGATATTTTGAAACTTATCACACTGAGGGAATGTAAGGCTAAGTGTATCTCTATTCCAATGTCTACAAACACACAAAAGATCCTTTTTTGAATTCATTTTTTGCATCAGGATTTACAAAGGAGAAACTCAACTTCACAGTCTAGATAATCAGAAAGCTCTTGACGGTGTCCTTAAAATGTCCATCCATGACAACTCTGGGGAAAGTTGGTTCACAGAATTAAACACAGTAATCCATTTGGGGCCACATCATCCTACTGGATGAAATGTAGTAGATAAAGGCAATATTCTGAACAAGAGAAGAAATTTACTACTGGATAGAATAATTAGATTTCAGAGGCTTCTAATTTGGAAGAGGAGAAAACACACACACACATACACACACATATATATATGCATATATATGTATATATATATAAATATATTGGGTTATATAGAAAAATAAACATTTATGTTATGCAAATATATATTCACAAATGTTTATCTTTCTATGTAATCCCATGTATTTTATTTTATACATTTAAAAACATTGTTTTGAGAAGGGATACCTAATTTTTTCCAGATTATCAAAGGGGTCTATTAAGCACAAAAAATGTTAAGGACCTTTATTCTGTAGTTAGTAAATATCTTAGTGTTTACTAAGTGCCTAAAACTTTGTTAAAGTGTCTTGGAGACCTTCCTTAAATGGAATTCCTAGAAGGGGGTCTCTGTGGTCCTTCTCCCACCTTCTCCAACCAGAGTATAGGAGAGGCATCTGGGGCAGGGGCTACTGAGGATGGGTGAATTTCAGAGTTCAATTTATTTTGAAGGATTCCAAGATGCTAAAGAATATGACACACAGTAGAGCAGATGAACGGGAAATGATGAAGTATAGGATCATGAATTAAGAGCTCAAAGGGATGATATAAATCATCTCAGCCAATTCCTTCTTTTTCTCATGAACTACTG
Source organism: Monodelphis domestica (assembly GCF_027887165.1). Classification (NCBI taxonomy): domain Eukaryota; kingdom Metazoa; phylum Chordata; class Mammalia; order Didelphimorphia; family Didelphidae; genus Monodelphis; species Monodelphis domestica. The sequence continues at coordinate 37,792,474 of NC_077232.1, forward strand.
CTGCCCACAGAGGTTAAGCTACTTGTCCAAGGTCCCAAAACTGGTAAGTGGTAGAAATGAGCTTTAAACTCAGCTTTTTTGGCTCCATCTTCAGCTCTCTCTCCAACCAGAACTTAGCACAATGCCTGGCACATACTAGGCACTTACCGTTTTATTATTATTATTATTATTATTATTATTATTATTATTATTATTGGTTGTTCATTGACTAAATCTTGCTGCCTCAACAAAGTTTCAAAAATGGTTGATTGTCTGTTTCCTTCTTGAACAAGTTCCATCTTTGCTTTCATCTCACCCCCCCCCCCCCACATACACACACACAGCACCACCACAGGATACTGTTCCATATTGATTCTAAGATGGAAGGTCTTTAAAAAAGTTATTGATACCTACCCATCCAATGTGACTCTTGGCCATTTCCTTTCATACATTCAACAAAGGGTATCCACAGAATCTACTAGAGATCTTTCTCACTTTTCCCTGACAACACAAGGAAACATCTAGCATGTGGACTGTTCACTTCTTTTATCTTCACCCTTTGCTTCATGATAATCCATTTCTTTTGTTTTCGCATAAATTCTACACAAACTTTTTACCCCTACTAGTCTTTGGATTTCATTATTTATAATATTGAACAATTTAATCACACCTATTCCATTGTCTTCTGTATCAATTTTATTAAATTAATTTTATTATTTTATATTAAAATAATTTATTATTTTATATTAAAATTATTAAAATAATATTCATACCCAGATATATATTTTATAAAGTTTATTGGAAGGGTAGATAATGTTCCTATAAGTAACCTGACCACGTAGTTCCTAGCCTGCCAGTCTCTTCCTCATTCCTTTCTCACCTGCCTGCTCTGCATCTTCTTGGTTCTTCCTTTCAATTCTCCCATGGTTCTGTCATGGTTCTCCCTATTCTGCCCCAAACCTTTACATTTATTGGGGTACAGAACGTACACCAACACAACCCTGGCCCAACTGTGGTATGTCAAAAATGCTTGATAGATAGGTGGGGGAGGGGATGAGCTTCCTTGACACATTTCTTAAATATATTTTATTATTTTTGATATTAATAATAGTAATAGGAGCCAGGATTTTATAGCACTTTTAGATTTCAAAAAACACTTGACATATGTTATTGCATTTGATAATGTTACCTCGTTAGTCCTTTAAAGATCATTGTTTCATGTCCCATATGCATATATTAACACTTGTAAAATAATGATATTAAAATATTGTCTTTTATATCTTTGAGAAGTTTGGAGTCATTAAAAGAACTTTATAATTTCTTGAAGGCAATCCTGCCCTTCAATACCTATTAATTCTCTCATCTGGTTTAAAGGCAATCAAGGGGCATGCTGTTATATTTCCTCATAAATTATTAAAAATATAAAATTCCTAATTAATAAATCAGTTTTCTTCAAACTCCTTTCCATTTTTAATAAATGGAAGAAACTTTCTTTCCAATAATCTTTCTCTTCTCTCTCTCCAGGCCTTGATTCATAAGCTTAGATGAAAAACAATGCTATTGCCAACAAGATTTGTTAAAATTATCAAACAATAGAAAGACAAACATGAGTTATTTTTTTTCCTAATGAATCATCTGAGAGAAAGGTCACAGCCAACATTTCCTCTTTGGTCTTCAAAAAGAGATGAAAGAAGTTGTTAAGTAGAATTTCATCAACAGTCTGTGACTGTTGACAACTCAAAAATGTGAACCCATTATCCAATATTTCAATTCTCTCAAAGAGCAGTGAAAGTTATATGCAAAATTCTCCTCAGACTATCTTCTTTACAATATGTCTCCTCCAAATAATGTTATACTCAATTCTCTCAAAGTATTAGTCAACAAAAATTTATTAAGCACCTGTTATGTGTCAAGCATCAAGAAAACATAAGCCAGAAGAAAGATAGTCTTTGCCCTCAAAGAGATGAGAATCCATAAAAGGAAGCTGAAAAGGGGCAGGGAGAGAAGAAAGGACGTGCCATGGGGCAATGGTATAGAGAAGTCCAGGGGAGCTGAATGTTGGGCAAATAAGAGGTGGCTTTACTTAGAAACCTCCTTAAATGAAAATTCTGGGAGGAGATCTCCACCTTCTAATTAGAGGATGGGTCCACAGGCATATGAATTTGTGAGTTCCAGTCTTGAAATGATTTTCCTGGATGAAGAACTTTCTGAGTCATGATGTTGAAGTGCAGATGAAATGCAGCCTAAAGGGAAATGAACAGAAGTATCTCATTAGACTCTTTCTGGGGATAGAAACTTTCTTTTATTTCCCTCTCAGTACCTTACAATATTGTCTCAAAGATGGGAGTTAAGGGCTCATTGCTAAGATTCTATTCACTCCATGAGCATCTAAGAGGAACTGTTTAAACTAGGGTTGCATAAGATTTATTAGAAGCTTCGTGGCATAACAGAACTGTTGTTATATTAAGAAATATGGATTGAAGTTTCATCAAGGACACACTATTTGTTTTTACTTGGAAAAAATTGCTTAATAGCTCAGTTGTTTTAGGAATGTATTATTATTATAAAAAGAACAACAGGATAGTTTTCTCACTTAGAGGCTCCCTATGCTAATGAAATTATAGAACCTGCCTACTTTTGAGTTGTTTTATATTAATACGTGTTTCTTTTGACTGCCATCTTTCTCTTGTGTTTTAAGTCAAATGTTTTCATAAGAATACATTTTTAGCCACTTTCTCAGGGGCTGATAGGTGGTACAGTGGATAGAGTGAATATGTCTGGAATCAGAAGATCTGAGTTCAAATTTGACCTAAGATGCTTAAAAGATAAGTGATCTTGGGCAAATCATTTAGTCCAATTGGCTCCACTGTCCTAATCTGTAAAATGAAGAAGAGAAGGAAATGACAAATCACTCTCCTATCTAAGCCAAGAAAACCCCAAATACTGTCAGGAATATTAACAATTGAAACAATAGAACAATAAAAGCCACACTTCAAAACCATTCCCTTAATCTCCTTATTATGTCAATTAACTTGTATCAAATGAACTTTTGTATCATCTAATTACAATTGATATCCATGTCATCTCTAAGGTTCATTATCCACTTTCAAATATCAATAATTTAAATCACCATTGAGTCACTTCAGTTGAATATCTTATCTTTTTTCCCCCTTTATCATTCTTTCTTATACAAATTCTAATCTCCTGACCAGAGGTATTAACTAGAACAAGCTATTATTGTATACAGATAGCTAATTCAAAAAACTTTTACATGTGAAATAGATCTTTTCCTATCTACTGAAATGTAATTACTTTTATTTTTTGTGATGTGATTCACTGATCATAATATCCATGACCATCTATTCTTAATGTATATCTTTTCATCATATAGGACTTCATAGTTTTTAGTCTATAAGTCTTTGTCCTGTAGGTGTGTTTTTCGTTATTTTTGCCAACCATTTTCACCTACATCTACTTTTGTATTGAAGGCATTGGATATTCAAGCTGTTATTTTAATTAATAAACTGTTAATTTAATTCAAATAGTCATTTGGAATTATTTATATCATCTACCTTTTTTACATAAGCTAATGGTGCTCTTTAGAAAATTTATGTAATTACTAAATTCCCTCCAACATACTTCCTTAACTATAGAAAAGAAAACATTAATAATAAAATGTATAAAAATATGCAAGGACAAGCAAAAAAAATTTCCACATTTCCTTGGTCCAAATTTTGCATATAAAGTCTATAATTTTCATGACAGGAGGTGACTAGAGGGATTCATAATTGGTCTTCTAAAATTATTATTAGTCATTGTGTAGATCAAAGTTCTTAAGTCCAATGAGATTGTCTTGAAAATGCTATTGTTATAAAAGCTAATTTCTTTGTTTATGCTTACTTTATCTTCATGAACATATGCATTCTTACTACATTCCTCATCATTCCCTATTGCACAATTTTATTTCACATTAATAACATTGTTTAGTCATTACACAATTAATCAGTACCTCCTTATTTTTCATCTCTTAGCTATTCCTAAAAAGGTCTACTATATATACATATAATACTAGGTTTCTATTTTATATTAGAAAATATATTCTATTTCTTCTAAATATATTCTATTTCCATATATTCTATTTTCATTTTATATATTGTAGGCATTATGTAACATATCACATAGACCTAAAGATATAGATATACTTATATTTCTTTTCTTTCTTTGATCTCTTTGGACTATGAGTCTACTAGTGATATTGCTAGGTCAAAAAATAAACATAATTTCACAATTTCTTTAGTATAATTCCAAATTACTTTACAGAATGCCTGGACTGATTCACAAATTTATGTATAGTGATATTTTTAATAAATACATGAGAACCATCCCACCCCCAACAACCCCAAAACATGCATATCATATTTCCTCTAATTTTTGGCAATCATTTTGGCATATATATAAAAAACAAATATGTAATTCTTTTAAGTGCTTCAGGGAATGCTCAGGAGTCAATCTTTCATTTAGAAGTAATATCCTTTTTGCTTTGATTTTGGTTATAAGAATGTCAAGATTGATATGATTGAGTTTCATTTCCTTATGGTCTTTGGTTAAGGATTTGATATTGAAATGACCAAAAGATTGATAAAAATTTACAGATAATGCAAATGCAATCTATATCAACATTTTTTTCTTTTTTTAACCATTGCCATCATTATTGAAGAAGCTGTGGGAGGCCACAAAGGACTGGTAAATATTTTATGTGTTTCTTGGTTTGAGATGGCCATTGACTTCATTACAAAATGGCAAAATTATAGTCCTAAGCCTGTACATATCTGTTTTGCTTGGATGTGGGAAAGTATACTTGTCCCCTTAATGGAACAACTCTTCAACCCTTTCCAGAGTGGAGCTGCCATTACTGCCAGTATTTTCACTAAATTTATTTGGCCTTTAAGAATATTTTGAAAGAATAATGTTTTTAAATGCATAAAATTAAAGGCAGAGCTATATAAAGAAAACCAATGAAATAAATACAATCATAGAATTTTAAAAAATACTTCCCAGACCCAAGGTTAAGAACCTCTGCTTTAAGGAAATTTTTTTTTTCTTTCTAATAATTTAAGGAGAAAGTGAAAAAATTTAAATAAAATTATAACACATGTATAATTTCCAACTGACATTTAATTGTATTTCTACAAATGATTGCAGATTTAGAATATGGAAACATCATTCAATTATTTTGTTATAATATGACTAAAATTTCAGTAGAATAATTTCATGGATGAATACATAGTTTAATTCAATAATTCATTTTTCAATTCTCTGTTCATTTTGTTAGTGAATCTGTTTGCTGTTGGGTTTGTTTTTTTTTTCCCATATTTGTGTATGTGACTCTTTTCCTGTTGTAAATGTAAATGAATTTCTGAGACTAGCTTGATTTCTTTTATTCCATTCAATATTTAAAATCACTATGGCTAAAAGAGCTCCTAACATCTCCTTGGCTCATTGCAGCAAAATTCTTCTCTCAATTTGAATATTTTATCTTTGTTTAGAATCCATGCTAAGATATTATTATAAGTCTCAGGACCACAGTGTCAATTTCTGCTTTTTCCAGACATCTATTTCCCTCTTCTTTTAATTTTGATCACTCTTTTAAAATGAAATTTCTCATATCAACCCGTGTCCATTTCTGTCCTACTGGGTGAGGGTGAATCATATTTGAAACACTTAAAAGACTATTATATCTTATTTTATCTTGATTCTCAATAATTATCAAATCTAACCCCATCATCACCAATTCATTTATGAAATTTTGAATTGGGCACATGTGGTTGTGTGTCCCATTTTCATAGCTTTAGATTTTTACCTTTTATCTTGAATCTAAATGTCTTGATTGCTCATTTCTTGTTTCTTTTTGTCTTGTTTCCTTTCCAGTTTCATATTCCAGGAGTCAATACTGATTTAGAATAACATTTTTGCTCCTTGTTTCATAAGTTTAATTCTACTCCCCTTTACTATTATTTGTTTAGTTCTAATTATTCCAAATGTTTATTTACTTGTCCTCATAGGCAGGTCTTAATCACTGATATTTATGTCTAGGGTTCCCATAGAACAATATTCCCATCTAGTCTGTAGTTTGAAAATTCAGTCCTTTCTTTTTACACAGTTATTGCAGTGATTTCAATGTAAATCATTCTTTCTTGGTTCAGCTTAAATTATCTTAAATTTAATTACTATCATTAGAAAGCCAGTTTAAGTGATTTTTTTTTCATTCCATGAAGTCTTTTAAGTTTCATTTTACATTATCCCATATTCTATTTTTTCCTTAGTACATTTAGTTAATTTCACACTAATTAATCTTCTGAGATTATTATTCTACTATTTTCAGTTTAAATGTCCTGTATAATCATTTAGGATCTAATTAATTTGGATATTATGTTCAATTTATAGTCTTTCCAGGTCAAAGTTATAATCAAGATTATACATTGTAAATTTATTGTCTTGCTTTATACTAATGTGGTAATATGAATCCATACTTTTTTTCACTTGAGTATGCATAAAGTAATTTTGACTGTATATCTAAGGCCAAGGTAAAATGTAAATATTTTAAGAGTGTTAAAATAAAGAACACAACTACACAACTTCATATCCTGGAGTCTAAAAATAAAAAAAAAATGGTCCTGGAGGAAATTTTGCTTCTTAGCCATAAATTTATAAACTGTTAGTTTTGTAAGTATCCTCAAAGATTATCCAGTCTGAAAAGTTAAAGGAATATTAACAATAATAATTGGTTGAATTTGCTGAAGCTTTCATTCTTCCAGGAGGTTCTGATACATAACATAAATCTTTTGTAACTATAAATGAAAGCTTAAGAAATGGGAAGCTACCAAATGAACCCTGCCCTAACTACATCAACAGAGCCTGAACTGAGAAACCTTTCCTGATAAGACAACCGTTATCTCACAGGAGGGGGCTCCATAAACTTTCAGATAAAATACTTGCTAACAGACTATCTCCTTGAGACCTCAAAGGCACTCCATAGAATTACTGTCAAGAATTTACTTTTATATCTCTTCCTCAAGCAATAATCTTATTTCTTTCTTTCTTTTCCTCTTCCTCATCTTTCAAAAAATAAAAGTTGGCTAAGTTTTTTATCTAATGGGTTGCTCTCCTTTGGAGAGGGGTTCCTGCATGGTTGCTCATTCTTCTAAGAATAATACATTAAAATACCCTTTGCTTCTTCCTCAGTGTCAAGTGTCTTATTTTCATTCAGTTCAACTCTGGTCCAGTGGGATCAGGCACTTGAGAAGATAGTGAGTTGATGAGTCCAAGCAAGACCTAAAACAATAATTACTGCTTTGACATCCCTGACATAATCATCTGTTCTCTACATTAAGAACTCTAGGGACAGAGCAGTGGCTTTTTCCCAAGACAATCAATTCTAGTGTTCACCAACTATCATTATAAAGAAGGGTTTATTTATATCAATCTAGAATCTCTCCTTCTACCCATAAAAACCCATTCTAGTTTTCCTTTGTGGGGTCAAATAAAGCAGTCAAATCCACAATCTGATAGTTCTTCAACTATCCTTAAAATCCACATCTTGTCTTTTCCAGGCATTGACTGATATCATAATTTTAATATGGATTTTACAAACTTTACAAATTTATATAAATGTCAGTAGTCATTCACAGGATGAAAGAGTCACAAAATGAAAGCTAGAATATACCTCAGAAGTCATCTAGTCCATGACCCTTTCTTTTTCAAATAAGGAATTGGAGGTGTAAGGAAGATAAGTGATTTGCCCAAGATCATACAAAGAATGCATGATAATTAAAGGCAGGATTTGAAACTAGGTCCTTCGACTGGAGTCAATGTTTTATCTGCCACAGTATATAACCTCCCTATACAATCATCAATGATATCATCATCATCTTTATTTAAAACATAAACTAAACCAATGCATTCAACCAGGTCATCATCATTGCAATCATCGTGGTTATATTTCTGTCAAAATATTTCCTAAAATATGGTGCATAAAATAGATTGGAGGAGCCCAGATACACATTGCAGAAAACAAAACAGTATGGTACATTATACTACAGACAAATGTCCTTTGTTCTGGTCATTCTACTTCTCTAAATTTAATGTACATTATGTGGGGGGGGGGCACATTCACATGTGGTTTTGTATCAGTCTTGACATGTATTAAAACCATGATTTCCTCTCTGTAAGTATTGTTATCTAAGTATATCTGATTAAATTTCACCCATCATTTAAATATGTCAAGGAGTTTTGCTGAAGATTTAATCAGAATGTCATAAATGTACATTTCCTCATTGGTAAAATGAAGATAATCATTGTACATTCAACACAGGGAGGTTGTGAGAGTAAAATAAGATAATGTTTGTAAAATGCTTTGCAAACCTTAAAGCACTGGATAAATTACAGCCATTATAGTTGAATTAAAGAGTTAGAAATAGAGATCAAACCTGAAAATCTCTAGGTAAAAATATTCTTCTTGACCATCATGAGAAATTCTCCATTTCTTAAAAAGTATCTGCCATTCCTATACCTTAAGTCATGACAAAGAAATATAAATACTACTATGTACCATCTTCTCCCTCTATTCTATATGAAAATAATCTACTTTTCTATTAGTATTTTTAAACTGGAAAGGAAGGTATGTGATTAGAAATTACACTCAAAGATAAAGAAAATTTGCAATGAGAAAAATTATTTTGGTTTATTTTTCATGTAATTCATGACTAATCCTATAACTATTTGTGTGTATAATAATATAAAATACATATAATTATATATACTTGGCACTGAAATGAAAAACATTTTGCTCAAACTGTTTTTTTAAGAAAGATAAGATATTTTCCTATCATTAATAATCCATGAACTCAACATAATAGAAATTCACTCAATAAGTGTAGATTAAGATCTTTCTGACTCATTTTAGCTTATGGGATACTTGTGCATGTCTTCCAATGAATTCCCTGAAGAGTCTACACTCAACAAACTAGAGTCCTGCTTCTAAATTCCTTGTAATGCTGATATCAGTGGGTCAGATGGACTGTTTAATGGTTATGCCTTGTTCTCATTATATGTAAGAAATGAACAGATGATCTGATTGCTTCAGTGGTAGAGGTATCTCCTTTAAGATTCTAAGTGCCTTCCTTCCAATAGCCCTCACTTTGGTACATTCATTCATTCATTCATTCATTCATTCATTGAGTTACTTTTCTATTTGTTTGCAAATAGGCAAACAGATTGAGACAGGTCAAGAAACTGGATCCTGATAAAGTGACTCATAAAGTACTAAAAACTAGAAAAAGGAAACCTATATCCTTATTTTTGCATTTCGGAAGTCCAATAATATTTTCCCTTTATGACACTATTTATATCAAAGTATACCAACTCCCTTATTGATTACTCATTGTTCCACTATCACTTCTAACTTCTAACTGGTTCTGTTTTCATGGTGGACCATCTCAAAGATTCTTGATCTTTCTCTCCAGTGAACTGAGTTCAAATGTCAAAGTATGGTATCTTTTAAAAAGTAGTGGCTAAATTTTCAAATATTTTCTTTGGCCAAGATCTTGTAATTTTCATCAATAAAATGAATTTTGATATCAACAGAACTTTTGCAGTTGTATATGTAAAGATTAAAAATTAGGGGAGACTAAGGCAGGTAGAAATTAGTTTCTCTCTGCAAGGAGTATTATAATTTTTAGAGGTTTATTAGAGATTAAGGATTAAAGAAAATACTGGATAAGAAAAAACACATGCCTAGGCCAGAGGCCTAGACAAGACCTCACCTACATTATGGAAAGAGCCACGTCTGCTCCAAAACGGAAGTCCAAAAGTGCCCCAAAAACCTTTACCACCAGGTTAAATCCTTTCTTGATCTCGGCCCACCTCAGAATTCCCATGAGATTACAAAGCATTTGGGGGAAGTGGAGCAAGGGCTTGTGGGGATTGAAGTCCAGAGTTCAAATCTCAATTTTACATACCTCCGTTTGATCCTCTGGGAAGAAGTCCTTCCCCAAAGGATCATAAGAACATAATAAATTTAAAGATTACAATAATTTGAGGATAAGAGAAAAAAAAGAACAAAACCAATAATTACTGGATGCATTGACAGAAAGCCAGTTAGGGGGCAGTCCCCATTGGCATGAAAGTAATACATACAAAGAAATGTTCAATCAACCACACCCAAAGTTCAATTTTGTGCAACTTGTGGTCTGGAGGCTTCTTCATGGTGGCTTCTCCAACAGTTCAGTTCTGGATTCAGACAGGTAGCATCTTCTTTACCTAAAATTCTTCTCAAAAGTAATTTAAACTTTGCAATTTAAATAATGATTTTTTTACATTCCCCCATTAAGAGGGTGATTGAAAAATACATGATCACTTAGGGATGCATGGCTGAGGTATGAGGTATATGAATCAATTGGCAAGGGATATTAAAAAGACATCAGAAAATCAAAAAGAAAAGAAAAATTTCTGGATGAAAATATAGACTATGTGTAAAATGTGTGTAAATTGTGTATTTTTTATTTTGTGTATTATGTGTAAAAATTCCAAGTAAAAGAAAAATAAATATATAACAGGTCCTTGAATCAGGGCCCAATCAAAATGATCTAAGCAATGATGCATTTACCCAGGCAATAGCCAGGACTACAGAAAAGTACCACACTATGAGAGGCAGAAAAGGGGACCAGATTATAAGAGCCAAGGTTTTGGGGATATTTGTCTGTGAGTATTTTCAGAGTGAGTGTGGACACAAGGAAAGCCTATGTCTTAACACATGTTAAACATAGTAACCTCAAGTCTTCACACTAGGTTCAAGACTTTTGTATTGTCCTAGAAGTGCATCACTCCATCCTGGATTGGCTTTTCGTTGGCTCTGTGGAATGGCTCTTGTGTGTATATCTTGTCCTGGAATCAGACAGAATCATTAAGCAAAGTCCCATAATTTATTTAAATAATTAGTGGCATCGTTTTTATAGTCACAAGCTTTTTAGGGCATGCATTAGCAAATGTATCTTATACTTGTACTGAAAAATCAAAAGTTAAAGAAAATCTTAATGCTGGTGACATGTGCTTCAAGTATAAAAAGGAGAGAAAAAAAATAAAAAAAATCAGACAAGGGAATGACGCTTCCCTATCAAAATAGAATTCTAATTCTTCTCTTCTTATATTATGGCAACTTCCTGTAGTCTTGGCTACAAATGACTAAGTGAAATATTACTACATTCTGTCCTACATACTTGTGGGATAGAAATTACTTTATATTGGACCTATACAAGGACCTATTTTGAATTTTTCCTTATGTTTTTGATTGTTTTTTCTTTTCTTTTGATAATTGACTCATACACTCCCATAACTGAACATTGCATTCTGAGCTAAACTTGATGTTTTTTAACACCTATTTCAGGGGGGATTGTATTTTAATTTAAAATCTAAGAATTTTTGAATTTTTTTGTTTGAGATTGTATTTTGAAAAAAATCCAAGAATTTTGATTTTTTGTTTAAGATTGTACTTTTATAAAACTTCAAGATTTTGATTTTGTTCGAAAAAAGATCTTCAAGAAAGAAGCTTGAAACTTTTATATCCAGACAATGTACTGTTGCAGAAAGATGCCAGAAAACCTACACTTCATCAAGAAGATCAAGAATGAAATTTGAATATGATTGATTGAACTGAACTTTGATTGAACATTTATTGTAAATGTACACATTTATGCCAAAAAGGACTGCCCCTAATTTGGCTTTCTGTCAATGCACCTAGCAAAATATTGGTTTTGCTTTCTTTTCTTTTCTATTTCCTCCCTCACTATTCTAATTTCTCTTAGAAAATTGAATATTGTGTATATCTATAGTTAGAAGTGCATTTAGTATTACAAAATGATTATGTTAAATGATCAATGGGGAAACTAGTCTCCCAATGATCATCAGGGGGATTGTAAATCTTGAAATTTCTCAAACTTGTGACTGTTAAAAATTTTCCCCAATGGGAAATTCTCAATTTGGAACAATTTCCTACTGGGAACATTCCCCATTTTGACTATGAGAACTCGCCAGGGTCAGAAATGGGAGGACCTCTACTCCACCCGTACTTAAGTCTGCTTTAGGGGAGAAAACTCCTTGCTAAACAATGAAAGTACTTGGACCCATGCTTATTATGAGGCAGGGAATTCTTTGAGCCATGCCTGTTTTTAGAATTGATACAATGGGATGATAGGTACCTAAAAAGGTTGGGCAGGTTTTCTCTTAATGGGATTAGTTGACACAGCAGTGTTTTCTCTGGTTCAGACTTACTGAGGGGATTAGTCGACTTAGCTGGAATTCAGATGAGCTGTCTTTTAGAAAACATCTACGGTGATTGGTAGATGGAAGAACTTAGGGGAGGTGACATAGGAAAAAAAACCCTATATAAGAAAAGAAATCTCTTGAGCAAGGGATCCTTGGATACTTGGAGATAGATCCTTTTGGAGGAGGCCCTTTGAAGATCTCTTGAGAAGAAGTTCCTTGGGAGGCTGACTCTGGCTAGAACTCCCTCTGGTATGGATGATCACAAAGTTGGTGATAAAACCCTCAAAAGACTTCTCTGAAATATCTTTCCTTTATCTCTTTGCTTTATTACTTGCCTATCAGTCAGTTTTGTTTTCTGTTTTAACTTGGCTCCTACCTGGCTCGCCATTACAGATATAGCAGTAACATGTTTATTTCACTGAAGACATTTTCTTATGTTCATTTCCTTTGAGAGTTCTATCAGCATATTACCATATTTTAACAAGTATATACTTACATTGTCCCCATATCAAGTTCCAGGTCTATCACATACATACAAAGGATAATATGGGCAGAATAGAACACCTCAAAATATCTGCTGGATTCAGATATCATTTACTATTTGTATATCAGCATGCTTACCATGGAGAACTAATTCCATGTTCCAAATCATTGTCATGACTCAGAGTAAACTCCTATATTTTCTGACTATATGCATTGTTTAATTTCTCCTATGAACCTGTAGTCTCTTTTTTTAAGTAACAGTTTACCCTAGTATTTGATAAACCCATTGATCTAACATATTCACTATTTAAAAGAACTCACTACTGAAAAAAATTTCTGGGAAAATTGTAAAGCAGTTTGGCAAAAAGTAGGTAGAGATCAACATCTCATATCATATACCAAAATAAGGGTAACATGGGCAAGTAATTTATATAGAAAGGGCTATATCATAAGTGAATTAGGAGACCATGGAAAATTTTAAATATCCAATAATAAGGATATAATATATAATATAATATGAGAATAGGTAAAAAGCAGGGAACGGCATCAAAAGAGAGCCCCTCTCCACTTCCAGTCAAGATGGCGGCTTAGAGAAAGCTAATGTTCAGATCTCCGGAAAACCTTCCCTACCGAACTCAAACTATATGCTCCTAAGGCACCGAAATTCAAAACAAACAATAGCATAGACCCCGGGAATCCTCCTCCTGGACCTGGACCTAGATCAAAAGGTACAGCCCCCCAAAAGTCAGAACACGAAATCACTTGGACCTAAGGGGTAGGCAGAAGGAAGGTCCCAGGAACCATTCCCCCCAACCCAGAGCTCTGAGTCCGAGGCAGCAGAGGGAACCTCAGAGCCTCAGGGGCTGGCTATCCTGAAATAATCAACAACTTTAGCAAAGTTGCAGGATACAAAATAAACCCACATAAGTCATCAGCATTTCTATATATCTCCAACACAGCTCAGCAGCAAAAACTAGAAAGAGAAATCCCATTCAAAATCACCTTAGACAAAATAAAATACCTAGGAATCTACCTCCCAAGACAAACACAGGAACTATATGAACACAACTACAAAACACTCTCCACACAACTAAAACTAGACTTGAGCAATTGGGAAAACATTAACTGCTCATGGATAGGACGAGCCAATATAATAAAAATGACCATCCTACCCAAACTTATTCATCTATTTAGTGCCATACCCATGGAACTCCCAAAATATTTCTTTACTGATTTAGAAGAAACCATAACAAAGTTCATTTGGAATAACAAAAGATCAAGGATATCCAGGGAAATAATGAAAAAAAAAACACAAATGATGGGGCCTTGCAGTCCCAGACCTTAAACTGTATTACAAAGCAGCAGTCATCAAAACAATTTGGTACTGGCTAAGAGACAGAAAGGAAGATCAGTGGAATAGACTGGGGACAAGAAACCTCAGCAAGACAGTATATGATAAACCCAAAGATCCCAGCTTTTGGGACAAAAATTCACTATTCGATAAAAACTGCTGGGAAAATTGGAAGACAGTGTGGGAGAGATTAGGAATAGATCAACACCTCACACCCTACACCAAGATAAATTCAAAATGGGTGAGTGAATTAAACATAAAGAAGGAAACCATAAGTAAATTGGGTAAACACAGAATAGTATACATGTCAGACCTCTGGGAGGGGAAAGACTTTAAAACCAAGCAAGACATAGAAATAATCACAAAATGTAAAATAAATAATTTTGACTACATCAAATTAAAAAGGTTTTGTACAAACAAAACCAATGTAACTAAAATCAGAAGGGTAGCAACAAATTGGGAAAAAAATCTTCATAAAAACCTCTGACAAAGGTTTAATTACTCAAATTTAAAGAGCTTAATCTATTGTACAAAAATCCAAGCCATTCTCCAATTGATAAATGGACAAGGGACATGGATAGGCAGCTTTCAGATAAAGAAATCAAGACTATTAATAAGCACATGAAGAAGTGTTCTACATCTCTTATAATCAGAGAGATGCAAATCAAAACAACTCTGAGGTATCACCTCACACCTAGCAGATTGGCTAACAGGACAGCTATGGAAAGTAATGAATGCTGGAGGGGATGCGGCAAAGTAGGGACATTGATTCATTGCTGGTGGAGCTGTGAACTGATCCAATCATTCTGGAGGGCAATTTGGAACTATGCCCAAAGGGCGACAAAAGAATATCTACCCTTTGACCCAGCCATAGCACTGCTGGGTCTGTACCCCAAAGAGATAATGGACACAAAGACTTGTACAAAAATATTCATAGCTGCGCTCTTTGTGGTGGCCCAAAACTGGAAAACGAGGGGATGCCCATCAATTGGGGAATGGCTGAACAAACTGTGGTATATGTTGGTGATGGAATACTATTGTGCAAAAAGGAATAATAAAGTGGAGAAGTTCCATGGAGACTGGAACAACCTCCAGGAAATGATGCAGAGCGAGAGGAGCAGAACCAGGAGAACATTGTACACAGAGACAAACACACTGTGGTACAATGGAACGTAACGGACTTCTCCATTAGTGGCGGTGTAATGTCCCGGAACAATCTGCAGGGATCTAGGAGAAAAAACACTATCCATAAGCAGAGGATAAACTGCGGGAGTAGATACACCGAGGAAAAGCAACTGCCTGACTACAGTGGTTGAGGGGACATGACAGAGGAGAGACTCTAAACGAACACTCTGATGCAAAACAATGGGTTCGAATCAAGAACACATGTGAAACCCAGTGGAATCACGTGTCAGCTATGGGGGGTGGGGGGGAGGAAAAGAAAATGATCTTTGTCTTTAATGAATAATGCTTGGTGTAAATAATAGACTCGAATACAGGACTACAATCCCCAGGAGCCTTTGCTCCACTTCCCCAGAATGCCTTGTAATCTCACCTGGGCCGAGATCGAGAAGGTATTTAAGTTGATTCAAAGGCTTTTGAGGGGCTCTTGGCTCTTTTTGGACTTCCGTTTGGAGCAGGCTCGTCTCTTGCGTGATGTGAGGTTATTTTGTCTAGGCCTCTGGCCTAGGCACATGTTTCTTACTTGTATGTTCTTTAATCTTTAGCCTTTAATAAACCTCTAAAAAATATAATACTCCTTGCAGAGAGAAACTAATTTCTACCTGCCTCAGTCTCCCCATCTCCCCTAAATTTTAACTGTTACATTGGAAATGATCAAATAAAATATTATTTAAAACATATAATATGAGAATAAAGGAAGAAGTTATGACAAAATAAGAAACTGAAAATATTATAGGCAATTGAACTGATAATTTTGATTACGTGAAATTTAAAAACTTTTTTTACACACACAAAGCCAATATTAGAAGGAACTAGGTGGGGGAATTTATAGAAGCTTCTCTGATAATGGCATAATTTCTAAAATATATAGAGAACTATGTCAAATATCCAAAAATAAGTGTAATTCCTCAATGGATAAATGGTCAAATGATATGAATAGGTAGATTTTAAAATATGAAGAAATCAAAGCTATTAATAGTCATATAAATAAATGCTCCAAATCACCAATAATTGGAGAAGTGCACATTAATACAATTGAGAGGTACCACCTCAGACCAATAAGACTGACTAACAAGAGAAAGGAAAACAAAAAACCCTAAAGGGGATGAGGAGAAATTGAGTCACAAATGATCTATTAGTGGTTTATATGTATAAATATATGACTTTGTTTTGGTAGCAAAGAATTAGAAATTGATGGGGTGTCCATTAATAGAAGAATGACTAAACAGGTTGTGATATATAATTGTGTGGAATATTATGTGCTATAAGAAGTTATAAGGATAATGGTTTCAGGGGGAAAAAACACCAGAGAAGTTTTATATTAACTAATGCAAAGTGAAATGATTTGAACCTGGAAATTATTGTACACAGTAACAGCAATGATTTACTCTATAAGATTTACCCTCTCCCCTCAGTAGAAGAATCTATGAAATTCCAAAGGAGGCATGATGAAAAATGTTATTCACCTAAAAAAAGGGAATTAATGAACTCAGTGAAAATTAAAGCATAATTTTTCACTTTAATGTTCTTGCTTTTTTGCAACATTGCTGAGATTGAAATATGTTTGACCTCATTTTACATGTATAATTGATATCATATTACTTGTCTTCTAAATGGATGGGTAAGGGGTAGAAAAGATGAGAAAATATTTGGAATTTTAAAAAGTGTAAAAATTAAATATTTTCAAAGATTACCTTAAACAATAATACTATCTTTCTCTTTCTCTATCTATATATCTATCAATCTCTGCCTTTCACTCTATACAGATAGATATAATGATGTAGAGATAGGTATAAACATCTATATCTGAATAGCTTTATCTCTCAATAAATAGATATTGAGATAAAATATGTATCCATAAATAGATATGTTGATACATATCTATAAATTGAGATTTAGTTAGAGATAATCATGTGGAATGATAGATAGCAATGTTGGTACATGATATAGAAAGATAGGCATATAGGTGGAAAGAGATGAATGAAAGAATGGATAAATAAATAAATAGATGGATGGATGGATGCCTAAGTGGATAAATAGATACATAGAGAGGAAGGAAGAAAAGAAGGATCTTCAAAAGTCAAATGGTCTACATCCATCTCACCTACCACCATTTAACAGGTGAGTACTCTGTGATACATGGAGGTTAAAAGATTTGCATAAGATCAATGAGAATCAGAAGGTAGATTTAAACTCAACTCCTCTGCTTCTAGAATTCATGTTCTTTACCGTGTACTACACCACTACCCAGTATGCCAATGGGGCAAAGACTATCCTTCCATATCAATTTCTGTCTGCTTGATTATAGCAGAGAAATTATTAAAATTCATTTATTAATTTAATACAAATGGCAATTTGTGCCCAATTTTATTACAAACATAAATTGCTTTGTTGCATTTTCTTCTGGTTCCCACTCCCCATCTAGCACAGAGATACATGAGCATAATCAGACACACACATCCACACCTCCTGCTTATGTTTCTTTTTCTATACTCCTAACTCTCAGTCTCACGGTCCTGTCTCCATCTTGTTCTCTCACCCAGTTCACTTGGAACACTTAGTAAATGTTGAAATGAAAACAATCTTGAGCTATCTCCATTCACTGTTATTTTTCTTTCTTTTCCTAGTCAATTTTATAAGCAGGAACTTCAAAGGAAATAATTTCATTATCAACGACAGCTGAGCTTACGCTTTATAAAACTTTTCTATTTTCCCTGTCTGTAGAATTTATGAGATACCAAATGTGGTTAGGAAAGTAATTTGAAGTAATGCTCTGGCCTTAATACAAGTAAGTAGTAAAACCTGAAATGGTATTTCAGGTTGTAGATCAACATGACCTTCCATAATAGAAAGCTCAAAGAGAGAAGGCATTTGTGGGCTATGAATGTTAAATTTTTTATACATACCAAATATTGTCTTTATTTAGAATATTTCTGTACCTACATATCATTCCAACATTGAGCTGGATGTTCTTTCCTCTCTATGCCCTTCCCTTTCCCCTCCCCATCCAAACCACACATTTCATCAAATTTGTCTCTATAAACCCAAATGCAAGAAACTCATTTGAGGAGAGCAATTTTCCCCATATAAATAATATTCCCAACAATAGCAATAGCTGATATTTACTCAGTGCTTTGCTGTTTACAAAGTACTCTACATCGATTATGTCATTTTGTAGTGACCTGAAATTCCAGCAGCCTATCTTAGTATCAGAAAGCTTATAAGCTCAATTTGGAGCCAAATGGAACTGGTTTTGAATCCTGGTTCTAAGAATGACCATGACTGAAAGATCTCACTTTTCTGAGCCTCAGTTTCCTCATCTATAAAATGGACTGATCCCACTTGCCTAACTACCTTTATGGCTTATATGTGCAAAGTTCTTTATAAATTTCAAAGCCCTGTGGAAATGAGAGAAACAGGGTACAATTTTCATTGCTAAGGTCCAAAAAAAATTTAAAAACCATTTCCAAATACACACAGAAATGAGTATATATGAAAAAGAGTGTTTCAACATATTTATGAATAGGCATATATTGGGGGGGGGGCAATGGAACAACAGATGGAAAGTTCAACTTTTTAGAAATCTGGTTGAGAAGTTTGCCTCAGCGACTTACTAGCGATATGACCTGGACAAGTTACTAAATCTCTCAGACCTGCAATGTAAGCAATATCCTGTATCCTCTTTCAGTGTAGTTTAGGATAGCTTTTTGTTAAAAGATATTGGAACTGTCCTCTTTTAAATTGACTTCGGAGACTAAGGTTTAAATTTTTCATGCAGCCATTTGATGGCAAGATTAAAGAAACAAACAGCAGGACATTAATGAATGAATCTCCTCCTTTGGGTTTTTTGCCCCAAACTAGCAGCATGACCAACACTAGACCTAGAAAGTTATTGTACTCAGACATCTCTCCTATTCACTGAATGTTCTTTCCCTACTCTGACAAATTAAATCTCTAATTTGCTAACTTGCAGTTGGGCTGTAAATTTTTCATTTCATTCAAATTCCAAACTTCAAGTTCCCAACTGTTTTAATTAAACTCCACTTAAAACCTGGTATCAGATTTCTCAGGCAGATGGATGGATCCAAGATGGTGACTCAGTAGCACTAAAAACTGAAACCACTCTGAGAATCTTTCTTAACCCCTTTTTAAAAAGTGCCTCAAAATCACAAGAATCAAAAAACAACAGCAAGACAGAAAGTGGGGACTTTTATGCTAAACACAACTTGAGAAGTGAACCAAGAGAATTGATCTTCAGAGGATTTTCCTGGGATAAGGGGAAATCAGAAGCAAAAGTGAACACAGAAGAGTGCTGGCCAACCATTTCATCACCTATAGGACCAGGTTCCAAGCCTGAGCATAGGCAACTTTGGGATCTTGGGACCTTGCCTAAAATACCAACAAGAGAGCACCCGAAACCCAAGACCAACCAGTTGAAGTCACAGGCCCTAGAACCAGTCCACAATGAGGCCTAGAAGTCCACAGTGTGTGGCCTTTTCAAGCCTGCACTTTGGTGAAGCCCTTAGCTCCAGGGAAAAAATAACTTCTAGTGCTCAGACTTACAAACCATCAGCAGAAGAGAGAGAATCACCAGCTTTGAAAATTCCCAATTCATAGACAAAAAAAAAAGACTAAGAAAATGAACAAATAGGAAATGAAACACTTAACCCTAGAAAATTTCCATGGAGACAAAGAACAAAGCACAGAATCAATGGCAGATGATTAGATCCAAGCAACCACATGCAAAACTTGAAAGAAAAATTTTAATTGGTCTCAGGCTCTGGAAGAACTAAAAAAGGAATTAAAAAATCAAACAAGACAGATCAAATGAAAATGGGAAAATGAAATTAAATTAATGCAAATGGAAAACAGCTTAAAAAGCACATTGATCAACTAGATAAAAAAGGTACAAAAATGCAATGAAGAAAAGAGTTCCATGAAAAGTAGAATAGATCAAATGGAAAAGGAGGATCAAATTTTCTAGGCAGTTCAATAAATTTGCACATTTGTTTTAATGGTTGTTAAGTCATGTTAGACTCTTCCTGACCCTGACGACCATACTGTCAATCGTGTTTTGTTGATAAATATACTGGAATGGTTTTTCATTTTCGTTTTTAGTAGATTAAGGCAAACATGGGTAACATGACACAAGCCAGGATCACATAACTAGTAAGTGTGGGAGCTCTGATTTGAACTCTGGTTTTCCTGACTCCCAGTTGAATGCCTTATCCCATGAGCTACCTATTTGCCTTTCAATAGAAATATAATAATAGTTTAATAAATGCTTGTTTATTTGACTTGCATTTGAGACTCACAACTCTCTTTGAAGGCAGACCCTATTAAAATCTTCATTCCTCAAAAGAGGAAAATCAAGTCAAAATATTATTTTCTGATAATCACATAGATAGCTATTAAGTGTTAAGGCAGCATTTGACATGATGTCTTCCTGACTCCAAATTTAGTATTCTTTCCCCTACAATTATAAGGTATGGTGTTAAGTGATGGGCTTTTAAGAATACACATACCGACACACACATGCAATTAATATCTGCAATCTCCTTCATGTCCATTTCATCACCTAATGACTTTACATGTATTAAGGAAGGAAGGAAGGAAGGAAGGAAGGAAGGAAGGAAGGAAGGAAGGAAGGAAGGAAGGAAGGAAAGAAGGAAGGAAGGAAATGTAGTATATAGAAAATTTTAAAATGTATTATGTAGACCAAACTAGTGATTACCTTTCCAACCTGGATCACTCCCCTGTCATGGTGGAGCTGCTTACATTGATCAATGAAACTATGCACTGTGCCTTGTAGTTTATATAAGACAGACAGGTTATAATGAAGAGTTCTGATAAACAATAACCCACTGGAGAAGGAAATGGCAACCTACTCCATTATCTTCACCAAGAACACCCCATGAACAGTATGGAGAACAGAAGGGCCTTGCGCGTTATAGTGCTATAGTTCAAGAGGTTACAAAGAAGTGGACATAACCAAACAACAAAATGATTACCTTGGCAAAGGGAATTCCCATTTAGGAAAATCCCTTTATCATTGCAATTCAATAGCCCCTTCTGCAACTTTCTAGCCTTGGAGGCTACATGAGAGCAAAGAGAGGTTGTGATTTATCTAAAATCAGGAAGCAAATATACCAAATGAGTAACTTAACCAGACTGTTCTGATTCTTGGGCCAGCTCTCTTATCTTGTGCTCTGCAATGCCTCTGAAAAGGCGATTTAATATTTCACTGAGAGATATCTGATCCTGAGCCTTTTCCATCATGGCATCTCTGATTCTTTGGGCATCTTACTTTCCTCCACTACTTAATGTTTGATGCTTAACAATCAAGTTGGATTTCCATCTTGGTTATTTAATGAGCAGAGTTTCATTCCATTCTTTTTCTAATTCCTCACTGAAATGCTGGAAGGAAAAGAGTGACTGTGACTTATTTTGCATTAACCAACCAACTGAAAATTTATGCTTATTTCCCCTCTGAACAAGAACTGCCTCCCTTTCTTAGTGACTATTGACTATCATAAACATCTTATAGGACTAACTGCATTTTCTTCTGATTATAATTTGATGAGGAAAATGTCAGGAAAATTAAATCAAATCAAGGTGGTATTCCTGAGGGAAAGTGCACGTGCAGGGCACCATCCCCCTTGCCCCTTCTTTATCATTTTCAGAAGGAGAGGGGAAAAAATCAAAACAAAAAAAGCTCTTGAATTTTGAAATACTTAACTCTGAGCCTTGGATTTTAAAGCTGAGATATACTTTAGAAGTTTTCTAATCCAATCCACTCATTTTTCTGTTAAGAGAAATGAGTTTCAGAGAGTGCACTCAGGATTTTCAAAGATTATATAGAAGCAAATTATTATTATCATACAGATTGGAACCCATGTTCTCTGACTCACGATTTGGGGTTCTTTACTTTTATGCCATGTTTCCTCACCTACTCAGTTTTACTTTTTCGCTTTTTCCACATTAATGAATATTGACATATTTATTCCATGTGAGATCTACTACCTTGGTTAGAAACCAAAAAAATGCAAATAATTTATGACAATGCACTTTTGATCTGTTTTAGAGCTAGAGAAAATCTTAGAGGTCATCAAGTCCAATCCTGCCATCTTTTACAGATGAGGAAATTGGAGTTTCAGAGAAGGGATGTGAGGAGGTGGGATAACTTAGATTCAAATTCTGCCTCTCACACTTATCAACTAGATAATCTTTGGCTGTTTAATCTCTTCCTACTTCAGGCAGTTTCTACAGATTTGTATCCTTAGCTTTTGATGATTGTGTGCTGAATAAGGTAGCAAGTTCACACTCTGGGATTTCCCCATGTGCATTCTATTTTTTTAAATTTTGCCAATTACATGTAATAACAAATTTCCACATCTGTTTTCTTAAGTTATATGATGCAAATTATCTCCCTTTCTCCCACCTTCTTGACTCCCAGGCCCAGCACTCTGGACTCTGAGCTTCATAGATCCCATTAAATATCTTTATCCCCATTTCTGTTTTTCATTTTGTTTTTCTCTTTGTGTCTCCTACTATATCCTACTTGATGTTTTACTATGTCTTTCTCTACCCTTCTCTGTCATCTTTTTGTCTCTTCATTATTCTAACTCTATATCTCTGTTGTTCACTGTCTTTCCATCTCTGTATCTTTTATTTCTCCCATTCTCCTCTCTATATTTCATTTCTTCTCACCCTCTTCTACTCTTAGTCTCTCTTCACCGAATTAATAATGAGGGTAGATGGTAATATGGGTTAAAAGAATAGGAAAAAATGTCCTCACCATCATTTGGTCTTGCTGATCATCCTGGAATCTGTTCCCTCAGGTGACATTTATAAAAGAAACTGCAATTCTGTTGCTGCCTCTGAAAGAGTCTTAACTGTCAGCATATCTGTAGTCAGTAACTCCATCTGTTCCCCTTAATTCAATTTGTCTTTAATTTCCTAATGCTCTGATAATCATCTGTGTTCTATAAAATCTAATAAGCAGGATCACGCCTCATAGTTTTGATCCTTCTTCTGTGTCTTTATTAAGATCAAAGGTGATGCTGGGACTCATTTGCATGTATTTCTCAGGATTTCTTTGGTATCTAAAAGCAAATGAAACACTATCCCAGCCTCATGTTTACACAGTTCTATTTCAACCTAATGTAATCATTTTTTCTAAGGATATAGAAATTTGGTTTTCTGGGTGACCAACAACTCTGAGTGCCCTGTTCACAGAAGAAAATCTTGCATGAAAACAAAACATTCTCTACCTCCAGACTAATGATTTTAAAGAAAACTCTTTATTTAAAGAAAACTCTCATATTTACTAAATTATGTCCCTTGATACCCAGGTAAGTAGAATACTATGTTCCCTTCTCCACATCCCCATGGAAACCACATAGCTGAGGTGTTCATTACCTTTTACATGGAGAAGTACAATAGGATCCTTATTTTTCCTCTTTCCCTTATCTTTAATATCTTCAATCAATCTCTCACACTTCCAAATTCATAGGACCATTGTCCAAAAGCCAACAGTGTCTCTCTATTTCTAAAAGATAAAGTTAAAATTCTTGAGCTTGATACTCAAGGCATGACAAGAACACTCTAGCCCTCCTTTCAGGGTTTCTTTCTTTTTGCTTTCTTTTTTAAAAAACTTACTTTCTGTCTTAGAATTCTTACTGGGTATTCATTCCAAGGCAGAAGCATGGTAAGGGTTAGGCAACAGGCATTAAGTAAATTGACCAGAGTCCTACAGCTAGGTCTTGTCTGAGGCCAGATTGTTTCCCAAGACCTCAGGTCTTTAGGTTTAGCTATCAATTGACTGAACCACCTTGATGCCACCGAGGCTTATTTCTAATAATACTTTAACATCCCACTAAGAGCTCATTTCCCCTTCCCTGATTTTCAAGACTAGGTTGGATCACCAGGAGGATGACTATTTCTCTTCTTGAGGTCCTAGAGACAAATTCAAGGGATTCTAGCTTTGAACCCAATGGTTTGAACATCCTTACTCAATGTTCTTCCCCTAATATTGTCTATTAGGGAAACTAGCCTCTAAATTAAAGCACAAAGACACATGTATAGAAAGCACATGCTACAGTATAATTTGGGGCAGCCAAGGCAATGCAGTGGATAGAATGCTGGGACAAAAGTCAAGAAGATTCATCTTTCTGAGTTTCAATTTGGCTTCAGATACTTACTAGCTATGTAATTCTGGGCAAGGCACTTAACCCTATTTGCCTCAGGGTCCTCATCTGAAAAATGAGCTGGAGAAAGAAATAGCAAACCTCTCCAGTATTTTTGCCAAGAAAACACCAAATGGGCACCCAAAGAGTTAGATACTGCTGAACAACAAAGACAGCAATGCCATAATTTGCAATTCCTGGTCCAGAGAGGTTTTGTTATTGTTGTCATCTCTATTATTACTGCTTTTCTGCTTCTGCCTGGTTCCCCCCAAATTGAAGTCTCAATGGATAAGTCACTTTCTTGCTTATTAGGGATGGATCCTACTGAGATGGGTCTCCACTAAAAGATCAGTCCTCTATTATTTTTTATTTTTTATTATATAATTATACAATATAATATTTATTTAGTATATTTTATCTATTTATCTATTATCTATTATATTTATTTTATTAAATTGTATTATTATTATATAATTATATAATACACATAAAATATAATTATTATATATTATTATAATGTATTTATTATATTTTTATTAGATTGAGCCAAGTATTGTTGCCTCTTGAGTTGGCTTTTTGGCAGACTCATTTGCTGCTCCTGTTGCTGCTGGGTGTCTGCTACAAACTTTGATTGGCAGTGGGGACTTTAATGGCACTTCTGATTTTTGAAGTTGAGAATGAAGTAAAATTTACCTATAGATATTTGTCTGGATCAGATAATAAACACATAGCCAAAATAGAAGATACATTTATTCCTGAGAACAGAAGAAATTTTGTTTTGTTTCTTTTGGTCTTTGAATGCCAACGTGTAGCCTTCAACTTTTCGCATTAAAGGCACTTAAATAATAACATCAACAATGAAAAAACCCAACAATAAAACAACTGGCAGTGATATAGTGCTTTAAAAATTGCAAATGTTTACAACTCTCGGAGGCAGGTACTATTTTTTATCCTCATTTTACATGAAGAAACAGAAGCTAAAATATATTAAGTGGCTTACTCAGGGCCATATAGTTAGTGAAGATTAGAGGAAATATCTGAATGCAGTTGCCTCACTCCAAGTTTTACTTTTTAACCACTGGGTCACAGTTTCTTAAATTAATATTTGTTGAATTAAATAGAATCTTGCCTTCTGTATCTTTATTTTTGATACCCACTACAATCTCACATAATAAAAATAAGTCTTATTAGCTTAATAAAGTAATAGTTATATGTCTGACAACATAGCATAAATATTTACATTTTATTTTAAATTATTTTTGATTGAGTAGTATCTACACTAAATTGTTTTTGTTCTAAATTTTTTTTTTCAAGAAGATAAACATTTGTTTGAAATGACATAGCAAACAGCATATATGTATATTCTTAATCAATTGATGAATATGAGAGCCTTCTAATAAGACCAATAAAATATTAATAATTTCATCATTAATGTGTGGAATGAAATATCAATCAAATTATGTTTTTTTAAGAAATTGGGAAGACCTGAGGCTAAAAGTACAAGAAACCCACTGTTGTTCAAGTTCCTCTTTCCCAAGATATAGAACATATTTCATGATGATCTATTTTTATGTTTGGTAGTGACTGACAAAAATGGACTAAAATCTATCAATGTATACAATAAAGCTTTCTTAATCAGAATTGTAAATGATACAAAACATCAGGTCCCTTTAGGAACAAACAACCAATGTGAGTATTAGAGGCTGTTGTGGTTTTTTTCCCTTTGCCTTATCCCCACCAAATTCTTCGTTCTGCTACTTAAAAGGAAGTTCTTTCTCTTTCTCAGCCTTTTGAGTGCTCCTGGTCATGAGTAGGAGGGCTGTTTGATTTATGCTCCCAACACATCCCCACAATTTCACAGATGAGATTCAGGCAGTCTGTGTTTATATAAGAACAGTATTTATTGATGAAATCTTGCTGGATGAACCCCTTAAAGGGATACACATATCTTCTGGTAGGGTAAGAGAGGGAACCTTGTCATGAACATTAATATGAAAGCTCTGTTAGATGGGAACTATGAGACTCTGTTTGGTAATTTGTTCTTTTTAATTTTTTTTCAGATTAAATGTCAATATGATTTTTAATATTCATTTTCTGACATTTGGCAAGTGATGTTCTCTCCATCTCTGCTACCTTTTCCCCTTCCCCAAGAAGTCAGAAAATATGTTATAGATTTTAATTATATTATCATATAACACATATGTCCATGTTTGTCATGTTGTGAAGCAAAACACATATTGTTTACATTAGAGAAAAATTCATGGTGGAAATGAAGAATGGTATGTTTCAATCTTCATTCACTCTGTCTGCTCCTTCTATGGCATTGGATATCCTTTTTTCATCATGAGTTTCTTAGAGCTGTCCTGGGTCTTTCCCTTGTTAATAATAGTTAAGCAATTTACAGATGATCATTATACATTATTGTTATGAGTACAACATTCTCCTGTTTCTGCTCACTTAACTTTGCATCACTTCATGTAAGTCTCTATAGGTTTGTTTGTTTATTCATTTGTTTTTGGTGATTTTCTTGTCATTTCTTATGCCATAATAATATTTCATTAAAAACATATATCACACCTTGGTTCAGCCATTCCTCAATTGATGAACATCCCTTTAGTTTCCAGGTCTTTGACACAACAAAAAAGGTAGGATGCTTTCAGAAAAAACTTGTAAAGATTTACATAAACTGATGCAAAATGAAGTGAACAGAAACAGAAGACTACAAACCATAGCAATATTGTATAATAATCAATTTGGTGGAACAGATACTTGGAGTAAGACCAATATAATTCTGAAGGATTTATGATGCAAAATGCTATCCATATGTAGACAAAGTATTGATGGAGTCTGAATGCAGACGGAAGTGTACTGTTTTATTATTTTCTTTATTTTTTCATATGAGGAATCTGTGCTTTTTCACATGACTAATATGAAAATATTTTTGCATGATTGTACTTGTATAACCTATCTCAAATTTCTTGCCTTCTCAAAAGGGTGGAGAGGGGAGGGAGAGAAGGAGAGAGTCTGGAATTCAAACTTTTAGAAAATGCACATTTAAAATTGTTTTTACATATAATTGGAAAAAATATAAACAAATGTTGAGTTTAAGTTAATGAAAAAATACTTCAATCAATGTATTATATGCCTACTATGTTACAAGCACAGTCTTAAGCACCAGGAATCATAAGAAAACCAGTGAAATAATTTTACCCTTGGTGATCATACATTTCATCACCAAACGTGGGAATTTGCATTTGACCATAAGGGCAATGGGAATATACTGACTTTTTTTTTGAGCCAGGGATAACATGATCCATCCTTTATCATTTTGCAGTTGTATAGAAGATGGATTAGAAAAGAGAAGGACTGGAGCTTGGAAAGTCTTATTTTCTGCAGGAAGTTTTACTTGACTCACAATAGCTCATAGTAATTTTATACCTTTGAATCCTAATTCCTTACATCAATTTCTAACTGCCCACCCCTCTCTACTTCCAAAGTAAGGCCTTTGAGAGAAGATAATATATTTTTCTTTCTTTCTTTTGCATTTATGTCCTCAACATCTAACAGTGCCTAATATAGAGTAGACATTAATAGATGCTTGCAGATTGACCAAGAAATGGCTTCTTTGACTGGAAAATAATTTCTGTTTGGTTCACAGTAGGCACTTCTTGATGAAACCAAATCCTTGCAACTCTACCAGTGGCTTCTCATTTGATTCACATAAAATTAAGTATAGATGATTTTTAAAAATTTAAAAAATTACCTACTTAAATGGTAACACCAAATTCAAGTTTTCCCCAACAGTTGGTTGAAGGCTTATGGTATTGAAATATAGCTTTCTGAATTTTTTGAGAGAAATTATAATTTATCATCCAAAATCATTTTGTTCCATAGGACAAAATGTCAAGTTCAAGAGAAAATCCTTTCTTGAGAGTAACATGTATTTCTTTCCAATTATCTAAGACATATTTTACTATATTTGCTAAATATTTTAATAAATTATTATATATCTGCTGTCTGTTAAAACCAAACACTCCACCTCTTTACTAATGAGGTACTTATTCTGGTCTGGGAGATAGTTTTAAGTATTAGACGCTTGTTAAAAAGAAAGAAAGAAAGAAAAAAGTACACTTGAGAATGAAGGATGAAGAGAGTTCATGTCTTAATTAGCAAGAAAATTCTGTTCGAGATCTTGAATTTGATCTGAGACATTTCCCCTGACCTATCACTCCCATGGCTAGCTTATCTCCCAAATCTACTGTCAAGGGACATAGCTTTCTCCCTGGTTACCCTTCTTCATTCTTGTCACCCTTTTTATTTCCTCTTCAGAGTAGAGCAATGAAAGGGAATCCTTTGCCATTAGTGTTTTAAAAAGATAGCATCTAAGGAACGGACATTCCTAGCTATCTTCTGTCAATAATTGTCTTCTATGCCCATAGAATACCAATGATCTGTAACAAATCATATCATTATTTTACTTATTGTTTCATGAATGAATAATTCCTTTCAAATGATAGGGATAACACCTGGCAATGATTAATAATATAGTGCTCACATTCCTTATTGAATGTATGTTTCCCTGTTTTTCATAGGTCATCAATTATCCTAAACTATATCTGCTCTGCTAGCAATAACCATTAGAGAGAGGAAGAGATTGATAACTTCTTTTTCCACTTCCAAGTGTGTGAATGCTTTCATGGTGGGGAAGATCATTTTCTCTTTTCTATAAGAATTAAACATGGACAAATTTCTGGGGTCTCTAGGGAAAACTCTTTGTGATGGCATGAGCCAAAGAATGGTTTGTGAAAAGCTTCCCAATATTGAACTTGGTCTATATGAACCCAGAAGGTGGCATTGTGGTGCATAGGTTATATTAGCAGTATAAAATTACAGATTAATTCCCTTTAAGTGTTGATTTTTAGAATATATTTTTAAACATCACTTAGAGAAGACAGTAAACCAGTTTAAATCACACAATGCAAGTCGTTCTTTGATGAAACATTACTTTGTCAATGTTAACAATCAAAGAAAGTGACAAAGAATTCTGTGTTGAAATAAATCTGAGTCAGAAATTGCATTTACAAAGCTGCTTTCTGAGTCTTTTAAAATATAGTCTTTAAGAATACAGGAATAAACTAGGTCTGCTTCTTTATTCTTAGAATAGTGTAAAAAATGCTCTTCTCTTTCTTTTCCTTTGCTAACTATTGTCTCTGCCCTGTTATTTTATCTTTGTGTTACACTCTCTGTATCTCTTCATTCTCTTTGTAAACCCTGAGATTGTAGCATCATATTTATTAAAGATTGTTATTGACTCAATTATTTCTTTAACTAAAACATTTAACAATCTTTAACAAACTTTAACTTTTAACACTTTAAATTTTTTATGTTCAAAATATCTTAAGTACTTCTTTTATTTGGTCATAGGATCATAGATTTAGAGTTGGAAGAGACTTTAAGGACAGTTTAGGTTTGCACCTCCTTTTTATCTGTGAGGACCTGATACAGAGAGAAGATAAATGACTTGTGTAATTTCAAACAAGTATTATCTGAACCAGGACTTGAACTCAGTCCTTCTTCACTCCAAAGCTAGTGTCCTGTCTACTACAGCATGCTATCTCAATAATGAGGTGTCTCCATGATGAACTGGAACATCACAAGGGTATATATTTTGCTACTTTAAAACTTGTTTTTCTTGAAATGTGATAGGATGGAAAAGTATTAGATTTGGGTCAGATGATAAAGATTTTCATGCCAGATCTTTTTTTTTCCTCAATACTTACAGGGTATTAGATATGTAAATTACCTTCTTTCTGCCTCAGTGTCTTTATATGTAAACTAAGGGGTTGAGCTAGATCATCTACAATGACACTTTTAGCTCTAAATTCTAACATTCTAATGAAATATAGTGGATGTTAGAAAGTAGTATAGCCCTTTATTCTGCGATGCTTTTGCCAACAAAAGACAGGTAGCACACCAATGATTCCAGGGAATCAAATAACTTAATCTAAAAGAATAGCTGAAGTCTCCTAAGTATGTAATCTCCTGCAATTAAAATATTCTGGTTGAGAGAAGGAAGAGCATATCTTTTCTGTTTGTATTCCTCTACTCAACATAGAGCTTAGCATATAATATAATCCTTTCCACTTGAATTTCATTCCAATATTATGGTTTAATAAATAATCCACATTATAATCTTTTCTATTTTTATTTTGTTAATTAATTAATTAATTTATTTTTATTCTGACCCTAATGAATACCAAATAAAATTATCATTTGCATATATATACAATATAAAATATATATTTTACATTGGATCACTATTATATATAACTTACTTTTATTTTTAAATACATAATAAATTCAGCATATATTCGCATGATGTAAAATGCATTCAGTGACATGTAAAGGAAATTTTAATAAGACATATCAATGAGAAGGCTGAAATGATATTCCTATAAGGAAAAGTACATAGAACATATTTTTGATTAAGGAATAAAGGAAAGATTCATGAGACATATATCCAGTGGGGTATAATAAAATGGTATTTCAGGAATTTGAGATATCTACATGACAATTTGTAGTGGATTAAGATGTCATATGCACTTGGAAATCCACTATGGAAAGTAGTACAATGAGAAAAGTAGAAGGTAAGAATAAATAATAGGCCTAAATCACAAACTAACCTAATTTCAGAGGCTTTAGTACTTGTCTGGTCCAAGAGATAACAGGAAAGGAATTCACATTGCAATACCCCCAGTAAGTAATGATTTTGTTTTGCAACTATGATCAATAAACAGGAAGCCATTACTTTCTGAGGAAACCCATTCCATTGCCAAACAGCTCTAATTCAGAATTTTTCTCTGCTAACAGCATGTATAAATTTATTTCTTCAAAACTCCCATTCATTTGTTGATTGTTACCAAGTAAAAAAAAGTAGAATACATTTTTCTGTATGGAAGACATTCAAATACTAGAAGAAAGTGATATTGTGATTCCTGAGTCTTCTTAAAATGTTTATATAGAATATTTGTTAACCTAATTTTTCTATGACAAATACTCATATTTCATAGCCGGTACCCCAACCACCACCACCCTTATGCTAGTTAGTAAGTCTGGATCAAGGGACTCTAACCTGAAGTTCACAGACCATCAAGGGTTCAGTAAATGGATTTCAGGCAGCCTGCGAATGTGAGGGCAAGAAGGGGAATTATATCTTTATTTTCACATTTACTATTTCTTTCAATTATTAAAATTATAGGAATCCACAGGCTTTCTAGGCTGTTCAAGGGGACTCTGTTATAAAAAAGTTTGACTCCTAATTAAATCTCCAATTTATCAATATCTTTCCAAAATGACATCACCTATAATTGAACATATACTCCAGATGTTGCCTGATCATTGCCAAGGATAGCAGAACTAATTCATCCTTATTCTCCTAAAAGAGATCTCTGGTAAGACAGCTATAACATGGACTGAACAAAAACAGTGCAGCACTCAAGAGTATATGCAGCATGCTCTGATAGATGAAAACTTTCATACTGATGTTTGACAAGCTTGTTTCTGGTCATATTTGTGTAATTGAGAACTGTAATCCCCATTTCAGATCATGTGTATGTATTCCATTGTTGTGGGAGAGACTTAAGATAAAGCCCTGGATCTCAACAGGTTGCCCTTGTCAAGAATAACAGACTCTAATAACTAGCTTGAAAATAAAAAGAGAAATTTATTAATTTATAAGCAATGTTGAAAGGTTGAAAGACAGGTGCAAGAGTGGCCAATGCCTCTTAGAAGAGACAGGTTCTGGGTTTCTTATATCTTTTAGAAAACAGGAGCTACATGACCAGGGATGAGGAGGTGGGATGAGGTTAGGCACAAGTGATTGGGGATGGAGTGATGTTTTGTGCACCAAAGACACAAGGGGGTGACCTGGAATAGTTTAGGGGACAAACAGATGTCCTACATATAGTCCAATGCTATTAAAGTATAACTGGGAGATGTATATCTGTGTCTATTTTAAAATCTAGGGGAGAATCCAAAGGAAATATTCCTCTGAGGGATCTTTTCTTATCATGAATCTCTGATGCTTAGGATGACCTTGTCCTCAGCACTACAAGAATGCAATGAAGGGAAGGAATTTTCCTGCTTTCTTTTGACTTTTTGGAACACTTCTGGAGTTTGGGATGTCCAAGGGAAACCCAGAGTCCTATACCATTATGCATGTGTTCTATTCTTTTACTCCATGTCAAAGATGCCTTTGTTGATGGCTGAGCTGGAATTGGATGTGCAGACAAAAAAAAAAGCTAATGTCTCTTTAGTTGAGTCCTTTCTTTCTGGCTGTATATAGCTGAGGAGAATAAACTGCCATGTCATTCCAAGTAGGGAAGGGGACATGGATGGGTCTTCTTTCACTAGCACATCTATGAAACCAATGGCTAAATTTGCATGATGTCCTAGTCAAGTTTATCCATGAGATGGAGCCACACTAACTTTAAGTCTTCTGAGAACTCAAAAGTTTAGACAAGTAGAGAACCCTACAGATGGGAGTCTCTGCCAGATTTATTCAGTATCCAAGTCTAATTAAAAGTAACCTGCTTAAAATGAATAATATGTAAATAGGTATCAAGTGACAGCATTTATACAACTCAGTGGAATGGCTTGTCAGCTCTGGGAATGGGAAGGGAAGAGAGGAGGGAAAGAAAGTAAATCATGGAAAAATAATCTAAAATATATTAATTAATTTAAAAATAGTAACCTGCTTGACTAGGGGCAGTAGTGTATACACAATAGTTAAGATATCAGTCTTGTAGCAGGAGATCAGTTCTAGTTGCTAGGCTGATTTCAGAAATAATTTGATAGGGTAACTCTATGTTGAAACAACTTTAATTTTGGTCCCATTCTCCCCAAGGAAGGGAGTGTTGGTGATAAGAGGTCATATGACACTGTGTGCAATGCTTTCAAAGTTCTGTATTCCTCACCTATTATGCCTAAGTATTGAAATTAGTATTGGGGAAAGAAAGAAAGGATGGAAGGAAGGAAATAAGCACTTATTAAAGCAAAATATAATAAAATTAGAGGCAAAAAAACTAGTCCTTGCTCTCCCGTAGCTCACATTACAATGGAGACTAAAGCATGCAAACAATTATGTTCAAAACAAGATATATGTGCATAAGTTGAAGATAATATCTGAAGGAAGACAATATTATTAATTAGGATTGGTAAAGGGCTATTGTATTGAGACTTGAAGGAAGCCATGAAGCAGAAATAAGGAGGGATAGAGACTCATGGATGAGAGACAGTTAAGGAAAATGTTTAAAGTAGAAAGATGAAACATTATATGGTAGGAACATCAAGAAGTCCAGTATCAGTGGATCATAGAGTAGATAGAGAGGCAAGGACAAAGTATAAAAATAAAGGAACAAAGAAAGGAACTGATTCTGAAAACCATAAAAGCCTAGCTGAATTTTATGTTTAACTCTGGAAGCAATCAGGAGTCACTGAAATTGATTACTCAATAAATTGATATGCCCACTCTTGTGCTTTAAAAAGATCAATTTGACAACTAAATGGAGGATATATTGGAGTAGTGAATGGTTTGAAGCACGGATATGGGTCTGCACCAGGATGGTGGCAGTATCAGAGGAAAGAAGGGAGCAGATATGAGAAATGTTACAAAAGTAGAAAACTTAGGACATCCCAATTGATGGTATATCGGGGATATGTGATAGATTGTCAAGATTCAAGTTTGATTCCTATATTGTGAGCATAGGTAACAGAGGATAGAGGTACCTTCAACAATAACATGAAATGACTTCCAGATTAAGATGGCTCCAGAATAGAAGCAGAGCTCTTCTCCTCTCTACCAATGGAGACAGAGTGCTTCAAAATGATAAAACCAAAGTCAAATGAGCAAAGGAGTCCCATAGTAGGGAACAGCATGGAAGGTAGGCAAAGTTAGGGCATTCCCATGCTAAAGGGGGGGGAAAATTTCTCCCAGAAAGGGACTGGCTCATCACTCCTCCCTCAACTCACCTACCTTGCCAGAGTCTGAGCAAGCATAGGACAAACTTTTAAGTTCTAGGAGGGAGGCTGGCTGAGGTCAACACAGACTTATCTCTAAGAGAAACTGGACTTGGAACACTGGGAGGCTGAAGCAATGTTGACATAGGCTGCAGAGCTTGGGGAGAGGGGGCAGCTAACAGTAAATGCCATAGAGATCTGAAAAATAGCCTCCAGGCAAAAAAAACTCTCCAGTGATCAGTACAGAGACTTGTCCATACTTCACACCCAGGCCTCTTCTAGGCAATCTTTAAGTTGTTAGGGGCTAGACCTACCCCTGAAGAGTAGCTAGACACTTCAGGGAACTGGGGAAAATATCCTCAGGGCAATAATCTCTCCAGAGACCAATACAAAGATCACCCACATTCCTAACTTAGACATCTGGCCATCTGACCAGGAAGGAACAAGGCGATGGCCACCAAATCCCTGCAAACACCAAAAAAAACAAACAAACAAACAAAAAAGAAGAAAATCTTAACCCTTAGTAATTTTTATGAAGAAAAAACCCAGACTAAAGAAGAGATAACAGAAGATGACAAACAATTAAACACACCCAAACCTTTGGGGAAAAAACGGACATTGGTTAAAGTTCTTGAAGACTTTAAATTCAGATTATGAAAAAAATGGAAGAGATGGGGAAATGAAAGTGGTAAATAGTTCAAAAATTAAAAAAAACAGTTTAAAAGATAGGATTTCCCACTTGGAAATTGATGCACAGAAATCAAATTAAATAATAAGCAAATTGAAGACAAGAAATGACATGCTGGAAGCCATGAAAAGCAGGATAGAGCAAACTGGAAGGAAAATCAAAAGGTCTCAGCTGAAAACCAGTCATTAAAAATTAGAAATAGACATTGAAAGAGTTCATAGAACACCCTCTATACTCAATCCTCAAAAGACAATCCCCAGGAATTTAATTGCCAAAATTAAGAGCTTCCAAGCTAAGGAGAAAATATTACAAGAAGCCAGAAAGAGACAATTCAGATATCAAGGTGCACAAATCAGAATTACACAGGATCTGGCAGCCTCCACACTAAAAGACTGCAAGGCTTGGAATATGATACTCAGAAAGGCAAGAGAATTGGGTCTAAAACCAAGGATCACCTACCCATCAACATTGACTATATACTTCTAGGATAAAGTAAGAAGCATTCAGCAAAATAGAAGACTTCCAAATATTTGTAAAAAAAAAAAAAGACCAGAACAAAGTGGAAAGTTTGATATCCAAATACAAAAACCAAAAGAAACATGAAAAGGTAAATAATAAAGAGATGTATCTTTTTTTTTTCTTTAAGGGCCTCAATAAGACCAAACTGTTTATATTCATATATGGAAAACATTATTTGCAACTCTCAAAAATAGTACTATCATAGTAGTTAGAAGAATTATTCATAGGTAGAGATTGGGATAATAACTGGTTTAAAATCATATGTTAAAAGGAAAAGAAGGGAAAAGAAGGAAAGGGAGGTATAGAAGACTGCACCAAGAGAAACTTGAAAGAATAAGAAAAGTATGATAATTTATACTACACAAAAATGCACATGGGAGGAGAGGGAAAGAATACAACTATAAGAAGTAGGGGAAGAGAGTGTTAAAAGGTAATACTCAAACCTTACTTTGAGTGTAATCAGTTCTGAGAGGGAAGAACATCTAGATCCATTGGGGTATCAAATTCTATCTTACCCTATATAGAAGTTGAGAGGGTAAAACTAAGGGGGGAAGAGGTGCAGAAGGAAAATGGGGGGAGGAAAAGAGAAGGGGAAGGAAAGTTAATAGACCCTAAAAAAATAAAAGGGTAATGAAAAGGAAAGGGCCTGAAAAGGAAGGTGGGGAGGGAAGCAATAATAAGGAAGGAGAATGTGTAGGGAAGCTTTAAAAGACCCCCAAAAGAAAAAAAAAATAAGAGGGGAATAAGAAGGGAGGGGGAAGAAAGGAAAGTAAAAATAAGGGTGGGGATTAGGGAGACTGATTAAAAAGACAACATTGGTCTAGAAAGAAACAGTGAAAGAAGAAAGGGCAGGACAAGGAGAGAAAATAAAAATGTTTAGGAATACACAGGTATTAATCATAACTTTGAATGTGAATGGGATGAACTCACCCATAAAGAAGAAGCACATAGCAGAGTGGTTGTTTACAAGAAAAAATGAGGCAGGTAGACAAACACAGGTTAAGGCTCAAAGGCTGTAACAATAGCTATTGGGCTTCAAAAGAGAAAACGAAGTCAAGAGTTGTAATATTGATATCTGACAAAGCCAAACTAAAAATAGATCTTATTAAAAGAGATAGCGAAGGTAATAATATCCTGATAAAAGGCAGAATAGACAATGAGGAAATAAATATTAGTCCTAAAGATGTATGTACCAAATGTTATAGCATCCAAATTTCAAGAGGAGAAACTAGTGGAGTTGAAGGAAGAAATAGATAGTAAAACTATACTAGTGGGAGACCTGAACCTTCCTCTATGAGATCTAGATAAATCAAACCAAAAAATAAATAACAAAGAGGTAAAAGATGTGAAATAAATCTTAGAAAAATTAGAGTTAACAGATATGTGGAGAAAAATAAATAGGGACAAAAAGGAATACACCTTCTTCTCAGTAGCACACAGTACATTCAGAAAGATTGACCATGTACTAGGGCATAAAAATGTGGCAAACAAGGGCAAAAGAGCAGAAATAATAAATGAAACTTTCTCAGATCACAATACAATGAAAATAATAATTAGCAAGGGAACATGGAGAGGTAAATCAAAAATTAATTGGAAATTAAATAATATGGTTCTCCAAAATTGGTTCATTAAAGAACAAATCATAGAAACAACTAATAATTTCATTGAAGAAAATGACAATGATGAAACCTCCTTTCATAATCTATGGGATGCAGCCAAAGCAGTGCTCAGGGAGAAATATATATCCTTGAGTTCTTAAATTAACAAATAAGGAAGGGCAAAAGTCAAAGAATTGGATATGAAAAGTAAAAAACTAGAAAGTGAACAAATTAAAAATCCCCAGATAAAAACTTAATTAGAAGTCCTAAAAATTAAAGGAGAAATTAATAAAATTGAAAGAAAAAACTATTGAATTAATAAACAAGATTAGAAGCTGGCACTTAAAAAAATAAATTAGACAAAGCACTGGTCAATCTAATTTTAAAAAAAGCAAAGAAGAAAACCAAATTAACAGTATCATAGATGAAAAGGGAGGCCTTACCTCTAATGAAGAGGAAATTAAGGAAATCATTAAAACTATTTTGTCCAATTATATGACAACAAATATGGCAATCTAGGCTATATAGATATTTTAAAAATACATAAATTGCCTATATTAACAGAAGAAGAAATAGAATACTTAAATAACCCTATTTCAGAAAAAGAAATTGAACAAGCCATCAAAAAACTCCCTAAGAAAAAATTCCCAGGGCCTGATGGATTCACAAGTGAATTCTATCAAACACTCAAATAAAAGCTAATCCCAATACTATACAAACTATTTGACAGAATAAGCAAAGCTTGGTGAATGACTGAACAAATTGTGGTATATGATGGTGATGGAACACTATTGTGCTCAAAGGAATAATGAACTGGAGGAATTCCATGTGAACTGCAAAGACCTCCAGGAATTGAAGCAGAGTGAAAGGAGCAGAACCAGGAGAACATTGTATGTATGTATGGATACACTGTGGTAAAATTGAATGTAACAGACTTCTCTACTAGTAGCAATGAAATAATCCAGAACTATTCAGAAGGACTTAAAAAGAACACTATCCACATCCAGAGAAAGAACTATGGTAGTAGAAACACAGAAGAAAAACAACTGCTTGATCACAAGGGTCAACGGAGATATGATTGGGGATATACACTCTAAATGATCACCATAGTGTAAATATTAATACTATGGAAATAGGTCTTGATCAATGACACATGTTAAACCCAGTAGAATTGCATGCCAGCTATGGGACGGGGTTGGTGGGAGGGGAGAAAAGAACATGAGCCTTGTAACAATGGAAAAATATCCTAAATCATCTAATTAAATAAAATTTAAAAAATAAAATTTAAAAAGGTAAAAATAAAATAAAATGACCATCAAACATAAAAAAACAATCAAACATAACACTCAAGAAGAATGGAGCAGAGGTTGTTGAAGGGGAAATAATGAGCTCAATTTGGGACATGATGAATTCTGGTCTACATTAGTGGTATCAAACTGAAATAGAAGTGGGGACTACTAACCTGTACATTCAGACAGCATGTTGATATAGTTTTAAAATAGAACATATATTTGTAAAATATTTTCCCAGTTAAATTTTAATTTATTCAGGACATTCTGGAGTTTTGTGAGCTGCATTGAGTTCATGGACGATGTGTCTAATATTTCTAGTCCATATGACATCGAGTTTAAGATGTCCAATAGGCAGCTGGAGATGTCAGTCTAGAGATAAGTAGACAGCTTAGGGTTAAGCAAATAGAGTCGATAGTTGAATCCAGAATAGATGATGTAGGAAAATACAGAAGGAAGAGAATATCCAACAGAAGAGGATAATCAACAATTACAAAGGCTTCAGAGAGGTCAAGAAAGATAAAAGATCAAACAAATCTACTGGGTTTGGTAATTAAGAAGTCACTGGAAAGGGCAATTTCAGTAGCATGTTGAGGTTGGAAACAGTTCTGCAGTTAAGAGAGGAAAGGAAATAGAAGGGTCAATTTTAGAGGACCTTCTCAAGGAATTTAGCAACAAATAAAGGGAAGGAATATAGATTTGTTAAATCATAGTATTTTAAGGATGGGGGGAAATGGGAGTGTTTTTAAGTAGTAGGAAAGCAGCCAGGAGACAGAGAAAAGATTGTAGATTAGGAGAGAGTGGGAATAAAGGACAATTTGATGGAGAAGAAACAATAAAATGTGATCACTTATGTATATTAGAGGAGGTGGTCACTGCAAGGAGAGGAGCCACTTCTCCTTGTGAGATTGGAGGTAAGGAAAGAGAAAATGATTGAAGACATCTGATTGATGCTAAGATAAAGAGTAAAAGAGTTAGCTCCCAGCAAATAACCTCAATTTTTCCAGTGAAATATGAGGCAAGGTTCTGAGTAGAGGAGGGAAAAGGGAGTTTAAGGAAAAATGAAAAAGTGTGGAAAAACTGCTGAGGTGAGTTAGACTAGTGAGTCACTAACGATATGTAAAATGATTGCTTTGCCACACTGAATACCCTGGAAGAGTTATGTAACATAAATTTATAT
This sequence comes from Monodelphis domestica, assembly GCF_027887165.1. Taxonomy (NCBI): domain Eukaryota; kingdom Metazoa; phylum Chordata; class Mammalia; order Didelphimorphia; family Didelphidae; genus Monodelphis; species Monodelphis domestica. The sequence continues at coordinate 37,832,266 of NC_077232.1, forward strand.
TGGACTCAGTAAGCATGGCTTCATGAATTTCACTATCTTAAGTCATTATCACATTAGTAGAATTAGACACTGGATGAAGGGAGTAATTACAAGACTAATGCTTGGGAGGGTAAGGTCTTTGATAGCATCCGATAATAAGGGACTAAAAAGAGAACAATGTAGAACTGAATTGGTTCACCACCCATTTATTATGAAGAAGGAGAGATGGTAATGCCAGTGCAGAGGTGAAGACCTGGGAAGAAACTGAGGGCATAAATAGAGTGGAGGTCTCAGTAGGAACAAAAAACTACATTTTAAGAGTTGCAAGGCAAGAGAAGTCTAAGGACATCAGACTGCTATCAGAAAAATGAATTTCAGAGTTTATGAACATAGAATTTGGAGGCCTGTTGTGGAAGAGTGGATTTCTTGTGGGAGAATAATTTCAGGTTCTCACCCAAAGAATTATAAGCTCAGACTTCTGAAGGCATAAAAGTATTTGTTTGAGATGTTTCAGAGAGTGTGGCCAAGGCAATGGAAATAGCAGTTGCAGGGATTAATTGCTAGATTGATTGAGGGTCTGGGGGATTACCTTCTATTCTTGGAAAGTCTACTTTTTCTCAGAATGTTCCTCTTATGGGATATTTGGGGCATTGCAGGCCCCAAACCCAGAAAATGGTCATTGTGGAAGATTGTACTCTTTCAGATGGAGGTGTATTTGAAATGTCTATATGCCATAAAGGGCACAAAAGAGAAAGAGGATATGTGCAGGGTTAATAATGATTTTCCTTAATTGCAAAGATCCCCAGTGAGCATGTTATGTTTCCTCCTGCACCCTACTTAACAGCAGCTATCAAATGTTGAGATATCTTGGGTACCCTTCTCTTCAAGTTTGGAATGTTAGGCAAGGTCTTATAAGCAGGGTGGAAGGCATAGAGTGGCATATTTCATGGGTGGAAAGCACAGGGTTGGCATGTACTTTTTCTACATTCTATTTTGAAATATTTGCTAACTGTTGAAAAGCACAGGATTTCAAATCACACAATCCCATCTCTGTCACTGCCTACCCCCATCAGGTTTGTGTTTGATAGAAAGATCAAGCGTATGACTACCTCTGTGCAACTGAGATGAAGTGGAAGAACAGATTATATGAAATGAGTAGGATGAGGAATTGGGAGGTCCATTCTTGTTATACCATCTGATTTAAGGGCCCTTTGTAAATACTAATTTATGTGAATTGGTTGGACTTTAGTGATGCTCTAATTACTGGATCATCAACCATTATTGGATAGATGCTAATGATAATAAACTGTTGTTATTGGAGAATATTCTCTAATTGAGACTCAGGTTGATAGCATTAGAATAAGATATATATATATATATATATATATATATATATATATATATATATATATATATATATATATATCTCAAAATCTCAGCAGTACCTTTAAAGCACTGACTCATCTTTCCAGTGAGAGTCAGAGTTGTGATAAAAATCCCCCAGAGTTTATAGATAAGTGTCCTTTGGGTAACAATGTGACTGGGATTTTGGAGAGAGTTCCCACACTCCAAAGTAGATTTAGGCTACCTAGCCCAAGAACACATTTTTTTTTTGTTCTTATATAATCAATTCATTTTAATCTTCTAAAACTCTACCAAATCTTTCCAAACAGTAGCTTTAGAATTGTAATCAAAATGCCTGAATTCAAATTCTGATTTGCCATTGACTACCCATATAAGCTTGGGTAAATCACTCCATCTATAAAATGTTGAGGGTTGAATTGGATGATCTTTGAGAGATTTATAGCACTAATCTGTACTCTTGACCAATATGGTCCTATTATCTGGCCATGCCTCTCTTATTCTCTTCTCTTGAAGCCAACAGATGGATAAAAATAGAATGCTGAATAATCTATTTGAAGAGACATGTCACTTCACTCCAGTCAATTAAAAGTTTGTTTCATTTTATTTTGTCTTAGATCAACAGAGCAGTTTGAGTAGTGTCTGTGCTTCTACAATAACACAACAAGCAGAAGGTTAGTCAGATCTTTAAGGGAATCAGGAAATTTAGTAAAAAGAATCAATCTCTGCATTTCACCTGGTTCATTGACTTGAATGATGATACTTAAGCACAGAGACGGTGTTCAGATGGTGATGAAGAAAGAAATAGATTCAAGTTACAGTACAGCATTAGGGCATTTAGAAGAAATCCTTTCCTTTATACCAGTATGTGTTATTCAATTTATTTAACTCATGAGGCCGTAACTCTAAAGATATAAGGGAGAGCAAAGGTTATATAGGCCAGTCCCTCTTCCTTTAGACATGAATCTAAAGGTTACATAGAGAGTAATAAGCCTTGGGTTGTTTTTAAACTCAGTCTCTGCCTCAAAAGTTATTGCTCTTCTAGGTGGATAGAGAGTCAGATTGGGTCCTGGGTTCAAATCTGACCTTAGATACTTCCTTGGTGTATGAACCTGAGCAAGTCACTTAACTTCAATTGCCTAATACTTACAACTCTTCTGTATTAGAATTGATACTTAGTATTGATTCTAAGGTAGAAGTTACAGGTTTGGGAAAACAAACAAACAAAAAAATAAAAAACAACCAATGTTCTTTCCATTGTACCCTTGGACAGGATTATCAACTTAGAGTTAGAAGTGAATTTAGAAAGGTAGGTCATCCAAATGGTCAGAATGAGACTAAGATAAGTTAGATAACTGCCTAATGGACAAAGTGGTAAAAGCATCATGAGCTGATATATCCCAAACTGGAAGGGACTTCACAAGTCATCTAATTCAAACATTTCATATTTCAAAACAAAAGGAAACTGAAGCATTAATGGAACTTGGATTAGAACTCAGGTCCTCTAAAACCTAGTCAAATGCTCTTTCTGTTATGCATCACTGCCTATCAACTATAGTTAAAAGCAAATATTTAAAATCACAAGGATAACAGAAATAAATGTCTGGCTACTCCATGGCATGGAATAGGACAATTCACAGAGAGAATATGGAGCACCCCACACAAGTTAGAAATAAACAGGTTTAAGAAAAGACAAATTTCAAATCACAAGCAAAAGTGAGGAATTTTTAAATCAAGAACTCATTTCATTATGATAGTCAAAGTTAGACCTTACCTAAAAGCTGTATATGACTGACATTATCCTCAAAGACCTCCAGTAACACTGAGTGAATCTCTGATTCTCAACAGGCTAATTGGCACTTTTATGGCAGAAGAATTTAGTAGGATGATCTTTCTTTGGGGGAAAAAAAGGTAGAGTATCTGGGAGAGGGTTAGACCTTACATTGTCTAAATATTTCAAGTGTAATTATTGATTTAACTATATATCTATAGATTATGCATCTCTTGATTATTTTCAGAATAGTCATATTGGTAGATGGATTAATAGATATAATAGATAGATTAATAGAAAGGTGATCAATAGTTTATAGATGGAGATGGAACAAGAGACATTGCTAAGTAGAGAGAAGGAAATAGGAAGATGTATATGATATAAATAGAAGATACATAGATAAGAAAGAGACAGGAGAGAGAGAGAGAAATCTCTTTCTATTAAATGGTAAATACATAACTACACAGTAACAAATAGCAAGTGTTTAAAGGTAGCCACAGTGATACAAGGACAATAGGACTCATTGATATGAATATGTATCATTCATTCATTCATCTCCTCTTTATTAAAGTTTTACTGTTGAAAAGGTCATGAACAAAGCATCCTTCTTGACTACAATAATATAATATGGCTTCAAGCAGAAAAAACATCTCATATGTAGTATAGGTGGTGAAAATGAATATAAAGTTATGAATAACTAAGTTATAATAACATTTCCTCTTCTGAGCCTTAACAATAACTGCAGGCCAATGCTGAAAGCAGCCATATCTGGGTGGTCACAGTTGCCTAAAGGGAATAACATAATAAGATTTTGAGCAGGGAGGGACCTGAGAGGTGACTTAGTACAACTCTCTGATTTTTTATGTAAGGAATATGAAGTAAAGGTAGCAAACAGAAAGTCAGTGAGGGTCAAAGCAAAGCTCAAGAGCCAGGCCAGTGCTTGACACTAGATTCAGCTTAATTCTATCTTCACCACTTTGCTGCTTTAGTAGAAAAGATGTGAAGTTTGGACAAAAAAAAAAACAGGTTATCTGCCTCTAAATCCAGTGTTTTCTCCATGAAATTGCATTATTTCAATACACTGTGAAAGCCTTCTCAATTAAGAATCAAAAGAAAAGCAAAGAAATGTGACAATAGAAGGGTTTTTTTTAGCTTACTGATACCTCTAGTAGCTTATAAACTCCCTGAGCATAGGCTCTCATTTTTTAAAGGATATTCTTATCTCTTAGCATTAATATTGGCCATAAATAAATGCTTGTTAAATTGAATTAAATGATTCAATTAAGGAAAACAAAGCATTTTTAAAAATCATGTTTATTTCCTTTACATTTCCTCTTTACTAATTTCTTTAATCAGTACTCATTGACCTGGTTTCTAATCCCTATACCCTTCAAGTCACTCTTCTCTTGGTATTCTCCAATTTATCAGTCTTCATAATCTTTGGCACTCAAAGCCAACAGCAGTACTATAGAGAGAGAGAGACAGACAGACAGATAGATAGATAGATAGATAGATAGATAGATAGATAGATAGATAGATAGATAGATAGATGCATACATGACATGGCATATATCACCACATATTATGCAATTATAATATTATATATAAAAACATTATATACCACATATAGCACAATATGCATGTACATGCAAAACATATGTGTATATGTTTATATAAATATATTTCAATACATTCTGACCATGTTATGAGTAAAGGATTTCCTTCCTTGTTCTAAAAGCCTTTCTCTCTTAATTCAGTATGACTACATGATTTTTTTAGCCACACGATACTATTTACTCTTATTGAACTTCCTAATTAATATAATCCCAAGATCTTTTTCATAAAAACATCTCTATATAGAAGTATCCCCCAACAGGTATTTTTCAAGCTGATTTTTTTTTATCTTAAAAGGAGGAACTTAAAATTTACCTTCATTAATTTTTTGCTCATTGTACTTAAGTCAATTGTTCTAGCCTACCAATGATTATTTTTTTTTTGGTTGACTGATGCTGTTTTTCAATGACTAGCCAAGTAAGTAGCTCTCTGGCTTTCTTTTTTTTTTTTTTTAAATATATTTTATTTGATCATTTCCAAGCATTATTCGTTAAAGACATAGATCATTTTCTTTTCCTTCCCCCCACCCCCCATAGCCGACGCATAAGTCCACTGGGCATTAGATGTTTTCTTGATTTGAACCCATTGCTTTGTTGATAGTATTTGCATTAGAGTGTTCATTTAAAGTCTATCCTCTGTCATGTCCCCTCAACCTCTGTATTCAGGCAGTTGCTTTTTCTCGGTGTTTCCACTCCCATAGTTTATCCTTTGCTTATGAATGGTGTTTTTTTTCTCCTGGATCCCTGAAAGTTGTTCAGGGACATTACACCGCCACTAATGGAGAAGTCCATTACGTTCGATTATACCACAGTGTATTAGTCTCTGTGTACAATGTTCTCCTGGTTCTGCTCCTCTCGCTCTGCATCACTTCCTGGAGGTTGTTCCAGTCTCCTTGGAACTTCTCCACTTTATTATTCCTTTGAGCACAATAGTATTCCATCACCAACATATACCACAGTTTGTTCAGCCATTCCCCAATTGATGGGCATCCCCTCGTTTTCCAGTTTTGGGCCACCACAAAGAGCGCAGCTATGAATATTTTTGTACAAGTCTTTGTGTCCATTATCTCTTTGGGGTACAGACCCAGCAGTGCTATGGCTGGGTCAAAGGGTAGATATTCTTTTGTCGCCCTTTGTGCATAGTTCCAAATTGCCCTCCAGAATGGTTGGATCAGTTCGCAACTCCACCAGCAATGAATTAATGTCCCTACTTTGCCACATCCCCTCCAGCATTCATTACTTTCCTTTGCTGTTATGTTAGCCAATCTGCTAGGTGTGAGGTGATACCTCAGAGTTGTTTTGATTTGCATCTCTCTGATTATAAGAGATGTAGAACACTTCTTCATGTGCTTGTTAATAGTTTTGATTTCTTTATCTGAGAACTGCCTATCCATTTCCCTTGCCCATTTATCAATTGGAGAATGGCTTGATTTTTTGTACAATTGATTTAGCTCATTATAAATATGAGTAATTAAACCTTTGTCAGAGGTTTCTATGAAGATTTTTTCCCAATTTGTTGTTTCCCTTCTGATTTTAGTTATATTGGTTTTGTTTGTACAAAAGCTTTTTAGTTTGATGTAGTCAAAATTATTTATTTTACATTTTGTGATTCTTTCTATATCTTGCTTGGTTTTAAAGCCTTTCCCCTCCCAAAGGTCTGACATGTATACTATTCTGTGTTTACCCAATTTACTTATGGTTTCCTTCTTTATGTTTAAGTCACTCACCCATTTTGAATTTATCTTGGTGTAGGGTGTGAGGTGTTGATCTATTCCTAGTCTCTCCCACACTGTCTTCCAATTTTCCCAGCAGTTTTTATCGAATAGTGGATTTTTGTCCCAAAAGCTGGGATCTTTGGGTTTATCGTATACTGTCTTGCTGAGGTCGTTTTCCCCCAGTCTATTCCACTGATCTTCCTTTCTGTTTCTTAGCCAGTACCAAATTGTTTTGATGACTGCTGCTTTGTAATATAGTTTGAGGTCTGGGACTGCAAGGCCCCCATCATATGTGTTTTTTTTCATTATTTCCCTGGATATCCTTGATCTTTTGTTCTTCCAAATGAACTTTGTTATGGTTTTTTCTAAATCAGTGAAGAAGTATTTTGGTAGTTCAATGGGTATGGCACTAAATAGATAAATAAGTTTGGGTAGGATGGTCATTTTTATTATATTGGCTCGTCCTATCCATGAGCAGTTAATGTTTTTCCAATTGTTCAAGTCTAGTTTTAGTTGTGTGGCGAGTGTTTTGTAGTTGTGTTCATATAGTTCCTGTGTTTGTCTTGGGAGATAGATTCCTAGGTATTTTATTTTGTCTAAGGTGATTTTGAATGGGATTTCTCTTTCTAGTTCTTGCTGCTGAGCTGTGTTGGAGATATATAGAAAAGCTGATGATTTATGTGGGTTTATTTTGTATCCTGCAACTTTGTTAAAGTTGTTGATTATTTCAATTAGCTTTTTGGTTGAATCTCTAGGATTCTTTAAGTAGACCATCATGTCATCTGCAAAGAGTGATAACTTGGTCTCCTCCTTGCCTATTCTGATGCCTTCAATTTCTTTATCTTCTCTAATTGCTACTGCTAGTGTTTCTAGTACAATGTCAAATAGTAGAGGTGATAATGGGCATCCTTGTTTCACTCCTGATCTTATTGGGAATGCATCTAGTTTATCCCCATTGCAGATGATATTAGCTGTTGGTTTTAGATATATACTGTTTATTATTTTTAGGAATGACCCTTCTATTCCTATGCTTTCTAGTGTTTTTAATAGGAATGGGTGTTGTATTTTATCAAAGGCTTTTTCTGCATCTATTGAAGTAATCATGTGGTTCTTGCTAGTTTGCTTGTTGATGTGGTCAATTATGTGGATGGTTTTCCTAATGTTGAACCAGCCCTGCATCCCTGGTATGAATCCTACTTGATCATGGTGAATGATCCTTCTGATCACTTGCTGGAGTCTTTTTGCTAGTATCCTATTTAAAATTTTTGCATCTATATTCATTAGGGAGATTGGTCTATAGTTTTCTTTCTCTGTTTTTGACCTGCCTGGTTTTGGAATCAGTACCATGTTTGTGTCGTAAAAGGAGTTTGGTAGAACTCCCTCTTTGCTTATTATGTCAAATAGTTTGTATAGTATTGGGGTTAACTGTTCTCTGAATGTTTGATAGAATTCACAGGTGAATCCATCAGGCCCTGGGGATTTTTTCTTAGGAAGTTCTTTGATGGCTTGATGGATTTCAATTTCTGATATGGGATTATTTAAGAATTTTATTTCCTCTTCTGTTAGTCTAGGCAGTTTGTATTTTTGTATATATTCATCCATTTCTCCTAAATTGGTGTATTTATTGCCATATAATTGGGCAAAGTAATTTCTAATGATTGCCTTAATTTCCTCCTCATTGGAGGTGCTGTCCCCCTTTTCATCTTTAATGCTGTGAATTTGCTTTTCTTCCTTCCTTTTTTTAATTAGATTGACCAGTACTTTGTCTATTTTGTTTGTTTTTTCAAAGTACCAGCTTCTTGTCTTATTTATTAAATCAATAGTTCTATCACTTTCGATTTTATTAATTTCTCCCTTAATTTTTAGGATTTCTAATTTGGTTTTCTGCTGGGGGTTTTTAATTTGATCGCTTTCGAGTTTTTTCAATTGCATTTCCAATTGATTGATCTCTGCTCTCCCTTGTTTGTTAATATGAGCTTTCAGGGATATGAATTTGCCTCTGATTACCGCTTTGGCTGCATCCCAAAAGGTTTGAAAGGATGTTTCGCCATTGTCATTTTCCTTGATGAAATTATTAATTGTTTCTATGATTTCTTCTTTAGCTAAACGGTTTTGGAGTATCATATTGTTTAATTTCCAATTGGTTTTAGATTTGGTTTTCCATGTACCATTACTAATCATTATTTTTATTGCCTTGTGATCTGAGAAGGCTGCATTCATTATTTCTGCTTTTTTGCATTTGTGTGCTATGTTTCTGTGACCTAATGTGTGGTCAATTTTTGTGAATGTGCCATGTGGTGCTGAGAAGAAGGTGTATTCCTTTTTATCCCTATTTATTTTTCTCCATATGTCTATTAATTCTAATTTTTCTAAGATTTCATTCACTTCTTTTACCTCTTTCTTATTTATTTTTTGATTTGATTTATCTAAATTTGATAATGGTTGGTTTAAGTCTCCCACTAGTATGGTTTTATTGTCTATTTCTTCCTTCAATTCTCCTAGTTTCTCCATTAGAAATTTGGGTGCTATGTTATTTGGTGCATACATGTTGATTAATGATATTTCCTCATTGTCTAGAGTCCCTTTTAACAAAATATAATTACCTTCCCTATCCCTTTTGATCAGGTCTATTTTTGCATTGGCTTTATCAGATATCATGATTACCACTCCTGCCTTCTTTCTATCAGTTGAGGCCCAGAAGGTCTTACTCCATCCTTTAATTCTGACCTTGTGGGTGTCAACCCGCCTCATGTGTGTTTCTTGAAGACAACATATGGTAGGGTTTTGGATTCTAATCCATTCTGCTATTCGTCTACGTTTTATGGGTGAGTTCATCCCATTCACGTTCAAAGTTATGATTGTCATTTGTGGACTCCCTGGCATTTTGATTGCCTTCCCTAATTCTAACCTTTTCTTCTTCGGCTCTACCTTTTAGTCCAGTGATTTACTTTGAATCAGTCCCCCTTGTCCCCTCCCTTGATGTTTCCCTTTTTAGTCCCTCCCTTTTTGTTCCCTCCCCCTCCCCCCTCTCTTTCCCTCCCTTTTTGTTCTCCCTCTCCCCCTCCCCCCCTTGGTTTTCCCTTCTCCTTACCCTTGTTGGGTAAGATAGAATTCAAGATCCCAATGGATCTGGATGTTTTTCCCTCTCAGAGTTGATTTCCCTGAGATTGAGGTTTAAGTAACCCCCCCCCCCCTCTCTTCCTCTCCTTCTTATAGGAGTTTTCTTCCCCTCCCCTTCCCCTGTGAATCTTTGTGTGAGAACCATTATTCTATTTGGTCTTTCTTTACCCCCTATTTATACATTACATTTTCCCCACATATTAGTATACATTGGTTGATATAAATGTAGTCCTTATAGAAGAGAGTTTGAGTAAAAGAAGATAACATTTTTCCCCTTTCCTTAATATTTACCTTTTCAGGTATTCCTTGCTCTTTGATTTTCGGTATCAAACTTTCCACAGAGCTCTGGTCTTTTCTTTGCAAAAAGTTGGAAGTCTTCTATTTTGTTGAATGCCCATACTTTCCCTTGGAAGTATATAGTCAGTTTTGCTGGGTAGCTGATTCTTGGTTGGAGACCCAGCTCTCTTGCCTTTCTGAAGATCATGTTCCATGCCTTACGATCATTCAGCGTAGAACTTGCAAGGTCTTGTGTGATCCTGATTGGCATTCCTTTATATCTAAATTGTCTTTTTCTGGCTTCCTGTAGGATTTTTTCTTTTGTTTGATAGCTTTGGAATTTGGCAATTACATTCCTGGGAGTTGTCTTTTGGGGGTTTAGTGTAGAAGGTGTTCTGTGAGCTCTGTCAGTGGCTGTATTGCCCCCTTGTTCTAGAATCTCTGGGCAATTTTCTTTGATTATATCTTGTATCACCATGTCCAGTTTGGTGTTTATTTCTGGCTTTTCTGGGAGTCCAATTATTCTTAAATTTTCTCTTCTCCCCCTGTTTTCCAGATCTATCACCTTGTCGGTGAGATATTTTATGTTCTCTTCTAATTTCTTGGTGTTTTGGCTTTGCTTTATTAGTTCTTGCTTTAAAGCCTGGTTTTCTTTTACAGTTTGGTCAAACTGGTTTTGTAGATGCGTGAATTTCTTTTGCATCATTTCCCACTTTTCCTCCCAGAGGGCTTCCATCTTTTTGGTCCTTTCTGATTCAAATTCTTCATGGGTTTGTGGAGAGTTTCTATTTCCTTTGGAAGATTTTGGAGAATTTTCTTGTATATCTTCTTCTATCTGCTCTGTATTTTGTATTTTGGCTCCATAGAATGTGTCCAGAGTCGCCCCTTTCTTCTTATTTTTCTTGGTATTTTGGGGCTTCTGTGCTTCTGTGGAATTTGTCATCTCTGAACGTGGAGGATTGGCTTTTCTTGTCTTTGTCTGGTGATCAGAGGCTTTAGTCCTGGGCAGATGTTGGTTCTATGAGCGTTCCCTGGGTTAAACTGAATATGCCTCACTGGAACTGGAATGGAAGGGTCGGACCACGAGGCCACACTCTCCCCCTGGCTCGATTTCCGGAAGTTGCCTTCAGAATCCCTGGCCGTGAGGCTGTTTCGTCGGCCTGCGGGGGGATGGGCTGCCGCTTCCCCAAGCTCCGAGAGCACAGACTTTCACTGAGACTTGGATAGCAGGATCCAGCCCGTGAGGCTGTCTTGCCCGCCCTGAGGGTTGCTGTTGTTTTGACCAGCTCTCTGCAGCGGAGGCCCCAGGCAGTAACTTTCACCCGGACCCACCGGCTCTTTGACAGACCGGCTCTTTGACCTACCGGCTCTTTGCAGCGGAAGCCCCAGGCAGTAACTTTCACCCGGACTGGGACTTGGGTAGAAGACCCTGAGGGTTGTTGTTCCTCAGACCCTGCTCTCTGAGCCCGGCGCGGCTGCCGCTTCCGGGAGCCTTGGACTCTGCGCTCCTACCCCTGAGGTCCGAGGGATCTCGGGTTCTGGCTTTTAAGGGGAGCCGTACCTTTTGAACCGGGTCCAGGTCCAGGAGGAGGGTTCCCAGGGTCTGTGCTGTTGATCGTTTTGAATTTCGGCGCCTTAGGAGCTTCTAGTTTGAGATCGGTCGGGAAGGGTTTTCCGGAGATCTGAACTTCAGCTTTCTCTAAGCCGCCATCTTAACCCTCTCTGGCTTTCTTTCTTCTTTATTGGATAAAAAAAAAGTAACTTAGAAGCAGTTAAAAAATTCTACATTATAGTCAGAGCATGCTTAGCATCTGAGAATCAATGTTTCTGAAAATATAAAGGTGAGATGCATTTTTCCTCATGGAGCAAAAGTTGAGTTACAGTCTCAATACAGCCATGCTAAGCATTTAAATATCACTTCAGATGGAACAGAAAGTCCATTAGAATTACAGCAATTCAGTTGTTTAATCTTTATTGAGGGGACCCTGGAATTGTGTCTGTTTTTCCTTTCCTCCAAAAAATGAGGTTTATTTCTGAGCTATTGAACCACTCTCCTCCATTTCACACCTTACACACAATGTTAATTACAATCCTATTGAATGCCATTAATGCCCAAGAAAGGACACACAAGGATATCAGACATAAGAGACAGGGAATTAATTTCAACTTTCTTCTCCTTAAGGTCTCATGTTCAGGATGAAATATACCTATATTATTTTCATGATATTTCATTTTACATAAAATGGCCTCAGTCCTCTCCTCTGCCATTTTCCTCCCTCCTCCCTTCTTTCCTACAAACTCACACACACAACCTATAGAGAATTGAGTTGCATAATTTCTCTTGAGACATTAGAATAATGTTATGAAAACCTTGGGTTTTTGTTTGAATGATTGTTTTAGATTTAAGGTTATTTGTATAATTTAGAGACAAAGTTAAGAATTATGAGGATAATAGTGTTAGTTTATTTAGAATAGTAATAATTTGGGTAAGTCAGATCAGGGAGGATCAGTATAACCTTTGGAAACAGAAGAGGTTCCTTGTGGAACAAGGGAGTTTTATTTGGATGGAGTCAGAATCCCTTAGAGTTAGAAATCCTTTTTTTATCCTTATATGCTTCAATAAACATTTTATTTTTTATAACAAGAATCTCTTTAGCATCTTTGTGCCTGGCCCTGAAGAGTTAGTTCAAGAAGATACTTTGTAAGCACAGCAAGCAGAGTATCTAAATCAGTTTATAAACCCATAATCAATCCATTGCTTTATTATTTTTACAGTTCTTATCATCATTTTTACACCATACATGTAATTTTCCTGCTTTTGGATAGTGCACAATATGTACAATCTTTCCTCAGATGCACATCATTAACTCCTATATAACTTATTTCAGTAAATTGTTTGACATTCTGAGCATTTCAGTGATTGGTCCAAGATCAAGGTTACCAAGACAATACGTATCAGACCCAGAGTTTAATCCTGGGTTTCTGTCCAAAGCTCCTCCAATCATGTACTTTGTACCTTCCATTTTCTGCTGAGTATATTCTGAAAACATAAAGGTGAGATGCTTTTTTCCTCATGGAGCAGAAGAAAAGTTACGCTACCAATGCAACCATGCTAAGCATTTAAGCATCACTGCAGATGTTCCAGGAAGCCATTTGGAAATGTAGCAATTCAACTGTTTACACATTCTTTTAGGGAAGGTAGCCAAAGGCTAGTCTGGGCACCTTCTATCTACCACAAAGGATTTCACCCAGTTAAGTTAATCTACAATTTTCTGCTGCAGCCTCTGTCCATCTACTTAGGTGAGAGGAGGACCGGGTGTTTCTCTGATCTCAGGACTTGTGCTTACTATTTCCTGCTAGAAACAGCATGTATCTTTAGAGATGGCAAGAGGTAAGGCAGGAAATCTTCCATTGCTCCTCAAAAAGAAATCCATCTGTGCCAAAAGAAGATAAATGTCACATTATGTTGCCAACTTGATCTCTTAACCAAGATGTGAAGGACATCTAATATAAAGGAAAGCAACCTCCCCTATTACCCCAGACCTTCTATCTCCTTTTGATTCTGTCTCAAGTGAAAAGGATTAGAAAATTTGATGAAAATCAGTACTTCTTTCCATTGCTGTGCAATTTTGACTTCCATTTCTTGCTGTATCTTTTTGCTGTTTAATCTCCTCCTTTCACAGAGACAGAACAAAAATGGCAGAGAACTTATAGAGACAGACAAAATACCTGATCACTATCAAATTAACCTCCAAAAAACTATGCAAAAAATCAGAAGGAGATTACAGGGTTCTCTCTGCAAGATTTGAGGGCAAGACTGTTATCTCATTGCCAATGCACAGACCCATGTCACAGTCCTGGGCTGGGATCTCAGGATGAGGAGAAATAGTGTATTTCAGTGTTTGTAACCAGAAGGGAGAAGCCGACCTTAGTCATAATTCCTGGATGGAAAAGAATCCTTGTAATTACTCAGATCAAAGCACAGGCCAGGAAAGCATTCAACACAATTCCCCTTACATCATATCACCTTGGAAGAATTGAAAACATATAGGTACTCAGATCTACTTCTGAAGGCAGATACACAAAATATCCGAAGTTTGGAGCAAGGCTACTTTCAGCACAGTTACAAAGCTCAACTTTAATATTTTTTAGGTTAAAAAAGACTTGAAAATAAGCAAACAACAACAAAATAAACTCAAAACCACCCAGGGATACCACCCCAAGCATATCAGATTGGCAGTTATAACAGAAAAGGAAAATTTCAAAACTTGGAGGGGATATGGGAACACAGAGACAATAATGCATTGTCGGGAGAGTTGTGAATTGATTCAACTATTTTGGATTCAACTATTCTCAATTTGGACCCATGCTCACAGGGCTACAAAACATTATATAACCCTTGACTCAGCAATATAATTTCTTGTTTTTTATTTCAAAAAGATACAAAAGGGAGGGGGGATGATGTATACATACAAACATGGTTACAGCAGTTATTTTTGTGGGGGAAATTAATTGGAAAGTGAGGGGATACCCATCAATTGGTTAGTGGCTAAGTAATTTATATTATATGGTTGTAATGAAATGCTATTGTGCTGTGTAAGGATGGAAAAGATCCTGCTGTTGATGGACAGCTAGTTTAATAACCATTGAAAGTCAGCTGAGGATTCTGGGAGAGAACTGTGAGCTGAGGAGAATTCTGACCAGCTCAGGCACTTCCAGTCTTGGAAGGAAAACAGAGAGAAGCTTTTCCTGAGTAGCTGAGTAGATCTGAAGCCACAAGAGGGAGAAGAGCCTGATTTTCCTACTTGTTGGCATTCCTGCTTCCATCTAGAAATCGTTCCACAACCCCTCCTTCACTTGATTACAGCTACACAAGACTCAGAAGGAGTTTGGTTGGACTATTTAACCAGAGTCAATCTCTCCTCTTCCCTTTGAGTCTCTATCTATCTCTTGTTTTAACTTGAACTGATTATAGAGTTTAGGTTAAGTTATAATAGTGTAGAGATTATAAGAAGCAGTCAGTTGGGAAGGGGGCTGAAGCCCAGAAGCCTCAAGTCTGATCCCTTGAAGTTCAATTGCTGTGGAAATAGTTTTGCAGAGCATCCTCTCCCATAACCCTCTTCCCTTATTCCTCAAACTCTACCATTCCCCTTCCCTTCAATAAAATCTTTAGTATGTCAGATTTGATTTTGCACTTGTCTTCATAATTAAGGGAAGGGATTAGACAAATTGGAAACAGGATTCAGACCTGAATCCTGTCCACGTCTGTGGCAAACCAGATCTGGGTTGTCACAGCTCTCCATAGAAAAGTATTTGGTTACAAACCCTTTCCTCTGAACTGTTGGCAAGGAAACCTGACATCTTTCCTTCCAGTTTGTTTCAATACAGTGCTCAAAGGAAACAGCCCATTAAATTATCCTTTGGGAAGAGAATTAGGGAAGTTCTTCCTGCCTCTCTAAGGTTGCCTCAAGCCCTTGTCTTGAGGAGGGAGAGATACTGCCATCTTTCCTCAACCTTTCTGTTCCTCCACATTTCCCTTCAACCTCTCAGGGGAGTTACATCTTTCCAGTTGGGACATCACTTACTTACCCCTCTCCATTTTAAAGAGAGAATAGTCCCCCCTTCTTCTCTTTTACAGATGTAAGAAATGATAAGCAGGAACTCAGATAAAAAACCTGAAAAGGCAGAAACTGAAGCAGAGTGAAATAAGCAGAACCAGGAGAACATTGTACACAATAACAGGAATACTGTACATTGAACAACTGAAAAACAGCTATTCTCTGCTGTACTGTGATCCAAATGAATCCCAGAGGGCTCATGATGATGATGATGAATCCTGTCTACTTCTAGAGAAAGAACTGATGGACTATGAATCAAAGCAAACTTTTTTTTTTACTTTCTTAATTTTGAGGGGGTTCAAGTTTCCCTCTAGAATAGAATTAATATGGAAAAATTATTTACAGGATTGCACATGTAAAATCTATGTGATTGCTTAGCATCTCAGTGAAGTGGGGAACAAGGGAAAGAATTCAACTCATTTTAATGTTGATAACTGTTTTACAGTTAATAAAATAAAATTTCAAAAAATCTCTTTACATGGAAGGGAAGTAAAGGGAGATTTCCAATCTGACCATCTAACTGTGTCCCTCCCATATCATAATGCATTTGCCTCCAGTACAATCAGTCTCCTCATCTTCAAAAAGTCCTTACTTATTCCTTTCTTTTTTGATAATTATAATCCTATATCCCTTTTACTATTTGCAGCTGAATCCCTTTTAAAGGGGATCTTCAACAGGTACTTTCACTTTCATTTCTCTTACTCCCTTCTTAATCCCTTCAAATGCAATTTTTGACCTAACCTGGTTTCTCCAAAATTACCAATGATACCTCAGTCAACAAATCCAATGGCCATTTTCAATCCTCATCATTTCTGATATCTCTACAGCCTTTGACACTATCACCTTCTTGATACACTTTTCACTCTAGTTTTTGGTACAGTACTTTCTCCTGCTTCCATCCATCTGACCCATCCTTCTCTACCTCACCTGCTAGATCTTCATTGAATGACCTCTCATCATAAGTTTCCTTCAGGAAACTCTGGTTCTCTTCTCTTTCCCTCCACTGTTTCATTTGGTGATCTCTTTAGTTTCTGTGGATTGAATGAACATCTCTACAATAATGATTTTCAGTTTTTCCTATCCTGCCCCTTCCTCTGTGCTGACCTCCAATCTTATAACAACCATTGCCTTTCAGATATCTCTGTCAACATCTAAGAATGTCCAAAATAAAAACTCATCTCTCTTGGTAAACACTCCACCTCCTTTCCTGTGGAAAAACATATCGGAGACTCCTCCACTCCTTTCTCTCACCCCTTGTATTCACAAAGTGGCCAAAGGCTGATGACTTGACTTTTGTACTAATTCTCAATTAAGACTTTGCAGTATCTCCTCTGACACCATCAACCCTATTGTGCAGGGCTTCAACTTCTTACCCCAGGACTATTGCAATAAGTCTTGGTGTGTGTACTCGTCTCAAGTCTTTCCTTCCTCCAATACATCCTCCATTCAGCCACTAAACTGATATTTCTAAAGTGCAAGTCTGAGCATGTAACCTCCCTGTTTGATGAACTCTAACAGCTCCCTCTCACCTCCAGGATCAAATACAAAATGATCTGTTTTTCATTCAAGGTTCTTCCTAATTTAATCCATTTTTACCTTTCCACAGCCTGCATTCTTCTATATGGTGACCATAGTTCATGTCTATTCCACAAACAAGACATTCCATCACTCCCCTCTGGGTCTCTGGGCCTTTTCTCTGTCTGACCCCATATCTGGAATGTTCTCCACTCTCAAATCTGACTAATGACTGCTGCTAGTTTCCTTTAAGTCCAAACTAAAATCTCATTTTTAATAGGGAGCCTTCTATAAGCCTTCTTAATACTAGTGGCTTCCCTCTCTTAATTCCTTTTAAAATTTTTAAAAAAATTTTTTCTAAATTTTAATTTAATTAATTAATTTAGAATATTTTCCCATGGTTACATGATTCATGTTTTTTCCTCCCCTCCCCCACTTTCCCTCCCATAGACAATGTGCAATTCCACTGGGTTTTACATGTGTTATTGATCAAGACTCTTAATACTTTCTTACATATTCTGCAAAGAGTTTGTATGTATTTGCCTGCTGTCTTCCCAATTAAATTATAAGCTCCTTGAGGGTAGGAATTATCATTTGCCTCTTCTTGTATTCCTAAAGCTTAGCACAATGCCTCACATTAAATCAATAAAGCCCATATTAAGTACTTTTTGATTTATTGACATCTCTAAAGTCCAATGTCAAATGTACAAGTTTGGAGTCAGCAGATCCTGGGTTCAAATCCTTGCTTTGTGCCTTTTTACCTGTGGGATCTTGGACCACTTATTTAACTCTGGTAGGTTTCCCAAATTATAAATTTAGAGACTGAGATTGGAACAATATTATTTCACTAGATATCAATGGATAGGTTTCACTGGGTCTGTGAACTTCTATGAGAGTAAAAATGTGTATCTTTGTTTTTACTCACTTCCAACTGATATTTATCATTGGCTTCAATCATTTAAAAACCTCATTCTAAGAAGGGAATGTATCTGCAGGCTTCACCAGACTAACAGATATTCTAAATTCACAAAAGCTCATCATAGAAAAGTACTATGAACAAATTTCTAAAGCCCCGAATTTCATTAGTATCCACTTGATTTGCATAAAATGGAGTTGGAATCAGAGAGAGAGAAGATCTAATAGATGATGAAAAATAATGTCAAAACTGAACTCAGTGGCATTGATTTGAAAGAATTGCTTGTTCAGAAGAGCAGCTTAAAGCAGAAAAGTCACATCAATAGTTTTCTCTGATTACTAAATATGAATCAGGGAGTCAATGTATTTCCCAAAATGGACATAGCTACCAAGAAGTGAATTCAATCCTTATCAACACATTTCACTTTGATGTTTACTCTCTGAAAGCACTACCACAACACTGAGGCAGGACTTCTTCCTCTCTCCCCTATTCCACTGAAGGTAGAGCACAGACTTGGCAAAATGAGGACTGGACTATTTTTCTTCCTCAGCACTGTCACAATTCCCTCACCCCCCATACGTAGATATGACAGATTATGAGTCTTCCATGAGTTTGTAGTTGGTTTTCCAGAAGTTCTTGTCCCCAAAACATACTTGTGCTCAGCCAAACTTGTGATAAGCCTCACTGAACTTAGTAGATTAGTTCTCAGATAAGGAACAGGCAATCTAACATTAGTATCATTCCCAGGATGACTTTTTTCCCCAAAATACTCAATCTATTTCATGCTATTTCTTATAGCACTCTCTCCTGTGGCTCCATCATACCTATTCTCTATCCCTCTGCAGATTTAAGCTTAGTGTGTGTCAGAATAAGAGTCCATTGCCACCCCATTTGAGTACATACAGATTGCAAACCTCCATTCAAAAGAAAAGAGCTGACCATTTCAGGTGACACAGGATAGTGTATTTTGGTGACTTGGAATTATCAAAAGGAGTGAAGACAAACCACCATTAGTGAGAAAGCAATAAAGCATAGAGCAAAAGCATAAATAAGCATAATAAAAAGAGGATTACGCTCCTCTGGGTGGCTCAAAAGTCATATGCAGGGTGCTGATGTTTGCATTCTGCCAGCTGGAATTTTCAAACAAATCGCTACTTTTTCCTCTCATTGGACTAATGCTTCTGACAGAATCCACTTGGTTTATTGCAGTATCACACAATGCAGAGACACTTAGATAGGAGGAAACAGACAGATGGCCTGTTAAATTAATCTGTGAGCAGCATAGGGTAAAGTTAGTCAATGACATTGATGGAAGAGGGTGGATAGTGCAAGGGGTATTAATTGGAAATGGGAAGGTGAAACAGTTTAGTGGAGGTGGTGGGGGCTATAGTCCCCATTTTATTTTCATTATAGGTCACAGTTTAATCTGTCAATATTAGAAACACTTTTATCCTAGTTAACCTTGACATCATGGCTTGAGAAGACATTTTCAAGCTCAAGGGAAGGGGAGGATTGTAGCTTTGGCTCTAAAGGCAAGAGGGAGACATTGGGGTTTATTGAGTAGGATGATGGCAAGGATGGAGGGAGATGGACAAACCAGATCAATTCAATAATTCAGGCATGAGGTGATACAGGCATCAGAACTATAATAGAGTCACAGGATGGAGGAGGATGTATTTGGGAAATGGTTGTGAATGTAAAATCAACAGACCATGGCAACCTATTATGTGTGAGGCACGAGAGGTAGTGAAGAAGCATCAAGATGATACCTAAATTATGAGTTTGAGTAGAAAAAAGGAAGAAATTGCCTTCTACAATTAGAGGGAAATTAGGAGGTGGGGAAAGATAATGAGTTGAGGAATTTGAAATAGCTACTGGACAGTTTGAGATATCTGAATAGAAGTCAAAAATTTGAGAATGGAAGTATCAAGGAGGTTGAGGCAGAATCAGCATAGAGACAGTAATTAAATCTGTGTGAGCAATTCAGCAGCATATGTAGGGGCTAACAGTGGATTAAGGGAGTGAGTCAAAGCTGAGGCTTGGCTGAGCAGAACTGCCAATGTGACAAGGGTGTCAGGTGATCAAGAACAAAAGACTCATATAGAGGTGAACTAATTTTCTTTTTTCTTTTTTTTTAAATTTTATTTATTTATTTATTTTTAAACTCTTACCTTCCATCTTGGAGTTAATACTGTGTATTGGCAATCAATACTGTATTTTGGCTCCCAGGCAGAAGAGTAGTAAGGGCTAGGCAATGGGGGTCAAATGACTTGCCCAGGGTCACACAGCTGAGAAGTGTCTGAGGCCAGATTTGAACCTAGGACTTCCCATCTCTATGCCTGGCTCTCAATTCACTGAGCCACCCAGATGCCCCCTGAACTAATTTTCCATGGGGTTGATCTGAAGAAATGAGAAGATAGTGGTTGAGGTGGAGGAGATATCCTGAGAGGAAACTGAAGGCAATTCCTCTGCTTCAAGATCACCTTGGATATGGATGAGAAAAAAATGTAGCAAATTTCATTTAGAAGACTGAATCAATTAGTTAACAATGAAAGAAAAAAACATCAATAATTCATACTGCTCCTGCCATTGTTAGAAGGGCAGGGTGCTCTAATGAAAGGAAATCAGCACTTGGAGTTAGAGAATATGATTTATGATCCTGGAAATATCAATTACCCTCTGAGAACCTCAATTGTTACCTCATGAAATGGGAACATTATTTGAAATATATATATATAATTTACATAGACATGAGGACATAACCTTTAAAGTAATACTAAAATATAGGTTATTGCAAAAGTAATAATTTTTTTCAGTAGGAATTTGTCTGACTCCTGATTTCATTCACAGTTAGAGTTTAAAAATCAGAGTGAAAAGGAATGTTATATCTGTATGTGCATTTTATCAGTTTACCTTGATTGATCTTGAAATTCAGAAGAGACAAATAATTGGAGAAGAGACCTTAAATCTATACTTTTCCTTGAGAGGAGAATGTTTCAACTAACATTAAATACAACACATTTGTGTTTTTCTATACATTTCAGAAAATTATGTGACTGGGAGACATGGTTCACAGAAAAATAATTATTTATAAATATGTTTATCATGCCTTTTTATATTATCATGAGGGACACCTTTGATATAGTGATAGTTCTCATTGTTTCTCTATTATGCAAATAACTAACACGTTCCACTCAAATGTTTGCAGAGATTTTTTTAATTTTTTTCAATTGACACTAAAAGGTAAATGCTACAGGAGTTATTATGGCCATTTTTCAGAAGAGAAAATTGAAGATTCCAGAGATGAAGCAACTTCCCCCAGTCATAGAGCTAGTAGGTGTAAGAGGCAGGTTTTGAACCCACAACTCTTTGAATCCAAATCTCTAGCTACATTAACGTATTTATTTTAGAGAAATGAAGAAAAGACACTGTTAGTTATTAAAGTCATCAATCATCATTTTGTAAGACTCTTTCAAAATAGTCTCCTGCAAAATTTTGCTTATTCTCTTCTAGATACCTAGATATCTGATCTCTAAATTCTTTCAGAATTCTATCACCTCTTAGATTCATTCCTTCCATGTACCATTGGCTTGGTTTTGCTAATTTTCCTGTGGTCTTCTTTGATGTCATCTCTTTTTAGGCAAAGCATATCAGGGATTAATGCATTAGATTGCAAATGTCATAGATCCATTCTCATTGATGATTGAAATAATTTGTCTTAAAAATGCTGGCATTTCTCTTCCTTCTTCCACTTTTTTCCCTCTTAAGATAACCAACCTTTGTTGGGTCTTATGCCATACTCTTTTCCCCTTCTTCCCCAAATAATCCTTTTTTATGTTTTGCTTCTGTAATTTTATTGAATTTATTAACTTTATAAAGTCATTCTTTAATGAACCGGAGGAATTCCATGTGAACTGGAATGACCTCTAGGAATTGATGCAGAGTGAAAGGAGCTGAACCAGGATAACATTGTACACAGAGACAGATACACTGTGGAACAATCAAATTTAATGAACTTTTCTACTAGAAATACTGAGGGACTTATGAGAAAAATGCTCTCCACAGTCAGAGGAAGAATTGTGGGAATAGAAACACAGAAGAAAAACAATTGCTTGATCACATGGGTCAATGGGGATATGATTGGGGTTGTAGACTCTAAGAGATAACACTATGCAATTATCAATGATATGGAAATAGGTCTTGAACAATGATGTAAGTAAAACCCAGTGGAATTGCATGCCAGCTGGGGCCAGGAGGAAAAGGGGAGGGAAAGAACATGAATCATGTAACAATGGAAAAATATTCTATATTAATTAATTAAATAAAAAATTTTAATTTAAAAAATAATGAATTCATTCTCCTTTTTTCTCCAACCTTTGGTTTCTTCATCTAAAACTATGGGCAATATTATTTGTGATCCTTGCTGCCTAGGGTATGTTATGATGACATAATGGCATAATGTATAATATGCAAATTTTTATAGAAATACCATCATGTGGCAATATAGATGTTCTCAAAGTTGGAAGTGACTTCAAAGATTCTCTAGTCCAACCAATCTCTGAGTAGAAAGTTCCTCTCTACAAATTCAAAATGTTCCTCCTGTTTTAGCTTGAAGATTTCCAGTTAGTGTAATCTCATAACTTTTCACTTGGAGATTTCATTAATTATTTGTGGGGGGGGGGATATCTGTACATTGAACTAAAATTTATTCCTTTATAACTTTGACCTATTTCTCCTTGTTTCATATTATGGGGCAAAGCTGAACAAGTTTAATCCTTGTTCTACGCAGCAGTTATCATTTAGATTCTTAAAGATGGCTATCTTAAGATAAGAATTGTCTTAAACAATGATATACATACAAAGATTAGAGGGTCTTAACTATATCTCTTTTAAAAAGAATATAGAGGAGAATGTAGCATTTTTTAAAGTGTAGGTACATGATGGCGAACCTATGACACGTGTGTCAGCAACTGACATGTGTAGCCATTTTTGATGACACATGGCCACATGCAGGCTCAGGGTTCCTTGGGGCCCAGGAGCCACCCCGGGAGCCATGAGCCCCAGTGGCCATGCCCTGGCTTGGCCCAGGGTAAGGGCTGCTCTATGTGCTGGCTGTGGGGGTGGGAGTTGAGCTATGGGCAGGCTGCACCAGGTGGCTGGGATGCATAGGGCTCCCATGGGGACAGGGAGAAAGAAGGCTCTTAGAAGGAGTGCACTGCACTCCTGGGCCAGAGTGCTAGGGAGGGGTGGGACAGGGAGGGGCCAGGTCTGTGGAAGACTGGGCAGGGCTCCAGCCCACTTGTAAAGGAGGAATGTCTGGAAGCAATTACCAGACACTTTTAGCACCCTGAAAAATTTACCAATGGCTTTACTCACAATTTTTCTCTTCTATGTACTTTTGTGAGACCTTATACTCAACGTTAGGTAATATCAAAACCAATAAAAGAAACAGATTGACAGATGAAGTTAGTAGAGCTTGCTTGAGCTTGAAGTGTCCAACCTTCAATTGAAAATTTAGCCAATGAAATTCAGAAAAAAAATCACTAATACGCAGGTTAAAGAACCACCCTCCCCCTCACTTATCTTAGTTCATGGCACCCCACAAAAGTTAAATAATATCAAGACAAACAAAAGAAACGGACTGACAGATGAATAAAGACGTCACTACCAGGTAAGCTAAATAATTAGTTTTTAGTTTATTAAATACAGTTATATATTACAATTGTACATTTTTTGTTATTTAAATTATTAATATCTCAAAATTATGTTTTTTTTTCTTGAAGTGACACCACCTGAGCATAAGCTCTTTTTTTGGTGAATTTTGACACACCAAGCTCAAAAGGTTGCCCATCACTGTAGGTACTGGACTTGTAATTTTATTGATATAATCACCTCCAGGGAGGAGACTTAGTCTCCTGGTAAGATCAATGTTTTCTCTACCACCTTTAATTTAATTTAATTTAAAGATCTACCTTAAGAACTTAGAGGTTAAGCAACTTGTCTGAGGTTGAACAACAATCATGAGGCAGGTATAGGACTATAGATTCAAATCTTCCAGGTTTCAAGATCTGTTCTCTTCTCTCTACAATATTTTGAAACTTTAAAAATAACAGCAACCAACAGCAACAGAGAATTTGTCCCTCATTCAAAAGGACTAAAGCATAAAAGGAATTTGTAATAAAATTATTCCATATATAAAGAATTTTGTTTCTTTGGATTCCCATAAGATGAGGGTCATCTATTTACCATGATCTGGAATGTCGTATCAAACATATCTCAGAATTTCAGAATAGGAAGGACCTCAAAATCCATATAGACCAAAATATAAATGAATAAATATCTACCCCCTATGATATCTTTGTCAAGTGACCATCTAGCCTCCATCTGACAATTTCCAATATAATCAATTTTTCATAGCTTAGCCATTTTGGACAAAATAAAACAAAACAAAACAAAACAAAAAGGATTATCACCACCTTATGTGATAGCTCTATTCAGTTAACTATGAGACACCTCTATCATTTCTACATTGGTCACCCAATTCTTTAATTAAAACTGACATAGATTTTTACAACTGTTATTCATTATCAACTTTGATCCATATAGATGTGTGGTAGGAAATGACACTATTTGTGTTTCCAAAGCCCAAGAGCTGACATGAATACCCCCATATCATAAACCTACCAAATGAGAAATCTGAGCCTTCTATCAAGGCAGGTTAAGAAGAAATTCTACTCAGAGCTCTGTCAGCTTCCCATACTAACTCTTTAACTTAAAACATCTTGGCTGCCTGAGAACAATGGCTTTCTTCCTCTGGTGTGCATATAACCTCCAAATGGGATCTTCTACCTTTTTTTTTTCCTTAGTGACAAGACTGAATAGATTCACTTTCTATCTCTGAAATAAATCATAAACCACTTTTACAATGTACCACTGTTGTCTTTATCCCAAAGAAAATGGAAGGGGAGGGTTTTTTGTTGTTGTTTCTTTGTTTTTAATTTACCCTTCACAATGGTCAACATTGTTAGTGTCCAACAATTTCTAATGTAATCAATACTTGTATTCCCCCTTTCCCCTTGCTCTTTGTGAGTAATGTGGTTAGTGAAATCAAATCTGAATAAACAAATAGAAATAATCCTTCATTTGGGAGAGTTTATTTAGAGATCAAGATGCTGTCTCTGGTAGGAATTCAGTTTTTGAAGTCTTCTGATGCCTTTGTATAGTTTATTGGAAAACATTTTGCATTCTATATTTTTATATTTCTGGAGGAAACGAAAACATCTAATTACATTTCTATATTTTTCCCTAGAGATAGACAGTTGATCAAAAACTACAATACCCATAGAATGTTCTCCACTGAGCATATCAATTTAGTTCATTTCTTACATTGAGAAAAAATGGGGCAAAATTAGATAGAAACCAAAATGATTTATTTTAATTCATCTATGCATTCTTTTCTGTTTTAGGGATTAGTCCTTCTCATTCAACTTTTTTTCTGTCATCTAATTTTAATCAGTATTTTTCCTAAAATGCAAATATGTTCATCAAGATTTGAATGAAAACTTCATATAGCAATCCTGGGAGGAATAAAAAAGAATTCATACTAGCATGAAGTTACTTTGATCATGTTTAATTTTTTGATCTTCCAAAGATAGGTTTCTGTTATTTTCTTTAGTTGTTTTTTTAAAGCCTGTCACAATCCTATCAAAATCTTTGCTTATGCTTCACCTCCACAAATAGAAAGTAAAATAAATATGTTTGTAAAGATAGATGTTCACAGGAAGAATTGTATGTGAAATAATTTCCTGGTTGTTCCTGAGGAAAAGCAAATAAAAACAATTAATACTGACCACTTGCACAAACTGAAAACAAATACTTAGACTTTTTTCTTATTTTCTATCAGCACATTTCTTTTGAAATTATAGAAGTTGAAAGGATGGCTCATATTATTTTGAGTATATGGGCATTTTTTAAAGCACAGAATGTTAAGAAGTTTTCTCTTTTTACCTAAAATATGTATAGAGAATAGCTGACAATGAGGTAGAATTTTGGAAGAAATGAGGATCCCTCAACTGGCCACTATAGAAAGAATGCTTCATTTCAGGTCAGAGGACTTGGGTACAAATGCTGATTTTTCTCACTTGTGATCTATGTAATTTTAATTTGCTTTAATTCTTTGGGTCTCACTTTCTTATATCTATATAATGAAGAAATTCGACTATAAGGTCTATTTTATCTTTAAAACAATAATCTTATGCTAAAGGACAATATCTACTCATTTTCTATATGAGGTCAGGTAAGCCATTTCAAGTCTCTATTCTTGGTTCTCTCATCTATAAAATCTTGAGGTTGGAGCTTGATTCTAGCTCAAAATCCATGATCCTATGATAGGAAGACAGTGCCCTGCAACTGACAAGTTGGGTCCAAAGACCTTGTCTATTGATGCTTAGGTGTTTGTTTTTGTTTTATTTTTTGGTGGGGGGGGGGGGTAAGCAGGGAAGGGGACCTGGTTAGTGATTTAAATGGTCTAATGGACTCACAATGGGAGGATTATTTTTATTCATTCTAATCTGCACATCTTCCTCATATTTTGTCAATTCCTTGGAATACCGAGAGATTAAATAAATTACTCAAGGTCACAGAGCCAAAATGTGGCATGATCTCGGGTCTTCCTGAATAGTAGGTTTCCTCTCTCTCCATTTCAACATATTTCTGAAACTGGCCTTGAGTTCCAGTAGATTTTCCTGCGTACTTCATCCAGGACAATTCAGCAACTCAAAAACCAGGATCCATTTTGGTAGGTCAGAAATAGACTAAGCATGACTTTATCATAAATAAATGAATGAATTAGTAAAACTTCTCTCATTGTGAATTCTGTTCTCTAAATGCAGTTGGGAAACTTTGCTTTTTAAACTCCGGGGAGCGCTAATGAGGACAACTGGCTGATAAATCAGACCCTTGGGTTGAAAGAAATGAGACGTTGTTTACATCATTGCTGAAAAACACTTATAAGCCCATTCCTTTTAAATGCTAGCTCAATGGCAATGTTTACCTCATAAAACAAATGCTTAGAGTCTTCTGATAACTAATTCACTCATAAACACATACATTTCCTTTACATAATAGGCACCGAGCTTTCTGTCCCACTTGTAAAATGATCATAGGAAGCAAAAGGAAAAGAAATACATGCTTAATGAAAGCTGCTTTTTTTCTAATGTTAACTAAATGTTCTCTAACCTTGACTTTCAAAAGTCTAAGCAACTTTCTGGCAAGACTATCCCTGCAGATTAAAAAAATGCCACCTTCTATCGGTCTTTCATCATGCTTCAAAATACTTAAAATCTTAAAAAATGCCCTTTGGGGTCTTAGATAAATGGAAGAAGAAATACACACATACACCTAGAGTTACTTTGATATTTCATGAATTGACCTCCTGAATCTAATATGTTGAAACCCTTAAGGTTTCTGTGGCTGTGGTGAGTACATGTTCCTAGGATCAAAAGATTTGGGATTTGATTATTGTTTTCCTTGACTTTGCCCCCCCCCCCATCGCTCTACCAGAGAAATAAATCATACAATAGAAAAAGGAATAGAGTGTAATGTGGGCAGCAAATGAAAGAGAGGGAAGGTTTGGATTCAAGGTCAGGTCAGTTAGAACATCACCCTTCTGTTCTGAAAGTAGCAAGGCCAAGATGAAATGCCTTTCTTATTTCCTAAAGATAAGAACTTGTGTTACCTAAACTGGAATTGTCTGAGAATAAGCTGATTTTAAAACTTATTTTTAATACATCTCTCAGACAATGGGCTTTATCAGTTGTCTAGCCACTCACCCCACGGGCTTGATTTTGAACCCATTTTTACTGAGCTCATTTCTTTTTCTCTTCTTCAACATTACACTGACACCCTGGTCAATTATTTATTCAATTCATTATAAAGTTGGGATCCTGGTATAGCAGCATGACTGGTATATTGTCGCCAAGTCACAAGTAATTGCTCTGAATTTAAGATTCAAGTGAAAAAATAGCAGATAAATTAATGAACTTAGTAGTTCTTGGCACATAGTGGGTACTCAATTTGTTTCATGCTTGAATGATTTAGTTAGAAAAGCTCCAAATTATGCTTACTATCTGGGTCAGTTAGTCACTCAATAACCATTTATTAAGTATTGAATACTTGCCATGCACTGTGCCAAAGATTGGAGTAATAAAAAGAGGCAAAAGATCAGCCCTGCCTGCAAGGAGCTTAAAATCTAAAGTAAGAGGGGAGACAAAAAAGTAAATAGATATATCCAAAAAAGCTATGTACATGGTATATAGGAAAATTAAATTGATCAAACTAGGACAATTTAAATAGGACAGACATTAGAATTAAGAAGAGTTGATAAGGATTTCCTGTGGAATATAGGACTTTAGTAGAACTTGAAGAAGTCCAGGAAAGCCAGTAGGCAGAGATGAAAAGAAAGAACATAATGAGATCATGAACCTGCATATCTGGGAAGACAATATTGTCCTCTACAGAAATAGGGAAGTTAGGGGGATGGAGGCAGGGGTTAGGATAATGAAAATGGATTTAGTTTTGGACATATGTGTAAGATGTTTACTTAGATATACCATTTTAGTTAGCTAAAAGGCAAAAGAAAATGTGAGAATTGTGAATCTTAAAACTGCTCAGACTCTACTTCAGAAGATTTGATTAAACTATTCCCCTATTTGTAACAATGGAGATACTTGATCAGGAATGTATTGAGAACTTTAAAATAACTCCACCCTGCTCAGACAGTGCCTTAGGGGAAGATAAAGTTGTAAACTCCTGATGGAACAATGAAAAGTCCCTAACTCATACTTAGAGTAAAGCTAGAACCTTAAGCCAGGTCTATTTTTAGATCTAATACAAAAGGGTGCTAAGTACCTATAAAGGTTAAATAAATCACTAAAAGGTCAAGCAACTTACAAAAGGCAAACTTAACAAAAGAGGTGTGAAGTTTTAGTCTACCCAGAGAAGGTGAGAACTAAAGAGTGGTGAGAACTAAGAATGGGCAGTTCTGGGGAAAAAAAAAAAAACATCTACTGTGATTGGTAGATATGAAATTTTAGGAGAGGTGACATAAGAGAAAATTTCTTTAAAAGGAAGGGACTAATTGAATTTGAGTTAGTTGGAGTTCATTGTTGGATATGGAATTTGGAGTTAGTTTGGAGGAGCTGGGTCCCTGAACTCAGTTCAAGAGTTGAGGATTTCAGTGAAGGACCGGAGTTTTGCTTGGGACAAATCTTGTGATGAGTGATTAAAGACTGACTAGTCTCTCTTAAGACCATTTGGCCTAGGCCCTTCATACTATTTTCTCTTATTCTCTCTCTCTCCCTTTTCTTAATTCCTTCATTTGTATTAATTAAAATCTCCATAAAACCCAGCTGACTTGGGTATTTTCATATTTGGGAATTTTCCCATGGCAACCACTTATTTTTTATTTAAATCAAGACACTAAAAAATTATCTTTACAGTTTTGGCAATTCACAGTCTTGAAACCCACATTTTTGCAGTTACAGAATGGATGTATCAGAAAATTTGAGGGTAGATTGAGAGGTTTGAGAATCATCAGCATAGAGATAGTTACCAAATCCTTAGGCACTCATGAGATCTGAAAGTAAAGCCATCTAGAGGGAGAAGAGAAGGTGGTTCAGGACAGAATCCTGAAGGACACTTAGAGGGTATGATCTGGAGGAGGAGGATAAAGCAAAGGAGACAGTGAAGGACCAGTCAAATGGTTAGGAGGAGAATCAGGACAAAATGGTGTCCTAAGGAGAAGACAACATCAAGGAGATGAGAATCATCAACAAAGTCAAAGGATGCAGAGAAGTCAATGAGAATAAAGATTGAGTAAAGATCATTGGAATTGGCATTGGGTTATTAGTTGAGCAATTCACTCTCATGTTGAGTTCATGTCCCAACTAGTGCTTCCTAGTTAGGCAACTGTAGGCAATTCACTTCAAATCTTTTGACTTTTTGCCAGTGCCTAAGATTCATTGACTTTAAAAAATTAGCTGGGAAATGGCCTGTATGGTATAAGGAGATCCTTCATCTCCCTATGGAACTTATATATCCCTAATGTGTTGACTTATTATTGTTAAGGAAAGAAATAACCAGAAAGGCGGATGAAAAGCCCATATCAAGGAATTCAGTGCCATATAAAAGACATACAAAAACAGAACAGATCTGTGATTTCCTTTGGGAGGAGACTTCTTCTGACAATGCAGACTCATACCTGCTTAGCAACTTCTCTTCATAGAGAGTTCCTTTGGGCACTGAAAGGTTGCCCTTGACAAGACTTGAACTTAGTTCTTTATTGCACAACCAGTTCTCTAGATACTATACCATCTTGCCTTTCTTCCTTCCTTGACGTATGTGATTTTCATAATTCAATGATTAATTCAAATTATGCATGAGCACACGCTTCACTGACTTCAGTCCTTGCCCTGACTTCTAGGGGCTGGGGCAAAAAATAATTAGTCTTTTTTGAATAGTTCTAGAACAAATTGGTTGCCTCTCCAAGCACTTCCTCCTCATTTTATCCTCTGCCCTAACTTTTGTCTAGATAGAAACAGATAGCCACAGGATAGGGCCACCAGCCACTATCACTAAATAAGCAAAGTGACTTATTTACAATAATAAACTGGCTAAAAGAGCATGCCTTTATCTTTAGTTTATATAGAAGGGATACATGTGGATATTAAGAGTCCTAAAGGTAGAGAGTCTGTTATGAAAGTCTAAATTTAAGTGGTCACCAAGGGAAATCCCAAATAATAAAATACCCAAGTCAGCTGCCAAATTTTATGATGATTTAACTGATAGTGGAGAAGATTAAGAAGAAGGAAGAAGAAGGGGTAGGTTTTTTCTCTCCCTCTCCCCCCCACCTGATTAGTATTGGGAGGGGAGATCAGAAAATAAGAAAGTAAGGGTTTGGAGTATGAAGGAGGAAGGAATCAGCCTGACTTCCAAAGGGGCTCAGCTAAGATGCCCAAACCTGAAATCAGCTCCAGGGCAAAACTCACCACCCAACACTCCAAGATGTTGGAACTCTCCAGTGAAAGAGAAAAGGCCAGGAAGTGCCATGCCTTATATGTATGTCTTTACATCATTTTTCATTTGTACCAATGAGGACTTAGCTTGACTTAGGATAGCCCAGAGATCTGTCCTTTTTTTGCACATGTCTGTTGTAGGCCATCTCCTCAGATAATTAAATCTTAAGTCTGATGCAGACCTTCAAAATCTTGTTAAACTGAGTAGGGTGGAGAATGTAGAGTTTCCAAGACTTGATTCTGTTATTCCAAGTATCTTTGTTGTTACTGATCAGGAAATAGCTAAATCACATCTTCTAAAGAGTGGTCTGATTATGCTGAAATAGTTTTGAAATTCACAGCCAGAATTCTTTTTATATTCTCATTGTAACATAAACCTTGGTCTCCCATATGGACATTGACTCGCTTATAATACAGTTCAAGGAATGTTACTCTTGCATTCTCCCAAATTGAAGAACCCATCTTATTTATCCTAATCTATCTAGAGAACTCTAGTTTTACTTCTATATTCAGTCTTAAGCCAAAGAGCAGACAATCAATATAATCCCTAGTTTCTATTCTAGAAGTCCCTATACCTAACTTTCCACCATTCTCAGTCTTCAAATTCTCATATTTAAGTAACCCCTACTATAAGTTATTATTTTCTACTTGTGACCTTGGACTAATGAATTTCCCTTAAGAAAAATAATGAATCAAACTGATTACCTTTAATTTACATTAGATTTTTGATATTAATTTTTTTAATTTAAGAAAAATCTATTGTCTCTCCCAGTTGCTCCACACTATTAAAAAAGTATGAACTATTAATCATATGTGCTTACATACACTACATATATACATATGTATATATATAGATATATACACATATAAATCTAAATCTATGTATAGATTTAGAATATAGAATATATACATATACATATATACAAACATCTATTTCCATGCATACAATGTATACATATATAGATATGCACTTTATGCAGATCCATGATATCAATATATTTAGACTTATATAGGTATATATATATATAAATATACAAATTTTTTATGTACATATTCTCTTATGTTATACACATGTATCCTCTTGTATATACACAAATTTTATATATATATATATATATATATATGTATATATATATATATATATATACACCTATTTTGCCTTCTCAAACTATTTGTCAGGTGGTGAATAGTAATTTAATCATTGGTCATCTAGAATCAGGGATAGTAATTACACTGATCATCGTTATGCCAGAACCCAAAGTTGATCTTCACTCTGTTAATGTTATCATAGAAATTGTTCTTCTGGTTTTAGTCTTTATCAGTTTATAAAATTCTTTGAATTTGTAATATTGTTGTTATAGTATATATTGCTCTTTTGGTTCTATACTGGTTATAGTTTTCCCACCATTTTTTATGAGTCCTGCCATCTTGTTTTCCATGTTCCACCACTTGGGGGCTATTTTGATCTCTTCCCTGCCCTCACTTCTAATATGCTATGGATAACCAAGGATGCAAGTTGCAGTACTATAACTCTCATTTACTCCATCCAATGAAATGGCTCCTATCCAAGTCCAAGACCTTTTAACCATTCTCAATGTGACCCTGGTGTTTTTGAGTTTCTATCCAATTCCCTTGTATCCAGGATATCTTGTAAACAAAGAAGAGGATTCTCTTTCTTCAAAGACATCACATATTCTTGAACCTCTATTTTTTTTCTTTACATAGTTGACTACTTACACAATGGTGGTCACATTATTCTTTGCTTACTAATCTTTTTACCCAGCCTTTAAAGTCCAAATGCTACCAGCTACATAAAACTCTTTTTAATTTATTTTATGATAACATTTTCATATGGAACTCACAGAGCACTCTGTGTTGCCATTAGCTAATAAAGCTCTCCTTCAAATAGGTCAAGTAATATTCATTTTTATTAAGAGGTTGTTATATAACACATATTAGGATAGACATTGGTTGTACAAAACAAAATGAAAGAATCTCTTTCTTCAAAGTATTTATATTCAATTAGGTAAATATCATTTACTCATGTATACAAGTTTATATACTATGCCTATGTGTCTATACTTGTGCATATATGTGTGTGTTTATTTATGCAAATACAATATTTTCTTAAATATATATTATCTTTGTAACCTGGAAAAGGATTTGCTTAACAACAAGATGGGGTGGGAAAGGATGCATAAAGGTCTACGTACAGGTGTACATAAAGTCTTTTATGTAGATGCTCAATATGTTCTTGCTAAATGAATGACCATGTTAAAAAAAAGTCATCTTAGGACTTCTCATTGGCAGGAAGAAAAAAAATATATATATAATGTGTAATAATTAATGAAAAAAGTAAGACTATCTCTGTTGAGTTTTAAGTAGGACTCCTAGAGTAGGTAAGATAAGGTTTGGGGTTATGGTTGAGGGGGCTGCTCCCTTGAGTAGCATTAGGCATCATAGGATGTTAGTTAATGACAAAAGGTATTTAGACTTTTGATTTGCTCTTATATTTCTCACACTTATCAGAAAATTGAAGTCAAACCTTGTGGATAATAATTCAGAGACAGGACAGACAGATATAGAGAAACAGAAACAGAGAAAAATATAAGCATAAACAGTGAAAAACAGAGATATAGACTCAGAAAGAGAGAAAAAAACTCTGAGGCTAATATATTTATTGGTTATTTTAATCTTCTTTCAGCTTTTGGTGTATTGAAGTATTTTAGTCTTTATTCTGATCTCATGGTCGGTGTAAAGATAAAAATTAATATATAATAACTAAATATTATATTTTATGAATTTTTATTATTAATAACTAAAGCAAAAGAACTTCCTGAATTCAGTCTGGTCACAGGTCAAAGAGAGCATGAGAGGAGCATATATCCACATAAATTCCAATAATGTGATCTCACCAATGCAGAGATGCAGGAGAGATTATAGGGAATTTGGGGAAATACTAAAGACTTCTGGGGAATGAAGTCAAAGGTTCAAAATCTCCATTTATACATAGGTATTTTCTGTGTTTTGCTGTACCAGGAGCAGGGAAAGCCCATGTCAAGGATTTATTGCCAAGTCTTGTGGTTTATGATTCCATCAAAGCTCCAGATTGATTTTAAACCTGGCAATCCATCTCTTCCCAATTAGGTCCCATTGTACACCATGATGTGTTTGCTGAGGCTTTGTGCACCATGAGCAGTAGTGTCTGCCACATTTCTGCAAATATTATTTTACCTGGGTTTTTCCTTTCATTCATTTGGTGAAAGAGAAATCAGGTATATTTCACAATGGTATATTCCAGATCTTGCCAACTTATTTACAACAAAGCTAGAGGCATTCTATTCTGGCAACACTGGAGAACAATTATCTTAATTTAAGGGAAGAAAGCTGTCTTTACCATGATGGGGCACTCATGAATACATAATGATTACAATGACTTTTGTTTAATGAGCTCAGTATATTTAGCAACAGGTTATTCAGTCTTAGAACCAATGTCTTTTCCAAGATGATTCAAGTAATTATTTTTAAGGATTAGGGTGAAGACCAGAATTTAGGAGAAGAGAAAGTTTTCTGTGTAAATTATAATAGAAAATATGGAACAGGAGATGTGACTAGGGCAAGGCAAAAAGAGTCTCTGACCCAATATACCAAGATTGAGAGAGTACCACAGAATCAGGGTATATTTCCTCCCCTTGGTGACTATACCATTGGTAAATTTCTCATGCTTTGGTTACCTATTTTCCCCAATTTTTGCTCTGATGAAAAAAATTCTGCTTCAGTCAAAAAAGTCCCCAAATCCTGATTTGACTGATCCCATGTTAGAATTCCACATTCATTCTGTTCCAAATCAGCAACTTTATCCAATCATCCAGACATTTGGGTAATAAACACCCCACTGATACAGGTGGCCATAAGTATTACTATAATGCAATATATGTATTCCTAAAAATCATTAAGCTATGCAATTTTACCCAATAAAAATCACAGGGTTTATGGATGAAAATGAGGTTAGAGGCCCAATTTCCCCCCAAAAAACTTAATAAGTAACACCTAATAAAAAGAGTCAAATAGTTTTATACATATTAAATGGCTAAGAAATATAAATTTTACAATAAATAGTGTCTGAATCCTTGACCTTAGAATTCTGCTTGATTTTGATAAGTGGAAAAAAAACACAGAACTATTAAGTAGTCAGAAAAACCACACTTTAAGGAAAAGAGGTTCAGTGCTTTCCTCAAGGCTTCCATACAGAGCTATGTGCTACACACCCACTCAAAGCCCAGAGACTCGGGTTGCTCTAGTCACTGACCCCTGGGAATGCCAACCATGCTAGATTGGATTATTCCAAGGAACAAAATAATTTGGAGAACTTATATACTTTTTTAGGAAACTGAGGGACAGGGAAATATGATTGATTGACATCACCATGGCTACCATGAAATGGGAGTGTACAAATTAGCTGACAGGCTTGGGAATGAAACCGTAGCTGGAGGCTAGGGTGCCTACCTTACAAAGGACACTAAAAGGATGGTCCCTGCCCAAGTGTTGATCTTTTTGGAAAACTTTTGGAAAACTTCCAAGATAAAAGGAATTTGCTTAACCCCACTGGGAACAGGGATGAACTTGGGGTCTCCAGTTTACAAGTTAATCCTAAAAATTGGGGTTCATCAGATCTTACTAAACTACAAATTTGGATTTTCTATATTCCATGTTGAGAGTTTACACAAATACACCAGTTCCCATTTCCCATGGTGCAGGCTGACAAAGTCAATGGATATTGTTATAACTCCAGGCTCAAAGGAGCAAGGCAAGGAGGAAGGGAAGTGGAAGAGAAGGCTGTTGATCAGTCCTCCTCCTGTGTCTCCTACTTGACCAAAAGATCTATAATAAATGCAATACTTTATCTTTAAAAAGACCAGAACATTACTTGTCAAAGTGGGTCTATGAAGGATGTTACCTTGTGAGTTATTATGAAGTGGTGAAATTTTATCCATTTTCTTTGTTTCTTGAAGATGAAATTGAGCATAAGAAAGTGTAACACTCAAATTATGTTCAAATTTGCCCCAATAGCAATCATTATTGAGTAAATTTATGTTTTCCAAACAGCATAAAGCAGAACCGATTATATTTCAAAATGTTGTTAAAGTTTATCTCAATAGATTTTCACAACAAACATGGAGGGAAGGATGAAAATAGTGAAGGCATTATTTTCCATATTTTACTTCTGGGTAAACTGAAGATCAGAGATAGGTAGCTATTTGTCCAAAGTCATACCTAAGAGCTAGAGCCACAATTTTAATCCTGTCTTATGTCAACAAATTCATGGCTCTTTACAAGGTCCCAACAGAAAGAGGAGAACAGCAAGGTGGTCTAGTGGCTAGAGTAAGAAAGACTCATCTTTCTCAGTCCAAATCTGGCTTCAGACACTAAATAGCTATGTGACCCTGGGCAATTCACTTAACTATATTTGCCTCAGTTTCTTCATCTGTAAAATGAGCTAAAGAAAAAGTGGCAAACTACCACAACATCTTTGCCAAGAAAACTCTACATAGGGTCACCAAGACTTGGACACAACTGAAAATAGTAACCAACAAAAAAATATTGCAAGATATTTCATAAACTGTCTTATCAAAGTTATTCTCTTTGTTGAGAAACTGAAATCTAGGAAGAGTAGATGACTTGAGTGAGGACACACACATAATTCTGAATTAAATAGAACAGGTCTGCTCCATAAATCCAGAAATTTAGAGCTAGACTTCAAAGGAGAGTTGAGCTAATTCACCTGCCTTAATTTTAAAGATGAAGAAAATGACACCAATAAGGAGTGAATTCCTAACTAGAGACAGAGCCAAGAACTTGAAGGGAAGTTGATTTGACAGACACAGAATCTGACTGGTTTGTTTTGTTTCTAGTCTTGTTTCCAGGCTTAACAACTTGAGAGCAGCACCAACATAGATAATAAAATACCTGACAGCAGGGAGTATCTTGTTTTATTTCTATGAATGCTCATTGCCTACCATGGGCCCTGGCATATAATATTCCTTTAATAAAGCTTGTGAAGTAATTGATTATGGACTACTTTAGGGAAGATTCTTTGGAGAATTCCTAGTTCAAATATCAATCACTATGGAGTAGGTATTTTATTTAACATAGCACCTAGGAACTATGTTCTTTTTTCGTCTATTATTTGATTTTTAAAATATTTGGACAGTAGTCCTTATAATTAGTTTTTCTTTGAAATCCTTTATATTTTATTTTATGCATATGAAAGTGTAACTTTAAAAAGATACCTGTAAGTATTACACATCATTCGAAGGTGTTCAAGGCACAAAAAATGTTAAAAAGCCCTGCTGTGGAAAATGACAATTCTCATGCAACTATCATTTGAAGTAGATCTTCCCTCTGGTTTATACACATTCGAAGATTCTTTGATTCTGTTTGGTCAGTTTTTAGGAAACTTACCACCTGACTTCCACCTCTTCTATCTCTATTGAAGTTGGGGAAATGGAATTTTCCTTAATTCTGAAAGAAAATTAATATGCTATGGGATCACTTTTGGACTCAATTTCTTCTTTTTATCCCCTAAAAAATCTGTTGCCAGCCACCATTCTCCATATGGCAGAATTGCAGCTCTTTGGAATAATCTTCTGAGAATATGTTCAGCTGATCTCACACACTACATAGATTTCAAATCATTCTGTTCTGACAATGTGTCATTGTCATTTCCATGTTGTAAAGTTTTCCTTCCTGTTCTCTGTGAGTCCAAGTTGCCAGTGAAGGCTTCCATGTATCACAGAACAGCTGTCCATCCTCTGGGGCATTTTGTCCTAAAGAAATGTGAAGAGGGTGTTTTACCTAACTATCACACTATAGGCAAACATTGGCACTGATATAATGAACCATATCAAACATGACCAAATTGAAAAAAAAAATCAATGCACTGATTAGGAAAGGGAAATCAATGATGCCTGCTGGGCAGTAATCCTGTTCTTTGATACTGCCCTAGGTACCTGAGAGACAAAGTCTTCTCTGAAACATGATACTTTCCTGGTACTGTTCTCTTTATTTTCCAACTGAAGGAAAGAATTGTACCTAAATTCTTAGACTATCAAGATCAAAAGCCTTGACTAGAAAGTTTTATACAAGGAACCATGGCTGCAAAAGGTAACTTTTGGATTTTTTGTTTGTCAGGTCTTTTCTTTAGGAAGTCTTGTATTTTATTAAAAGACCAGACTTTCCCCTGAAGGAATATAGCCAATTTTGCTGGGTAGGTGATTCTTGATTGTATACCCAGTTCCTTTGCTTTCTGGAATATCATAGTCCATGCCTTCTGGTCCTTCAGTGTGGATGCAGCCAGGTCCTATGCTATCCTAACTGTGGTTCTAACATGAATGACTTCTTAGCAGCTTGTAGTTTCTTTTCCTTGGTCTGGTAGTTCTTGAATTTGGTTATAACATTCTTGGGCATTGTCAATTGGGGATTAAATGCAGGGGGTGGTCTGTGGATTCTTTCAATCTCCACTTTTCTTTCTTGTTCAAGAATTTGGGGGCAGTTTTCTTTGATACTTTCCTGTAGAATGATGTCAGGGCTTTTTCTTTTGTCATGATTTTCTGGTAGTCCAACAATTTTTAAATTGTCTTCTGGATCCATTTTCTAGGACTGTAGTTTTTTCAGTGAAGTATTTAATATTTTCTTCGATTTTTTCATTCTTTAGATTTTGTTTTATAGACTCTTGTTGCCTTGTGAAGTCATTTGCTTCTAGTTGTTGGATTCTAATTTTTAAAGACTGAATTTCATCCATGGCTTTTTGGTAATCCTCCTTCTGGTCTGTTTTCCTTTGTAGGTCATCTTTCACATTCTTTGTCTCATTTTCAGGCTGGTCAATTCTGGCTTTCCAGACACTATTTTCTTGTTTTAGTTCATGTGCCTCTGTTTCTAGAAGACTTATTTTGTTTTTTAAGTTCTTTTCCCAATTGTCTTCATCCTCTCTTAATTGTTTTTTGAATTGTGCTTTGAATTCTTTCAAAGACTGAGTCAAATTTGCTGGAATTTCTGTGTTTTTCTTGGTGTTCCTTGGTACTCCTCTGTTCCATTTGTTCTTTCTTCATTTTCTGGATAGAAGTTGTTGATTATAATTTATTTTTTTTTTCTTTTTCTGTTGTTTTCTCATATTTTTTCCTTCTTTCCCCCCTGTCATTGGCTTTAATCTTGCTCCTCTGATTATTTGCTGGACCTGTGGGTTACTACTTTTCTATTTCTTACCAGATAGTTTTGATAATTGCTGCCTTATAACATAGTTTAAAATCTGATGCTGCTGTACTTCCTTTGCATTTTTATTAATTCCTCTGATTTTTTAAATCTTTTAATCTTCCAAATGATTTTTGCTATTTTTTTTATTTTGATTAAAATATCCCAAATTAGGTGAGATGTTATTGAATAAGTAGACTAGTTTATGTAGGATTGTCACTTTAGTTATATTGGCTCTGCAGACCCATGAACAATGATTATTTCTCTAATTACTTAAATGGTTTTATTTGCATAAAAAAAGCTTTTTTTAAAAGTCATTGTATCCATGTGGTTACTGGGCTTATTTTGGTAGATATACTCCTAGGTACTTTATATTGATTATGGTTATTTTAATTGAGTTATGTCTTATAATATCTTCTTTTAGCACTATATTGATGATATTTGGATATGTTATCTTATTAATTGATTAATGTGCATTTAATTTACATCCTACTACTTTTCTAAAACTACTGAGTTTCACTAACTAGCTAAATCTTTAGGCTTTTCTATATATACCATTGAATCATCTGTTAAAAGAGATAGTTTTATTATCTTTTTGCCCATTTTGATTTCTTCAATTTCTTTTTTCTTCTTTCATCACTATGACTACCATTTCTAATATAATATTAAATAATATTGATGTTATACTGCATCCCTTTTTCACTCCTGATTTTTTAAGGGAAGACTGCTGATGGTTTTAGGTATATGTTTCTTATTATCTAAGAAAAATACATTTAGAACTATGCTTTCAATTTTGTTTTTAGTAGCAATTTGTGGTGAATATGTCCAAAGCTTTTTCTGTATATATTGATATAATCCTATGATTTGTAACTTTATATAGTAAATTTTATTAATAATTTTACTTCTATTAAATCATCCCTCCAAACCAGTATAAATCTTATTTGGTTATAATGTATATGTAATGTTATAATATTATAATATTTGGCTATTAGAATTTACTCTTTCATAAAAATTTTTGGGAAATCTAGATAGCATTCCAGCAGAAACTAGATATAGAGTAATATTTTACACCATTTACCAGGATAAGACCAAAATGTATACATGACCTAAACATGTAAAAGGGGAGGAATACATAAGCAAATTATAATAACAGGGAACATATTTTTAAGATTCCTGAATAGGAGAAGAACTCATGAATAAACAACAGAGAAAAGATTGAGTGACATAAAGTGGATAAATTTGATTACTTTAAATAACAAAAGTTTAAAGAGATTATCAAAAATTGAGGGGGATAGTTTCTTGAAGAAGTCTCATATTTAAAATATACAGAAAAATCTGTCAAATTTATATTTATATGAACCATTCCCCTGACAAGTAAAAGAAATACTGACTATAATAATTGGTTGGACTTGCTCCAGCCTCTATTTTTCCAGGGGTGTTTTATCCATAGTGTTCATTGTGATTATAAGCTTAACTTGAGAAATGAGGATCTACCACTTGGACCCTGCCCTAACTCCATAAATAGGGGTTGGACTGAGAGCAATCCTAGGTACTTTTCCTGATAAGACGATCATTATCTCACCATGAAGGGCTCTAGAGATTTCTGGATAACTGTTATCCATCTATCTCCTGAAGACCCCAAAAGTCACTCCAAAGGGTTACTGACAAGAATTTGCCATTACATTCTGTCCCTCAAGCAATCATCTCTTTTTTTTTCACTTTCCTCATCTTTCAAATAATAAAATATGGCTAATTTCTCTATTTGATGGGCTCCTTTCTTTAAGAGAGGAGTTCCCACATACATACTAGTTCTCCTGTGAAGAATACATGAAAATACCCTTTACTTCTTCCTCAGTTTCTGGTGTCTTTCACTCAATTCAACACTGATCATGTTGGGGTCAGACACTTCCAATGATAGAATGATAAGTGGTCCAAAAATATGAAGTTAGTTTTTTGGATAGAGAAATCAAAGATATATAACCATATGAAAATATATTGTCATTATTAATTAGAGAAAGGCAAATCAAAAGAACTCAAAGATGTCATTTCGCATCTATCAGATTCTCTAAAATGATAAAAAGGGAAAATAACAAATATTGGAAGGAAGGTTAAAAATGGGAACGTTAATTCAATGTTGGTAGAACTGTGAAATGATCTGATCATTAATCAAGGTAGGAAGATTAATCTTGGAAGACATCTAGAACCTGTCCTAGAACTTCACTGAGCTACAAAATATATATTTTTATTCTATACAGATTTTGTAGAAGGAGGAGTGTTTGTGCTCTGTTGCTTGCTTGGGACTCATACTAGCCACGGTATAAATGAATGGTAATAGCCTAGACTTAAAAGGAGAAAGAAAGAAACCAAAAGGTATTGAAACTTGATAATAGCTGGCACTTCAATCCAGAGCTTTCAGTGGATGCTTATTGGAATATTGTTTAGACTGGGACAAAGGTCAGTCAGGGAGTTTTCCTGAAGGCAAGTTCTCATGGTATACAGGCAAATTTGGGGATTTATGAAACAAGGTTGTCATAGATCTCATTATGGCTAAGATTGTCTAGTCTTTGATTTTTTTTAACTAGTGCTGATTCACTTTCCTTTGATCTAAAAAACAAAAGATCTGATTTAAGGTTAGAAAATTTTGTGTTTTTAATGACAGCTTTGTTTTATGAATCCCCAAATTGACCCTTGTCTCATGAGAACTTGCTTTCAAAAAAATGTTTTGTGTTTAATGGTAAAAGACAGTGAGCATTTTAATTGAATAACCCCTTGTTTTCCTTGGAAAGCTCTTCTGCCAGTATGGGGTGTAGCTGATGCTAATGTGGTCTTCTTTTGGAGCCACTGGTGACAGTGGAGTAAAATGGTAAGATGGGAATGGACTGCTTTCAGAAGGGTTTAGAACCTCCAGATCCAAGGTTCTGAACTTTGAGAAAATAAAGGAAGGATTAAAACTTAGGTTATTTTTTTTTAATTTTGAGAAACTCATTTATACTAATAAATGAACAATTATACGATTTTGCACAGTGACATTAGTAAATAAAAAAATTTATTCAAATGAAATGTGTCTTAAATATCATTTCAAAGGGGTCTCTTACATAAAATGAAGCTAAACTAGAGCCTGAGAAAAAGGGAATGTCCCTTCAAAAAACTGACAATTGTAGGCCCTTATAAAATGCTCGAAATACTTAGGCCTTGCAAAGAAAAATGATGAATAACTAAAAATTTGAAATAGATCTAAAATACATTATCTTATTTGTGTAGTAAGTGAAAATACTTAACTTGATAATATAGTTAAAATAGTAATTTCTTTTCAACCAAGATACTTTAGGGTTCTAGACTAAAAGAATGCTGTCAGTATTCCTTTGGGGAAAAAAATTCCTTTAGAAAGGTTTTTAGGCTAATTAAAAACAAATTAATTGGCCAAAAGTCAGAGAAAGATGTATTTATGGTAATAAAGATCTAACATAGTATGCAATTAGTTCAATGAAAGACTCAGGGAGACCAATTAGATTTTTTAATTAATTTTGAGAGTACAGACTTCATTTTGTGCTGCCATATATTTTCTTAATTTTGTTCCATGAGAAAATAGACTATATAATTCATCTATTTTATATATATAGGTTGTTATAATTAGTCAGCACTTTTTCATTTTAAGAGAAATTAGGCATTGTTTTGTTACATTTTGGAGGCATTTGTTTAACTTTTGAAATGCAATGATCTTCTTTACTTGTATTTTGAATTTTTTTTTCTTGCTTACCTAGGGCATCCACTTAGAGATTTTTTTTGAAAGCTTAGCTGATTACCTTATTGCAAATGAAGTTAAATGAGCAACAGAGAGTTGTACCTACAGCCTTTAGCAATATGTTAAGGCACTGTAATTTCAAATGCTCTTTTTTTGTTTTAAAGATGATCTTAAGCTTTTTCTTAGTCATTGTCAGGTCTTTGTGTTTTGTGAGAATCCAAAAGGTTGCCTAATTTTTGGAGTTTTTAATGTAATTTTTCAGAGAGAGAGAGAGAGAGAGAGAGAGAGGGAGAGAGAAATAGACAGACAGACAGAGAGAGACAGAGAGAGAGACAGACACACAGAGAGAAAGAGACAGAAACAGAGAGAGAGACAGAGACAAACAGAGAGACAGACAGACAGACACACACACACACAGAGAGAGAGAGAGAGAGAGAGAGAGAGAGAGAGAGAGAGAGAGAGAGAGAGAGAGAGAGAGAATTAATTTAAACTGCTCTAGCACAAGTGCAGAAGAATTAAGGGGATCTGAAATAAAAAATTTAAAACAGGGGTAAATGGGAGTGTGTGGAGAGAATAAGAATTACTTTGTTCTTCTCAAGGTGGAGATCCACTCTAGACCACATTAGAGAATGAAAACCTATTTAGGGTTTCAGAATAAGATCTCAAGAACCTTCTGTTATTGTCACAGGCCCAGTGAATTGGGAGGCCTCTTATCTCAAGGAAGAAAACCATTAGGCATTCTTGCCTCCTTATCTCCTCTGACCTTTAGGAGCCAGAGGAGCTTCTCCTGAGGACATGGCTATCTTTCCAAAACCTTCCCAGCCCAAGGTCATTCCCTGTAATTTATTGTTTTCTGATCAGGTAGACTTTTGCACCTAGATGGTAAGTTTGGCCCCTAGACATGAGGTATCAGTCAGAGGGCTTAGGGGTCTTAAGTCAGGATTCTAGAAAATGCTTGAATCTGCACCCCATGCATTGATCACTGCCATTAGGGTATGTACCCTTTCTTATTAGGAGGAATGAAGACTGCATCTTCTAGTATCTACTCTGACTCCAGGTTTGTAATTATAATTTGGGTTGGTGTCATTTTATTTCATCCCACAAATGAAGGAAATGTCCACTTCATTTGAGCAGGATTATGGCTTTTAAATAAACAGAGTGAATTAAAGGGTGTTGTTTTTAGAGCCACAGCAGGAGGAAAGGAGAATATTAATTAACATCTCTTTAATTTTTTAAAAATTTAATTGAAATTTAATTTTTTAAGAAAATAATTAAATTTGTAAATGAGAATTTTGAACTTAAATTTAAAATTGTTTTGAAGTTAAAAATAACACATGAGCTTGAATCTTGTAATAGTCATCTGATATATCCCTGAGCAGGCATTTTTTAAGTTATGTTTTTGTTTTATAATGGTATATTCAATTAGAATTTTCATTTAGCTGGTATTTCTTTTTATTTCTTTCCACAAATGGTGATTACGGTCATTGTCAATCTTGAAAAACACAGAACCACCAAAGAATTAGAAAAAAAAAAAAACAAGTCTTAAATTAGGACAAGGAAGTCAATGTTCAGATTGGCCACTACATTGAGTCAAGCCCTAGATATTACTCAGAGCCAAAGCTCTGGCACTGTGGTAACAATGTCTCCAGGAAAAAAAAAATCTGGCAAGGGGATTTTCCAATGAGTTTAAGAAATTGGGGTTTTATATACCTTTTGGGGAATAAAGGACAGGAAGGTTCAATTGATAGGTTTTACAAAGGTAAGGAAAGGATGATTCCAGCCAAGGGCTGGAGTCCCTAGAAAGGGGCTCTGATACATTGGAAAAACTTCTGTTGGAAGTAAATCTCTCTCTCCA
The DNA here is from genome assembly GCF_027887165.1 of Monodelphis domestica. Taxonomy (NCBI): domain Eukaryota; kingdom Metazoa; phylum Chordata; class Mammalia; order Didelphimorphia; family Didelphidae; genus Monodelphis; species Monodelphis domestica. Next base: position 37,877,068 of record NC_077232.1, read on the forward strand.
TTATGCTGCCTTTTTTAACATCATCTTTCATTGACCTGGAGGTCAAAGACCACTGAGTTAATCCAGGTATAGACAAGCCCTCATAGAAAGGAAGTTAAAGAACCAAGGAACGAAGAAGACAGGAAACTGATTTCACAGGCACTGACCCTCTAGGTGGTCTAGGCAAATTAAGAAACTATGGTTAGTTCCTGAGATGTGACCTGTGAGAGTCAGTGGGTGGAGAAAAGAGCTTATAAGTGCTAACCAGGTGGTCTTCGGGGTCTTCTGGCTGGATGGTGGAGAGCTGAGGAACCCTTGTCAGAGGTTAGCTTCAATCCATCATGGAGGCCAATAGATTAGTAAACTAAGCACTTCTCTAACTCTTTCCTTCCTTTCCCTCTCTTTACTATTACTACTTTGATTTAGCAAAGTTCTAAAGCTACTAGCAGCCTCATAAGTTTAATGATTACACTTCTAAGAAAAAAGGGTTCTTAAGATTTGATTGTATCTATTAATTCTATCTAAGCCAAGATCATTGGGTACATTAAGGATTATTGTTCAGTCTAAGACAAGGTTGGTCTGGGTCTTCCCTTAAGGCAAGTTCCCAAGGGACAGGGGCAAACTTGGGGGTTCCATAAAACCAAGTTCAACATTATTTTCATGTTTACAAACATTGATAAATATGTAGTGTGTGTGTTTTATTTTGATTTTTTTTTTTGCTTTCATGTTTATTTGTATACTTCATTATGTGTCTATTTAGTATTTCTTTTACTATAAAACTACTATGGTATTGTTAGGTAAAATGTATGTTAACAATTATAGCTTATATTTCTTACTTCCTACAAGTGGATTTTAATTGAATTGTAATAAGATTTTGCTTAACGCTAGCTAATGAGATTACCTTTTAATATTAATATAAGCACCAATATAAAATAATTTTCAAGTTCATCAGAACATTTCAACCAATCCAAATTACTGTATATCTGCTATGGCTGACTGCATAATATAGTCTTATATGTACTTATGACAACCTTGTTTTATGAAACCCCAAATTTACCCTTGTCCCATCAGAATTTGGCTTCAAGGAACTCCCACACTGACCCTTTGTCCCAAATTGAACAATAGTCCATTGAGCACAGTGAATAAGAGTAGTAAAAATAGTCAAGTCTTAAGAACTATTTTTTTCTTTTCTTAGCTACTTTTGTTTTATTTAGGCCTTTCCTACACACCCTAGTCTTACCTTGCTACCTCTTTCCCTAGTTCCTATGTAATTAGTCACTTGTTTTAATTTGATTATATTTTCTCAGGTATAAAGAGAACCTTAAGTTCTCTAAATTCTTTAGTTGGACTGAAATTCCTTTTGATGGTGTTTTTTTTTTTTTTTTCCCTCTCAGGATCTGCTATTCCCAGAGTCAAAGGCTGGACAGCTCTTTGTGGAGTCGTATGTGGGTATGGCTTTGTGTGACAGCAATAAGAGCATTGTCTCCCTTGTCCTGATTGAAGAGGGGTCTTCTGTAACTGTTTGGGTGATTCTGTGTTTTTCCAGGTTGACACTTGTGAGCAAATATTCAAAGAGTCAATAAGTTCCTATTTGAGAATTTGTTTATAGATTTCCCATGTTTAATTTTCCAACAATGAAATGGTGTGAGAGGACCCATCTATTGTAAAAGTGACTTCTACAAAAAAAGGCCATTGAAGTCTATCTCAGACGCTCAAGATTTGAAAGACATGATGCACTATAGGAAATGGGGTAATATTTTCTGTAAAGATTTTGCCAAAGTGGAGTATCCATTGTCAACATGGAATCTAGAAACCCCAAACTTGTAGCCTAGTAAAATATGATGAACCCCAAGTTTTAGGACTAGCTTGTTATTTGGAGACCCCCAAAGCTTGTCCTCATTCCCTACACCTAGTCCTAAAACTTGGGGTACATCAGATTTTACTAGGCTACAAAGTTTGGGGTTTCTAGATTCCATGTTGACACCATCTGCTGTGTAACTGTTAATGGCTCTCTGTTGATGGAGAATGTTCCCAGAAAAGACAGTTTGCCATGTGTTAGCCCCTTGTCTCTTGTCTACCATCTATATACCCTCAAATCAACCCTTGTCCCCATGAGAACTTGCCTTTAATAAACTCCTTGATTGACCCATGTCTCAGATTGAACAATAAACCATCAAGCACCCATTGAGCACCCTAGAAAGGACTGAGTACCCTTTTTGTATTCTTAGTCTCTCTTCTTGTATCTAACCCTCTCCCAAGTATTTTAGCCACTGGTATCATCCTCTTTCCCAAGCCTCCAGGAAACTAGTCAAATCTTCCTCCTTGTTTATATTCCCTAAAATATAAATATAATCTGAAGTTTTTTTGTGTGGTGTCCTTGGGTGGTGGCTATGAGGGCATTGTCTCCTTATCCTGATTAAAGATGAGTTCTATTATAACTACTCTGGTCAATGTGACACTCCCATTTAATTCTAACTATATGCTATGCCCAACAGTCCCATTTTTTAGATATTCTTGGGGTAGGGGAGAGAAGGAAAGGAGAAAAGCAAAGGAAAGGAGCTCCATAGGAACAATGTTAATTTAAGCAAATTAGTCCACCTCACAGTGTAAATTCCCAATGAGTGTCATATAAGTTAATTTAAAGATAATGAGGAAATTTAGGTAAAACATGCAGGACTTGGGGCAGCAGGGTGCCTCAGTGGATTGAGAGCTAGGTGTAGAGTTGGAGTCCTAGATTCAAATGTGACCTCAGACACTTCTTCACTGTGTGATTCTGGGCAAGTCACTTAACCCCCATTCCCTAGCCCTTACTTGGAACCAATATACTATGTTGATTCTAAGAGGGAAGGGAAGGCTTTAAAAAAACACAGGGTCTTCATTCCTAAATTTATTAAGAATAATTGTAAGCAACATGGTTTCTGCTCCTTTGTATTCTTTATTCTGCCTAGCCCAAACTGACCTGTTTCCCTCCTGATGGAAACACATACTTGATTCTTTTTTCCCCTAAAATTCAGTTGAAGAGCCTCATGAACCAGGTTCACCTTGCAAATGAACCCTGAAAGCCTTCATTCTGGAATACAAAGACAATCACCCCAGGGCATCACTATGAGCTGCCCTCTAACTGTGTGTTACTCCTCAAGATGCAGTCCCACACGGAGAAAAAGGAAGTCCTCAGAAGTATGAGAATTACTGATAAAAGACAGCCCAGGGCATTCATGGAAAGGGCATCTTGTCAAACCAGGTAAGTGGAGTGAAGAAATTGAGAATAAACCTCAGAGGATATGGATAAACCATTTTGCTGCTGCAACTAAATTCAGAGATAAAAGTCTAAGGACTCTAGGACTAAGCTTTAGCATTGATTGATATTAAAGTTTGTTTGTTCTTTTTTTCTTTTTTTAATTAATTTAAAAAATTCACTGCTTATGTCCATAGAGAAAGTAAAAAATTTTTTTTTGCTTATTTAAAAAATTATTTTGCCAAAGTTTTACAAAAGCTATAATTTTTCATATTGGAAAGTTATGAGCATTTCTCAAATGTGGTAGGAAATTACAGAAATGAGGAAAAATTATTTATTCATTAAAGCTTTTCCAAAATGGAATTATCTGTCTTCCAGAGGAATTAAAGTAGTGGCTAAGAGTAATACCTATGGACCTACATTAGTAGAATTTTGGATGTGATCTCATTGTATTCTTGTAGATAAGATGTAGAGATGGATTAAGAACTGATTGAATAGCAAAATCAATGCATCAGGGGGTCTCCTGTCTAGTATTCCCTGGATCTGTTCTTGGCACCGTGCTATTAATATTTTTTTTTTGTCAGTGACTTGAATGAAGCAAATGATGGGATGCTAATAAAATTTGTGGATGGTACAAAGCTGAAAGGGATAGCTGACATATTAGAAGACAAAGTTGTCATTCAAAATGTATCTTCACAGACTAGGATGGGATAAATATAGTTTGGTATTTTTCCCCTGGGATACAAAATCTCAGCTTTATAAGTACAGGATGGAGGAGACAAGATTGGATAGCATTTGTTCTGAGGAAAACATAAGTTTAGGATCTTTTTGTTTTTCAGTTGTATCCAACTCTTTGTGACACCTCTTGGGGTTTTCTTGGCAAAGATAATGGAGTTATTTGGCATTTTCTTCTCCAACTCATTTTAAAGATGTGGAAACTTAGATAAACTAATTTAAGTGACTTGCCCAGGGTCAAAGACTATTATGTGTCTGAGACCAGATTTGATTTTAGGAAGCGTGGTCCTTCTGACTCTAGGTCTGGTACTATAACCATCTCAGTGGCATTTAACTATCCCCTGGTGTTGTGGGGGCCTATAGATGAACCCCTGGCATTTGGGTTGGGTACCTTTTGCAGTAATGCAAAACTGCAAAACTTAGCTCAAAAATAAAGAGAAAATTATTAATTTAGAAGATAATGTTGAATTGTCAGGAGACAGGCTCAAATGTGTATATTGCCTCCTCGAAGGGATGAATTCTGGGGTTTGTATACTCTATTTACAGCAGGTGCTACATGACTCAAGGAAGATAAGAATTCAGACAAAAGTGGGTTCATGTGGGTCACCTTACTGAGGTCAGAGAGGTATCTTTTGTCCTGAAGACATTATGCTTGGCTTGGCATAGATTAGGGAGCAAGTTGATGTCTTAGGTTACAACCTGATGGTATGGAGGCATAAACAGAATATGTATATCTGTGTCCTTCTTGAAATCTTGTGGAAAATCTAAGGAGAATCTTTGATGTTGAGGGTCTTATCATGAATCTTTTGATGTTTAGTGTTATGCTTTCCTTAGCATTATGTAAGGGGGGAAAGGAGTTAGTTTTAAAAAGGTTGGACTGAATTATTTAAGAGTGTCGACACCAGAAATTTAATTTAATCCAAAGAGATTTATTTACAAAACAAAGAAAGAGTGAAATAAGAAAAATCAGAGAAAGAATAAGGTAAGTCAGCTTTTCACTCACCCCATGTCAGTTCAAAGGAAGAGATTTTAGAACAGTCTCACCAGGAACAGGGTCCTGGGTCCAGCCTCCACTCCAAAAAAAATGAAGAATTTTCTCCAGTCTCCACTTTGAAAGGATGAAGAACTGTCTCTCACAGGAAGTGACAGCTCCTTTTAAAGCCACTTCCCCTAATTTTACGTCTAACAATCACAGTTGAAGCTTTGCTTTAGGACTGCCCAGGGGCAGTTAGTTTAATTAATTCTGATTCATCACCCATTATTGCACACGTGGGTCAGAGACCTCCCACTGAATGATTAAGTGGGATGTTTACTTTTGGTGATTAGATCTAAAAATGGGCAGATCGCCATACTCAACTTTTAAGTAGGGTATTTATACTTCTGGTAATTAAATCTAAAAATAGGCAGGGGTTACAATTTTAAACTTCACAATCAGGGGGGAGTTAATTTTAATCTTCACACTTAATAAGGAATTCAAGGAAGCAAAGGAATTTTCCTGCTTAGAGTATGGCCTAGAGTCCCATGCCACTGGGAATTTAGAAAAGTTTAAATTCCATATGAATCACTGATTTAACAAATAAACAAAAATTAATATGATATTGGGGGTACATTAAAAGAAAAATAATGCCTAGGATTAAGGAAGTGATAATCCCATTAAACTGTGCAGTCATGACATGACATCTGGAGTATCCTGTTTACTTCTAAATTAGAGAGGACTGAAAATAGGGCAGTCAAGATGGCGATGGAGCTTGAAGCCATGATTTCTAAGGATCAATTGAAGAAAGTAGGCACATTTATCCTAGATAAGTGTCAGGATTGACATACTAATTCTCTTCAAGCAATTGAAAGTCTAGCTTGGAGAAGAATGATTATACTTGAGTTATTTTAGTCCTGGAAGCCAGAATTAAGAGCAATGTGTATAAAATTCAATGAGACCATTTTGTACTTGATATCAAGAAATACTTCTTACTCTAAGAGATCATCGTAATACAAATATTAATATTATGGAAATAGATCTTGATCAAAGACTTATGTAAAATCCAGTGGAATTACTTGTTGGCTATGGGGGGAGAGGAACAGAACATGAATCATATAACCATGAAAAATATTATAAATCAATTAATTAAATAATTTTTTTCAATTCTAAAAAAAGGAAAATAAGAAATACCATAACAATTGGAGTTGGATGGATGGTGAGTTACTGAGAATGTTACAATGAGCATTCTTTTTGTCTAAAGGTTGGACTTTATGACTGTTGCAGTCTTTTCTGACTCTCAAATCTTGATAACCTGTGGACTAGTGGTTCTCCCCTTCATTGCAGTGTTTAAAGCAAAGGATGGATGATCACTTAATGGGTATGTGCCAGATGAGCCTGTAGTTTATCTATATAGGCTGATCTAAATAGACTCTGAGATCCCTTCTAATTATGAACATTATTATTATATTGATTTGATGTTCAACTTTTCTTCCGATTTTTCTTCTATTTGTCTTTCTTGGTTCTTGAACTCCTTTTTGAGTTCCTCCAGGGCTTGTGACCAATTTCCATTTTGCTGGGAAAGTTCAGTTGTCTTTGCTTCTTTCTCACTCTCTGCTCTTTCTGGTGTATTTTGCTCTTTTTCTCCATAGAAATATTCCAGGGTCAAGATCTTCTCTTGCTGTTTCTCATTCCTTTTGCTGCTAGAGGATTGGAATTCCTACATGTTGGTGGTCATCACTACCCAAATTCCATATTTTTTAACCTCGAATCTCTGCCAAGGCCTAGCACAGCTCTCAGGGGTAAGTTTGTGGTATTCTCAGCGGGCCCCTGAGAATTTGCAGATTGACCTGGCCTTTCCTCTAACTGACATGTTAGGTGGTGCAGGGGAAGGGTGGTCAGCTTGTGATTTCATTAGTTCAGTTTTGCCCCCTAAAACATGAGAACACTCACTTTCTACCTTTCATGCTGTGTCCACTGGGAGAGCCCCATTACTCATCCGATTTTGATTTGTGTCCTTTTAAGATACTTTGTAATGATTGGTTAGTGGGAAATTCAGAAGGCTCCTGTTACTATGCCGCCATCTTTGCCCCCTCCTCCAGATTGGACACTCAAAAAAAAAGATTTTCATGTGTAGGTTGAATGATTGTTTTCCCAGGGTTTTGAAGAGGGCACTTTTTGGTCAGCTAGAGTTTGAATTGGATTGTTTTAAAGGCCTTTTCCAAATCTTAAGGTTCCTTGATTCTATGAAATCAAGGTCAAGAAAAAAGAGTCTATCCCAAATCTACATCATAAGAATACAAAAGATAAAATGAGAATGGGAACACATTTCTCATTTTTTGTTTTTTTCCCATTAGAACACACTTTATGGACTCAGATAGATAATAATTTATTAGATGCTTATGCTATGTTAGTTATTAACCACCAGGAATACAAAGAAGGACTTAAGACAGACCTAACTCTTAGGCAATAAAAGTTCAGAATAGGGGAGAGAACAATGCAAGCATCAGTGGACAAACAAGATACAAACTGCACAAATTGGAGATAATCTACAAAGAGAAGACACTGCTTGCATTGAAGAGGATTAGGAAAGTCTTCCTGTAGAAGGAGGAATTTTAGCTGGGATTTTAAGGAAGACAGAGAAGCCAAGAGGTGGGGATAATAAGAGAGAGGGTTCTATGTATGAGGGATAACCAGTCAACATAGAGAGTCTGAATCTGGAGTTTCTTGAATAAGGAAGAGAAAGGAGGCCATTATCACAGCATTGTAGCATAGGTAGAGATGAAAAAAAAGCATTAGAAAATTATAAAATCAGGAGGGAGGGTGGGTTAGAAAGGGTTTTGAATAACATAGATAATTTTATAATTAATCTTGGATGTTATAGAAAATCACTAGATTTTATTGACATTGGCTGCTGAGGGGAGGACTGAAGAGAAACTTAAGGTAGGGAGAGATCTTGTCAAGTTATTACTATGCAGTGGTGGTAGCAGTATTATATATAACATCTCATTCTTAGTCTCATTTTCCCTACTTTAAATAAAACATGTAGAAATAGACTCAACCCTGCTCACCAACACATTAATTAATGAATGATTGTTAGATACCTACATTGTACCAGACACTCTAAATTTTAGAGGGAGAAAATATGTGCATTAATAATTTAATAAGTATATGATCCATAATTCCTCTCTCTGTGTCTGTCTCTGTCTCTCTGTCTCTTCCTCCCTCACATCCCTTCTCCAACATTCATGATGTCTATATAATAAATTATTTCAAGGAAAAAGAAAATCATCCAAGGATCAGAAAAAAAAGGCCATACGTAGGAGGAGGTATTGCTTATTTGACCTTATCTTTGAAGGAAATTAAGAAATCTATAGATGAGCATCAGATGTAAGGAGGGAATAGTTCTGTCCACCAAATAAGGTAGATAATCTCTTCCAAGATTTAGAAATTGAAACTAAAATGTTATATATAAGAAACATGAGGAAAGTTAGTATAGCTGGACTATAATGTATATGAAGGTATCTGAGCTTTGCGCCACCTTTAAAGGTATTCTGGAATCAACTTGTGAAAGACTTTCAATGCCACTCCAAGGAATTTATATTTACTAGTAATAAAAAGCATAAGACACATCAGGGATATTCTCAAGTGAAACAAAAGGACCCAGTACTCAGATTAATGAAGTGAAAAAGAATTAGCTAAAGAACATGTATTCAATTAAACAAGAAATTCAACAGAATTGCCTATAAATTGATTCTTATTTCCATTTTAATGTAATAACATAGCTTGTTCATATTGGAAACATCTAAACTTGGCTAAGGAAACTTACGCAGTTTAAGCTGTGGTTCACAACATATGTTTAAATAAGCAATTCCAACCTTTATCTTCAATGACCCATCAATTTTATGAAATCAGCTTTCTACCATGATTTCCCCTGTGAATTACAAAACAAAATATTATGTAAATTTATGTGCAATTAGGAAAAAAAGCACAAATGTTACCAATTGTCTTCTAATGACTTGTAGTTTCTTAATTTCAAATTTTATTAGCATTTTAATATTATAACAAATACTTCTGTTGTTTCATTAGGAGTGTGACAAAGAGGGTACAAGAATTTAAACCAATTGCACATCTCTCTTAGAAGTTTTTTTTAACTTCTTTTGTTTAAAAATACTTAGTAAGAGCAAAGTTACACCCCACACCCATAATTCTTTTTATCTTATCCCAGAATCTCTGTTTTGATTAGAAAGCACAATAGATCTGAGTTAGTGACATCTTTCATTTGTGAGGAAAATGTAAAAATACACTAGGTAAAAACAAAATAAAACAAAAATACAAAAAACTCCTAGAATTCCTACTATTTCCTTTCTGTTTTCTATTATGTTAATAGATTACTATGCTTTGAGAGGGGGAACAAAATCTACTTTCTGCCAGCATCAGCACTGAAAAAAATAGCTATATTTATCAAAATCTAATTTATAAGAGTTTGAATATGAATCTGACTCTTTTTACCTGTTATTTTCATGCAGTGAACACGTCTTGCTGGGATATGAATGATAATTCTGCTGGTCAGGATAGTAACTGGGAGCAGAACAGTAGAAAGGCATAGTACTAGATTTACAATCTATACATAAGGAGTCAAAGCACACCAATACCATAGAAACCAGAAAGTGAATACAAATATTGGTTAAGTGTCTGCTTATTTAATACCAGAATTATAGCTATAATTAAGGTGGGACAATAGGGGCTAGGTAACAAGCCACTAAAATCTGGAGGATTCCTAGATCATCTGTGACATGTATCCTATGCCCCATCTTTGTAGAATTATCACAAGTAAGCTTCTCTCCAACTGGCTCTCCATTCTTACCTAAGATTGTCTTAACATGATCAGACTTTCTTTTACCAACTGAATGCTTCAGGAATCATTAACTACTCCATGATTCCAACCGTTCAAACATCCTGTATTTTTTTAATTATCCAATCTAAATGACATTTTTTTTTTACCAAAAGGATTATATGAGCTATTTTATAAATTTTTATTTCTAAAGTCTAGATAAACTAGAGTGGGTTTTTAAACTAATAATAAATGAATAAATATTATAATTTATAAACTTTTATTATTAATAACTAGAGCAAAAGAACTGCCTGCATTCAGTCTGGTTCCAGGTCAAAAAGAAGAAGAGGAAGGAGTTATAGCCAATTAAATACAATCACCGAAAACATGGGGATGTAGGAAAGGGGAATTTTGGGAAATACTAAGGACTTCTGGGGGATGAGGTCCAAAGGCTCAATAATCTCCATTTATACATAGCCTCCCTCACCCCCCAAAAGCCCCCTGTGATCCTATTGGGAAACCAGTTTCCTCAAAAGGATCATGGAAATATAATAAAAAAATTACAATAATTTGTGGATAAAAGCAGAAAAAAAGAACAAAACCAGGGATTACTAGGTGGACAAAAGCCAATTTGGGACAGTCCCCTTTGGAATAAGAGTATGTATTCAAAACAAAGGCATTTCAAACCTCCATAGTTCAATTCAAACCCCAAAGTTCCCTCTGGATTCTGGTGCAGCATGTGGTCTCTGCAGGCATCTATCTTCATGGCACATTCTGGATTCTGGGAGGTAGCAAGTTTCTTATCCTAAAGTTGTTCAAATTTATATCAAAGTTCACAACAGTAACTTGCCCTCCCTGGGGTGAATAATAGTAAACACAGGGATCACTCAGGGATGCATAGTTGAGTTATGAAGTATATGAATCAATTTGGAAAAGAAAATTAAAAAAAAAACATGAAAAAATCCAAATAAAAGAGAAAAAAAACCCAACAACTTGTGGATGAAGTACAAAATGTAAAAGACTATCTAAAAAAATAAGTAAAGGAAAAACAAATCTATAACAGGTCCTTGAATCAGAGACCATTTAAAATAATTTAAGAAACTATGCACTACACAATCAGTATTTAGTACTATAGAAAGTTTGCCACACCATGAAATAAAGAAAAGGGACTAGATTTCAGCAGCAAATGGAGGTCTATATGGCATCAAAAAAAAAGGTACTTAATAGAATGTGGTTCAAGGAAGTCCTGCATTTAACACGTTAAACAGCCACAACCTCTAAACCCAAACAAGTTCAAGTCCCCTTGTCTTGGCTCAAAATTACATCAAACCCACTGGGATCTGGTCTCTTTGACCTTGTGCTCCATTGGCACTATGCAGGTGCTCTGTGCTTTTTTAGCACTGTACAGTGGCTCTTTTGTATATTCCATTCTTCTGGAATCAGAGAAAATCATGAAACAAAGTTCCATAATTCTTTAAAATAATCAATGACATCATTTTTATAGTCTAAAACTTTTTGGGTATGCATTGGCATCAGGCCAAATATTTTCTTAAACTTATATTACTACAAAATTAAAAAAAAATTAAAGAAAACTCTTCTCAATACTGTTGACATGTGCTTCAAATACAAAAAGGAGAGAAAAATAAAAGTTAGATACTATATTGCACATGCAAGGAAAAACAATAATAAAAAGTTTTAAAAATCAAAAATATATAGCTTAAAATTAGTGATAACTGTCATCCATGTGTGAGTACAAATGATTTTCAGAATAAAACAGTAACACAGTAGATAATGCACATTCAAAGAAGTACCAAAGTCCTCAAAATTCACAATAGCCCAGTTAATTACAATAGCAAACAAACCCACTATCATATTTCACATAAGTTGCTGTATGACATAAAAAAAAAACTATGACCTGATGGATATTAGTCACAATTTTTACAGATGAAGCGAATGTTTTAAGCTTGGCAAAAATTTTTAAACAAAGTAAAACTCATTTGGATCTAGAACATCATCAAGAAATCTAGATTGTTCTGGTGGAAGTAAATTAAAATGAACAGTTTTGCAGGAGCTCTTTTTTGACTTCCTGCTACATATAAAAACCTTGGTAGGAACATTTCTTTGTTTCTCTACCTTTTATAAAACATTCTTTGTAATATAAATCTAAATCTAAAATCTTATCCATTCAGTAACCACTAGTTATGTAAAATTATTTCTGAAGACCCCTTAAAATTACAATTAAATTCTTAGCTTATTAAATACTCTAAAGGTTGTATATAGCTCTTGATGCAGTCCATCCATCATCATCTATATGACAATACACAAAGGTAACATGTCATCTTCAATGGATCTAGTTAAAAATGGTTTGGATGGGGGCAGCTGGGTAGCTCAGTGGATTGAGAGCTAGCCCTAGAGACGGGAGGTCCTAGGTTCAAATCTGGCCTCAGACACTTCCCAGCTGTGTGACCCTGGGCAAGTCACTTGACCCCCATTGCCTAGCCCTTACCACTCTTCTGCCTTGGAGCCAATACACAGTATTGACTCCAAGACAGAAGGTAAGGGTTTTTAAAAAAAATGGTTTGGACAAGATGTTCATGGGCTTACAATGATATTTTTATTCTTCAGTAAAGGTAAAGGTACAAATTAAAGATCAATATAGGCAAAATATGGATTAAAATGATTCAGTATAATAGAAAGATATTGATTAAATTAAAAAATTGATTAAATTAAATTAAATTAAATAGATTAAATTAAAACAGATGAACTAAAAAAATTTAAACCTTAAAGCAGTCAGTAAGGTTCAGGTAGGCAGTGCAATCGAAATCCTTTTCACCAATCCCAATAGACTTGTTCACTATTATAGGAGGAGAATAAACTCAAAATAGTTAGCAAGAAACTTCCAGATCTCTTTTAAAGTTTCCTTCCCCTCCTTCAGTATTTATTATCCATTTAGATTTCTTTTGTCATTTTTCATAGAAGGACAGGGCAGAATCTCCACTCTGCATGTTGAAAGCAATGAGGACTTTTAAAATTTTGTCAAAATATTTTGGGTTGGTTTGTGTCATAAGCAGCCTGGCTTGTGGCATATTCTTGAGGAGAAGGAAATAAAGTGGGAAATCTCCAATGAAAATATAAAGTTCCATGGAAAAAATTAAGCAGATCCAAACTGCACTTTTTATCTCTACCAACTCAAACTGTTGTTTCAGAGTTTCAAGCATGTTTTGCCATAGCATTTTTCCTGAAAGACAATGAATGGGGTTTGTTTACAGAGTAAAGAGAAAGAAGCAAAACTTCTAGGGAAAACATTAGTGTGTTTGCATATGAGAGAAAAAATACTTCTTGGGGTTTTGGGTCAAGAGAAAGAAGGAAAAAACAGGCTTTTCCCTCAAAACTGACTTTAAATCTACTTATTTGGAACTAACTGCCCTCCCTGTGAAAAACCTTTAGTAACAGTTTTCTAAACTAGGAGTACAGGGTCAGATTTAAAAAAAATCTGCTTGAAAACTAGAAGGGGAGGGGGTTTCTTTTCTCCATGCTGAAAAATAGCTAGGGCAGGCTGGAAAAAACCCATGTGGAGTGTAGGATGGGGGTGTGACCTAAGGGATTGAGGAATCTCACCCTTCCCAGGGGAAAAAAAAAAGCACATGGCTCAGAGTGGCAGGTAGGTCTGGTTGTGGACTGTTGGAGGACTGGAGATTGAGTGGGTATATCTCAGGCTAAATCAGGAGCAGGCAGAGCAGAGTGGCCATGATGGCGTGAAAACAGGTGGGTGGCCAGGAGCGCAAGCTTGAAAAGATATATCTATTCTATCTTAAAAATATTTGAGAATTCTATCCCTTTGTGGTCAGCCAAAATGTGGGTTTTTTAATTAATAATCAATAACTAAATAATATATTTCATAAAGTTTTATTATTAATATCTAGAGCAAAAGAACTGTCTGAATTCATCCTGGTCACAGGTCAAAAAGAGGTAGAGGGAGGAGTTACAGCCACTTAAATACAATCATGCAAAATGGGGGTAGGGTGCAGGAAAAGGGAATTTTGGAAAATACTTCTGGGGGATGAAGTACAAAGGTTCAAAATCTCCATTTATACACTAGTATTTTTCTAGTACACAGAACATGGTAGTAGTCTCTCGGTAACTGAGGATGATGATTGTCTTTGTGCGTTTTCATCTATGGTGTATAGATGAGTGTGCACAAAGACACTTGTGCATGAAGGAGATTTAAGTGGAAAAGCCGATGCACAGAGACAGTCCCATTCTCTCAGCATTGGAAGTCTGGGTCCAGTGGCACAAAAAATCGTTATGCCTGGAGACTTCCTCAGCTGCATTGGATGGACATGTTGTCCTTTGTGCTCCAACACTCCCTAAGCACTCCACAGTGCCTTGCTGCATCGCCATCTCAGCCGTTGAACCTTCTTGTTGGTTTCTTCTGCCTGTTCAGCCGAAGCAGTCTTCACATGCTGGGTGAGCAAAGCTCTAGTTCACCAGGGGTCAAGGACCCGGTGGCTACCCTCACAAGGTTTAGCCGGCCTGTCGAAGCCGTTGCCCGGGGTGTGGCCGCTGCCACATGCTAGCAGCTACTGGGAGCCACAAGTGAGGGCTGGGTGCCAGGTGGGGGTCAGAGGCTGGAGAGCTGCCCTAGAAGGGCACGACAAGCCCTCCATACCAGAGATACTACCCCTCCCTGAGCACCCCATACAAAGAACATAGTCAGAAAATAAAATAATAGTCTTCTAGTCCAATCTGTCATGACCTGTCCTTTATAATCCTATGATTTCTCTTTACACTCTATGCTTCTTTTATTAAATGTTCACTAGTCATTTCTTCATTGACATATCTTAGAATTTTACCAGTTATTTAAATTAAGGTCAGTTACTTAAAATTTAGAGTCTCTTATGTGGACATATGGCATTATTCAGAATCCTTATTAAACTTCTGCTAACAATCCCAGCACCCCCAGGTGCATTTCTTTTCTCTCCCAATGGTTTTACTTTACAATGCTAAATTGATTTTTGAAAAGATGAAATATTCACACTTCTTTAATTCTTAGTTTTTCCATGATCTTTTTTATGTTAGTTAATGGTATATTAGAAGTCATATCTGTATAGGTTTTTCTTTGTTTTCTTTTTTTTCCTTTTTAGTTTATGAAGATGTAGGATATTTTGGCCAGATTATTAGCATCCATCAGGGCAGATAGATGTTGTTTTTTTAATTCCTTACTTTTCAGAGGTCCCGTCATTTCCCCCTCATACTTTTCCATAAATATAGCTATGTTTTCCATAATATGAGGATAATAATACTTATTACAAAGAGTTGAGGAGGATCAAATTATATATATATATATATATGTTGAGAGAGAATCAAACTTTCTTTGTCTATCAATCTGAAATTTTTAAGTTAACCAACCAAAAATTTAAACACCCCTACTTAACACTAAGTAAGCGAGTTCACAAGTCACTTACTAAAATGTATGACAACTCCAGAAACCACTGACCACCCCTTGGGCAGTGCTAAGCAAATTGAAAAACTGCAATTGGTTCCCATAAAGTGTAGGAAGGGATAGGAAGTGATGTGGGAAAAGGATTATAAAAAGTACTGAACTTCCTGTCCAGGAAGCTTCACCTGGTGACTTGGCTTTTGGAGGTGGCTTTGGACTTGACCTTTGACTTAGACCTTACTTTGGCTCTTAGATTGCTTCTTAGAGGACTGCTCCTGGATCTTCTCCTTTGGACTTCATCTTGGGTGAATAAGTAACTGGCCTTCCTTTACTGGCTTCTGGAGAGATTAGTTCCAGAGAGGCCTTTCTTTCCTGGAGGAGGCTGTATTTGTGGAAACCTTGCATAAGACACAACTGGGTCCTCTGGCAGAGGGTGGCTGAGGCCTGCCAGGGCTGAGGTGGACACTGGAGTAACATTTAATGTGATATGTTTGACATTTTCTCTACCTTCTTCATACATTTCTCTACTTTCATTCTTCCCACCTCTTTGTAAATAAAAGCTACTAAAAGTCATTTTGACTTGAGCTATAATATTTTAAATTGGTGACAACAATATTACTTTAGAATTATCATATTTAGTCAAACTCCTCATTTAATTTCTTAACATACACACACACTTATATACACACACACATATACATACATATATATATATATATATACACACACACACATATATATATATATATATATATATATATATAATTAAAACGTACTTGGAAAAATCAGTGGGCAATGTTTAAAGAGTTTTCTGCCATTGACCCTGCTGTAGTAATATATATATATATATATATATATATATATATATATATATATATATTAAACATATTAAACATATATATATATATACTCACAAGCCCAGGATGAGATGTGGGTGTGCTATCTTTTGCAGTGAAGAGGAAGTCCTATGATGGATCTAAGACAGTGTTAATCACAGACAATAGATGGAATTTGAACAAGGATTGTTGCCTTTATAGCTCTAGTGATTAACCTAGTGACTATCAAGAGATGTTTGATGAATATTTGCTGATTGATCAGTTGTTAAGAGTGGAATACTTGCCAATTCTTTTTTTCTGGTCCTTCTCAGAGACCAATTTGGGGACATCATATGAGGCTACAATCATTAGGCCCACTTGCAAGAAATCAATTTAGCATTTCATAGTAAAACCATTAGCAGAGAAAAGCAGTGCACTTGGGGGTGCTAGAATTGTTAGCAGAAGTGGGATTAAGGAGTCTGAGTAATGCCATATGTATATTCATTAGTGAGAGGGAAAAACCCATTTCTCCATTAGAGGAAAGGTAATCACCTTAGCATGCAGATCTTAGAAAAATTACTAACAGTCACATTAACTTTCCCTATTTTTAGCCTGGGTTTCCTAAATTCATCAGACAGTATTTTTTAAAGATATAATTTTTAATCCTTAAATTACTTCACCAGTCATCCCACTCCCTCAGCCCTTTTCAAAGAGAGAGAGAAAAAAAATCCCATCCAGAGAATTTTAATTATATTTTAGGCTAGTTCTGATTGTTCTAGCAATTAGTTCTAAAAGCACTTGTGTCAGACAGAATATCAATTTCCTAAGGAAATCTCTAAAGAGGCCTTAGAAAAATAGTTTCCTGATAGCCTTACTGACATTTTTATTTTAATTAAAACTTACCTGGAAAAATGTTTAGAGTTTTCTGCTATTGACCCTGCTGTAGTAAAAATTCACTCAGCATACTTATAGATGGTTTTGGTTCTTAAAACCCTCATTTCAATTTGAAGACATAGCACAAAGAGGAAACTGTGAGAAAAATTGAAATCCAACAAAAATGCTGGTTAATTTTCTCATTTTCTCCACAGAAAACAAAAGTTGCTTTGAAAAGACATTAGAGGGAGAGACACTAATTTGTAGTTTTTCACTGTACTGCTGTTTGGTGGAAACCAACATTATAAAAAAGAAAGCCTTTTATTAAAAATGAAATCCCAAATAGGCTATAGTACTCAGTGATTAAAAAGAAATAATTATTTCCAATCCATTTTTATTTTTATATTTATTGATATCTTTTTTGCCCCCTTTAGCTTCTCCTTCCCCTCTCCTCCTTTAACTATTAGTTCAAATCAAAACTTCTTTAATGACTCAGTAAATAAGTATTGTAAAATTGCTGAAGTTAAAGAGTCTTTCCTCTCAAAGCCAGCCTAGAAAAGAGCCTTTCCAAGGTATCAAGATCGGTTTTCAGATGACACCCATAGCATCCATTGACCAGTGCTTTTTGAGGACTTTCAGGGGCAGAGCCAAGATGGTGGAGTAGAGAAGTACATGGTCAAGTGGTATCAATATTGCCTTTCAAACACATTTAAAATAACCCTCTCATGGAATTCTGGACTTTTAGAACCAGGAAAAAAAGGCAGGATGGCACATTCTTCTAGTCCAATTCAGTGTAGGAGATAAGAAAGCTTTGTAGTAAAGTAGAAGAGACTGATCTGGAGCTCATGTGGATGAAACAGTGGTGGGACTTGGTGGTGGCAACAAAATCAGCAGCAGCTTTGCAAGCTTCTGAGACAGATCTAGCAACTGGTTAGGAGGAGATTACAGAGGATCATTATACTTGCAGTGGACACAGGACTATGTTATGTTTGACAGATCCATTGCATATACTCTCTTCTGGGTCATAGTTCAAGGATGGAGAGGAGTACTTTCAGTCAAGAGGGTAAAGGAGCTCTGAGGAATTTTATCACTTTTGGTCACAAGGAAAAAGGGATTCTGAGAATAAGTATTACTTCCAGATCCAAAGGAGAATGAGTCCTCATTAGTAGTATCAACTATAATTCAAAAGGATTAGGGGCTTTTCATTGGTAAGGGTTAGAGTACAGATTAGAAGATCAATGACCACACATATTCTCAGATCACACCACTTTCAAAGCACATAAAACTTACAAACCTCAAGAAGTAACTGTAATTATCAGAAAAGAAAAAGCCTGAAACTTGGGGTACTGTTCCCCTCAGTCCTGCAAAAGTCAGGAACAGAGCCCAAAATTAATGTAAAGTCCCCAAATCAAGAAGAAATATGGGGAAGTAAGCAAACAACACAAAAGAACTGGAAAATAAATAAGCCATTACAGTGGCAGGGAAGATTAAGCTCCAAACTTAGAAGATGACAATAAAGTCAAAACAGTTATCTATAAACAACCTAAAAGCCATGATCAAAAAAGAGTTTAGATGTTATAATTGAATAAAATTTAAAGGAATCCTTAAGGAAACAGAAATGTAAAGAATACACCAATAATTTCCTGAAAACAATAATAAAATGAAAACCCCCATGAAAATTATAGCCAAATTCCAGAGCTCTCAGGTCAAGTAGAAAATATTTCAAGCAGCCAGAAAAAATAATTCAAATATCATGGAACCATAGTAAAGATAACACAAGATTTAGCAGCTTCTATATTAAGGGATTGGAGGGTTTGGATTATATTTTAATGGAGTGCAAAGCAATTAGGATTAGCACCAAAATAATTTACCCAGTAAAACTGAATATAATCTTTCAGAGGGGAAGTTAATTTTAATGAAATTGAAGACTTTCAAACATTTCTGATGAAAAGACCAGAACCAAATAGAAAATTTGACTTTCAAGAGAAGAGTATGAAGGTAAATCTAAAAACCATATAAGAAATTCAATAAGATTAAACTGTTTGTATTCTTAGATGGGAAGATGATACTTTCAACTCCTAAGTTCATCATTATTAGGGCAGTTAGAGAGAGAACAAGTAGATAGAGCAGATAAGTTTGAGTTGACCATGATAGCATTATATCCAAAAAATGTTATTGAATGAGAAAGTGTGATACACTTGGAGAAGGGGAAAGGAAGAGGTAAAATGGAGTAAATTATCTCATGGAGTAGGAAATGAGGAGGAGTGGTAGTATGGCAGATGAAAGATGCAAAGAAACAAAAGTTTAATCATCTGAGAATATCAGTTTATTGATTAATGCATCACAATTACCAAAAAAAATCAGGATGAGACTCTTTCCACAACCAGATCTGGACCCTGAATACAAAGGAAAACAGACAAAAGACTTTTAAACAGGAAGTAAATTGCAAGCATGGCATACTCTTTGAAAGAGCAATATATTACCTATTTCAAATAGCTTCCACCTTTAGAATGTTTTTTTTTCATGAATGCATTAATTATTTTACTTATCTTGCCTGAGATTCAAGGGAGAAATTCATCTCCTTACAACCCTTTGCCATTTGGGCCTGCCCAGTCTCTAAGATTCATCCAGTTTGAGATTCCTCAACTCCATGTTCTCCCTTGTTATGGGAAGTGCCACAGTTCTGACAAAAGGAACCTGAACAGATAGAGAAAGGAACTTTAAAGAGACTGGAGGTGAAAATTTTAAACCTTTTCAGGCTCAATTGTTTTATGAAAGTCTTTGTAATTTTATTGTATTTTGTTGATTGTCTGCTTAAAGATTTAATTTTGTTGTTTTAAGTTCATATATTAATGTATTCAATGCTATTCTGTTACACTGAATCAGTTTAATCTACTGTGTTTTAGATATTAGATATATTCTGTTACCTTCCCCCATGACTATGGAACAAAATGTTGTAAAATATTGTAAAAGTCCATAAACAGTATTTTTTTCTATTTTGCAAGTTGTCACATAGATGATGGATGGACTCGACCTGGCTAACAACCTTTGAAAAATTTAATGAGCTAAGAATTTAAATGGTAATTCTAAGGGTCTTCATGAATAATTTTAATTAACTAGTGGTTTCTGAATGGATGATTTTAAAAATATTTATATTAAAAAGAATGCTGTATTAAAGTTAGAGAAACAAAGAAATGTTCATACTAAGGTGTTTATATAAAGCAGGAAGCCAAAAAGAGCTCTTGCAAAACTCATCAGTTTAATTTACTTCCACCAGAACAATGTAGATTGCTTGGTGATGTTCTAGACCCAAATAAGTTTTACTTTGTTTAAAAATATATTTGCCACTGTTGAAAGATTTTCTCTGCCTGTAAAAATTGTGAAAAATATCCAGCAGTTCATATCATAGTTTGTTTTTTTATTGGTCATACAGCAACTTATATGAAATATGATAGTGGGTTTGCTTAATATTGTAATTAACTGAGCTATTGTGAATTTTGGGGACTTTGGTACTTCTTTGAATGTGCATTATCTACTATATTACTGTTTTATTCTGAAAATAGTTTGTACTTACACCGTGGTTAAGTTAAAAAGTAAATGGATCTCATTATTTTGGTGATAAACCTTTGTGTTCTACCTTTCCTTGGCTGACATAGTGTGTTTCTGATTGTAAGCTATATATTTTTGATGTTTTAAACTCTTTTTATTATTGTTTATTTCCTTGCATGTGCAATATAGTATCTGAGTTTTATTTTTTCCTCTCCTTTTTGTATTTGAAGCACATGTCAACAGTATTGAGAAGATGTTTCTTTATTTTTATTTTGCAGTAATATAAGTTTAAAATGCATTTGCCCTTATGTCAATGCATACCCAAAAACATTTAGTCTATAAAAATGATGACATTGATTGTTTAAGAAATTATGGGACTCTGTTTAATGATTTTGTCTGATTCTAGGAGAAGGGAATATAAAAAGAGCCATTTCTCAGTGCTAAAGAAGCACAAAACTAAACTTCATAGTGCCAATTGAGCACCAGGTCAAAGAAACCAATGAATCCCAATGTGATTGATGAATTTTTGAGCCAAGACCAGAGAGCTTGAACATGTTTGGGGTTTGAGGTTGTGACTGTTTTGCCATGTCAATGGCAGGTCTTCCTTATCCCACATTCTACAAGAATCTCAAATTTGGCTCCTACCTGGTCCTATAATCTAGTCCCTATTCTGTCTTTCATTGAGTGCCAAAACTTTCTGTAGTCCTGTCTGCTGATTGGGTAAATGCATAATTCCTTAAATCACTTTAATTGGGCCCTGATTCAAGGATCTGTTATAAGTTTATTTTCTTTTACTTAAATTTTTTACACATAAGACTCTGATAGTCTACATTTCATCCAGAAAATATTTTTCTTTTTTATTTGGATCTTTTAAATGTTTTTGATTTCTCTTGTCAATTGATTCATATACCTCATAACTCAGACATGCATCCCTAAGTGAACCCTGTGTTTTTCAACACCCTCTTCAGGGGGGAATGTATTATTATTCTAAAATGCAAAGTTTAAATTCTTTTTGAGAGGAATTTTAAGATAAGAAACACCTTGCTTCTATGAATACAGAAAGTGAACTGTTTGGAGAGTCACCACGTCGATGACTGCACAGACCACATGCTGCACCAGAAGATCCAGAGTGAACTTTGGGATGTGGTGATTTGAACTGTATGGGGTTGAATGTATTTGTTTTGTATGTATACTCTTATGATGAAGGGGTTTGGCCCCTAACTGGCTTTTTGTCAATGGAAGATCTAACTGGCTTTTTGTCAATGGAAACTATAACTGATTGATAAGTACAGAGACATTTTTCAGAGAAAAAAGATAAATGGGCATATTGGTGTAGGCAAAAGTGAGAAAACTCCTGTGAATCTTGAAATTTCTCAGACTTGTGAATGTTAAAAAATTCCCCATTGGGGAATTTTTCATTGGGACAATTCCCTATTGGGACTATTCCCCATTTTAAACAGTGAAGCTACTTAGATCTAAAAAGTGAGAACTCTACTTCGATCAGAAATGGGAAGACCACTACTCCACCCATACTTAAGACTGCTTTAGGGGAGAAAACTCCCTGCTAAACAAGGAAAAATACTTACACCCATACTTAAGCCTTGCCTATTTTTAGAATTAATACCAAGGGGTGCTAAGTACCTATAAAGGTCAGGCAACTTGTGAATTTACAAGGAGCAAAGAGTAAAAAACTTACTCAGAGATTCTAGTCTACTCAGGTGTGGATTACTAAAAGGATTAGTCTACTCAGGTGTGAATTCAGAATGGGCTGTCCTTTGGAAAACATCTACTGTGATTGGTAGATGGAAGAACTTAGGGGAGGTGACATAGGAGAAAACCCCCTATATAAGAAAAGGACAGACTGTTGAAGAAAGGTCTCACTGGAGCTCCTCTGAGGGGACTCTGTCCCTCTGGAGGCTCTTGAGAGAGGCCCTTTGAAACAGTCTCTGGCTGGAAGGTCCTTTGAGGAGGACTCTGGCTGGAACTCCCTCTGAGTAGACTCTGTCCCTCTGAATCCTTGCTTGGACAAATCTTGTGGTGAGTGATAAAGGACTGACTGATTCTTTCTCTTAAGGGCTTAGGCCTGGGTTAGACAGGGCTGCCCTGGGCTGGCCTATCCTTTTCGCATTATTCCCCTTTTTCTCTCTTTCTATCTCTTTCTTTGATTCCTCATCATATTACTAATTAAATTCTCTATAAAACCAGTTGACTTGGGTATATTCATAATTGGGAATATTTCCCTCGCGACCACCTTATATTTGATAAAAAAACAAGACACTGTAGTGAAAACATATTGTCTGCGGTCACAAATTTACTCATCCACTCTTTATCTACTACAATTTAAGTCTTCCACCATTTTAACTATTACAGTTTATGGCATCCACTCTTTTAAATGCCACACTCCTTGCATCAGTCTTTGAATCTAATTGGTTTTCAGGTCAGCATAACCCAAGTTCTTTGGTTAACAATATCTAAGCAGTAGAGAGAGAGAGGTGGTCCAACTTCCCAGTCATGAAGTACTAGGTTCAAACAATTCAATAAAGTTTTCTTCTAATTTTTATCATAAAATGGTATTAGGGTTAAGCAAATAATTGAACAGAAATCAATCTAGCTGCAGAATTGAGTTATAAGATGTAGTCAGGTGGTGCACTTAGTTCTTACTAATTCCTACTTGCTATCCTAATCCAAACAATTGCCTCAATTTCAATTTCCTTCTTTTGATTTATGATGAAGTGGACAACCCACTCCACTTATGAAACACTTCTCTATAAAGCAAATTTATATGGTTGTGCATATATTCATAAATAGAATTACATATTTCAGGTTACATATCGTAGAGGTCTCACGAGGGAATAATTTTGAGAAAAGATATTTACATGTTAATAAATTAACTAAGAAAAGATAACCATAAAAACCATGAAACCAAAGGCCAAAGCATTACAATAGTGATTACCAATATTAGCATCAAGTCTCCTTGTATCCTAGTAATACATTTCTAATATCCATTTAATCAGAAACCTTTTAGTCCCAGATATCTCAAGTATTTTTTTTTGTTTATAACTTTTCTTCTACATTTTGGAATAGGCTCCATTTTCTAGACCAACCATTAGAAGGGGTTTCTAATCTTAGTTCTAAACCATTTTTAGAGGTACCTAGGGAATTCTGAAAAAAATGTTTTAGTAACAAGAGTTAATACAATTTAGCAAATTCTCAAATTTGCTTCTCTAATCATGAAACTTCAGAGAGCTTTTTTAATATAACACTTGGTATTTCTAACTTTACCTAAACCCTGTAACTGACATAAGAATCTTAAAAAGTCATGAGTCTATAACTTGAAAAAAGAACTCCATTTTTAGAAATTATAAGATGAACACTTCAAAATGGGAAACAATTTCACTTTACTTATAATTATGAATATAATTTTATAGGTAGCATAGTTAATTCAATTTTGAAAACATATTACTAGAACATGCCCAAAGCCTGAACATATGAAAACTAATCATGTTATTATAGGGAATCAAAACAAGATTCAGAATTAACCAGGTGGGGAAATGTTCTGTTTAGAAACTAAATGAGAAAAAGAGTCAAAAGGATCCTGACTTAGGCCATGACATCTGAACCTTTCTTCCATTGGAATTGGTCAAAAGAGGGAATCACATACACCTTCACTAGGGTTTAGGAATCTATCTTACCCTACATGTAAATAGAAAAAAAAAGTATTAATTGAACAAAGTCTAACCTGAATTTCTTGAAGAATGTGTGTGTGTATGTGTGTGATCTATCTATTGTAACCATGAAAAATGTGGGTTTCAAGACTGTGAATTGCCACAACTGTAAAGATAAATTTTAGTATCTTGATTTAAATAAAAAATAAGTGGTCGCCATGGGAAAAAAATTCCCAAATATGAAAATACCCAAGTTAAAATGGGTTTTATAGAGATTTTAATTAATACAAATGAAGGAATTAAGGAAAGGGAGAGAAAGAGAATAAGATAAATATAGTATGAAGGGCCTAGGCCATTTGAGACTAGTCAATCTTTTATCCACTTACCACAAGATTTGTCCCAAGCAAAACTCCAGTCCCTCAATGAAATCCTCAACTCCTGAACTGAGTTTCAGAGACCCAGCTCCTCCAAGTAACTCCAAACTCCAACTACCCAATTCCACCTCAAGCTCCTTCCTTTTAAAGAAAATTTTCTCTTCTGTCACCTCCCCTAAATTTTCACATCTACCAATCACAGTAGACATTTTCCCCAGGACTGACCATTCTTAGTTCACATCTTCTATTTTTATCACCTTCTTTGAGTAGACTAAAACTTCATACCTCTTGCCTTTTGCAAGTTGCTTGAACTTTTAGTGATTAATTTAATCTTTATATGTACTTAGCACCCTTTTGTATTAGATCTAAAAATAGACCTAGCTTAAGCTTTTTGCTTCACTATAAGTATGAGTTGGGGACTTTCATTGTTCCATCAGGAGTTTACAACTTTATCTTCTCCTAAGGCACTGTCTGAGCAGGGTGGAGTAATTTTAAAAGTTCTCACATTGTTACAATAGGGGAATAGCCTTAACCAAATCTTCTAAGGTAATTGAGCAGTTTTTAAGATTCACAGTTATCAACAAAAATATCAAAATCATCAACATCATCATCTACATCAACATGAACTTATCATGAACATCAACTTAATATACTCAGTACCATCAAAAACATTATCCAGGACATCAACATCAACATTTTACTATCCATCTTTTCCTGACCCAGGAAAGTTTTTTTTTGCTGTGTGGCCTAACCTAATAGTATATTATGCAGAATTCTGAATGAGAGCCAAAAGACCTAAACTCTAGGCTTGAGTGCTACTATGTGTTCTTTGTTGTGAAAAAGAAAGCCTTCTTTTTCCTAGACTCATTTTCCTCATTTATGTATTAATTAATTAAATCAAAGAATAAACCAGATGTAAACAAGAAAAAAATAAGTTTTTGATGGAACAAAAAAGGAAAAGAAAAACATTAAGTTCATTCCATGAGAGGATCATTTGAACTATACAGGAGTATTTCTTTTTGAGAAGACTGGATTTAATACCAGAAGATCCAAAGCTTTCTACCCTTCATGCATCCATTATTTGTATTTGCTATTTTATTCTACTTATAAGCTTTTTCATCTTATCTTTAAACAAATAAATAAGAACACTCAATCAGGTTACATTAGATGCTTCTTAGTAGCAGTTATCAGAAAATTTAGTTTGTATTTATTTAGGACATTATAAAAACCTAAAATTCATCAGAACTTATCTTTGGAACTCTTCAAGTTCTAGAAGGCATATCTGGTGAAGAGTGATTATAGTATTTTGATTAATTATAGGGAATAGAACCAGTATCAGTGCATGGAAATTGCAAGGAAAGACATATTGCCGGGATGAAAAGAGGTAGAGAAAACTACCTAAAAATGTTCAAAAATGGAATTTCCTCTTTCAACATATAGTAGTCTCTCTAAATTGGAGGTCTTTAAGGATAGACAACAGGTGTTTGTCTAACCATCTGCCAGATATATTAAGATAAGGGATTTTTTTTTCATTTATAGGTTGAACCATCAAGGTCAGAGGCCCATTATAACACAAATTAATTTTGTAAAAATTTCTGACTAATGTAAAGATAGGATTAACTCTCCCCTTGCCTATTTTTAAATTAACCAGACAAAAACTTTAACACCCCTACTTAATGCTAAGTAAGGGAGTTCCCAAGTCACTAAGGTGGGTGACAACCACAGAGGCAACTGACCACCCCCTGGGCAGTGCTAAGCAAATTGATAGACTGCAATTGGTCATAGTAAAATGGAGGAAGGAAAAGTAAGTGAAGTGGAAAAAGGACAATAAAAAGGCCTGAACTTCCTGTATTAGAGGTCTTTGGTTTGAGTCCTCAGCTTGAAGCTTCAGTTTGGGACTTGGATTGGGATTTTGCCGCTTCAACTGCTTCTGGTAAGACTGCTCCTGGATCTTCTCCTTTGGAATTTGTCTTGGGTGAGTGAGTAACTGATCCTCCTTTCCTGGCTTCTGGAGCAATTAAGTCTGGAGAAGCCTTACCCTCCTAGAGGAGGCTGCATGGGTGGAATCCCCATTAATTTACCACCAGGTCCTCTGGCTGAGGGTCATCAAGCCCTGCTGGGTTTGGTCCCAACACCGAAGCAACATTAAGCATGATAGACATTTTTCTCTATCCTCTTTTTACATTTCCTTACTTTTACTCTTTCCACCTCTTTGTAAATAAAAAACTGAAAGTCATTTGGACTTGAGCTATAATATTTTTAAATTGATTTTCACCATATTATTTTAGAATTTGCATATATTTATTCAAACCCTAAATTTAATTACTTACACTAAGAAAGGTTATTTTGTTCTCTATGAAGAGAAATAAACGGTGAGTGATTGAGGGATGAAAGTGACACACTTCAAGAAATAATGGTGGTATTAATCTGCTTTTACTAATGAAAGGAAGAGATGTAAAGTAAAGGAATGTGTAACTAAGGAGTAGGAATGTGATGGCAAGTAGGTGTTTAAGGTAGATGGCAGGATAGGATATAAAGCAAGAATTGATTGACATGGTCAAGGCCTGGCTGTATTTTGTGGAATATGTAATATTGTACTCACCCACCAATCAGAACAGTTTGGCCCAAGCACAGAAATTCCAATAATTTGGAAAGTGTTAAGTTGTTCAAGGAATTATCTCTGGATATCCATTCAGAGGCAGGAACAATGGTAAGCATTAAGAGCTAATGAGATTATTCACTGTTTTTCATAAATAAAAACCGTCCTTATCCTCAAAAAAAAATTGATGCAAAGCAACAGAATATTGTACACAGAGACAGATACTGTGGTACAATTGAATAAATGGACTTGTCTACCAGCAGCAATGTAGTGATCCAGAACAATTCCATGGGACTAATGAGAAAGAACACTGTCCACATCCAGAGAAAGAAATGCAGAAGAAAAACATATGATCAATCACATGGTTCAATGGGGATATGACAGGGGTTTTGATGTTAAAAGATCACTCTACTGCAAATATGAATAACATGGAAATAGGTTTTGAACAATGATACATGTATAACCTGGTAGAATTACTTGTCAGCTCCAGGAAGGGGAAGGGAAAATCATGAATCAAGTAACCATAGAAAAATATTATAAATAAATCTAATTAATTAATTAATTAAATTAACATATTGATTTAATTAAATATTTAAAAAATTAAATAAATTAAAATATTTCTTCTCTATCCCATTTCTTGTTCTGGTGTGATATTTCTTCATACCCTCTGAAAAAATTTCAATGCAGGAAAGAAAGTGTAGCTAACCAAAATATTGAATTCTTTCTCATGCTCTCATGATCACTTCACCTTATTTTCTATTATTACATAAATAATGCCTCCCCTATCTTGTATTTATTTATTTTTAAAGACATATATAAGACAATAAATACATTCCCCTTTTATTGAATGATATTAGATTCAACTCATTCTGTTAAAGTGTTTGGGGATATTGGGGATTCAGTTATTTAACATCTTAGTTTATACATTTGATAAACACACTAGCTATATTTTAGCCAAATTTTTAATGAAACTCTTATCTCTTACTGGGAGGAAGACTTCCTGAGAGACTTCTTTCTAAGCTGATAGCAACTAATTAATGACTATTCTTTCTGTCTCATCACTAAACCCATTCCGATTCCTTTTGGTTATACTATCATATTCACAAGAATAATATGAAAGTTTCTTATCAAATACTTTACAGAAATCCCTTTCTTTACCAGTAATATTTGTTTTCCTTTTGCAAACAATCATCACATCATATAAAATGTTATTTTTTCAATTACAGAATCATCCCTAAACATATTGTTTTTGTTGTTGTTGAGTATTTCTGCCATATCTGACATTTTTATGATGTCATTTGGGGTTTTCTTGGAAGAAAAACTGGAAAAGTTTGCCATTTCTTCTCCAGTTTATTTTATCTATGAGAAACTGAGGCATAGGGAGTGAAATGGCTTGCCCAGGGTTGAATAGCTAATAAGTTTCCGAGGCCAGATTTGAACTTATGAAATGAAGATAAGTCTTCCTGACTTGAGACTGACATTCTATTGGCCATGACACCTAGATACCACCTATTGGCATACATTTGCCCAAACAGATGTAAAAGTGACTGAACTCCATGAGGAATCAGACTATAACACTTCCTAACCTAGATGCATCTTGAATTCCTCAGGTTTTCTCTTATTTTGATTGACACTCCCTATACTAAATTGCCATAGTGCTTGAATCTCTTTGCCTGATTATAGCCTCAAGATACCCACTGATAAATGAGTATGTTCTAATTTCCAGAAGCAAACATTCTGATAATTAAAAGAACCCTCTGTTTGTGCAATCCTTATTCAGCATTGTCACTGAACTGCTTTTAAATTAGGCTTGGAGCTTTAAAATTTATAGGCTTATAAATACTGTTATCCAGTTTCATGTCTTGAGTTATAAATCCTTTTTCATTCCGTATCTCTTATTTAGTTTTCAGTTTACCTAAATTTCCATATTCTTTAATAGGCTTCTATTCTCTCAGAATTACTGATTGTAGGGTCTGTTTAAAACAAAAATATGCATCTGAAAGAAACCTATTTAATGTCACTGAATTCAGCTAGCAACAAGTTATGTTTAAATCATAAATCCATGTACTTAAGATGAGGAGGTGATAAGTAACCCATTAGAAATAAAAGATTGACAACATCTTTAAAGAAATAGAATGTGTCATGGAAAGAATACTGTCAGTCAGTCAATCAGCAATTGAAAGGAAGGGAGGAAGGAAGGCAGGAAGGCAGGAAGAAAGAAAGAAAAAAGAAAGAAAGAAAGAAAGAAAGAAAGAAAGAAAGAAAGAAAGAAAGAAAGAAAGAAAGAAAGAAAGAAAGAAAGAAAGAAAGAAAGAAAGAAAGAAAGAAAGAAAGAAAGAAAGAAAGAAAGAAAGAAAGAAAGAAAGAAAGAAAGAAAGAAAAGAAGGAAAGAAAGAAAGGAAAGAAGGAAAGGAAGGAAGGAAGGATAGAAGGACAGAAGGAATAATTGCTTTCTATATTCTCTGCAAACCTTAAAGCACTAGTGATTTTTCATCATTGTGCTAAGAGCTTTGTATACAAGGACTGGAAAACAGCATCCTTGGGCAGTTCTCATTCTAATGGAGGAGACAGTACATAAACAACATTCAAGATATATACAGAGTAGGGACATCTCAGGAATAGGTGGATAGGGAGCCTGAACTGGAGTCAAGACTTCCTGGGTTCAGATCTGGCCTCAACTATTTCCTAGCTGTGTGACCCTGGACAAGTCACTTAATATCAGTTCCCTAGCCCTTACATTTTCTGATTTAGAACCACTACTCAATATAGATTCTATGAACAAAGATAAGGGTTTGTAAGAAAATAGTCTAGCTGTGTGACCCTGGGTAACTCAATTCCCATTACCCAGCCTTTACCACTCTTCTGCCTTGGAACCAATACTCAGTATTGATTCCAAGATAGAAGGTCAAAGTTTTATAAAAAAAAAGATATATATATATATATATATATATATATATATATATATATATATATATATATATATATATATATAAAACAGATGGAGGTAATCAAAGGGGAAAGACACTAATAGTAGAGAAGATCAGAGTTACCATTTATGTGCCTACAGAAGGTAAAAAGTGGAAAAGGGTCTTGAAGTAAGCCAGGGAAATAAGAAGTGGAGGTGAGGAGGAAGAACATTTGGGCATCAGGAAGAGCCAAGGAAAAGACACATAGTCAGAAAAGGTAGACTTGTGGGGAGGGAGAAGCAAGTAGTCCACTATTGTGACTAATTTTTTCAGGCAATCTGAAAGAAAACAAAGAGGTAAATGCTAAGCCAATCACAGGTTTATTGAGAGAGACCCATGTCTCTCAGCAAAATTGGGTCATTAGGCTTCCTCATCCCTATGAATGTAAGTACTTCTAAAAACATCTTTTCTGTGCACATGTCCAAATATCATATCTATCTGTGGGTGGTGCCTTAGCTTCTTGAGGAGATGCCTCACTTTCTTGATTGTTCATGAAAGGTTAGAGTCCATCACCACTCCTCCCATTTTCAGAAAACAGTTAAAGCACCCATTGCTCTTCTTCTGGATATGGTAGACCTTCCCCTCAGTTCTTGGAGGGCAAGAACCCAAGATCTTATGTTTACTTGATGAGGCACACCCTATTGCAAAATCCTTGGTTGTAGATAGTTGCAGTTGCATTTTTCTTTTGTATTATATATATATATATATATATGTATATATATATATATATATAATAGATAGAGTAGTACTAACTCCCTGATTTAGATTTTTAGAAGGAAAAGAAAAGAACAACAAAAATGAAGATGCTTTGTTTTCCAGTTGTGTCTGGCTCTTTGTGACTCCATGGACCATAGTTATTTCTGTGCATTTGTTAAAAAATATACTGGGGTGATTTATCTCTTTCTTCTCTAGCTAATTAAAGAAAATAGTTGAAATCATTTGCCCAAGGTCATATAGCTAGGAAGTATCTGATGCTGGATTTGAAATCAGATCTTTCTGACTCCAGGATGAGTGTTCTTAAACACTAAGTCATGGCTTCTTCTAAAAAATACACATAGCTTTTCTAAAACGATTGTATCACAATGGTGTGTTTTCAGGAATAGCATTTTGGCATTAGAAGGAACCTCAGTGATATTGTTCTATCTATGTTCTAACTGACCCCATGGAAAGCAGTTGAATCTGAAATCAGAGGACCAGTTT
This sequence comes from Monodelphis domestica, assembly GCF_027887165.1. Lineage (NCBI taxonomy): Eukaryota > Metazoa > Chordata > Mammalia > Didelphimorphia > Didelphidae > Monodelphis > Monodelphis domestica. Next base: position 37,908,305 of record NC_077232.1, read on the forward strand.
TCAATGTGAAATTGGACAGGTCTTGATATCCTCTGAAGACATTGGGTTAGAGGTCACTGATCATCCCAAGCACACCGTAAAGTAGCCAATTGATATCTATCTAAAGATGTCAAATAATGGCAGACAAATTATTTGTAGGAAAGCTCATAAATAAATTGATCTGATATCTTTACATTGAAGTAAAATTTGCCCCTCTGTAACTTTTAGACACTTTTCACTTCTGTTCTCTGGTAGCAGGGAAAGAAAATATGCATCTTTTTCTTAGTGATCATCATATAACTATCTCACTGCAGTTGTCTTCCCTTCTCCTGATTAAACATCTCTAATTCCTTTGACTGACACTTGTATGACATTACCAGGTACTTTACTTCTGGTGCTTCCTAACTTAATATTTGATTTAAAATTTGAGTCCCAGAGCTGAACTTATTATTTCTGGGGTGATCTGATCAGGTTAGCATCTAGTGAGTTCAATAAGCATTTAGTAAGCATCTATTCTTTACCAGGCAATGGTACTAAGAAACAAAGGACACTCCATACACAGAAGGAGCTCACAGTTTAATGGGGAAGACAAAATACACACACATGCAGAGATGATATATAAATTAGGTAACGTATAGAATAAATTAGAGATTACCTCAGAAAGAAAATCAATAAGATTAAAAAGAACAGGGAAGGAGAGTGAGACTTTAGCTGAGACTTGAAGGAAACTAGGGAAACCAGCAGGTAAAGTGTAGGTGAGGCTAAGTAAGATGAAAAGTTAGAACAAAGTGGAATTACAATCTCCCTCATCTTGGAGGCTATCCCTCTCTTAATGGAGTCTAAAATGGCATTTGTAATCGCACTTTGACTGTCACACCACATTCTCACAGGTCATATTCAGTTGATAGTCCACAGAAATCTCGGGATACATATTTTCAAGATGAATTGCTGTCTAGTCATGGCTTCCTTATCTTCTATTTTTAAAGCTGATTTTTGTAACCTTGGCATAAAGATGTAATTTTGTTAGAATCAGCACCACGCTCTAGACAGTTAAGATGTTGGTGGATCCTTATTTTGGCATCCAATATTTTAGCAATCTCTCACAGTTATCAGTCACCTTATCATTTAATAGGCATGCTGTTTACACCTTCATCCAAATCATTGAAAAAAATGAGACATACCACAGAGCCAAGCACAGATCCCTGTGACACTACACTAGAGACCTTCTTGCAAGTTTATAGTAGAGTTTAAGGAATATCTCAGATATTCCGTAATAGATGATTTCTAATGTATGAGCCTGAGGGACTAGAGGGATAGTAAGTATTGCCTTTGATGGGAATAGAGAAAGTGGGATAGATGGGAGGACAGAATTCCAAAGGGAAAATGACTTCAGTTTTGGACAGGAGAATAAGATGTCTACCACAAGTCCATTTCCAGTTGTCTGAAAGCCAGTGGAAAATTAAAGATTAGAGAATCTAAGGCAAGACTGATTTTGTAATTATCAGCATATACATGGTAGAGAAACCCATGGGAGCTAATGAGATTACCAAATGAAGTAGTCTGGAACTGAGAAGAAGAGGAACCTGGACAGAACATGAAAATCAAGCTTATGATTAGAGGGTGTGATCTGAGAGAGAATCCACCAAAAGAGACACAGAAAGAGTAGTCAGAGAGGTAGAAGAAACAGGAGTAAGTGATGGCTTGAAAATATAGAGAGAAGACATCAAGAAGGAAAGAATGATCAATAATGACAAAGGAGACAAAGAAGTCAAGAATTATGAGGACAGAGAAAAGACCATTATGTTTGACAACTACGATATCTTTAGTAACTTTGGACAAAGCAGTTATTATGGAATGATATGATTGGAAACTAGATTGTGAAGAGTTAAGAAGAGAATAGAAATAGAGAAAGAGGAGGCACCAATGAAAATTAAAAAAAACAATAATTAGTGATAACAATAACTAAAATTTGCATAGTTTTAACATTTTTAAAGCATCTTACATGTATTAACTTATTTGATCCTCTTAACAATTCTAAAAGGTAGATGCTATTATTACCCTGTTTTTGCCAATGAAGAAACTACTGGTCCTGAGAGAGCATACTCAAGATGTGTTTTCAGAAGAGAAAATGGGCCAATCATACAGAAATATTAATAAGTAACCAAAAGAATGCCCATTTGCCTCCTTCATAGGCACATGATGTCAAGGGATTCAGAGAAACATTCTTCTAAATCATGTCAAGAAATTTGCATTCAAATTGGCTATGTAGCAGATCATGAAGATTCATATGGAAGCTTCATTAGAGGATACAGACAAGAGCCATTCAGGACAACATGGTAAGGATGGTTTATGACCTGTCCCAATGGGGAGAGCCCCTACATCAAGAGAGGATCTATTGAGGCACTTAATTTAATTGTGTATAATATTTCTAATTTACATAATAATTATTGAATACAGTAAAATGATACATACCTAATATAAAGATCCTCCTATTTTATTTAGCTATGCAATTCAATATTTCCTTCTGGAACTAATACAACCTTTTCAATGTTTTGTCACCTTTAAAATTTTTTTGGTATATTACTGTTTACATAACTACTCTAATTTTTGTTTGCTATCAGATAAAAGAATCTTCTTACTATTCACTATTTGTAACAGTCTTTCATAATCACTAGTACATTGCAGTAAAGGGTTAAGCCTCTAGTTGTAAACTTTGTTTTACTTGCTCTTCTTTAAAGGATATTTACCAGAGAAGCTAGTGGTTTTGTTGCTTTTTAAGCCTTCATCCACAAAAATGTACCTAAAACTGAAATATAGGGAAGGGTGAGGCAAAGAGGTTTAATTCCAGTTGGGTGTCTCTTCCCCGAGGAGAAGAGTTGCCACTTATGGCCCCTGCAAATGTTCCCCAAAAGGCAGAAATCAAATTTCCTTCAGAGAAAGCTGGACAAGATTCTAGAAATACCCATCAGTGACTCTCCTGAAGATAGATTTAGACAATATGTGTGGATAGCACACATCTTTCACTTATCTTTAAGTATTCGAAAAAGTATCTTAAGCACGAAGGATATGAGTAGAAGAGGGGGATTGGCAAATAAAAGCTTAACATAAGGGGAAAAGATGTCCTTAGAATTCACAATATCCAAAAGAAAAATGGAAATAGGCTTCTCGTCCCTTAAATTCTTCAAGTTCATGTAGGAAACTCCTCCTCAGGTGCATTGTGGCAAGGATGATTTTCCAGATTGGGATTCTGTGACATAGTTGCCCTAGCCTTGATTTGTAAAGGACAGATTATGCACAACCTTTCTGCTTTGGGAACTCCATTCAATGTGACTCCCTCTCAATTGGATCATGGTGGTGCATTTAATGTTGATTTATTGTTATTTGTATTGTTAGCACACCATCTACTTTTCTAAAGATAGTGGACAGGGAATTAAAAAATGCTTTTGCCTTGGACCTGCATCCATTTAACCTTGATTTAAATCAACAATGAGATGCAAAGTTGAACAACACAGAAAGGCATGTGATATGTATAAAAATTAACATCAGATAATAGCTAATATCAGCAAAGGTGATTGGAAAATGAATGTTATTTACATATGACCTCTATAAGATATTGCCTAAATCTCCAACAACTAAAGCAATCCTAGAAAATAGTCCCTCTTATCTCTTTCTTTACTCTTTTTTTTTTAACTTTGCAAAAAAGATGCCCTATATTGTACCATCACTGCATTTTCCTAAACTCATGTTATGGAGTTTTCTATTTTCTGATCAATAATACTTTGCATATATATCACTTTTTTTTTCATTGAAGTTTCTATGAAAGGTTTCTAAACAGCAATTTGCCTAAACCCCTGTGAAGTATCACAGAGGATGCTTAGATAATTAAGTACCCAGCAGTGCAGTCAATGTGAGGATGGGAACCCAGGACAGGATGGTTTTAGGAGGCAGAGGACTTGGCTTGTTTTATTCTTCTTTGATTATCCCACTGGCTTCCCATAAAAACTGGGGAGTTTTATCAACCTTCTATTTCTTTCATTTCAACTAATGCCAGTTCCTTGTTACTACTATCCTTCATGTGTAAAAGGAAATTTAATAGTAATGACTGAAAAATTCATTAAAAATATTGCAAGCAGCTACTACAATATAGGCAAGATTCTGTGCTACTCACAAGCAAGGCTTCTTATCAAGTTAACATTTAATCCATTTCTGCTAACAATGTTCATGGTGTTTATAAGATGACATTTTCTAGAATCTTACTATTACTGGCTGTTCTAGGGCCAGATCAAACCAGCTCACAAAAGCTGATTATTAAATTTTCATTGTGAATATCTACACATTGAAAATTGACAAAATATTGTATAAATAAGGCCCTGTTTTATTATTTTCCTGATTGTCTAGACTTATAAAAATAATGGAGAAGATATGACTAAAACAGATTCAAGAATATTTTGCATATGTCTCACCTTCACCCCCTCCTCATACCTAGTTATTAAACATTCGACTGACATTCCTTCTAATGCACCATGTGACCATTACTTTAATTAAAGAATATTCAATTAATTAATTAATAATAATTAATAATTAAAGTATAATTCTCCAAAAAGTAGCAAGGGCCCCTGTAGCATTTTATGAAGTCCCTGATTTGGCCAACCTAAGATATCTGCCACTTTTTCTTTCTAATAGCTCACTGTTGGACTTCCCAGCAGGCTCTAATTTTTTGCCTGAGGAATGTCTCTATTTAAAGGTAATTTGCACAGTTGAGATGATTAGCAACACCCTGAGCCATATGAATGAACACACCTTTCTCAGGTCAGGTTACCTGCTCCCAATGCTTCCACAGGTTCTCTCTGATGTCTCACTGAGGTGTCCACATGGTGGGAATGCCATTTCTTCTTGAATTCTGTCACTGTTGATTTAAGACCAAAAATGACTTTGCACCCATGGTGATAATAACAGTCAATTTCCACCAAAAGTAAGAGGAAGACTGTTCGCTCACAGGCCCCCGGTAGCACAATCAGACAAGGAAAATAGGATAGATGCTTCCCAGAGGGAAGGCAAGATGCAGCAGTTAGGAGAGTGGTTTCCTAAATATGAGTGGGAGTGATTTTAGAGAGAACTTCTGGGAGAGAAAATAATTGTGTTGGACATCTCTTTGCCTGAAGGAGAAAGAACTATGGATGGCAAACCCTGTTTAGACTTTGCTGGGTAGGTTTATTCATATGTCAAAGGACTAACGGCAGAAAAGGGCAGATTACAAAAGCCCTGCCTCTGGGAATTTGTGTCTTGGCAAATTCGAAGTTTTTGCAACTTTGCTTTATGTAGTGAGGGTCCCAAGCTATCAATCTCTCGGTAGCCTAACAGAGTGGATCAAGTATTCATTTGGGTTCCAATCCTGCATCCTATACATGTATACATGCATACACACAGAAAATACATACAAATATATATACTCAACTGATGTGTGTATACACACATAAATATATACGTTTATACACATACACACACACACATACACACACACACACACACACACACACACACCAGTTAAGTGACTCCAGACAAGTCACTTTTGGCCTCAATTTCTTCAAATCTAAAATGAAGATAATAATAACACCTACTTCATAAGGTTCTTGTGAAAGTCAAATGAAATACTATATTTAAAATATGTGGTAAATTTAAACTATCACTATAAGATACTCCATGTTTAATTAAATTTTAATTTTTAAAATTTATTTATTTTTAATTGATTAATTAATTTAGAATATTTTCCATGGTTACATGATTCATGTTCTTTCCTTCCCCTCTCTCCTTATACCCTCCTGGAGCCAATCAGCAATTCCACTAGGTTATACATGTTAAAAACCTATTAAATTTTATATTTTAATGACTCTAGAATTTTAAATCCTTTAAACTTACAAATAAAGGTAAATTAAAAAAATTTTAAAGATTAATTTTAATATTCAAGATAGCCATGTCTTATGTTATATGCATATTGCTATAGTCAATTTTTGAATTTAACATAAATTCATTAATTCAGTGACTTTCAGTATGGAATTTGTAATCCTAGTCTTGGGATCAACCCAAGAATGAAATTTTTATGTATAGATTAGAGTACTGGCATGAATTGACATGAAAATTTATTAGAGATCAATCGGATAACTGAGAACTGAGATGTACCAGCTAAAGGACCTCCTTTACAGTTCAAAAGTCTAACAAATATCATCTTGAAAATTAAATTATAATTAATATATAATTCAAAATTCATAAAAACAATTAGAAAGAAATTCAATTAACATCTAAATGAGTTTGTAAGTTTTTAATATGCAGATTTCCAAAGTTATTAAGATTTAAACTGCACTAAGAATTTTGAGATTTGTTGTCTAATGATTAGTCCTTATGCTTTCTCTTTTTCCATCCTTCCTTCCTTCCTTCTTTCCTTCCTTCTTCCTTCCTTCTTTCCTTCCTTTTTTCCCTCCTTCCTTCCCTCCTTCCTTTTTTCCTTTCTTCTCTCCTTCCTTCCTTCCTTCCTTCCTTCCTTCCTTCCTTCCTTCCTTCCTTCCTTCCTTCCTTCCTTCCTTCCTTCCTTCCTTCCTTCCTTCCTTCCTTCCTTCCTTCCTTCCTTCCTTCTCTCCTTCCTTCCTTCCTTCCTTCCTTCCTTCCTTCTTTCCTTCCTTCCTTCCTTCCTTCCTTCCTTCCATGTGTATCAATCTGCAAATATTTATTCACTGTATATAGGTTGATTCTCTAGGGAAATGAAATTTTTACCTTTATAAGGAGAAGATAAATCCCTAGGAAATCATGAATAGTCTGAAGGTCTATATTAGTCCTTTGTGTAAAAGTATGGGACTTACCAGAGGGAAATATTATGAGCTACTACTAAGAGTCTTCTTAGTTGACTTTTCTGCATTGTTCATGGGCTCTTATGAGTCTTTTCTGTTTTCTGCATTCATACTGTGGTGTAGAATAGAAGCTAACCCTGTATCAAATTTGTATCATAAGGTAGAAAAAGTGAATGACACTTATATATTATATTTCCATCTGTAGAGAGCTCAAAAGAAAAATCCACACAAAAACTAGGTGGAGGGGAAAAAAAAAGCCAGAATTATTTTTGAGAATTTCTAAAGGCTTTGATACCAGTTTGGAGTACTGGGCTATGGGTTGTATGTGCATGCATACACACACACCAAAGAATGATTCACATGTGACAATATTTTTATTTATAATTGCATTAGTGTAAGGACCTTTTATTGAGAAAATTTCCATTGATAATACATATCACCCACTGTTCTGATAGTTAGAGTTTTATAGAGTTCTTCCCTAAGCAATGACTAGACTAGGGCTGTAAATTCAGAGTCAAATGATAAGCTTGAACCCAAGCCATGTTGAACCTGAGGCCAGCCCTCTATTCACTATATAATCTTATTTCTTCAGACTTCCTCTACCATATTTTAACATTCTGTGCTGTAGCTCAATCTTGCTTTAGAACTCACATATTCAAAATATTGTAACTTCAATCCCAGAGGTCTCTCTCCTGATTGGATGGATCCTCCTAGAGCTTTTAAAAGGGGAAAGCAAAACCAATCTTTTGTCTTTTGAGGAGGAGACATTTATCTCTCTGCTTCTCCTTTTTGGCTTTTGTTCATGTGTCATCCCCAGTAATAGAATCCATGATCCTTGTTAGCAAGGAGTGTCTTTCTACTTTTATATGTATTCGCAGGGTTTAGCACAGTTTCTGGCACATATTAAAAGTTTAATAAACACCAGTCAATAGACACTTGAATTGGTGCATCATGTCTGTTTTCCTATATTGGACACCTCCTAAATACATTCTTCAAATTTATAATTTTTTCCCAATTTATCTTTTTTTCAAACAAATTTTTCTCCCTCCTCATCTTATCCCACCAAAAAAAAATTAGAACAGAAAGAAAAACAAAATTTCTGGTTACAACCAATAAGTATAGTCAAGCAAAATTCTCCATTGTTCATATCCAAAACTTTTTATAAAAGTCTCAATCTGCTCTCAGATTTCATTACCTCTGTGCCAGGAGATGGGTAGAATGTTTCATTGTGAGCCCTCTGCAATTGTAGATGACCATTGGGTTGATTATATTTCAGAATTCAATATGTTTCAAAATATTTCAAAGAAACATAATTAATATCAAATACATCCATACATTTACCACTGCAATGAAGAGAAAGAGGTTTCAATGTCTCGTCTTCAAGATCATATAGAAGTGATTTGGCTACTTTGAAGAAGCCAAAGCAACACAGCTGCGCAGGCATGGGATAGAGCCAGCCAGCCCGAATTAGGTGATTATGTGAGCCTTTATGTCTTAGAAATCAACAAGCAGCATGAAACAGGGCTTGATTTATTAGCTTATTGATTGCCTGGACTGAAGAAAGTGATGGAGATAATATTAATAATGGAGATTAAATTTCAAAGTATGTTCTGTTTACTTCCCCCTTACTGATGAGTTGGTTGTTAAATTTTTACCAGCATATCCTTCATACCACTTAATGCAAGCTTTGTCTTGTGAAAAATTCTATTCTTCATCATTCCATAATGCTTTTTGTTTTTTTAAGATGAACTCAATTCACAATGGAAATTCCAGAATTCTACCCTTACTCTACAATTGGGGCTGGATTTGCCTCATTTATTCATTCATCATTCATCCACTCATTCTTTCACTTAACTCCTTGAGTACTATTTACTTTTGACATCTAGCTCCTATGGATCCAATAGTCTTTTTTTATTGTAATTTGAAACTGCAGTAAGAAAACAAAATATTATAAAAGCCAGATTTTGATTTGCTGGTTTTAGCTCCACTCAGGAAAACATTCTGTCACGTTCTTCCTAAACACCTTTAATACATTTACGTGTCCAATGATATCCAAGGTCATCTGTCTCTCTACAGGCTCTCTTCTGACAAGATTTTTTTTCTGCTCTGACAGCAGAAAACAGTGCTAAGGCTCACACCTCACAACTGTAATTTGAAGTGTTAATTGGAAATACCCTTCTGACCTTGAGATTCTAGTACTCCAACAATTTGTGACAGGAAGAGCCATCCTTTATTCTCCAGATTAGGGAGCATATAAGCAGGAAAGGGAGTGGGGAATGGGATAAGACATAAGCATTAAGAGAAAATGGATAAGGGGGGAGCAAGAACAACAAAAAAGGAGCAAGTGGTTTAATGGAAATAGATAATAGTCATTCTACTTCTTGTGGGTTTAAATTAAGGTTCTAAATAGTGTTGGATAGCTGCCATGGTCTCCGTCCAAGTTTGAGTCAAGAAGGAAATAGTAACTTTTTATGATGGGAAGAGTTAGCTAAATGAAAGAACCCTGGTGGTGAAATGAAACTTCTTCTTAATGGGGAGGTCACTCAAATGAAAGTGACTCCCTAATTCTGAGAGCCAAATCTTAATGTGGGTTCAAAGGCAAGAACAAAACCCTCTGAGGAGGTAATTTGGGGGGGAAATCAATCAGTTAATGAAGGAATGGAAAATGGAATGGCATGAAGGGTGGTGTGAGAACATTGCCCTCTGCTGGTAATTATATCCAGGCTAAACCCAAGTAATTCATGATAGGGTTCTCTTTGTAATGGCAAGAAGCAATCTGCAAGTTCAGGGCAAGGGGGAAGGAATTAAGAGGCATTCTTATTGTTGCTATGATATAGTGGGAAACCCCAGAATCCTCTATAGGTGGTAATAACAAATAACCTTTGTCATTCACCAAGTAAAGAGGAATGCTGATAAAACTAATGAGAAAACTGGCCCATGTTGCTAGGCAATGAACTTCAAAGAAATCATCAAATATTTTAAATCCATGAGAATACTGGAATACTAGTTAACAATTTGGACTGCTTAACTGTTGCTCAAAGCTTAAAGGGACAAAACTCATCATCATATAACTGGTTTTCCTAGCCTGGATTGATTTTTCAAATGTTTCACCCTCTCATGCATGTAATACCTTCGGAAACTGCATATAATTTTGAGACCCACATTCACTGATAATGACAGATGATGAACTCTCACTAATATATTTAATTTTAATAGTCAGATAGATACCACAGTTATCTGTAAGAAACTTAAAGAAATATTAAAATAAAAATATTTGCTCTTTACTCATTAAGCCTATATAATGCATATATGGCTACGTTGTAAAGTTTTACTTCTCTAGTGCTATATTTTGGTCAGAAATATTATTTACTCTCCCTATACACGTAGATGGAGTAGTTGGATTCTCTGATGCCATTTGATTAGTCTATAGAATTACTTGCTTCTAAGTCTCCATCTCTTCACCTGCCAAAAAAGAAAGCATCTTTGAAAGTCCATGAATTAATTGCACATGCAAAACCTATCTATATTAGTAATTGCTATCTAAGAGAGAAGGGAGAGGGAGGAGAGAGAATGAGGAAATCAAATTATTTTAAAGAATGTTAAAATTTGTTTTCAAATGTCATTGGGGAAAATAAAATATTATTTAAAAAATGAAACAAAAGATTATGGTATTGATGAAAGGCTAAAACTAAGATGTATATGAGGGAGAAATACAACTTCAATTTCTAAAAGAAAGACTATGAATAGTAGGCATGATTTTTGGATTTTATTTTTCACGACACTTTCTTGGGTTCACTGTGGTATATGACTATTATTAGATGAGGACTGGATGTTTGTGTTGTGTTCTATATGGGAAGAGTTTAGAAGTGTAGTAGCTAGAGGAGCGGTGATAGTCCCAAGAGAGACGATGAATTTGTTTGTAGTTATGGGGTGTGGTATAGCCTGGTTCCCCAAACCCAGGAGTCACTTTAGAATTCTTATAATTCCAGAGCTCAGAGTGAGGCTTCTGCAGTAATAGGGAGCCAGTGGAATTAATTGGATAGAAAGATGATTAGGTCATTCTTGCACAAGCAATGAGAAGTGGAAATTACTTGCATTGGTTTACAAAACTCGTGGACTGATGTATGAATACTCTGAGTTTGACTTTCTTCATCTGTAAAATAATGGAGATGAACTTAATGTTTTTCCAAGGTCCCTTCTAGCTCTAACCTTCTCAGTGGATAGAGAAGCAGGCCTGGAGACAAGAAGGTTCTAGGTTTAAAACTGGCCTGAGACACATCTTAGCTATGTGACTCTGGGCAAGTCACTTAACGCCAGTTACCTAGCCTTTACCCTCTTCCGCCTTTGAACTGATACTTCCTATAAATTCTAAGAAAGAAGTTAAGGGTTAAAAAAAATACTTCCAGGGGGAAAAATGTATATAAAGGATTTTGCAAATCTTAAAGCACTACATGAATGTCAGCAATTGTCATTAAATTCCATAATTCTTATGATTGCAGCTTATAAGCTATGCAAAACGAAGGAGGAAATTGGCAAAATATGTCTTGTAAGAGTTCTATTACTTCCAAGTCCTATGAGTATTTCTGCTTCTGGTCTTAAACTTTTATAGATGCTCCTAAAATGTTCATTTCACTCACCTCTGGTTCCAGATTGAATGAGATGATTTATGAAAGTGCCTGATGTTCATATTCCTGATTGATGTTTTCCCCGTTTAATGATCACTCAAGCACCAGGAGCAATAAGCCTAACAGTGGCGTCACAAGATCATTTGAGCATTGATGCAGCAAAATTGTATTTAGGCTTGTGCGTGCGCATGTGTGTGTGTTTATTTTAAGGCAGTTATTATATTGTATAATTCATCATTACCAAATGGGAAACCATACACTGTGATGGCATTTCTCAAAAATCAGGCTGTTTCCACTTTACACCCACAAGCCATGGGATGGGTTTTTTTTTTTTTTTCCCCAAGAAGAAAATTCTCAAAATTGGACAAGGCACCCAGAATGAAGATAAGAAAAGAATAGTGTCCATATGTCTAATGTATGTCTTATTCACTGTCACAGATCAGTGTTACTTGCCAAAGTTTATTCATGGTTTCTTCCTTCCTTCCTTCCTTCCTTCCTTCCTTCCTTCCTTCCTTCCTTCCTTCCTTCCTTCCTTCCTTCTCTTTCTTTCTTCCTTTCTTTCTTCCTTCCTTCCTTCCTTCCTTCTTCCTTTCTTTCTTTCTTTCTTTTCTTTCTTTCTTTCTTTCTTTCTTTCTTTCTTTCTTTCTTTCTTTCTTTCTTTCTTTCTTTCTTTCTTTCTTTCTTTCTTTCTTTCTTTCTTTCTTTCTTTCTTTCTTTCTTTCTTTCTTTCTTTCTTTCTTTCTTTCTTTCTTTCTTTTTTCTTCCTTCCTTCCTTCCTTCCTTCCTTCCTTCCTTCCTTCCTTCCTTCCTTTCTTTCTTTCTTTTTGGGGTGGTGTTAAATTTTTTTCAGTGGTTGCTATGAATTCAAAACAAAACTATACTAGTGCTTAGTAATATTGAAGTTTTGGTAGAAGGGTTGGGAAAGTTTTTTTTTTTTTAATTAAAATGACCATTGTATTCTTTCTTAAATAGATACATTTTTATTGTTGAACTATATCTTCTGTTTCAATCATGAAAAATCTCAAATGTACTGAAAAGGCTATTGAGAACCAAGGGAATATACCACTCTCATTAAACAAACTTGTTACCTTAGAAGAAAGTGAAGAAGATTGTTGCTTTTGTAAATTCCTTTGGTTTTAAGCATAGTTGTAGGAAACAGGATGGAGCTGGATAGACTGCTGGTCCAAGTCTGGCCCATAGATGATGTCCCTGGAGCCTCTATCTTTCTTGTCTTTATTTAGTCTGGGGTCTTCCTTCTTGCTCAGACCTCTTGTTCTGTTCTAGGGGTTGTAGAGATAGATAGTAGGGTCTTTGGGGTCAAATCTGATGTTTTGAAGGAGAGAGAATTCCTTGAAGCTCCCAAGGTTTTTAGCACCTACTCTAAACATTGTGGTTGCTGATCTCAGAGACCTATCAAGGTACAAGACTAGAGATGGTCTCCTGAGGAGATGAGAGAACAAATTAAATCCATTTCACTTGTTGCTAAAGGAGAGGGCAGTCTTTGACGTGGGATTCCAAACAGCTAATACCATTTATTTGAGATTTTCCACTTAGCAAAAAAATGAAAATTCTATTTGTTTAGTGAGTTCTGGGTGTTTTATTTGTTTGTTTTGTTTTGTTTCATTTTAGCTACATTTTCTATTTGCAATCATCTGAGTTTCTCCTTCCTCGTTCTGTGAAATCTAGTACTTCAGGCAGAAGGGAGCTTCTACTCTTCTGAAAGGAATTGACCTAGAATAGTCATAGATTTAAGCTTGGATTGTATCTTCTACAAAAACACTGCTTCTTGATATTCTGTAGCATCATATATTGACTTAGGTCATCTGATTTTCAATGGGAGAACTGTGCCTCAGTTCCTGATTTCCAGTAGCTGTTTTCCTCTTACTTCCTCAACCTCCTTCTTTAGTTAAGCCAGCAGTCTTCTTTGCTCCTGGTGTATATTGGATGGGGCTGTTCTCACGTTTTATAAAAGCCTCTAACTTTTAAGATCACTTCAAGAACACCAATTGAATTTCTCCTGACATCTAGAAGTAATTTTGGTGACTTAAATTAATAAGGGATTAAGGAAAAAAGACTATTTTATCATTCGCGCCTGAAATTTCATTACTTTGTAATTACTAATGGAAATAAAATTCATAGGAAAAAACTCAAATGATATTTTATTTGCTTGTGTGCATAAAGAATTATGTAAACTATATATATTTAGAAATGGCAGTGCATATTAATCAATGAAAGAAGATATATTAGCTGAGAGAAAGCCCCTATAAATATCCTCGATTAATGCATTATTCAGTAAATGAATTAATGGCTATTTGCTACCATTCCACCTGAGTCTACTTGTAGAATGAATGTACTGCATTTACCACTATTAATAATTGAAATCAGTGAGTTTATGGAAGGCATTTTTGGCTTTGGATAGCGACGTCAACAAGAAATAAACACAGGATTTGTTCTGGAAAACTGCAATTTGTAAGATGTTGGGTTGCTTATTGATGGTGTTGTCTGACTGACAGAAGCCCCATTTTTCAGTAGTTTGAGGATAAGGGAGAGAAAGTAAATATGCAAACAGGAGATGAGAGTCAAGAAACAAGACTCAAATCTCTTTTTTCAAAAGACATATGCTTTGTCTTCAGCCGTGGCAAGAGAGATTAATAGAGTCTGCTCTGGTGCACACACATATATGCAATCAGGAAGAGAGATGTACATTTGGGCTTTACTTTAAGAAATACACTTTCCTATACTAAGGTGGCCTGAGTGCTAAATAGTTTCCCAAGAGCCAAGAAAATAGGGTGAGTGGTCACTGGGGGAACATGAATAATATTTCCCCTCCTGCTTTCCATGATCTCATGTGATCTTACAGGCAAGTCGGTCATCATCTCAGAACTTCATTTTTTAACATTAAAATTTTTGTTAAACTAGCTGAAACAGAAGAACCCTTTGTATCCAGAACATGCATATGGAAGGTAGCCACCCATCACTATCAGGAAAGAGAAGAAACTTCTATGATCAGAAGGGGAACTTTTCTTTTGTGGTGGCATAAACAAAAATTAACATAGTTATTGGAGGTGAAAGTGTCCAGTAAGCTACACAGAACTGGGAACCAGAAGTGAAGTAAAGAAAGTCAGTTTGCAAACCAACATATCAAGAGAAACTGGGGCAGGAACTAATCCATAACTCAAACTCACAGTCCATCATTTAAGGTCCTAAACCACAGAGACATTCAAAACTAGCTAAAAAGAAATACTGAGTCTATACTTTCACAGGACTGGAAGAGGATCCTCCATAGGCTACTTTTTTGGGAAGTGAGGACATTTTTTTTTGGGGGGGGGATGAAGGATAAGATCTCTCTCTGTCCTATCTCTCCACATGAAAAGGTGGTTTTAGAAGTTCCCAATTTCATTATGGAATATGGACTCAAGGCAGAAGAGTTTATTAAAATCATCTCAATGCACCAGCATTCAAACTAAATTCATGTGAAATCCAAGGTTTAGTGAGGTACCTGCTTCATGTTTATAAGCAAGTAAGCTGATAATTCTTTTGGAAAAACATAAAAATCATATTACTTAGTGTTTTTTTCTAATCGAATCAAAAGATAATATTAAGAAATAACTAGTCCCTAGCTATAAAGTGGCAAGAAAAGAGAGACAAAGGGAAAGTCCTTTGAAGATGAGACTCTTTCTTATACCTTTTTGTATCCCCAGAGCCTAGCACAGTGTTCAAGGCAGAGCAAGTGCTTAACAAAGATACAGTAATATTCAGGATCTTAGGAAAATAGATTCAGAACTGGGAGGAAATTTAGAGGTCAGAGAGTCTAAACTCCTTATTTTATAGAGGAAGAAAGCAAGTCCAAGAGAGCTTACCTAATTCACATTCCCAGGATCAACTAGCAAGTCCATGAGCTGGGATTTTGTCTCACATTTTCCTTATGCTAAATCCAGAAACAAGTCACTGTAACATACTACTACTTCTAAGAGTATGAGATTTGGAATAAGGATTTATAATATCCCAGTGCCTTTTTTGGTGGCATTGGATTAATCGTTAAACCTTTTTGAGCCTACAATCCTTCATTATTAAAACATGTATGATAATAACTGCCCTGCCTAACTCTCAGGATTGTTTTAAAGACAAATTAAATTTAGATTTTAAAATTAAATTAAATTAATTAATTAAAATTAGATTTAAAAAATCTAAAAATATATATTGTTGTTTTTTAAATGTAAATGTCATTCAGAGTCAATAAACATTAAGTGGCTACTATGTGATAGCTCTGGGTATATGAAAAAAGAAAAGAAGTTCCCTACTTTGAAAGACTTTATAATTTAATGAAGGAGGACAATATACAAAAGGAAGCTTAAAAAGAAAAGGGGGTAGGCATGATTGTTGGTGGAGTTAAAACCAGTTAGAACAGCTAATGGTAAATGAAGAGCTAGCTAAGAAAATCTGACCCCTCTTAAATGAAGGTTTTACATAATATCTATAGGAACATATTAATCAGGATAGGTTTGGAAGTGTTTTGGTACAAGAGAACTTCTTGATGAAGAAGCTCTTCAAGTATAGCCAGCTATTTTCTCTGTAATTTATTGAAATGTTTGCTCAAAAAATGTTTTGGAAGAAAAATATTAGATCATTCACTTTCCTTGAGAAGATAACTTTTTGTACTCAGAGAAAGCCTCTAAAATTTTGCCTAATTGATATGTCTAAAAGAAGATACTCAGGCAAAAGTCACATTCCCTTTTAGACACAAGGTCATAAAACAGAAACTTAGCTCCTGTCTCAGTAATAATGGGACAATGCCTAGGTCAGTTCAAAACAACACCGATGAAGATGATGGCAGTGACAACAGCAACATGACAGCAAGATTGTTGGGTGTAATGGGGACTACCATTCACTGTCTAGGTCTCAATTTCTATCTTTTTTGAGTAAGGGAATGGAAGTGGATAATTTAAAAGATCCCACCAAGTTCCGTTGCTAAATGATTCTAACAAAATGACATTTCTTCTAAATTTGTAACTGCTTGGATGTACATTCATATTTACATTAAAGCTATGATTTAAAAAGAATGAATACTTACTCTTTCTTGTGACAAAAATAATAATCCTTCACATCCTCACAGATGGCTTAAAGTGGGAATGGGACCAAAATAATCATTATTACCTTGTGGCCAGCCTTCTGGTAGTGAGAACAGACATAATGCCTATCACCAGACCCATTTCTAAAGTTCTTCCATCCTGAGACCTTCCAGAGTTTTCACTCTGGTTGAGGATTTGTCAAGAACCTAGGGCTCACATCATGATGAGTCATCAGAGGAAGACCTGAATACAAAATGGAGGAAAAGTCCAAAATAATGAATTTCTTGCCCAGTTATATACCAATAAATTTGATAATCTAAGTGAAATAGATGTATTTAAAGTATTTAAAGAAATATAAATTACCCAGATTAACAGAAGAGGAAATAGAAAAACCTCATCTGAGAAAAAGAAATCAAATAAGCCATCAATGATGTTTCTAAGGAAAAAGTCCTAGGGCCAAATGGATTCACAAGTCAATTCTGCCAAAATTTAAAGAACAATTAGTTCTAATATGATTTAAACTATTTGGAAAAATATCTGAGGAATGAACTCTACCAGATTCCTTTTAAGACACAGATATATTATTGATACCTAAATGAGGAAGAACAAAAACTGAAAAAAATGTAGATCAGTGTCCCTAATGAATATTGATGCAAAAATCTTAAACAAAATACTAGCAAGGAGATGGCTCTATAAAGCTACAATTATCAAAATAATCTGGTAATGACTAAGAAATAGAATAGATAAGATATTTAACATGCAGTCATAAATGATCATAGTAATCTAGTGCCTAGTAAACCAAAGATCCAAGTTTTTGGAAGAATCCACTATTTGATGAAAACTGCTGCAAAAACTGGAAAACAGTATGCCAAAAAAATAACTATAGACCAACAGCTCACTTCATAATCTAAGAACATGTCAAAATGGATACATGATTTAGAAATGAAGGATGATACCATAAACAAATCAGGGGACCACAAAATAGTTTATCTCTTTAAACCTATGGATAAGGGAATGAATTTAGACCAAAACAAGATGTAGAAAACATTATTACAAGTAAAATTGATGACTTTGACTATAGTAAACTAAAAAGGGTTTGCACAAACAAAATAAATGAAATCAAGATTTAAAGGCAAACAACAAACTGGAAAAATAGTTATAACAAGTATCTCTGACAAAGACCTCATTTCACAAAAATATACAGAATAGAGTCAAATTTATAAGAAGATAAAATATTTTCTAACAATGGTTAAAGGATATTAACAGGCAATTCTCAAATGAAGAAATTAAGGTATCTCTAATCATATAAAATGCTTCAAATGACTATTAATTATAGAAATATAAATTAAAGCAACTCTGGGATACCACTTTGCATCTATCACACAGGTAGCATAACAAAAAATAAAAATGACAAATGTTGTATATATGGATACACTGGGAAACTAATACATTGTTGGTGGAGCTGGGAACTGATACAATCATTCTGGAAAGTAAATTGCCCAAAGAGTCATTAAACTGTGCATACCATTTGGATCAGTAATACCACTGCTAGGTCTATAACCAAAATGGATTAAAGACAGGTGAAAAGAACTTACTTGTACAAAAGTATTTATAGCAGCTCTTTTTGTGGTGGCAAAAACTGGAAACTGAAGGAATGCCTAACAATTGGGGAATGGCTGAACCAGTTGTGGTATATGATTGCAGTGGAATACTATTGTGCCACAGGAAATGAAAAATAAGATGATTCCCCAAAACCTTGGAAGACTTCTATAAAGTGATGCAAAGTGAAATGAGCAGAACCAGGACATTATACACAATAACAACAATAGTGTGTAATGATCAACTATGAATGACAACCATTATCAACAATTCAGAAATCCAGGACAACTCCAAGAGACTCATGATATTTAAAAGCAAAAAAAAAAAAAGATGGTACAGATATAGTCTGAATGCATACTAAAATGTAACATTCTTCATTTTATTTCCTCCATTAATTTTCTCAAAATGTAAACAATATTTGTCTTGTTTCATAACATAATTAACATGGAAATATGTACTATATGATAATGCATGTATAACTTCTATAATATTACCTGCCTTCTTGGGGGAAGGAGTGGGAGGGAGGGAGAGATAATGGATTGCCCAATGCCCCAAAACTAATATTAAAAATTGTATCAACAAGTAATAAGGAAAAGATGAAGTAATAATTAAAAATTAATGTAGTTCATTTCATTTTATATTAAAATAAAAGTAAGTCTTATAAAACTAGCCTACAATTATGACTAAACCTTCACTGATAATGAGTTTAGAATATGATTTTACCTGCCAGGTTTTTTATATTACTTCTACTACCTTTCCCTCAAAATTAAACACTGAAAATTTATGGATCTTCTTTATACCTCACATTAGATCAGAGTTAGCCATGCTAATAGGAATATGAAATAGTGAAGACCTGAATTCAAATCCATTCCCAGACAGTTAAGCTGCGCCACCCTAAATAAATCACTTCACTGTGTTCACTCTTAGTTTTCTCAAGTTTTTAACTGTATTTACTGTGAATTTTAGATTCATTCCACCCTACTTAGTCTTTAGAATTTTATCAATCAGGAATGTATACACCCCCACTTAAGTGCTAGCAAGTGACAAATCACAACAATTGACTGACCACCTGGGCTGGCTAAAGTCAAGTTTAAGCCACCATTGGTACATATGAGACACAGGACGTGATGTAAAGAACTGCCTTTATATTTCACGTCACTTACTCTGAGAGGGACTTTTGTGGTCTTTGGTGATGGAACTTGATATGGTGGAGTGTGGGACCTTAGACTGCTTCCCTTAGACTGTCATGTGGTGAGTACAAGGCTTAATCCCCTTTCCTGGGCCTTCTAAAGGTACCCATCTCCAAGGAGGCCCTCATCTTGGAGGAGACCTTGTAGCTGGAAGCCAGGCTAGATTTAATCTTCTGGGAAGGCCCCTTGGCTGAGGCCTCTGAACTCCCCCCAGCTTGGACCAGGCCAGAGCAGATCTTCCCTTTCTCTCTCTCTCTCCCTCATTCTTAATTTCTTCCTTCTATTATGAATAAACCACCAAAAAATTCCATTCTTATGAGTATTTCATTGGGATTTAGGATTTAAATCCCTGTAGACAACAAAAATATATATATATATATTCAGTCTCAACTCTAAAAATTTACCCTTAAAAATACCTCATTTCTTCCTGGAGGCTTGATTTTGGGCCATGTGAGCCATCCCATTGGTGGTTTTATTGCCCTTTCCTTTTTGGTCTGGGGTCTGGGTGATATGGGCGGGTTTTCTGTGAATTTAGGTTGCCTCAGACTAGTTCTTTCTAGCCTCTGAGGTTTCTTAGAGGGCTGGGCCCCTAATCACAGCCCAACTGCCCAGGTGATCAGCTCCTCCCAGATACTCAGCACGTGGTCTGCCCCTGTTGTTTAGCTGGTCAATCTAATTAAAAAAAGGAAAGACAAAAGGCAAATTAACATCATCAAAGATGAAAAGGGGGATCTCACCTCCAATGAAGACGAAATTAAGGCAATCATTAAAAACTACTTTGCCCAACAATATGGCAATAAATATACCAACCTAGGTGATATGGATGAATATTTACAAAAATACAAATTGCCTAGACTAACAGAAGATGACATAGATTTCTTAAATAATACCATATCAGAAAAGGAAATCCAACAGGCCATCAAAGAACTTCCTAAGAAAAAATCCTCAGGGCCTGACGGATTCACCAGTGAATTCTATCAAACATTCAAAGAACAACTAACCCCAATACTATACAAACTATTTGACATAATAAGCAAAGAGGGAGTTCTACCAAATTCCTTTTATGACACAAACATGGTACTAATTCCAAAGCCAGGAAGGTGAAAACAGAGAAAGAAAATTACAGACCAATCTCCCTAATGAATATAGATCCAAAAATCTTAAATAGGATACTAGCAAAAAGACTCCAGCATGTGATCAGAAGAGTCATTCAACATGATCAAGTAGGATTTATACCAGGTATGCAGAGCTGATTCAATATTAGGAAAACCATCCACATAATTGACCACATCAACAAGCAAACCAAATAAAATCATATGATTATTTCAATAGACTCAGAAAAAGCCTTTGATAAAATACAACACCCATTCCTATTAAAAAACACTAGAAAGCATAGGAATAGAAGGGTCATTCCTAAAAATAATAAACAGTATATATCTAAAACCATCAACTAATATCATCTGCAATGGGGATAAACTAAATCCATTCCCATTAAGATCAGGAGTGAAACAAGGATGCCCATTATCACCTCTATTATTTGACATTGTATTAGAAACACTAGCAGTAGCAATTAGAGAAGAAAAAGAAATTGAAGGCATTAAAATAGGCAAGGAGGAGACCAAATTATCGCTCTTTGCAGATGACATGATGGTCTACTTAAAGAATCCTAGAGATTCAACCAAAAAGCTAATTGAAATAATCAACATATTTAGCAAAGTTGCAGGATACAAAATAAACCCACATAAGTCATCATCAGCATTTCTATATAATTCCAACATAGCTCAGCAGCAAGAACTAGAAAGAGAAATCCCATTCAAAATTACCTTAGACAAAATAAAATACTTAGGAATCTATCTCCCGAGACAAACACAGGAACTATATGAACACAACTACAAAACACTCTCCACACAACTAAAACTAGACTTGAGCAATTGGAAAAACATTAACTGCTCATGGGTAGGACGAGCCAATATAATAAAAATGACCATCCTACCCAAACTCATCTATCTATTTAGTGCCATACCCATGGAACTTCCAAAAAATTTCTTTACTGATTTAGAAAAACCATAACAAAGTTCATTTGGAAGAACAAAGGGTCAAGGATATCCAGAGAAATCATGTAAAAAAAATACAAAGGAAGGGGGCCTTGCAGTCCCAGATCTCAGACTATATTATAAAGCAGCAGTCACCAAAACAATCTGGTACTGGCTAAGAGACAGAAAGGAGGATCAGTGGAATAGACTCGGGGTAAGTGACCTCAGCAAGGCAGTCTATGACAAACCCAAAGATCCCAGCTTTTGGAAAAAAAAATCCACTATTTCATAAAAACTGCTGGGAAAATTGGAGGACAGCATGGGAAAGATTAGGTATAGATCAACACCTCACACCCTACACCAAGATAAATTCAAAATAGGTGAATAACTTGAACATAAAGAAGGAAACTATAAGAAAATTAGGCGAACACAGAATAGTATACATGTCAGACCTTTGGGAAGGGAAAGACTTTAAAACCAAGCAAGACTTAGAAAGAGTTACAAAATGCAAAATAAATAATCTGGAATACATCAAATTAAAAAGTTTTTGTACAAACAAAACAAATGTAACTAAAATCAGAAAGGAAGCAACAAATTGGGAAACAATCTTCATAAAAACCTCTGACAAAAGTTTAATTAGTCAAATTTACAAAGAACTAAATCAATTGTACAAAAAATCAAGCCATTCTCCAATTGACAAATGGTCAAGGGACATGAACATGCAGTTCTCAGCCAAAGAAATCAAAACTATTAATAAGCACATGAAAAAGTGTTCTATATCTCTTATAATAAGAGAGATGCAAATCAAAACAACTTTGAGGTATCACCTCACACCTTGCAGATTGGCTAACATGACAGCTATGAAAAGTAATGAATGCTGGAGGGGATGTGGCAAAGTAGGGACACTAATTCATTGCTGGTGGAGTTGTGAACTGATCCAACCATTCTGGAGGGCAATTTGAAACTATGCACAAAGGGTGATAAAAGACTGTCTGCCCTTTGATCCAGCTATAGCACTGCTGGGTTTTTACCCGAAAGAAATAATAAGGAAAAAGACTTGTACAAGAATATTCATAGCTGCACTCTTTGTGGTGGCCAAAAATTGGAAAACGAGGGGATGCCCATCAATTGGGGAATGGCTGAGCAAATTGTGGTATATGTTGGTGATGGAATACTATTGTGCTAAAACGAATAATAAAGTGGAGGAATTCCATGGAGACTGGAACAACCTCCAGGAAGTGATGCAGAGCGAGAGGAGCAGAACCAGGAGAGCATTGTACACAGAGACTGATACATTGTGGTACAATAGAAGGTAATGGGCTTCTCCATTAGTGTCAATGCAATGTCCCTGAACAATCTGCAGGGATCTAAAAAATACTATCCACAAGCAGAGGATAAACTGTGGGAGTAAAAAAATGAGGAAAAGCAACTGCCTGACTACAGGGGTGGAGGTGATAGGACTGAGGAGAGACTCTAAATGAACACTCTAATGCAAATACCAACAACATGGAAATGGGTTAGAAACAGGAACACGTGATAACCAGTGGAACTGTGCGTCAGCTATGGGAGAGGGAAAGGTGGGGGGGGAGGGTTGGAAAAGAAAATGATTTTTGTTTCCAGTGAATAATGTTTGGAAATGACCAAATAAAATAATGTTAAAAAAATACCTCAGAGGGCTGTTATGAAAATCAACTAGGAAAGTAGATATAAGTTTTTTTTTTTTTTGCAAAATATGAAACACTATATAATTGTTATTCATGGATTAATATTATTAATTATTTTATTGTTAGTGTGTCATACACCTCTTTGGTAGTTTTGTAAAATCTATGAACTCCTTTGTCAGTGTATATTTAATATATATATAACATAAATTCTGTAAAAAATTAAAAGGTAAATTATTATATTAAAATAAAGTTATAGTTTTATCAGCAATCATTAATACCCAGGTTAATAACCTGTGTGTTTATGTGAGACAGAGAGGAAGGGAGGAGCTAGAGACAAAGACAAAGACAGAGAGATACAAGGAGAAAGAATTTATTAAGCACATTTTTGTATGAGGCACTATTCTAAATGCTGGAACTATAAATCCAAGAAATCAAGACACTTTCTACCATTAAGCAATTTATATTCCAATGGAGGAAGACAACAGTGGAAATGAAGTGCAATTGATAATCACAGTGTAAACTTAACACAGCAAGATGGCACAATGAAGAGAGAGCTGAGTTCAGAGTCAGAAAGACTTGAGTTCAGATCCAACTTTGGGAAAGTCCTACAACCCTGTTTGCCTCAGTTCCCTCATCTATACAATCATCTAAAACAGTATCTAGTATCTCTACCAAGAAAACCCCACAATGGTTCATGTAAAGTCAGATACAACTGAAAAATACTTGCTATACACAGTCTTTGTAGCCTAATCACTAGAAATTGTTAATCTTCTTCCCAAACCTTAACATCAACAACAATTTCTATGTTAGAGATAACTGGAATATGGTGATTAGAGAATTGATCTCTGAGCTAGGAAGACCTGGGTTCAAGTCTTGTCTCTGATACATACTGCCTTTTTTACCCTGGACAAGCCACTTATTCTCTCATTTTTATATGTAACTCAGACTAAAATTTTAACAAAAAAAAAGTCTATCTGTATTTATGAATGGAATTTCCTTAGTTGAGGAGTTCCCTATGCCAATTAAATCATACTTCCAATCCCTATGTCAAATCCTTGAATTACACACTTTCTGTTTTGTTTTCTTTAGGAAAAATCTAGATGGTACAGTGATTAGAGCATTTGGAATAGGACTCAGGAAGACTTGATTAAAAAAATTGCCATCAGATACTTCATAGCTGTTGATCTTGGACAAGTCATTTAATCTATAAAACCTGAAACTATAGGAAAAGATAGATAAAATGAGAAATCAATCTGCCCACTGATTGATTAAACTGTAGAAAAATAAGCTGCTTGAATAGATTATTGTTTCTGAATTGCTCTTTTAATGTCAAGGAGGTATAGTCTCTGCTGCCAGTGCCTACTCTAAGATTTCATAGGTGAGAGAGATCATTGTTGCTAATGGATGTTCTACAAGTAAATTCCCAAGTACACATTTGTTAAACAGCCAATGTAGCATGAAGGATTTCTATTTTTGAGCCATCTCATACTGCATTTCCCCCACCAACATCCAATTACAGGAAAGACTGAACAGAATAACTTTTTTGACCCACTGTGAAGGCACATAGTGTTCAATTACCTTCTAGATATTCATTTCTTTTCTCTGGTGAGATGAAAAAGTGGTTGTACATTTGGCCAAGAATCCCATCTTTCTTCCTCCCATTGGAGGGATTTCATTCTCCAACCCTTCCCAACTGGACACTTCTTTACTCACATTGATCTAAAACATAAATCCTGCCCAGTTGTAAGGATATTATTGAAAGGAATAATAATTCCATAATAATTGATACTGGAATAAAGGAAAGGTAATGATTTCATCTGACAGTGGGGAGGATCAAAGTATTAGGAAGGAAGCAGAACCTTCTACTATGAAGAGATCAGAGTTCTTAAAGCAAAAGAATTATATTGCCAATTTGAGTTTGTAGTGATTCATCTAGCTTGTTATGGCATATCTCCTACAAGTACCTAAGGAAATTTTATGTACAGCAGTTACTTTATGTATTGTCAAAATCAAAAGGTCAGGAATGAGCTCTAAATTGTTTCATTTATTCTTGGTCAAAACCTTTCTCTACCCTGTAGAATCCAAATAGTTTCTACCAATTCATAATGAATACATCAAGGAGGCTTTAGATAACAATGTTAAAATAAATACAATTTATTGAAACTTCTCTTGCCAATAGGAATCTATCTTTTCCAAACATTATTTGTATCCTCTGAGGTACATAGAGTATAAAGTGATGCTTCATTGTGGAAAAAAAGGAAGGATATATATGAAGTGATGCAAAGTGAAGTGAGCAGGACCAGAAAAATGTTGTAGCAATAATGTGCAATGATCAACTGCAAATGATAACTATTATCAGCATTGTGATGATTCAGGACAAAGTTAAGAGACTCACTATGTAAAAGACTATTTACCATCAAAGAAGAAACTTGAGTACAAAATGAAGCATATACCATTTTCAGATTATTTCCTGTAGGAATTTTTCTTTACTAGCAATATGTGTCTTTTTCACAATATGAGGAACATGAAAATATGTATTTAATGAGTACCCTAATGCAAATATTAATAATATGGAAATAGGTCTTGATCAATGACACATGTAAAACCCAGTGGAATTGTGTGTTGGCTATGGGAGAGGGGTAGGAGGGAGGAGGGGAGGGAAAGAACATGAATCATGTAACCATGGAAAAATGTTCTGAATTAATTAAATAAAAATTTTAAGATAAAAAAGAAGATATGTATTTAAGACAATACATACACAGACTATACAATATTACTTGCTGTCATGGGAAAGGAAAGAGATAGTATGGAAGAAGAGAAAAGGGATCACAAAATATTAGAAATTGATCATTAAATATATTTATTTGAATTTATTTATCAAATATTGCTAAACAGAGCAACAGGTAATCTGGAAAAAAAATAAGTTAAGTGATGCTTCACTGACCTTACTTGTTATCTCTTATAAAGAGAGATACATGCAAAATCTCTACTTAAATCCCAAACCATAAGCTTAACATAATTAGTAGCAGAATGGAAAATCCATGAGGTTGGGAACCCTTTTGCTTTAATTTTCAATATCCCCATCTTGTAGCAAGATGTCTCGCTGCATTATTTAACTACTCATCTTGTGATAGGGAAAGAAACTGAAGTTGTAATTTCATTGATATAGGGAAGAACCAGGTGAATAAAATCTCCAAACTAAAGTAGGTCAGTATTTTCCTCTATAAATTACCATCTTGGAGAGTTTCATGGGCAATAGGGAAGTTAAGTGACTTGCCCAATGTCACGGAGCAAGTATATATCAGATGCAAGGCTTCAAGTCTTCTTTATTCAAAGGATTTCTAGACATTATATAATGTTACCACACACTGATGATTACTAAACAAATAATTGAATGAATGGGATGCATATGCGAATGAATGAATGAGCAATAGCAGCAATCATGTTCTTCATAAAAGCTTTATATCAATTGATGAAAAGTGAAATATGCCAGGAATGAGAAAAAAATTGATAAAAGTGTAAAGAAAATAAATGCAAATATCTTAATAGAAAAATAAATATTTCAAAGTAAAATGACTGAGCTGGATCTTGAAAAAACAGATGGAAAAATCTAACCCCTTCTCTTCTTTCCAGAGGTATGGAGATCTGAATATTGTGATACTTTCTATATATTGTACTGAGTGTAGATTAGTCTCACTGATCTGCCTTCTCTCTGTGTGTCTCTTTGACTTCCTTTTTCTCTCTTTGCCTCTGTTTCTGCTTACTCTGTGCCTCTCTCACTGAAAAAGGTAGATCTCTGGGAGATGAAAGAAAAGGGCATATTGGAAAATGAAGGTAATAAAAAACAAACATCAGAACAAATAAGATAAAAATAACCAGGCTGTTAAAATATTAATCTCTGTTTATCATAATAGATGAGAAAGCTGAATGACTTGCCCAGCAGAGATATTATGCTCTGGAGGGAGAAGATTGAGGACATCATAAGGGCATTACTATCTTCTATCAGAGTTAGGATTTGCTTTGGTCATATGTATTCTTCCCATTTTCTTTCAATAATTTTTATTCTGGACATACATGAGAGATGATTCAATTTAAAATCTACTCAACTGCTATTTCGACAAAATTGTTAATTCCCAATAATATCCTCATTTTTTTTCTCATTTTGGCACAAAGTGTGTGGACCAAACTGCTATGTCAATGGAGGCAGTCTCTGTAGTTGTTGCTTAGATCACGTATTCTGAATACTGGTGGAAAAATGACTTCTGTTCTTCTTTTCCCTCACTTCTTTTAGCAAAGCTAGCTACCATTATTCTTTCTAGTTCCCCTAATGACAAAAGGACTCTGTCATGACTTTCTGGAGTAAAACTATGAAAGTTATAACTTCACCAAACTGTTCTTTTTTTTGTCTGCAAAATTAGTAAAAATATATGCCCTGCCTACTTTATCAGGTTGTCGCAAACAAAACTATATGAGTACAGTACTAACAAAGAAATTACAATCACAAATATTAAGTCAGTCAACATTCATTAATCAAGTCCCAATGATGTGCCAGTTACTGTATAAATTTCTAGAGGTGGTAAAAAGGACAAAACATTATCTTTCTTCTCAAGGAGCTTGCAGTCTAATGGACAAACATTATCCAAATTTTAAGAGTAAGATTGTAGGCATGGCCATACATTATCGACTTTTAAGAAGTATTTGGTAGAAGATTCAGAATAGTGTGTGTATGTATATGCATATGTGTGTGTGTGTGATTTACTGGCAGGAGCAATCACTGTATTGTAAAGTTCTGGTTTGAGTGCCAACTCTGTGAATTTAATAACTTTATCATCTTGGACAATTCATATTACCATTCCAAGATTTAGTGATATCATCTGTCAAATTGCCCACATTCACTTCTTCAAAAAGTCATTGGAGTGGGCTATTACTTGTAATTTTGAAATCTTTAAATAAATGTATGAAATATTATAATTACTATTCATCTTATCTTTATGGTCATTAAAGGATGGAATTCCTACGGGAACAGAAAAGTGGGTATTTGGCATAATTTTATTTTACATTTAACATTTTACAAAATATTGTCTGTAAATAGACAAAATAAGGAAATAAAATAATTTTTTGGAGTAGTTGAATAAAATCTTCAGATGTAATTAGATGATTTATTGGCTCCCAGAAGGCATATTCCACATAAATGGAACAAACTCCAAGAGTAAACAGGACAAGAGGAATGAATGATACTGACCTCGTCCTACTTCCTTGGTCATCTTTAAACCAAGGGAAATCCTGTATTCCTAATTTTACCTGTAATTTGAAAGTCAAAAGTCACACCCTTGGAAACCTCTGGTTAGTGACCAATCACCATTTCTGACTCTGCCACTAATTTACTCCCTAGGATGCTACACTCTTACCTTTCTCACCTATTCCTCACTTTCCAACTCTAGTTTGGAGAAAGGTAATTAAATTGCTCCTTAAGTAATCAGCCTTGTGGTTTTCTGAACACTCTAAAACTGGCCTCCATTTTAGTATATGTCTTGTCTTTCTATATTAGAATATAAGTTATTTTTAAATAGACTTTTATTTCCTTTAATTTTTATTCATATGCCTTAGAATAGCACCTGGCCTTAATAAATAAATACTTCATTCATTCTTTATATCCCCGATATTATTTTATTCTTCACTTCTGTATTTTAAAAGTATGGAAAAAATGTTCCATGTATCTTTGATATATAAGTATTTGATACAGACCCATCTATACAAATGCCATCCTTAAAGTCTATGGTTCATCATCAGATTTAGATTACTGTAGGAGACAGTTTGGTCTCTGTTAATTGTACAGTTACAATATAGTTAATTGAGTTTTAAATATTTTTTCCCTTTTTGTAGTATCAATATTTATTGACTGTCAGTTCATAAATAAAATGATGGAGCAAATTTCTGGTTTATATCTAGTCACCAAGTCATTTCTTACTACATATTCTGTAGATGCTAATTTTTTACAATCTCTAGTAATATATAGAACATTTACTATGATTTTCTTGCACAGGTTACAATGATGTCCAATTCTTGGATCTTTAAAGATAACTTTTTCTATTATTTATGGTGGCAATGAACTTATCCTAAATTGCCAACTTAAAACTATCCATTTCTAAATACAATTCTGCCTGGGTCAACTCTTTTTTTTTGTTTGCTACTTCTATGTCCACATATTATTGACTGAATTCACATAGAAGGGTCACACTGATTTTACCATTGCCATTGCCATTGTCATCATCCAGGATATTGGCTGGCAATTCCTTCACAAATGATCTTTTTCCATTCCCCACCTGCTCAGGTGATGAAATTACATAAAGGACAGATAAATTCTATTGTCTCCTTACAAAATATAAAGTTCTTTGATAGAATTAAAAAGAATAAGTTGGCCAAGAACAGGACAAACATCAAGTGACCTTAAAAACAGGAAAGATTCTGTAAGGAGAGAGGATGGAAAAAGCTGGCTCTTGAAAAGGGATAACTCTTTTACCTTTTCCCTTCTAGAAAGAAGTAGAAGACTTCTATCTTCCTTTATTACACTCAACTGTTATATTAGCTATGATGGCTTGCAGTGAAGTTGTCCATTCAGTTGGGAGAACATATCCAACATCAATCAGAGACTATATATGGTAGAAGTGTCAAAAACATGTTGTCTGTACTATATCTTTTTCCACCATGTTTACCCCAAGCATATGAAGACTTTCCTTAGTAGAAGGGGCAGATGAAAACAGTTTGTTCCAAAATATCCCATGAAATTTGGAACACTTAAAAATTGGTCAAACATTAAAGATATTAAAGTCACCTGTTGCATCCTGGGGCATCAACAGTTATCTTGACTTTTGTCTTGCCACTAAAACCCAATGTCTCTGGAAGAGAAAGTGATGCAAATGACTCTGTGCAACTCTGATTCACTTAAACCCAATTCATGTCCAAGTCAAGATAATATACAATAATATTCAAAATATCCCCCCAAATAATCCAATATCCAATGATTAATCCTCTTCAAAAATGAAGGATGAACAACTTTAGCGATATCACTCTTACCAATGAGGTTTTATGTGTATATAGAAGAGTGTGCATTCATTTTGAGTGGATGGGGCAGTTTTTCCTCTTTTTACTTATAAATATATTTATGTTCAGTCCTTCATGCTTATTGGATAATTATAAGAGATAAGCACACTATTAGGGATTTGCTAGTAAAACTTTGAGGACAAATTGCCCATAGAACATTTTGAATATTAGAGTCAATGACCTTCTGGGGGACCCATCACATCAACTGATTGTGAATTAGGAGTGTGAGGGAATAGCTAAAAAAAATGATACTTGGCCATTAACTAATATAGTTTTCAGTTTTAAACCTCAATTATTCTATTACCTACAGCTATAACAAAATAAAAGAATACATAAACATTATACAAAGTGGCAAAGGGTAGAATGGTGATATCTGAATATTATTTAAATATAAAAGAAAATCCATCTTTTGAAAAGCAAATCAAGTACAAAGACTATCAAGAATGGCAAAAGATGTTGTTAAAATTGTACAGTAACTAGCTTAATTTGCAATAAACAATTCACTTCAAAGATAATCACTTTCTGTGCAAGAAAGTAATGATAGAAGCTAACATTTGCATAGCACTTTAAGGCTTGCAAAGCACTTCATATATCTCTTCTCATTTGATCTTTGACACAACCCTTTGAGTGAGGTATTTTTATTATCTCCATTTTGAAGATGTGAAACACTGAGGCTGAATAATTGAGTAACTTGCTTAAATATTTATGTAAGCATTTCTGAGTCTAGATCAAACACTCAGTCTACTATACCACTTATTACAAAGGTGTCAAAAAAGTACTTTGTGTATTTAGTGCAGCCAGCAAGACTCCAATATATAGAACAAATCAGATTAAAATGGAATTGGAAAATACCTGAGGGCAGAACCAGGATGACAGAGTAGGTGCACAGACTTCCTGATCTTTACCAACTTACCCTCCAAACAACTTTGTTGGGTTTTTTTTGTTTGTTAATTCCTCAAAACTAATTTTGGAGGTGCAGAACCCAC
This sequence comes from Monodelphis domestica, assembly GCF_027887165.1. NCBI lineage: Eukaryota > Metazoa > Chordata > Mammalia > Didelphimorphia > Didelphidae > Monodelphis > Monodelphis domestica. The sequence continues at coordinate 37,939,390 of NC_077232.1, forward strand.
AGAGTGATGGGGGTGAAAATGCTGTTCAGGGCCAAAATAACTTAGAAAGCCAACACAAATGATCTATCCTATCTGTGTGTTAATTGAGGACAAACTAGCATGCCAAGGCAGGTTCCACTTCAGCAAACAAGCACCAAAGTTTTTGGGGGGCTCTCAGCCACAGCCAATAAGGGAGGTTGGACAGCTGCTCAGAAGGAGATTACAGAGGTCCTTTGCTGCCTCTGCGTATAAGACTCTGTTGCATTGATCATAATCAATTTCAGGTTAAAGTCCTGGGTCTTGGTCCCAGGACAAGGAGGAGCACCAAGGCTTAAGGCCATTGGGGAGCAAGGGACACTTAATAGTTTTGATTTGGAGAAGATTGCTTGTGCTTGCTCCCAGATCAGAGCACAGTCCAGGAGAACATTAAATATTAAAAGATACCTTTCCTTAGACCATATTATTTGGGAAGAACTGAAAACTTTCTGATCCCTAGACTATCTCTAAAGGTAGCTGCACAATGAATCTGAAGTTTGGAACTGTGTGTTCCCTTCACTGCAGGAGTGGAGTGGCCACATATAACAGTTTTTGTTGGTTGTTGTTGTTAAAAGACAAGAAAAGGGCTGTAACACAAGCAAACAACAGAAAAAGAAACCTCATAGAAAGTTATTTTGGTAGCAAAGATCAAAATGCAAATTCAGAAGAAGGCTTTAATATTGAAGACCTCAAAGCAGTACTGCTGTATCCAAAGTCTCCAAGAAGAATATGAATTGGTCTCAAGCTCAAAAAGAATTTCTTTTAAGAGCTCAAAAAGGATTTGAAAATTAAATAAGGTAAGTAGAAGAATAAAGAAGTGAAGATGATACAGAAAAAATCATGAAAAAGAGTTGATAGCTTGGTCAAAGAGGTTCACAAATAACAAAGAAAATAATATCTGAAAAATAGATCAACTGGTAAAAAGAGGCAGAAAAATCCACTGAATAGAAAATCTCTTTAAAAGGCAAAATTTGTCAAGTGGAAAAAATATATCATAGATTCACTGAAAAGAACTCCTTAAAAAAGGCAGAATTGCGTATTTGGAAAAATAGTAACAAAAATTCACCAGGAAAAGAAATCTGTCAAATGTAGAACTAACCAAATAGAAAAGGAGTTACAAAATCTCACTAAAGAAAAATTTTCTTAAAATTAGAATTGGGGAAATGGAAGTTAATAGCTTGATATGATACTAAACCCAAAGAACTCACCATAAAAAAATGCCATCTACTTCCATGGAAAGAACTGAGGAAGTCTGAATCCAGATGAAAGAAAACGTTTTTCATTTTTAACTTTTATTGTTTGAATTTACTCCCAGAAAAGGATTAATAAGGAAAAATGTTTCACATGATTGCAAGTGTAAAATATATATCAGATTCCTTTCTGTCTCAGTGGTTGGATGAGAGGGAGAGAATCTGAGACTTAAAATTTAGAACAAAAGAATCTTGGAAATTATTTTATGTGTAATTGGGGAAAATTTTTTAAAACTCTAACAATATATAAATACAATAGGACACAGATGATGTTTATATGTAATTTTTAAAGTTAATATGCAGTCCACAGGGATTCTTATATATTGTTTAGTCATTCTATATCTATTTGAATTTGGTACCACTTACCTAGCACACAAGTACACCTTTCTTAAGCTTGAAATTTCCCAGGTTTTTATTATCTTTCAAATAATTTTTATGAGTGGTTAATAGAAGTGACACCCTCCCGAATCTTTAGAGCCAGTGTTACAGTATTCCTGATTTCAGTAATATGGTGTAATGGAGGGGGGAAAGGGATGAAGTCCCCCAACTACTGAGTTCAGGACCACAGTGTGGTAGAGATGAAATGGAGCTAAAGGGTAGGATAGATAGTTTCTCCCCTCTCCTTCCTCAATAAAGCCACACTAGCTGTCTTCAGGGTTACTGACTACTTTTCTTCAGAGGCAGGGCTGAAGTAAATCCAGCACTAAACAACTTCTTCCTTGGAGAAGAAACATAATTCACCTCTCCAAAGCTTCTAGTTCCTCTCCCTGAATATTATGAGCAGGCACTAGATCTGTTGAACAGTTATTTATTTGAGGAACACACAAAGGGTAAGGAAAGGGAGATGGAGGAATAACATTGGAAAATGGGAAATAGGAAGTCCCTAAAAACCTAACAATTGAACCCCTTTTCCCCAAATCCTGCAGGGTCAGGCTTTGCCTGCCTGACTCTCTGGGGTCAATTGTGAGAACTGTCTTGATTTCTAACTGTCTTAGTTATAATATGAAGTTTGGAGAGGAAATCTTCCTGGGGTGGATAGCTTTATATCAAAAGTCCTATCCACTCCTGTTGTCTTCCCCTGGATTCAGGGGGTCTGGATTCCCAGAAGGATGACCAGAGCTCAGAGGTGCTTTCAGAGCAACCTATCTGAAGGGCTTCCCAAAGAGAAGTGAAATTAACTGCTTGGATCTTCTCAGTTCTTCTCTGTTCTTCCTCTGGAATTCTCTGTTCCTCTTGCCTTTTCCCTGTTTGTCTTGTTCCTCTGGCAGATTGAGTCTGTTTTCTCTCTTACAATGGTTATGGCATGGCAGAAAATATAAGGGATTAGAAATTCAAAGAAGTGGGTTCAAATCCCAGATGTGTTATTTAGTACTTTTGTGACATGATGGGGTGGATGAAAACAATTTGTTCCAAAGACTCCATGAAAGAGGCTGAAGCAGGAACTGTGGAGTGCTTAGAACTTGGTCAGACATTGAAGATGCCAAGGTCATACATTTTATCCTGAGATATCAACAGACATCTTGAGTTTTGGGTTGATGTTGGACTTCAATGACTATGGAAGAGAGTTAGACTGAGAACTTTGTATAATTCTGCCTCACTTAAATTCAATTTGTGCTCAAGTCAAAAGATATCATCCCCCTCCCCAAATATCATTTGTATTCTCCAGTGTAAAGGATAGCAACGAACCAACCACTCACTATTAGTACTATAGGTCCTAAATCTGTATTCCCAAAAGAATCTCTTAATATCAGTTCTCTGTAAAATGTTAGATTAAATGTTCCTAATTTGACTCAAAGATTTCAGAGAGGAAATCTGGGGCAATATATGTACAGTACCATGCAAAACAGTGAGAACACCCTCCCCCCCCCCACACACACACTTGATTGATCATAAATCAAAATATTATGAAAAAATGCTTTATTCAAAAAAATGAAAACGAAATAGTCATTGAATGAGTAAAATCCTCTCCTGCATTTCTACCCTCTCCTGTCTCCTTCCTTCTTTCCTTGCCCTCTTCTTACCCCTCTATTCTCTTCTCCCTTCTGCTTCTCACATATTCTCTCCTCTTCTCAACATTTCTTCTTTCCTTTCCCTGTCCTTCCTTTTCCTCCCTCTTCACTCCTTCCCCTCCTTCCATTCATTCCCTTCTCCATTACTCTCTTTCCCTTTTATCTCCTCTCCTCCCTTCTTCCCTTCTCTTCCTTCCTCTACTCCCTCTCCTTTCCCTTTTCTCTCTTCCTGACCGCTCTTCTCCCTCCTTCCTCTCCCTTCCCTTTACTCTCTCTCTCCTTTCTTTCTTTTCCTTTCCCTCCCTTTTCTACTCTCTTTCTGTACCTTTCTCTCCTTTCTACTCTTTTCTTCTCCCCTTTCCCACCCCCAAGCCTTAAAGACAATTAGGGATTCCCAAGTCACAGAAATAAGAAAGCATTATAGTACCCCTGCACTGTCTGTACAAAGCGAGAAACTGAATGTTGTATTTTGAAAAAAATAATATTAATAATAGTATGTATTTTTTTTGAAACTGACTTTTTTAAGGAACTTAAAATTTTCAAATTGCTTTACACGTCTTATCTCATGCTTTTTGGAAGCATATGTTTTAGTCTGCAGATTACCATGGCCTATCCATCCAGGTCCCTTCCTTTCATTTGGGTGAGCCTGACACTTGCTTTTAAATGACCTGTTATTCCAGATTGTTCTTCCCACTTACAGTTTTTCTCAGCAGGAAATATCTGTGCAAATATAACTATTCAATTGGAACTGTCAGAGGGCCCAATGTGCTCATTCTCCCCACCACCCATCCCCTCCATTCTTTGCCCCCTTTCATCCCTTCACTTCCCAGTGGGTTGCATGTTGCACTGCCTCACTGCTCTCTGACCCTGTTAATGAAATTCTGAATTCTGTGCCAATGTTCTGAAAAGCTCAGCCTATTAGATCTAAGGACCTATTGCTCCTTGGGTTGCCCTGGGATTGCCAGTGACAATTCGAATAACCAGCTGCATTTTGAAACCAAAATAGGCTATGTGGGAGGGAATTAGCTGGGGGTTTAACAGGGCATTTGAAAGCCTGATGTGCAAATGTGTCACTGATTAATTCATGGACACAGTGTAGTTGAATATTCCTATTCCCAGATGGTAAAATGTTTATTGAAAGGCTTCAAGCATTCTTAGCAAAGCTTTATGAAATGTACTCCTTTCTGTTTGCTTGATGGCCTCATCATCAATGAATGACATAGTCAAATATTCTAGTTCCATGGAAGAGGGCTACATTTGGAATGAGAAGATCCTAAAGAGAAAACTGAAATACAGGACCTGGTCAAAGCCAACTCTGCCACTGACTCAACCTGCCCTTGTCTTGGTTTCCCCTCTGACAAAAGGATGTTGAAATAAAAGTCCTGGTCCTAAGATTGTAATTCTATTTTTTTTCTGTATATAATTTTCCTTTAAAAATAAATTAACTTCAAAAAAAAAGATTTATCTCTTTACTAACCAAAGGATTTTGACTATATGTCCTAGTTCTAAAATTATAATTTTATTTTTCTCAATATAATTGTCATTTAAAAATAAATTAATTTCAAAAGAAGATTTATCTCTTTATTTTCCTCCCAGGATCCTCCTCCCACCTGTCTGATAATTTCTCTAGATTTTTCTAGAATTATTTCTAGATTATTCCTTTTTGGAAAATTCTAGCTTATTGACTAGTATTAGTGCATATCTACCAGTAATATCATAGATAGGAAGCCAATTAGATTTTCCTAAGCAAAACCTTCCCTTCTCTACACAATATCTTGATCTCTTCTGCATTTCCCAAAGCTATAAAAACTTGACCCTAGTGCATTTCCTACTGCTAATTTGGAGCTAAATAGGAAGAAATGATGAAAATTTTGAAACATTTGTCCCATCTACTTAGCCATTGTTATTGGTCCTTTTGGATGACATCTCATTGAGTTTCTTCAAAAAAATGACTTGATCCTATGAGAAGTAAAGCAATCTGACCATGTAGCAAGAGAGGATTGATAGATAAGAGTGCTGCATTGACATTCATCGAATGCTAATAATCTTGAATCATTTTGGCTCAACATTCTTTAAGAATATGTAAGCCTTAACAAGAATTACACAGGACTGGGACATATGTATTGATTTAGAAGCTTGAACCCTAGAGACTACATTTCCCACAATCCCCTTTTCCCTTTCCTGTTTGTGTGTCTCCTTATGTGGGGGGAGGTTTGAGTTTCTGCTTCCACCCATGTGGTCTCTCTGGTTCCATGGTGGAGGAGGAGGAATGGCTTTTGGTTTTTGCTAGCCTTACTTCCTTAAACTTTAAGGTAAGTATTTAACAAATTTTTTAAATATAATACTTGGATTACTGGATATTAATTTTGATCTTTACATTTTGGGGACCACAAAGGGACTCTAGAACATGGCTTTTCTTTTTCCTTTTCTTTAAAGCCAGCAGCCAGGCTACAGCCAAGAAACCCAGCAGTTTAAAACTGCTACTGTTTTGCAACCAAAGCTGCTTTTCTACTGGTAGTTTTCAAACCCCCTCTCCAGTTGCCCAGCTGTGGCTCATTCCTCTAGCTCTCCTTCTGCCTTCCAAGCCTCTGGCAGCTGCGAATATTTGAGTATTTTTACATCCCAGCCTCTCTGCCACGCCCAGCTACCTTAATTTAGGGGACTTGGTGGAAAAGCCGCTCCTGCCCACGTCTTGAAGAGCAACCCAATCAGCCTGATTGATCATTCTTGTCCACAATTTAGCCAAATCCCAGGTAAGAGGTAGTCTACCCCTCTGCCTCAAACTACGACCTCAGCTGTGGTACCCTGGGCACATCCTGGTGCTGCTACTGCATCCTCCAGCTCCTGAAGACAGGAAAAACCTGGCTTGGCTTCTCCTACCCACAGCCCAAAGCTGCTGTTGGTGTTTTTTTTTTAGCCAGAGCTAGTTCCAACCTGGCCCCACCCCTGCATTGCTGCTGCTTCTGCCACTTCTTTTGCTACTTCTGCTGCCCTGATATGTTCCAGCTGGTGAGTATAAGCAAGCTTGGAAGGGAAGCCCCTTTCCCTACTGGACAGTTGATTGCCCCCTAGGCTCCACCAGGCTCTTTGCCTTGGATGGAAGGGTCCTAGCCCTCTTTTTTTTTTTTTTTAACCACCCTAGCTTAACTCCTATCCCTTCTTGCTCTACCAAATTTGCCTTACTTCCACCTCTCGGTGTCCAGCAGATTTTGTAATCATATGCTCCATTTTGGTTTCTGGCAGTCCCTAACCACACCTAAAGCCTGAAAAACTACCCCTAACCATGCCCCACACCTACCATGTGTAGTGCTGCCTCTTGACCACTAGAAGTCAATATTGAGCACTTATCTTTTTTCTTCTCTTTCTACTTCCTTTTCTTTTTTCCCTCTCTTCTCTTTTATTTTTCCCGTTTCCTGCTTAGCTACAGTGATTGTTTGCTGCCACTAGATGGCAGCAACAAATAAATAAATAAATAAATGCTTTTTAAAAAATAAAAAAAATTCCCCTTTTTTACAAATAAAAATCCAATAAAATCATAAAAAATTAAATAAGCTAAATACCCTCATCTTCTACCCCACCCCTTATAAGAATAACAATTAAAAATAAATCAATCAAAAATAAATACACATTAATTTTTTCCTCCTTTTTTGATCAAAATGCTTAGCAGCATAAATGCTACCATGCATGATAGACTTGTTTTTTCCCAATTAGAACCATGTAAAATTCCAAATTCCCTCCTCCTCCTTGTACTCCTAGGACATTTTATTTTTCTGATCTTCATTCTTATGACAAAAGATGCCTCTATCCTAGAGATTAAAGTAGAAATGCAGGCCTACAAGAAAATTCAATCAAAAAATTTCAAACACTTACATCACCTAATGAAAAATATTGATCGTACCCAAAATAATTCTGAATTTTGTGAGCCTGCTCCTGAACCACAAATAGAAGATGAACCTTTTTCTTCTGAAATGGAGATGAGACATTCCTCTCCTATATTTCAGGTTCAGACCCTTCTATCTCATACTCTGTAACATCTCTCTCATGCTCTGCAACTCCTGGCTGATCTTAACTCCCCTGATTCTTTTTTTCTAACCCCACCATCCTCTCCTGCCCTTTCTCTCACCCCATGACCAGCCCCAACTCCAAAGACATCTCATGCTGCTGCCATACCTTTTCCTACCCATGTTGCCTCAGCATGCCCACAGTCAATTTCTAAGGAATCACAAACATCAGATGACTACTATGAAGGCCTTTTCCCATTAATGGTAGTGCCTGAAATAGGATGCAATGGGGATAAGGTGACCCTAAGACACCATATTCCTTTTACTCCCCAAGAAATTAGAGAACTGAAACATAATATACCTTCATCTGAATCTGAACCTTTGGTTGAGACAAAGAAGATGGCTGATATATTTTATCAATATGACTCATCCTATAAGGATGTTCAGAATTTGCTCAATGCTTTTTTAACAGATCATGAGAAAAATAAAATCAGCTCTCATGTTATCAAGGTCCAGGGGCATTGTGCACCACACTGGCCAGCTCAAGATCCTGCATGGGATTATAACAGTACTGAGTACCAGTTGCAATTACATTGTTGTAGGAAGCATGGTCAAAATTTGAAAGGCTTAAACAATCAGAAAACTAGACAACCTCAGAATTCATGGATATACTCATTGAGCTTGGGGGTCAATATATAGACCTTGATATTTCTAAAGACAAAGATATAAAGCAAATAAGGAGACACTTTATCTACAACTCTTGCAAGGTGATCCAATATTATTTTAAGATGCATTGCCCACAGTGGCCTCAGATGGACCTTGAAGAGTTGAGAAACTTTGCTCCTTATGTCATTAAAGACCAAAAGGAAAAACAGGAAGAGGTTAATAATATCATAGAAACCTTGAGAAAACAAATAAAAATTTTTGAGGATAAGATTGATAAACAAAACAAAGGGCATGATGATCAACCAATGGTGCTAGTCCCTCTCCAAGAACCTAACTTCAGTTCCTTACCTGCCAATTCTGTCATAAGAAGTGCCACATGATATTGAACTGTAGGAAATTTTCCCAGGTAACAATGAACTATACCAAATGAAGAAATTCTTATAGGAACAATTATAGGAATGATAATTACAATTGTAATTTCAGGAATCATAATTTTAGGATTAAAAATAATCCTAGGGACATAAATCAGGCACCTGACAACTCATACTAAATGACCCCACAGCAGTATATTTTGAGTGGAATTTGCCCCTGAACCACCCAGGGAGCTATTGCCCTTCAGCAGGGAGCCCAAGGTACTACCCAAAGATTATGAAGGTGTAAGGGGTGGGATGTGGGGGGTTTGGGGCACAGGAATCAGAGGTTACATTTCATTTTCCAGACCCTGACATCTTACTGCCTATTGCCCCTATCTACTCCCCCCACCATACTAATGAGTCCCATGTAACATTAAAGTTTGGTAACACCTATTATGATTACCTTTTAGACAATGGAGTTTCTAGGTTTGTATTAAAGAGTAGACCTTATTTGTATTGCAGTTCCATTGGCTCAGTTAATGTCAGTGGGGTATCAGGTACACCCTTAAGGTTCCTAAGCTTTCCCATAGAATTGTGTCTATAGGACTCCTTAGTGTGGAATACTCTTTCCTCTTCATGCATGGCTCCCCTTTAAATTTGCTGGGGAGAGACCTTTTATTCAATCTTAGGGCCACAATAACTAGATCCCCAGATGGCTCTATAACTCAGGAACTGCCTGAGGAATACTTAATTTACTCCCTGTATTTCTTTCAGATACTCATGAAACAAAAGGCACTCCTATTTTTGAGATCCAAACTGATATACCTGAGTCTCTCTGATCCACATCATCCTCTGATGTTTGCCTACTTAAATCGGCTATCTCTGTCCAAATTCAAACAAAATATAGCCCACCTCCTTCCATTCCTCAGTACCCTCTTTCAAAGGAGGAAATTGATGGCATTACACCAGTAATAAATTCCCAGATTGACCTAGGCATCATAATTCCCTGTAAATATGAATACAATACACCCACCCTGCCTATTAAAAAGCCACAACTAGGGCCTGAAGGCAAGCATCTTTATCACTTTGTCCAGGATTTGAGAGTTGTGAACAATCACATTATAAAGAGACATCCTGTAGTTTCCAACACAAATACTATTATTTCTTCTATTCCTAGCACAGCTACATACTTTACAGTAGTAAACTTGTGCTCAGCTTTCTTCGTACATGAGAACTCCAGACATATCTTTGCTTTCACCTAGAAGAGCTTCCAGTGGCCTGGGCTCATCTGCCCCAAGGGTTTGTGAACAGCCCTATTCTGTTTACATAATTCTTAACTGCTGATACAGATGCCATAAAATTTAAATACATTTTTTAAATTAGTATATGGATGATTCATTCTTGGCCTCACCAAATGCTGAACATGCCAAGTGGATATCAAGCACCTCCTCTTAGAGCTACATAAGAGAGGCCACAAGGTTTCCAAGGACAAAGTTCAGTGGTGTCTCCCCAAGGTATGATATTTAGGCTTCATTTTAACTGTTGGGTCCTGTTTAATTTCTCCCAAGTGTATTGAACATATTCAAATATTATGTGCTCCTACCACTAAAAAGAAATTGAGAGCTATTCTTGGAGCAACAGGATTTTGTCAGCAGTGAATCCCTTGCTATGGGGAAATCACTAAGCCCCTTGTAGCACTCACAAAAAAACTCGGTCCCTGAACCACTTAAATTGGAAACAGAACACCTACCAGTTTGTTCAATTTTAAAATAAGCTATCCTGTCTGCCCCTGCTCTAGGCAAAGCAAATTATGATAAACCATTTACCTCATCTGTCCATGAACAAAAAGAGGTAGCTTCAGGTGTTCTAACTCAACTTTTGGGAACTGCTCAATGATCAGTAGCCTATTATTCTGCCCAGCTTGACCCAGTAGCTGCTGGAGCACCACCATGCCTTAGAGGAGAAGCTGCCAGAGCTTTTCTGGTAACTATATCTGCCAATTTGGTATTGGGATGCCATAATGTGCCCACATGAGGTTGAGGCGTAGTTGTTAAGACAGGACACAGGCATTTACTGACCAAAGGATTACTATGTATGAGACAACCCTATTAAATAATGAACATATTACAATAAAAAGCTGTGGAGTTCTTAATCCTGCAACCTTGCTCCCTGATTTGCCAATTTCTGGAGAACCTTTACATGATTGTACATCTTTAGTGTCCACTATTGATAAACCTTGTAATGATTTATTGGACACCCCTTTGGATGATCCGGATTTAATATAATTTTCAGATACTTCTTTGTTTATGAGGGCTGGTGTGTGCTATACAGGAGCTGCAATAGTTACTGAATTTGATACTCTGTGGTAATCTTCCTTGCCTTCAAATGTAAGGACACAGGGTGAAGAACTCACTGATTTGAAACAGGCCTGTATTATTGCAAATGATAAAAGAGTCACAATTTACACAGATTCCTGCTACAGCTTTGGCATTTGCCATACCATTGTCATGCTATGGCTTCAGAGGGGATTTTTAACATCAGTTCGAAAAGGTATTGCCAATGCAGACTTCATTACTGAACTTCTTTCTGCTATCCACCTCCCTAAAGCTATAGCTGTCCTTCACTGCTCTGCACAAACAGGGGGCACTGACCCTGTCTCCAGGGGAAATAACCAAACAGATATCACAACAAAACTAGCAGCCTTAGGAAGCCCTGAATTAATTATTTTGATAGACATATGAGAGAGAGAAGTTTTTGCAGGACTGGAGATCTAGCTCTAAAATACAAAACCCAGGATTCTAATGGAATGTCCCCGGTTGGTGACAGTTTGAGCTGGGGGAGGGGGCTTTTGTGTCTCTGTGTCTGGGACTGAAGACACTTTTCCCTGGAGGCTTTTGGCTGGCCATACTAAGAAGAGAAACTTGGCTTTTGAACTCAGTCTCTGGCTTTCTGGCTCTGAGCAGTTGGAGTTGACCAGGGGGCTTTTTTTGGTCTCTGGGTCTCTGATTGGAAGACACACATTTTTGCTCTCTGGAGTTTGAAGTTAGCTGAGAGACTTTTGTGAAGCTGACTTGGTTTTTGAACTCTGGTGGGGCTGTCTTGGTTACTTGAAGTTCTCTGACTTTAGACAGTTGAAATTGACAACAAGAAGAAACCTAGCTGAAGAAGAAGAAAGAAGATCTTGAAAAGCCATTGTCCTTCATCTCCCTGTCTCAGAGTCACAGTTTGTGACTGGAATATTCCCTCAAAACTTTCTAAATTTTACCTCATTTAGATTAGGGATTTCCTCTTCCCTTTTACCTCAGTTTCCCATCCTGTCATACCAATAAACCCATTACCTGAGAAAGAAACTTAGAGTATTTTATAATTCACTCAGGAGGGAGGGAAAATTGGGAGGAGAAGGGTGGCAGGAGGAAGCGGGTTGGAGTAGGGAGTGAGGGAGGAAGGAGATTAGGAAATAGATCAGCCATCGTTAAGGATCAATAGGCAGATTCCTCAGAGCAATCCCTTGTGTACCATTATCCCTGTGTGGCATCCCCCAGCAGCATTACCAATAAGCAGCCTCGGGTTCCCTCAACAGTTTCAGGTCCCTGTAGCAGTCTCTCTAGACACTGCCATTGTGAAGGAACTGGTTCCCCTCAGTTTACTTTCACTCTCTCAACAAGTAACAGTTTCCTCTTAGTTTATATCTTTATTTCAATAACCAAGTAGATATCACAATAAAACTAGCAAACTTAGATGGTCTTGAATTAATTATGCCACTAACAATTACTGATGATTTGGATCTATTCCTTTCTTATAATGACAAGGAAGTGGATAAATGGAAGAAGAAATTTAAAGGAAAAGAGATAAATGGAGTATGGGTATCATCAGATGGCAAACCCTCATTTCCTAGACCACTCTATAACCAGATTTGTCACTCTATTCATAAACTTGGTCATTTTTGACACCCAAGTCATTGTAGACTCTGCTAAAAGAGTATGGGTAGCACCTGGAATAACTACAATTGCCTCCAAAGTATGTACATCTTGTCCTACCTGCCAGATCTTTTGAGGAAACGCCTTTGGTGGACATCCCCCTGCTTATACACCATTTGAGCACCTACAAATTGACTTTATCTCTATGTCAAAAGCTGGACAGTATAAATTTTGTCTGGTCATAGTCAATCAACTGACCAGGTGGCCTGAAGCATTTCCTGCTGCTCATGCCACAGTGACTTTTATTGATAAAATTATTTTGAAAGAAATTGCATTTTGGCCTGCCAGCATATATTGATTCTGATAAAGGAACTCATTTTACTGATTTGGTGTTATCTCAAATTTATTCATGGCTGGGCATAATTGCTAAATTTCAAACACCATATCATCCCCAGAGTTCTGGCCAAGTTGAACAAATGAATAAAGAACTTAAAACCATGATTGGCAAATTATGCACGGAGACTCATTTAAAGTGGCCTGAAATTCTACCTTTGGCCCTATTTTATCAGAATGAGACCCAGAGGTAATTTACACATCTCACCATTTGAGATGATATTTGGAAATCCACCTATTTAGGCCCAACCATTTACCCCTGCCTATACCTCACTGTTAGGAGGGGATACAACCATTGCTACATATATCAGACAATTACAAACAAAATTGAAAGAACTCCAAGACTCTGGAGCTGCTTTTCAAATAGGCCCCGTTGATTTCTCACTTCATGATTTAAACCCAGGTGATAGTGTGTACATAAAGAATTTCAAATGTACTGAGTTGACTAAACCTGCTTATAATGGGCAATTCCAGGTCCTATTAACTACACCAACAGCCATAAAACTCATGGATTAATTGTAGCCATGTAAAATGAGTACCTTCTGTTTATGGTGAATAATTGCTTGCACTGATTGTATTTGACTATTGATTGTGGTTGGACTACTTTATTGCTGGATTTGTACTATATTGTTACACTTTATTTGATTGTTTCTTGTATTTGCACAAATTGCCTTGTAGGGCAACACATGGACTACCTCAAAAAAAGAAAGTATGTATTAGTGACCTACATTGCCCTGATGTACCTTTTGTAACATTTAGTGCCTTTACTAAGTTTTCTTCTTTTTTTGTATTTTCTTGAATGTATTACTGCTTTGTCTACCTCATTTGCACTAACATTGTTTTATCTGTTTAGCATAACCTAAGATGTCTTTTTACCTATCATATAAGAAAAAAAAACACATACCCAAAAAGCTTTGGACTATGGCAATCTGCTACTAGTTATTTAACTATTATGAGACTTTTGCTCAATGACTATGTCTAATCCAAGGGAAACCAGATCACAAAGGAGCACAGAACTTTACTTGCAAAGTGCCAAACAAGCACACACACACACACACACACACACACACACACACACACACACATACACACTCACACTCATTCACACACACACAGATAATTGAAACCAAACCAATCCTATGGGGAGACATTCTGTACAAAAATCCCAATGACTTGATCATGTATGAGAGTTGAGATTGAGGCTGTGTTAAATGCAGGACTTACTTCCTTGTACCACACATTATATCAAGCATATAACATTATTTGCTCTGGCTCCATTATCCTGAAAAAAAAAATTGAAGAAAAGGGTTGAACCAGAAAATTCTGTAATATTTTTTATATACCTCTAGTTAAAGTTATAAGTTAGTTATGTTTTCATGATCCATTGGGGAGAGTGGTCTCCCAAAGGATCACAGGTTGAATGTTTTGATTTAGAATCTTGAACCCTAGAGACTACATTTCTCACCATCCCCTTTTTCCTTTCCTCTTTGTGCTTCTCCTTATGAGGGGGAAGTTTTGAGTTTCTGGGTCCACCCATGTGGTCTCTCTGGTTCCATGGTAGAGGAGGAAGGAGCTGCTTTTGGTTTTTTCTGGTCTTACTTCCTTATACTTCAAGATAAATATTTAATAAATATTATTAAATATAATACTTGGAGTACTGGATATTAATTTTAAACTTTATACATCTGAGATCTGTGGATAGAGTGTCAATCTAGATGAGATTGTGGAAGTCATCCATGTAAGTAGGTGTACTGATAATATCTAGTTCCCAATTGTTTCCTATAAAAGAGTTTAATTGTGGTTATTGTTTGGTCTATATAATGATTAAGATTACTAATTTCACATCATATAATTTATGCCATCCTTTTGACCAACAAGAAATTAAATATCATGAAGTATGTGCCATTTTTTAAAATTTGAATTAATTTATTTAGTCAATTTAGAACATTATTCCTTGGTTACAATAATTAATTAATTTCCCTCCCTCCCCTTCACCCACCTTTCTCATAGCCGATGCACAATTTCACTGGGTATTACTTGTGTCCTTGTTCAGAACCTATTTTCATGTTGTTGGTGCTTGCACTAGGATGTTCATTTAGAGTCTATATCCCCAAACATATCTCCTCGATCCATGTATTCAAGCAGTTGTTTTTCTTCTGTGTTTCTACTCCCACAGTGTTTCCTCTGAATGTGTATAGTGGTTTTTCTCGCAGATTCCTCCAAGTTATTCAGGATCACTGCATTGCCACTAATGGAGAAGTCCATTACATTCGATTGTACCACAGTGTATCAGTCTCTGTGTATAATGTTCTCCTGGTTCTGCTCCTCTCACTCTGCATCAGTTCCTGGAGGTAATTCCAGTTCCCATGGAATTCCTCCACTTTATTATTCCTTTGAGCACAATAGTATTCCATCACCAACATATACCACAATTTGTTCAGTCATTCCCCAACTGAAGGGCATCCTCTCATTTTCCAATTTTTTGCCACCACAAAGAGTGCAGCTATGAATATTCTTGTACAAGTCTTTTTCCTTATTATCTCTTTGGGGTACAAGCCCAGCAGCACTATGGCTAGATCAAAGAACAGACATTCTTTTAGCGCCCTTTGGGCATGGTTCCAAATTGCCCTCCAGAATTGTTGGATCAATTCACAACTCCACCAGCAATGCATTAATGTCCCCACTTTGCCACATCCCCTCCAGCATTCATTACTTTCTGTTGCTGTCATTTTAGTAAATCTACTAAGTGTGAGGAGATACCTCAGAGTTGTTTTGATTTGAATCTCTCTGATTATAAGATATTTATAACACTTTTTCATGTGCTTATTAATAGTTTTGATTTCTTTAACTTAAAATTGCCTATTTATGACCATTTCCCATTTATCAATTGGAAAATGGCTTGATTTTTTATATAACTGGTTTAGTTCTTTATAAATTTGAGTAATTAGACCTTTGTCAGAGGTTTTTGTAATGAAGGTTGTTTCCCATTTTGTTGCTTCCCTTCTAATTTTGGATGTATTAGTTTTGTTTCTAGGAAAACCTTTTTAATTCGATGTAATCAAGATTATTGATTTTACATTTTCTGATTTTTTCTATCTCTTGTTTGGTTTTAAAGTCTTTCCTTTCCCAAAGATCTGACAACTATAATATTCTGAGTCGCCTAATTTGCTTATAGTTTCCTTCTTTATATTCAGGTCATTCACCCATTCTGAGTTTATCTTGGTGTAGGGTGTGAGATGTTGATCGAAACCTAATCTCTCCCATACTGTCTTCCAATTTTCCCAGCAGTTTTTATCAAATAGTGGGTTTTGGTTCCAAAAGCTGGGATCTTTGGGCTTATCATAGACTGTCTTACTGAGGTCATTGTACCAATTTTATAAGTAAAAACAAATGTCTTTCAGAGAAAATAATTGAAAGTTAAATGAATTTGTGAAGCCCTTTCTAATATGTATGAATATGTAGATGTATCATAGTATTCATGGAACCAACAATGTTATCTAAAAATCAATGGTTTGCTTTCAAAAAGAAAAACTTAAACCTCTACTTGGTTTCAGAGACTATCTAAGGAACTGGAAATTAATTGTATTTTCCCACAATGATCCTACATTCTAATAGCCCAAAATAGAATCTAGATGATGCCAAAACCTCCAAATTAGTCCCTGGCTAACACTTCTCATTTTTTCCTGAGGCTATCATGTTCTCCAGATTCAGAGCTACCATCTGATCATCTTACACAATCAAGATGTGCTATGAGCTTGCCATAACTACGACAGTCCTTTGTGTGCGGTATGTTCAGAGTGAACTCTGCTGTGGTCAGAACCATGAAACCATCTCAAACTAAGTAGCCTGAATTACACCTGATGTTAGGTAAGTACCTGCAGGACCTCATCCCGGTCATGGAGGCCTGATGTGAATAGATGTTGGTGCTAGACATATTGCTGTGTTTCTATGCATACTTTACCATTTTTACTGCTACACCTTATCTCCTTGTTCTTTGTCTTATAAAAATACACATAAGGTAGAGAGACCCAGATGGGATAGTGGTAGATCCACTTAGGGATCCCCCTGAACACCCAGCCAGGATCACTAGATAGTCTAACCTCTGATTAGTGAGAGTGAAGCAAAATTACTTTCTCTCACTAGGCCAGTTGTGCAAACACCTTGGAGACAATTGATATATGAAATCAGTATCTCTTTTATTATAGGAGAGGATACATACTGAGGATCAGAATAAAGGGTCCCTAACTCTAAGGGATCTAGATATTTACCCAACATCCCTCTATTTCCCTCACAAGAAGGAGTCTTCAGGTCTTCTGGCTAACTTACCAGCTCCCTATTTCTTTCTAGGTGTTCCCAAAAGCTGCCTACCTATGACCCTCAGTAATTAGTTTGATTTAGTTCAAAAGCTGTCTCCAAAACCCGTTAGGATTATTTTCAAATGGCTAAGTCTACCCCAGAGGGTCTAACCCCTGAGGTAAAACCTCAAAGCTGATCTGACAAGAATTTTTAGATAAAACCCTTCTGGAAATTATAGCAGGTATGATCAGATACTTTTCTAGATATTCCCAGTCAAGCAAAGTACCTCCAAAGATGATTTAGGGATTTCTCCTTCTCCACAGTCAGATTGAGGTAGCTAAGCTCCAACAAGAAGCCTTTCCTCTACCCTTTCAGACAGGATGAGCCCAAATCCTCTTCCAGGAAATCCTTGACTCTACCAGTTGTCATTTCCAAACTGTTCCTCCTCTGCCTTCTTCCTGCTAAAATTCTTTCCCTTGAGTTCCTAGTAAGACAGCCTTTCAATTCTCTTAAATCTTATCCTATCTCTATCCTTTTCCCATTACTCGTGCCATGACTATAAATAATAAGGCTTGATATTGTTGATTTGGGCTTGGTTCTAGGCCAAAATCCTACGTCTCATTTTCTTTCCTCCAGTGGAATAAAGAAAACTTTTTGCTTATAACCTTTTGTGAGCTTTTTCCTACTTCCTTTTCTAGAGTTAAACAACCTATTTATGCCTCCATGCAGGTAAACATACTTGCTTGGGTATGGAGATGCTCCAAGGATTGTAGACAGAAGTTAGACATGCATATTGTCAGAAAAATCAGGACCCTCAAACTATCCCTTGCAAATGCTTCCCATTTTTCCTGATTATATACATATTTACTGTCCACAACAGGGATACACATGTGTACACATGTACCTTTGCACAAAATGCATACATACATGAATGAACATAATGTGTCTGATTGTCAATCTCTGATTTATTTCCCAAGGGAATCCAACCTGAGAAAACAAGGTATATCTTAAGATCATCAGTCATTCTTCATACTGAATTTTTCCCAGAATCATGTAGATAATCCAAAATTATATAAAAACAAAATAGAAGTATTTGGGGCAAAGAAAACATTTACAATTGGTAGAGAGGGGCATGAAAGGCCTCATGATAAAATGGAACTTAATCTTGACTTTGAAGTAATGTTGAGATTCTGAGAGGGACAAATGAGGAAGGAGTGCCTTCTAGCAATAAAGAATAGTGTGGTCAAAGGCTTGAATAACATGCCAGGAAAACTTGTATTTAAATTACTTGAAAATAGTGAGAAAGTATTATTTTTAATTATATTTCATATATTTCATTATATTAAGCTGGAGAAATATAGGAAATGGGAGAGTCCTACTGGAGAGCTTATGAAACAGTGCTTGACAGTTTTTCAAATGTCAGTACATGAGCCTAAAACCCCACAGCAGTAACAGCAGTGATCAATGTGGGAATGAACTGATGTTCCTATTCATGGCTTCTGGAAATTGGTCTTGTAGGTACTACTGGATCAATGAAGTCCTGTCTGTGTGTTTACCCAACCCTAACACATTCTCTACAGCAGCAATCTGTATTTTTGACTCCCCACCTAATATTAGCCTGAACAAGTGAAAGAACAATTTCCTGAGTATAGAACCAAGAACATCAGCAAATTAGAATCCAGGAAAGGCAATAGAAGGCATATTGATCCAGAGCAGGTAAGTGGAAGCGGGAGAACTCAAGTATATAATTTGAAAAATTCTTGACTTGGAAATTACATATTTAGTTGGATTGTTTTAGAGTAGCAAACCATCCCTAATTCATTATATTAGTAATAAGAGGGCACCATGGGGGTGTAAACATAGAAGAAGGAACATTGGCTCTGAAGTCAAAGGTCCTGGATTTTAAATTCAGTTCATTACCTACTATCTGTGTGATTTTGAGAAGTAATTTAATTTTCAGGGTTTCATCTGTAAAATGAGAGGATAGGCCTAAATATCCTCCTTGGTCCTTTGCATGAATCCATGACTTTGACTCAGGTTCCTGTGTGCTCCTAATCCCTATGCAAGTACCTAATCATGAATCATATCAGATTCCCATGCTGTCACTTAAGCTCCTGACTGTTGACTAATATCCCAGATGATGGTGAAAGACTGCCTCTTTGTGCCATAAGATGATTAGTTGAAGAAACTAGGGGTATTTACCCTGGAAAAAATAAGGACTTAAGAGGGAATAATTGTCATCAAGTGCTCAAAAGACTGCTGGAGATTAGACAAAATAGTATAAATGAAAAAAAGTCCTGGATGGAGGATCAATGAAGCCAAAGGAAGATATCACTTGTCTATGGAGAAATACACAGGTAGTGTTCAAGGTGAGATTTAAACCTGATTTCCTTATTACAAAACTCATCCTTTCATCCACTGTACCCAGCTCAAATAGCACTTATAAAATTGGGCTTGGACTAGACTAGATAGTAACTGGTATTCTTCCCAGTTCAGAAGTGGTGTGATTTTATAGAGAACTGCCAAGTTTCTCTGTTCTGTCCATAGCATGTCTTAATGCTTCACTAGTATCCATGATTTAAAAAAATCAATTTTTTTAGCATCAAACGGGAGGCATATATTATTGATGATTTATGAAAGGATGCTGGGAAAGGATTACCCAGGAGAGCAACATATGGATTATTTGAGGTTTTTAGACATGAAATGAGTTCCCATGCAGCTGATAGCATGGGTCCATTAAAAAATCCAGGTCATTACCCTTAGACCATGACCTTGAATGAGCTAGCCAACTAATAACAAATGCTTCTTTCCTCCTCTCCCTTTTTTTCAAATTACTCTTTATATAGTTGTTGTTGTTCAGTCATTGAAATCCTATCTCATTCTTCATGACTCCATTTGAGCTTTTCTTGGCAAAGACACTAGAAGAGTTGGCCATTTCCTTCTCTAGCTCACTTTATACATGAGGAAACTGAGGCCAATAGAGTTAAGTCACATAGCTACTAAGTGTCTGAGACCAGATTTGAACTCCTAAAGATAAGTTTTTCTGGAACTTTCTAGAACCTTCACTTTTTACTAAGTCACCTATGTGAATCCCCCAGTAGAATATAAGCTTACTGAAGACAGAGACTATTTGTTATTTTGTCTTATATCATCAGTACCTAGAACTGTATCTCAAACACAGTAGGTAATTAATGATTCTTAAATGGGATTATTGAAAATACTAATGATTGGATATCCTGATTGTAGCCTATGTAGCTATCTAAACCTAATATGACTTTAGGACTTAGTCTTTATTTTTTTTAATTCTTATGTTCAATCTTAGAATCAGTACTGTGTATTGGTTCCAAGGAAAAAGAATTTTGAGGACTAGGCAATGGGGGTTAAGTGACTTGCTTGGGGTCAAACAGCTAGAAGTGTTTGAGGCCAGATTTTAACCTTGGACCTCCCACCTCTAAGAGGACATAGTCTTAACATCAACTAATGTGTCCATTTTACTTCTTCTTTCTAGATTGGCCCTTCTGAATTATCTTTGAACTACCTCATGTTCTAGATTTGGCTTCCATGAATGTCTAGGGATAGAGATGCTAATTTTAATCTTAGTAAGAATCAGCAAATGATGCAGAAATTTAGGCTAAATGATGCATAATTAAAACCATTGGCAGCCTCAGTCATAAGGCTGACTGCCCTTTCCTCTTTCAGTCCTCCACAGAAATGTTCATCTCTAATTCTGATAACAACAGCTCACCCATGATGAGGGTCTTTCAAGATCAGAGGAGCAGTGATACACTCATTGCACTTATCAAGATTCACACAGTCATTAAGTATCAGAAGTAGACTTTGATCTAAAATGATCTTGATAATAAATGTTGGAGGGGATGCAGCAAAGTGGGGACATTAATTCATTGCTGGTGGAGTTGTGTGAATTGATCCAACAATTCTGGAGGGCAATTTGGAACTATGCCCAAAGGGTGATAAAATATTGTCTGCTCTTTGATACAGCCATAGCACAGCTGGGTTTGTACCCCAAGGAGATTATAAGGAAAAATACTTGTACAAGAATATTCATAGCTGCACTCTTTGTGGTGGCCAAAAATTGGAAAAGGAGGGGATGCCCATCAATTGGGGAATGGCTGAACAAATTGTGGTATATGTTGGTGATGGAATACTATTGTGCTAAAAGGAATGATAAAGTGGAGGAATTCCATGGAGACTGGAACAACCTCCAGGAAGTGATGCAGAGTGAAAGGACCAGAACCAGAAGAACATTGTACACAAAGACTGATACACCATGGCACAATTGAATGTAATGGACTTCTCTACTAGCATCAATGCAATGATCCAGGACAATTCTGAGGGACTTATGAGAAAGAAAGCTATCTATAGTCAGAGAAAGAACTGTGGGATGTGAAGATTAAATTAACTCTCCCCTTCCCATTTTTTAGATTTAATCACCAAAAGAGTATACACCCCACTGACACTTAAGGGGGGAGGTCTGTGACCTACGTATGCAATAGTGGGTGACGAATCAGCATTGATTGACTGACCCCTGGGCAGACCTAAGCAAAAGCTTTAGATGTTATTGGTACATGTAAAGTAGAGGAAAGCACAGGAAGTGACACAAAGAAGCCTCTATAAAAGGATCTGTTACTTCCTGTGAGAGGAACTTCTTCATTCTTTGGAGTTTAGAGTTCAGAGTTTGAGTTGGAGACTGGTGAAGAATCTGCTGACTGGACCTGAGACCCTGGACTTGCCGAGACTGTCCTTGAATCTCTCCCTTTGGACTGACATGCGGTGAGTGAAAGGCTGACTCCTTTCCTGGATATTCTGAAGGCACCAGCCTTAGGTGAAGCCTACCCTCTTGAGAGAGGTTTCCTGCATCCCCAGGTCCTTGGCTTAAGGTCCAAGTCTCTCCAGTTAAAGGCTAATTAGTCCTGCCAGGGTTGAGCCAGGGGCCAGAGCAAAATACTTCGTGTGTAGGTTAGTTATCTTATCCTATTCTGTCTGATTTTCTTACTTTCACTCTTTCTATACTTTATAAATAAATTGTTAAAATAAATCCTTTTGGAATTTTAATTAAAATTTCTGGTGACTCTATTCTTGAATAAACCAGTCCAACCTTTTATTAAAATCCCCTCACATTTTCTACCCCCTTACAGGGAGCAGAAACACAGAAGAAAAACAACTGCTTGATCACATGGGTCAATGGAGATATGATTGGGGATGTAGACTCTAAATGGTCATACTAGTGCAAATATCCATAATATGGAATTAGGTCTTGATCAATGACAATGTAAAATCCAGTGGAATTGCTTGTTGGCTATGGGAGGGGCATGGAAGGAGGGGAGGGAAAGAACAGGAATCATGTAACCATAAAATAATTTTCTAAATTAATTAAATAAAATTTTTAAGTAAAAAAATCAGTCTTGATTTGATTCAAGAATGGTTCTCTATTCACTCTTACATGTAATTCTCTGATGTTTTATAAGTCCCTTTTCTAGATTTTTATTCTTCAACCTCATTCTCCTTTTTTTCCTAATCAAATTCAAAACATTCTCATATCATTTAATTTCTCTAATTTCTCTAATACTAAATCTATATATAATGATTTGAACTAAGCCAGTGCTAAAGTGGGACCTGACTAATATCTAAAATTCGAATATGTCCATAGATTCTGTCTTCAAATTGATCTAGATAATATTTCCCTGATGGAGACAGTAGTCTTTTTCCATTATTGTTCATGTGTTCCCACACAGTTTCCATGGGGGTTTCACTCAAAGAGCTGGCAATTTTCTATTCATTGTATCACTATGGATACCAAAGATACTTATCCATCAAGTGTCCTTCTTTCATATACTCTATATTTGTCCTCCTTCTTTATCTCCTCAGCTATAGATGCCTCTGATGGCATCCTTCATACTCCTTATCCCATATGATTCCTCATTCATAATGCATGGAAACCGCCATGATCTACTGCATTTAATTAATGAGTGCTCATCAAAATCAGTTCTTTAGACACTTCCATGCTTCATGACTGATAGGTGATTAAAAAATGAGTCTTTGTTTTCAGAAAAGTTTGTTAGAGTAAAAGATGCAGTTCACTTGCTTTCACAACTGAGGAAAGAAAGTATAAAGACAGCACAGGTTTCATAGAAGGTAACCTTCATTTTTTTTCTCTTTTTCAGATTTTACATGGAACTCAGACATACCCAGAACTGAATTCCAAAAGGTTCAAAAACAACATTTTTGGAGAAATGATATGCATGATGCATGGGGAACTGGTCTTTCAATCAAGATGGCCTAGCTTAAATCTCATTTCTAACATTTATTAGATCTTTGACTCTTAGTAAGTCATTCAAATTATCTGAGGATCAATTCCTTATTTTTTCAATCAAGCCGACCTTAGTGGACAAGCTTTTTCCTCAGTCACTTACTATATACCAGACACATTGGTAAGCACTAGGAACACAAAAACAAACAAAAATATAGGTCCTGCCCACAAGGAACTTAAATCCTAAGGATGGAAAATGACTCCTTAAACAAGAAATGGAAATTATCCAGTGGTGGGAAAAAATAATAATTAAAAAAAAAACAAAGCAATAAGTCAAGGATGACTTGTCTAATGACTTCCATTCCATTCCACCAAACTGGAGTTTTCAAGAGAAACTAACTTTTGTGATCAGGGAGCTATCATGGTTAAGGGATCATCTATGGTAATATGGAAGTAGAGGAAAGGTTGTCTTCTAAAGTGAGAAAGCAGCTAAAGCATGGTGGTAATGTTTAGAGAGTTAGGAGGTGTGGACTTTAAATTATTCCACCCTACTTAGATCTTACTTTATGGGAAGATAAAGTTGTAATCTCCTGATTGAACAATGAAGGTAGTTAACTCTTACCTTATAGTGAAGCTAGAACTTTAAGCTGTCTATTTTTAGATCTTGATACAAAAAGGTGTTAAATAACTATAAAGGTTAAATTAATCACAAAAAGATCAAGTAACTCACAAAAGGTGAAAGTAACAAAGAAGTGTTAAGTAACTCAAAATATATAATCTAATCAAAGAAGATGAGAATTAAAAGTATGTGCATTCCTGGAAAAAAAAAAGCCTTTGATGTGATTGGTAGAAGTGAAAATCTAGAGGAGGAGACACAATATTAAAAAGGTCTATATATTTGGCTCAATTCCTCTCTCAAAAACCTCTTTCCCTGGAGAATTGGCTCTGGCTGGCAGCATGCTAAGTGTTCCGACATCTTGGTGTGGTGGCAGTCCAGTTTGGTGGTGAGCTTTCCCTTGCTACTATACTTCAGGTTCAGGCATCTTAGCTGAGCCCTCTTGGAGTTTAGGCTGATACTTTCTCATTACCTTCCAAACACTATTCTCTTAGAGAAAGCCTTTAATCTTCCCCCTGGCACAGGCCAGGCAGGAGAAATCCTACATGCTTTCCCTCTCCCTTCTCCTTAATTTCATTCCTCTATATTAATTAAACTCACCATAAACTTCTAGCTGACTTGGGTATTTTATTATATGATTTCCTTGGCAACCAAATTAATTTAGATTTTAAGTCACAACCCTAAAATTATCTTTTACAAAGGGGAGTGAAAATCATGGTGCTGGACTATGTGACTTCTCACTGAAATTTTGAACCAGTCCCTACCCTAAAATAGATTAGACATGAAGAGAGGACTCTAGATTTGAGTAATAACAGAGAGAGAGAGAGAGAGAGAGAGAGACAGAGAGAGAGACAGACAGACAGACAGACAGACAGACAGACAGACAGAGACAGACAGAGACAGAGAGAGACAGAGATAAGAAGGAAGGGAGGTAGGGAGAAAGAGAGAGCACACTACAAGTGTGAAGAATTCACAAATGAGCTTGTTTAGTGAACTGAGTCTTGAAGTAACATGGGGATAATTCTGAGATGCAGAAATAAAAATGTATGTCATTCCAAGCTTCTTGGAATTTGAATAAACCTCTTTATTCAGATCTGAGCATAGATCAACCTGTTTATTTGACCAATAAAGTATCTCATGAGACAGTAATACCAATAGGCAGTGGCCTGTCAGGCTCAAAGAAGGAATTAAATTCTAGTGGAGGCTAATTGTTGCCTAAGGAAAGAACACACCAGTTTTTGGCATTTGGTTTGTGATTCTGAAGACACAGGGGCAGCTACCAGCAGCCTGGGTCCTGGTGCTGGCCTGGGGCAATCTGGGAGGCTGGAGATCATCTGGGGCTCCTGCCGGGCCAGGGCCAGGGTTGGGACTGGGGTGGGAGAGCAATCTGGTTCAAGTAGATCTGGAGCTAATGGCTGGAGGCAAGCCCGGATGGAGTGCAGAAGCAGGCAGCAGGAGCAAGCTGAATCAAGATAAGCTTGCGAAGGGGGCTGAAAAACCTTGGCAGGAGAAACATGGCTTAAAACAATTATCTAGGCTATCTTAAAAATTTTTTTTGAGAAGTTCTCATCTGAGTGGTTGCCATTAACTGTAAAAATTAATTTATATCTCTAGTAATAAAAATATATTATTTTATGAGGTTTATTAAGGATTATTAGAAATCAAGGGAAAAAAAAATAAAAACCACATGGCTATGGCTGATTAGTCCAATCAGAATTGTAAGCTTAGCTTACCACTAACTTCCTACAACATTGCAATTCAAGAGCAGAGGTGAGAGGCTTACTGCCAGTTAAATACCAATTGTGATCTCACCAATCTGGGGACTCGGGTGAGATTATAGGAATTCTGGGAAATACCAGGACTTATGGGGATTGAAGTCCCATTTTTACATTATGTAATTTTTCAGACTTGTATCAAATTCCTATATATGGGAGACATTTTTTTACTGCTCAGAAGGTAGGGAGGAAAATACTGATGAAACTGACTTTTCCTTTTCTTTTTCCTTTTTTTTTTCTGGTTTCTAAAGGGTAAAAGAGTATCAGAAGACTGTGACCTTGAACTTGGGTTTTAATAGCACTGTTTCAAATTAAATCCTCCTAAAATTGGTTTGCTATGAATATTCACAGAAAGAGTAGGGGTGGGAGAATGTAAACCAACTAACTATACATACTTTCAACAAATTTCTCTGGTAGAAAAGTAAGGATTTAACCTTAAAATGTTAAAGAATGAGTGAAAGTCCAATAATTGATGCTAGATTGATAAATACTATATATAATATATATAGAGAGATTTATTTGTGAATATATACACAATATATGTAGTTTTAAATATATACATGTGTATATGTTATATGTAACTCTATTTATATCTCTCTATCTATGTCAGCATATATTAGGATAAAAGACATTATCTTTTCAAGATGAAAGTTGACAACTGATTTCTGAGACTTCTGTAGACAAAGCTACTGAAGATTCAGGGAAAAAAAGTGCCATCAAAGTCTTTACCATCACACAATTTGATACCAGAAGGCACCATACTTTAATTAGGGAAAATGGCATTACAGATGATACATTTTCATCTGCTTGTTTCCTGTGCTTTAGGAACCATGGACCACTTCTACTTAACTTTCTCAGTAGGACCCTTTGAGATGTGTCATATCCAAATAATTGTTTGACAGTAAGCACTGCTTTACTTTTCTAAGGATGACCCCAGAATTTAGCTTAGCAAATAGTTTTAAACTTAAACTTAGCCATTACTTAATAAATGATATTGCATTCATTCATGCATACAGGCATTCAAAGATCCCCCCCAAATTTAAAAATATGTCCGTTAACTGAGTATCTGGGATAATGAAAATAGTAATATTATTGTACTTGGGAAAATACATACAGTTAATTCATATATGG